>NC_048571.1:39567295-40167295 GCF_013265735.2 Oncorhynchus mykiss
AAAGCATTAGAAGGTCACATTAGATGGGAATTTCAGGCCATCTACCCTGCTGCTATTCACAATATGGCTTTCCACCCTTCTAGTTATCTCTTACGTAGAATTTCAGAATGGTACACACCTGCTAGAGCCCTCTCGCAAATTCAATATAGACCTCATGATAGAGAATGCAGTGACGGCCCATTGGGCACAGACGTCAGTTCATCTTCTAGATTTGATTTATATTTGGTTCAGTTGTCAACTAATGTGAATTCAACATGAAATCAACAAAACATTTAATTCGATTTAGGTTAAAATACAAAATTCCCTTACGTTTATAACTTTTTTCCAAGTTGACTCAACGTCATCACATTACATTTTTTGGTTGAAATTACGTGGAAACCACGTTGATTCAACCGGTTTTCATCCAGTGGGGCGAAACGACTGATTGTGCTTGGTAAGTGTTGCACCTAAAACTGTTATGTGGGACAGGTGAAAGCGTCTAATTGAAACAGGAACCTGAGAAAGCAATCAATGACTTACACTGGTGCTGAGAGCCCTGCATGCCTCGCAAGGTTCCTATTATTCAATTTCATATAATCTGATAACCCTGATTCATCTTATCCATTTCAAATGTTCAGGCTTGGATCAATAGCTCTGCCTCCCACACATCGCTGTGGAAACTGGGGAGGGAGGTCACAGCCACTGACATTCCCCTTCCATCAACACATGCACAGTCTTGTAATGTACTGAATTAGCTAACATGACTAAAACACTTACTGCAAGACTTTGAGCGACACAAAATGTCTGTTTACGCCAATGGTTGTGAGTGCTGTTCTTCTTTGGTTTTAAAAGACATGGAATCAACTGTATTGATTTCACCTTTAATTGTGTCAAAATGGCCCAGAAGGATTGTGGTATAGTAGTCATATGATCCAACCTACTCTGCAGTATTGTTGTGAAGGAAGGGGAATGTAAAGTGGAGCTAGAGAAGTGAATAAACAGGGCAAAGTGGATGTAGCTATGAACCAAAAGCTGGGGTGCTACTCAGTAATGAGACTCCAAAAAATCAAGGCAACAACATTATAGAAACAAGGAAAGTGAAAAATCATAATTTAGCCCCTTTCAAATCAAATCCAATCAAATCAAATGGTATTGGTTACATACACATATTTAGCAGGTGTTATGGAGGGTCTAGAGAAAATCTTGTGTTCCTAGCTCCAACAGTGCAGTAGTCTCTAACAACTCACAACAATACACACAAATCTAAAGTAAAAGAATGGAATCTAAGGTACATGGTTGAGTAACCGTGTGGTAGCCAGCTAGGGATGGCTATTTAACAGTCTGATGGCCTTGAGATAGAAGCTGTTTTTCAGTCTCTTGGCCGCAGCTTTGATGCACCTGTACTGAAATCGCCATCTGATAACAGGGTGAATAGGCCGTGGTTCGGGTGGTTGATGTCCTTGATGATCTTTTTGTCCTTCCTGTGAAGGAAGGGGCTGTAGGAACAGGAGGGGACTAAGCACGCACCCCTGAGTGGACCCGTGTTGAGAATCAGCGTGGCGGATGTGTTGCTGCCTACCCTGTCCACGTGGGGGCGGCCCGTCAGGAAGTCCAGGATCCAGTTGCAGAGGGAGGTGTTTAGTCCCAGGGTCCTTAGCTTAGTGATGAGCTTTGAGGGCACTATGGTGTTGAACGCTGAGCTGTAGTCAATGAACAGCATTCTCAAGAATTCCTATTGCCCAGGTAGGAAAGGGCATTGTTGAGTGCAATAGAGATGGCATCATCTGTGGATCTGTTGGGGGGGCCTTCAAATTTGAGTGGGTCTGGGGTTTCTGGGATGATGGTGTTGATGTGGTCCATGACCAGCCTTTCAAAGCACTTCATGTGAGTACTACGGATCTGTAGTCATTTAGGCAGGTTACCTTGGTGTTCTTGGTCACAGGGACTTTGGTGGTCTGCTTGAAACGTGTAGGTATTACAGACTCAGACAGGGAGGGGTTGAAAATGTCAGTGAAGTCACTTTCCAGTTGGTCAGTGCATGCTTGGAATACACATACAGGTAATGTTGGCCTGTTTAAAGGTCTTACTCACATCGGCTATGGCGAGCGTGATTATACAGTCATACCCATCTCTGTGTGTGTAGTAAAGGTGTTCTGGAGTTTTATTCCCTCTTGTTGCACATGAGGTAAAACGGATGTAAGGTTCCCTGCATTAAAGTCCCCGGCCACTAGGAGCGCTGTCTCTGGATGAGCATTTTCTTGTTTGCTTATGGCTTTATACAGCTCGCTGAGTGCGGTCTTAGTGCCAGCATCGGTTTGTGGTGGTAAATAACATCTATGAAAAATATAGATGAAAACTCTCTTAGTAAATAGTATAGTCTACAGCTTATCATGAGATACTCTACCTCAGGCGAGCAAAACCTCAAGACTTCATTAATATTTGATTTTGTGCACTAGCTGTTATTTACAAACAGACACATACCGCCACCTCTTGTCTTACTGGAGGCAGCAGTTCTGTCATGCCGATGCACAGAAAAACCAGCCAACTGTATATTATCCATGTCATCGTTCAGCCACGAAACATAAGATATTACAGTTTTTAATGTCCTGTTGGTAGGATAGTCCTGAACGGAGCTCATCCAGTTTATTCTCCAATGATTTCTACTTGTCCTATAAGACGGATGGTAGAGGCGGGTTACCCACTCGCCGACAAATTCTTGCACCCGGATCTGTGTTACCTGTATCGGCATCTTCTCTTCATGCGATTGATGGGGATTTGGGCCTGGTCGGCTATCCGGAGTAAATCCTTTGCGCCTGACTCGTTTAAGAAACAATCTTCATCCAGTTTGGGGTGAGTAATCCCTGTTCTGATATCCAGAACCTCTTTTCTGTCATAAGAGACGGTTGCAGAAACATTATGTACAATTAAGTTAAAAACATATAAAATAGCAGCCATCTCCTCTGGGTATCTAGCAAAAGAACTTCATTAGGACATAGCTTAGACACTTAGCATGGGGTGAGTCTCTATCCACCTCATCCGCCAAAGTTCGCTTTCCATATCTGCGGTGGAAGGTGGCAGAGCTACAGTGGTGTTTGTCAGACCAGGAGACATCCTAAAAATCTTCTCATGAAAACCTCTGCATAATCCGAATGGTTTAGTCTCTGCGACTCCCACAAGCATCACGAGACTTGCCTAAAGTTGGTACCACCGATGTGCCAACTTCTATCTGTAGCGTCCGAACAGTTTGGGCTACAAACTAATATAATCCCACCATTGAAAGCGAAAACTCTCATAAACAAGTACATGCCGGTTGTATGGCACCCACAAGCCTCAATAGACTAAAAATGTATGGAAGTGAATAGGGCATTTCCACGTCAAAGGTCACAGGTCATTCCATCGCAATTCTAAAAAAAAAAATCCTGAGCGTTCTTGTATCTGTCAGATATAGGA
This sequence comes from Oncorhynchus mykiss, assembly GCF_013265735.2. Classification (NCBI taxonomy): domain Eukaryota; kingdom Metazoa; phylum Chordata; class Actinopteri; order Salmoniformes; family Salmonidae; genus Oncorhynchus; species Oncorhynchus mykiss. Next base: position 39,570,725 of record NC_048571.1, read on the forward strand.
CAGACACTTCAAAACATATTTCCTTTTGATACATTTTTTTTACTATCTGTTTTATCATACAGTATATGAATGTGTTTGTTATTAAATGTGTTTATATGGGCAAATAGTCAAATTCAATGATTTATAAAAATGTTTTTACGTACCTACAGGGGTCCCAAAATTCTAAATAAAATAGCTAAGTGATCCATTGTATGACCATCTTAAAACAATTCTATATGTTAGCTCAGTGGAACCCCCACTGTCCCCTCCCATTATATTTTATTTAATTGAAGTAGAACACAAGCGAAAATTCCATGATGTTGACAACGATTTAAGTCAACAAGTCATCATTTTAGTCAAAGTATGATATATTTGGGCTTGAAGTGGGAAAATCGTAAGTGGGAATTTTGTGAAATCTCCGTATCATGCCGTGTGTTTTCCCGATAAAATGATGTGTAAGTTAAATCTTGACAAAGTGCCAGTTACTAGGGATGGCTTTAGTTAACTTGGAACCTCCTACAAAAATGCTACACGTGTGGGCTCCTTACATCCTATTTACCACCTGTTGCTACTGTGGCTTACTGCTGTCTGCAATGCACTTTGACCTGTTGGATGGGCTGACGGTGAAACGGTGAGTAAAAAAATTATCTTTCTGACAAGTGGACGAAGTGGATAGGTGAAATATCAACACAGTGGCACTTCAGTAGCAGCAATAGTGTGGTAGCAGTTGCTCGCTTACTATAGAAGTTTGGCTAGCATAGCAAATTGTGTGGTGAAGTAAATCCATTGGAAGTAGTACAACATAACGGAAGTACACTGTAGTATAACTGTAGTTATATTGCAGTATAACTGCAGTTGCTAACAGTTATTATCCACAGTTGCTAACAGTTATGGTAGCTACCTGGCTAGCTACCTTTATTGGTCCAGGGGGATACTTGTAAACAAAACAGCTAGGTCATTAGAGCTCCCTTAAGAGAAAAATTGCAGTCAGAGTATAGCATAACGGTAGCACACTGTAGTATATCTGTAGTTAGATAGGCTCTAGCTTTGCCTGGTAAAACTCCAGTATTACCGCTAGACTCTGTATTAAGGCTTGATCATTCAATTATATTGCGGAAGAGGGAGGAGGAGAGTGGATGATCCTCTGCCTTGTCATAACTGGCTGTGCTATGCTCCGTAACAATTAGCAAAGCTACCCTGACTGACTGTTGCCGAAGTGCTCAGGTCCGGTGCTCATAGTTTGTTTACAACTAGTTGAGTGTGGGCTGTGTCAGAGACCTGTTTGGGCTGTGCTTTATTTTATCAATAGTCACACAATTTATCAATAGTCACAATAGCCATACGTCAGTGTTTGGAGGGTGGAACTAAACAAGCATTATTGATTAACAAATGTATTGTTGAAGCTGACATCCTTCGATGTCGGCTCTTCCTATCATTGTAAAGCAGAATTCACCAAGCGTTGGATTGTTCACCCACTAATAGGGAACGTGAGCTGGTGTTAGACCGTCGTGAGACAGGTTAGTTTTACCCTACTGATGATGTGTTGTTGCAATAGTGGACCTATATGATCACTAATGACCTGATGGAAATCCAAAGTTCCCAGACAGGATTTGCTTTCAATACTTATTTATCGTAACCAGAGCGGTGTTATGATTTGAAATTAAATGTGCAGATACATACCCACTTCACGTTTTCTGTAAAAAAAAAAAATTCTAATGGCTAAGATAACTGCCATAGCGAGGCTATTCAATCTCTCTCCTCTCGCTGTCTCCCTCTCTGTCCCTCTCTCTCTGTCACGCTCTCTCTCTTTTCACTCTCACTCTCTTTCTCTCTCGCTCTTTCTGGCAGGGTAATCGTCTAAATACAACTTGTTTTTTAATTGGGGCTATGATAGTCTATTACAAATCAGTCTGACAGTACTTTTGACAGTAATTCAGTCAAGTATGTCAACCAAAATGCACCAGAAAGTCTTTGGGAAGTTCGGAAGATCATCAGGCAATACTGTTGTATGATCTTCTATAAAGAAAAGAGCATTATCATTGATAATTATTTTTCCTCAGTCTGATTGAATGTCTTATCTTGTCCCCTCTGATCTAATGAGTCATGTGCAGCTTGTGGGCATTGTAGAGAGAAACAGAAGACACATCCCTGGGCACTAGGGTTGAATGGCGGGAACCCGGTTACTGAGATTTACCCGAAACCACTTCCCTTTCCCAGGATAAATAACTGCGAGGAACAGGTCAATAATAATAAATTATTTATATGAACAGCATAGTGTGAAATGTAACTGTTAAATTATATGCAATGTCTAAATCCTAAATCTGTCTTCGCTACGGCCTTTGCACGATGAATCATCAAGCTCACAGTGAGGACAGTATGGAGCGCAGTTCAAAATTAAAGTAGACCTATCATCTCATCATGGTATTTTTTTTTAAATGTGACAGCTAGGCCTGCATTTGCTGCAGCATAGTATAGTTGATTTGTTAAGATCATTGCCTCTTCGCTGACCCAGTCAATCAGTAAACATAACCAAGACATTCTAAGGCAGCTCCCACCTCCTTGTCATTCAGAGGAGGTGGGACACAGCTAGCACAGTGGATCTGGGCCGATTCCGGCTGAGAGTTGGGGCACTTGGTTGAGAGTCAGATTCGGCTGACGTCATGTGGCCTGAATCTGGGCCGCCTTCGGCAGTATTACTTATGGCTAGGATGCGGGGATTAAGCAATGGCCGATTCCGGTGTGAATTATCTGGCCCAAATGTATTACTTGGGGCTCGGGCCGATGGCGGCTACTCTCTGGCAGATGATTACACAGCCTGCTTTATATAATTAAATGTTTTATTTTTCCATATTTTCTCATTGTTTCTATGATCAAAAAATACAATTAACATTTAAATTAAATTCTTTAAGATTCCTGTTTACGTAGTATTTTAGTATTGCGATACTTTGTTTAAGGCAATTGATAAGCATAAAATACTTTGTGGATGGAGCCTCCCGTGTGGTGCAGTGGTCTAAGACACTTGGTCTTAGTGGTCTAAGAAAATTGCGCTGTTACAGATGTTGGCTCGATACCCATGCCGGCCGCGGCCGGGAGACCCATGAGGCGACGCACAATTGGCCCAGCGTCGTCCGAGTTAGGGGAGGGTTTGGCCGGCAGGGATGTCCTTGTCCCAACGCGCTGTAGCGAGTCCGGTGGCGGGCCAGGCGCATGCACACTGATACAGTCACCAGGTGTACGGTGTTTCCTCCGACGCAATTTTCTTTTGTGGATGGGTATAATTTGATTGTTTAAAATGTATAATAGTCATATTTAAAAGTACGATATCTGATAATTTTGTATACATTTATTTAAATTTGCATTGGGAGGATTCTGGGGGGATTCTGGTAAGATGCCGGCAAAGTCAGCTGAATTCTGGTAGACGGAAACGGCCTGATGTACTTGAAATAATGTGACTTACCCAAAATCCGCGGAGTTTACTGGAGAACGGAAGAGAGACTTTGTGTAATTCTATTCTCATTCTTCGGTCGATGCTTTAAGTGGAGCGAGAGACCATCAAAGTTTTGATCGGGCAACAGAGATTGGCTAGCTTGCTAATGGCACTGGGGCTGGAGAGACTTCAACTACAGAGAGGCGAGTTATTAGCAGCATGGGATCAGAATCAGCAAAGTCGAGGATCGGGACACTGAATAGCGCGAGAAGTTACAGCTCGAGGAAAGCGGACGTTGAACATCAGCAAAGGGAAGTAAAAACTTTTACTATTGAATTTAGGCTCAACGTCATTCATAGAACGGGATAGTAGCAGTGTGAACGAACAGTGATGGTGTGAAATTGGCAAGAATAATGATTAGCCACAGTAGCAGACAGTTCAGCTAACGCAAATACAGCTATTCTGGAAACTCATGAGCTGGAGCATATCACTAGCTCTGACTATAGAAGCAGATTACTAACTCGTTCTAGGTTCAGATCATTCATTTGGTAACTGATATGAGAGAAGCAGACTTCTGATTTCACAGTGACTGTAAGAAAAATAACATTGTGTATTGCGCGATGTTGTGTATTGCGCGTGTATTGATTGATAGAGACCATACTATTGCAGTCTTACACATGCACCTGTGCTCCGCTGGCCTCTCTCCTTAAAAAACGCTCCTTAGCTCTTGGAGTCCCATGCAGGAAAAGGTAGAATAGAATAGCTTGCTGGACATTATTTTTGTTTTTTTTTGTTGCCTGAATGTTAAACACACCGGCCAATAGAACTCACAGGTATTTTGAAAGAAGAGCGAACGCGTGATGGCGGTAGGCTATAGTAGTTATTTATTCAGACCCATAACCATTCAATATTCGTGAAGAGAACTGAAAGCCTTCTGCATCTAATTCTAGTCCTATGTTATTCAAAGATGTCATTAGAATGATGAAGATAAGGACAACGAAACCTTTTTAATTTAACTGTTGAAAGCAAGGAAGGAATGAAGTAACAATATGGACGTAATTCCAGTCCATATAAACCCGTAAAATACAATACTGTACAGTAATACAGTTCACATTTAAAATGATGTGCCTACTTGAGCTAGTTTAATTTATTTACCCAAGAGAGCATATAGCTAGCTAGATCTATGGGTTTTTATGTGTTTCTGTCATTCATAATGTGCAGAAGCCTATATGATATATGTGTTGGATAACGGCACAATCATTTCTTTTTTGGGGGGGTTTGGCTCATTAAATGTCTTTAATTTAGGGCTCATAAAATGTATTGAATGTATGGCTCATCGGGTTCAGATAGCATCAGGCTTTAATGTTCGATCAAAGCTCTATTCAAATCCAGACGTAGGCCTGTTGATATGCTTTATAATGCTTTTGAAAGACACTTACGGTTTTGGTTGGAAATGCTGGGATACCGGGGAGAAAAGTTATTTATTCTCGGGATGGAATATTCTTCAAATTCCGTGAAAATATACAACCCTACTGGGTACACCACGTCATTTCAACATTAAAATGTGGTTAATATTTGGTTGAGACGTTGATCAATAAGACTTCAACCTTTATTCACTCACTCAAAAAGACAGCCAGAAGTTTGTTCAATTTCCAATGTGTTATCACTATTGTTTTTACATTGGAATTTGGTTGTGCTTTTAGATGGTTGAAAGCTGTCAGCTAACCCCTAGTCATTACCTTACGTTTTGACCACATCGAATTGAGGGTAATTACACATCCTTTTTACCTCAGATTAGTGATTTTAGTATAACAGTTAGTAATACAATCTAGTGCTTAAAAGAGATCAATATCATTGGTTTTACCTTTGATTTTGTCATACATGCTGGCGGTCTTAGGACTTCTACTATCATTTTCAAACTCAAATGGCAGGGAAAATTGGGGCACTCTCTGTATAAAAGCTGCTGGTCTTTATACCAATACACAGTGTTGGAGAAAGTACCCAGTTGTCATACTTGAGTAAAAGTAAAGATACCTTAATAGAAAATGACTCAAGTAAAAGAGAAAGTCATCCAGTAAAATACCACTTAAGTAAAAGTCTAAATGTATTTGGTTTTAAATATACTTAGGTATCAAAAGTAAATGGAATTGCCAAAATATACTTAAACATCAAAAGTGAAAGTATAAATCATTTCACATTCCTCATATTAAGCAAAACAGACGGCACGGTTTTATTGTATTTTCATTTATGGATAGCCAGGGGCACACACCAACACTCAAAAATAATTTACAAACTAAGCATTTGTGTTTAGGGAGTCTGCCAGATCAGAGGTAGTAGGGATGACTAGGGATGTTCTCTTGATAAGTGTGTGAATTGGACCATTTTCCTGTCCTGCCAAGCATTCAAAATGTGACAAGTACTTTTGGGTGTCAGGGGAAATGTATGGAGTAAAAAGTAGATTATTTTCCTTAGGAATGTAGTGGAGTAAAAGTAAAAGTAGTCAAAAATATAAATAGTAAAGTCAAGTGCAGATTCCCCAGAAAAAAACGACTTAAGCAGTACTTTAAAGTATTTTTACACCACTGCCTATAAATGGATTTGAGAGTCAACTATCACTCAAACAACAGCCAACCCTTGTCACTGTTGATATGCTATAGCGGGTCGTGATTCGTTGAAGTTAAATAACAAAGCAACTGATTTGTTTCCTTCCCCACTTCGGCAGCCTCAAAACATTATTTTTAGATGACTGTCTGCAGCAAATGATCTAACCAGTGATAAGAAAATTAGTCTCAGATTCAGTTTGGCCTTTGAATAGTGATATTTAAACAGTGCACACACCCCAAATGTTTGCACCCACTCTATTGATTTCAAATTTATGTCAATATGAGTGATTAACAAAATAGTGTTGTGTTTACCTTTCCACGTTGACGACCCACAAAATGCAACAATCCAAAATGGCTGTCTTCTACAACTTGTTCTCTAACCAGTGTTATCGGAAAGTATTCAGACTTTTTCCACATTGTCACATTACAGCTATTTTCTTAAATGGATGCTAAAAATAAAATCCTCAGCAATCTACACATAATACCCCTTAAAACCTGTTATGGCTGCGATCCCCGTACAGGGACCAACATCAGGGAAATTTCAGAGTGACAACTAAAAATACAACTTCGTAACATTAAACATTCTTGAAAATGCAAGTGTCTTACACCCTTCAAAAGATTAGAATCTTGGTAATCTACTACGTTTTCTTGGTAATCTACTACGTTTTCCAATTTAAAAAAGCTATTACAGAGAACAAATCCCGTGCTTTTGTTTGAGAAGAGCAATCAACAACAGAAACATTTTCCGCCATGACAGTTTTTACACATTCACATCTGAAGGTAAAATTATGACTAACATTCTGATATCTTGCTCTTATTTCTCTTCCTGAGGCTCCCAGTGATCAAAAGAAGTGCTATTTTCTTTGATAAAACCCATTTTTTTAGCCTAAATCGAAACATTTTGTAAAACCGTTTGTGCCGTGAATTCCATCTCTTTCATTTTTTTACGGAGCATTCGACATGATTTCCCCCTGTAAACAATCGTTTATCTAGTCATGGTGGGTTTCAGTGCATTCCTCTGGATGTTTGCAACACAGCCAAACGTCATTGTTTTTTTTGCGAAGTGAGCTGATTTGAAGACAACTATAAATGACTACCTTACGCACCAATAATTTTAGCGAAGCTTCATTGATTGACTATATTTCTGCCCAATGACCACTGCTCTTCTTGAAATCTAGCTGGGTAGATAGCCAATGAGCTGAGGTAAACGCCAGTATGTAATGGTTTGGGGTTGGACCACAATTCCTTGTTTGTAATCGCATGCGCAGGGAACTCCATTCTCGCCTTGACGATCAGAGGAGTTGCTGTAAGGCTTTTTACGCACAGCTGTATTTCGGAAAGTTGTAGTTTCAACGATTTCATTGAAGATATCATGGCGAATAAATCAGGTAAAGCAAAGTCAAACTCTAAAGTGAAAGTGAAAAAGTGAAAGTGAGACAGATTTTTTGTTTGAGGAATCTTGGAGTGTTATGATTCAAACGAACTGAGGAGCTGTTTCTGCAAGGACAGGACGTACTTCTGGACGGGTAAGTGCTAATGCCGTTTTATGAAATATAAAAATATATGTATGAAAAAATTGTTTTTGTTTTTTTTGCAATGAAATGTGTGGTTTGTTTGTGTGTGTGTGTGTGTGTGTGTGTGTGTGTGTGTGTGTATATGTGTGTATATGTGTGTGTGTGTGTTGGTTGGTTTGTTTGGGGGTGTGTGTGTGTATATATATGTATATACAACAATGGCCGGAGTTGAATGGAACAGCACTTCACCTTAGTGACTGTTCCCTCTGCTCTATACAAAAAGGCTCATACAATACAAATATTTTTTTAATGTTTTCTTTCACAGTGATAGCGACTCCGACTGGGAGCCCCCGGTGCCAAGCTGCCCGCTCTACCTCTGCCCCCAGTGGTGTTCATATGCCACAGTTCATTACTGCAGGCATGACTGTGCCTCAGGGCCAAAAGGTCACAGCATGGAGGCGTCGTTGTGTTCTGTGTCGCATGAAATGCACCACTTGTTCAGTTTGCCTCTGCTTTACATCAGAAAGAGACTGCTATGGGACATGGCACAGGCAGCAAAATATTATGACGAGGACTTCCAAGGGGGTGTACTGTTTTTTTAAATATTTATTTTCTAATATTTTTTTAAACATTTTTTTTGTGTGTGTGTGTTAGAATTGCTTTTTGATATGTTGTATATAGTTATTTGCACTGCTGTATATAGTTATACAGTGCCTTGCGAAAGTATTCGGCCCCCTTGAACTTTGCGACCTTTTGCCACATTTCAGGCTTCAAACATAAAGATATAAAACTGTATTTTTTTGTGAAGAATCAACAACAAGTGGGACACAATCATGAAGTGGAACGACATTTATTGGATATTTCAAACTTTTTTAACAAATCAAAAACTGAAAAATTGGGCGTGCAAAATTATTCAGCCCCTTTACTTTCAGTGCAGCAAACTCTCTCCAGAAGTTCAGTGCGGATCTCTGAATGATCCAATGTTGACCTAAATGACTAATGATGATAAATACAATCCACCTGTGTGTAATCAAGTCTCCGTATTTATGCACCTGCACTGTGATAGTCTCAGTGTTCCGTTAAAAGCGCAGAGAGCATCATGAAGAATAAGGAACACACCAGGCAGGTCCGAGATACTGTTGTGAAGAAGTTTAAAGCCGGATTTGGATACAAAAAGATTTCCCAAGCTTTAAACATCCCAAGGAGCACTGTGCAAGCGATAATATTGAAATGGAAGGAGTATCAGACCACTGCAAATCTACCAAGACCTGGCCGTCCCTCTAAACTTTCAGCTCAAACAAGGAGAAGACTGATCAGAGATGCAGCCAAGAGGCCCATGATCACTCTGGATGAACTGCAGAGATCTACAGCTGAGGTGGGAGACTCTGTCCATAGGACAACAATCAGTCGTATATTGCACAAATCTGGCCTTTATGGAAGAGTGGCAAGAAGAAAGCCATTTCTTAAAGATATCCATAAAAAGTGTCGTTTAAAGTTTGCCACAAGCCACCTGGGAGACACACCAAACATGTGGAAGAAGGTGCTCTGGTCAGATTAAACCAAAATTGAACTTTTTGGCAACAATGCAAAACGTTATGTTTGGCATAAAAGCAACACAGCTGAACACACCATCCCCACTGTCAAACATGGTGGTGGCAGCATCATGGTTTGGGCCTGCTTTTCTTCAGCAGGGACAGGGAAGATGGTTAAAATTGATGGGAAGATGGGATGGAGCCAAATACAGGACCATTCTGGAAGAAAACCTGATGGAGTCTGCAAAAGACCTGAGACTGGGAAGGAGATTTGTCTTCCAACAAGACAATGATCCAAAACATAAAGCAAAATCTACAATGGAATGGTTCAAAAATAAACATATCCAGGTGTTAGAATGGCCAAGTCAAAGTCCAGACCTGAATCCAATCGAGAATCTGTGGAAAGAACGGGAAACTGCTGTTCACAAATGCTCTCCATCCAACCTCACTGAGCTCGAGCTGTTTTGCAAGGAGGAATGGGAAAAAATGTCAGTCTCTCGATGTGCAAAACTGATAGAGACATACCCCAAGCTCAGCTAACGCAAATACAGCTATTCTGGAAACTCATGAGCTGGAGCATATCACTAGCTCTGACTATAGAAGCAGATTACTAACTCGTTCTAGGTTCAGATCATTCATTTGGTAACTGATATGAGAGAAGCAGACTTCTGATTTCACAGTGACTGTAAGAAAAATAACATTATTCTATCATGGTAGAAATGAGTTCCATGAAGGGAGCTGAATTGACATTACCATTGAAGACAGTTTAGCTCTTGAGTTGCTGGTTTATTTAGTTAAACGGGACTTAGTTGAAACAAAATCAACTTTATTATTTTATTTTATTGACAATTTTAATTGTGACTTACTTTCAGGTTATCTGATAATCAAGTTAATAATAATCAACTTTATAATAATCAACTTTCAGGCTATCTGATAATCAATCACGTTTTTCTGGACTCCGCGTGTATTGATTGATAGAGACCATACTATTGCAGTCTTACACATGCACCTGTGCTCCGCTGGCCTCTCTCCTTAAAAAACGCTCCTTAGCTCTTGGAGTCCCATGCAGGAAAAGGTAGAATAGAATAGCTTGCTGGACATTATTTTTTTTTTTTTTGTTGCCTGAATGTTAAACACACCGGCCAATAGAACTCACAGGTATTTTGAAAGAAGAGCGAACGCGTGATGGCGGTAGGCTATAGTAGTTATTTATTCAGACCCATAACCATTCAATATTCGTGAAGAGAACTGAAAGCCTTCTGCATCTAATTCTAGTCCTATGTTATTCAAAGATGTCATTAGAATGATGAAGATAAGGACAACGAAACCTTTTTAATTTAACTGTTGAAAGCAAGGAAGGAATGAAGTAACAATATGGACGTAATTCCAGTCCATATAAACCCGTAAAATACAATACTGTACAGTAATACAGTTCACATTTAAAATGATGTGCCTACTTGAGCTAGTTTAATTTATTTACCCAAGAGAGCATATAGCTAGCTAGATCTATGGGTTTTTATGTGTTTCTGTCATTCATAATGTGCAGAAGCCTATATGATATATGTGTTGGATAACGGCACAATCATTTCTTTTTTGGGGGGGTTTGGCTCATTAAATGTCTTTAATTTAGGGCTCATAAAATGTATTGAATGTATGGCTCATCGGGTTCAGATAGCATCAGGCTTTAATGTTCGATCAAAGCTCTATTCAAATCCAGACGTAGGCCTGTTGATATGCTTTATAATGCTTTTGAAAGACACTTACGGTTTTGGTTGGAAATGCTGGGATACCGGGGAGAAAAGTTATTTATTCTCGGGATGGAATATTCTTCAAATTCCGTGAAAATATACAACCCTACTGGGTACACCACGTCATTTCAACATTAAAATGTGGTTAATATTTGGTTGAGACGTTGATCAATAAGACTTCAACCTTTATTCACTCACTCAAAAAGACAGCCAGAAGTTTGTTCAATTTCCAATGTGTTATCACTATTGTTTTTACATTGGAATTTGGTTGTGCTTTTAGATGGTTGAAAGCTGTCAGCTAACCCCTAGTCATTACCTTACGTTTTGACCACATCGAATTGAGGGTAATTACACATCCTTTTTACCTCAGATTAGTGATTTTAGTATAACAGTTAGTAATACAATCTAGTGCTTAAAAGAGATCAATATCATTGGTTTTACCTTTGATTTTGTCATACATGCTGGCGGTCTTAGGACTTCTACTATCATTTTCAAACTCAAATGGCAGGGAAAATTGGGGCACTCTCTGTATAAAAGCTGCTGGTCTTTATACCAATACACAGTGTTGGAGAAAGTACCCAGTTGTCATACTTGAGTAAAAGTAAAGATACCTTAATAGAAAATGACTCAAGTAAAAGAGAAAGTCATCCAGTAAAATACCACTTAAGTAAAAGTCTAAATGTATTTGGTTTTAAATATACTTAGGTATCAAAAGTAAATGGAATTGCCAAAATATACTTAAACATCAAAAGTGAAAGTATAAATCATTTCACATTCCTCATATTAAGCAAAACAGACGGCACGGTTTTATTGTATTTTCATTTATGGATAGCCAGGGGCACACACCAACACTCAAAAATAATTTACAAACTAAGCATTTGTGTTTAGGGAGTCTGCCAGATCAGAGGTAGTAGGGATGACTAGGGATGTTCTCTTGATAAGTGTGTGAATTGGACCATTTTCCTGTCCTGCCAAGCATTCAAAATGTGACAAGTACTTTTGGGTGTCAGGGGAAATGTATGGAGTAAAAAGTAGATTATTTTCCTTAGGAATGTAGTGGAGTAAAAGTAAAAGTAGTCAAAAATATAAATAGTAAAGTCAAGTGCAGATTCCCCAGAAAAAAACGACTTAAGCAGTACTTTAAAGTATTTTTACACCACTGCCTATAAATGGATTTGAGAGTCAACTATCACTCAAACAACAGCCAACCCTTGTCACTGTTGATATGCTATAGCGGGTCGTGATTCGTTGAAGTTAAATAACAAAGCAACTGATTTGTTTCCTTCCCCACTTCGGCAGCCTCAAAACATTATTTTTAGATGACTGTCTGCAGCAAATGATCTAACCAGTGATAAGAAAATTAGTCTCAGATTCAGTTTGGCCTTTGAATAGTGATATTTAAACAGTGCACACACCCCAAATGTTTGCACCCACTCTATTGATTTCAAATTTATGTCAATATGAGTGATTAACAAAATAGTGTTGTGTTTACCTTTCCACGTTGACGACCCACAAAATGCAACAATCCAAAATGGCTGTCTTCTACAACTTGTTCTCTAACCAGTGTTATCGGAAAGTATTCAGACTTTTTCCACATTGTCACATTACAGCTATTTTCTTAAATGGATGCTAAAAATAAAATCCTCAGCAATCTACACATAATACCCCTTAAAACCTGTTATGGCTGCGATCCCCGTACAGGGACCAACATCAGGGAAATTTCAGAGTGACAACTAAAAATACAACTTCGTAACATTAAACATTCTTGAAAATGCAAGTGTCTTACACCCTTCAAAAGATTAGAATCTTGGTAATCTACTACGTTTTCTTGGTAATCTACTACGTTTTCCAATTTAAAAAAGCTATTACAGAGAACAAATCCCGTGCTTTTGTTTGAGAAGAGCAATCAACAACAGAAACATTTTCCGCCATGACAGTTTTTACACATTCACATCTGAAGGTAAAATTATGACTAACATTCTGATATCTTGCTCTTATTTCTCTTCCTGAGGCTCCCAGTGATCAAAAGAAGTGCTATTTTCTTTGATAAAACCCATTTTTTTAGCCTAAATCGAAACATTTTGTAAAACCGTTTGTGCCGTGAATTCCATCTCTTTCATTTTTTTACGGAGCATTCGACATGATTTCCCCCTGTAAACAATCGTTTATCTAGTCATGGTGGGTTTCAGTGCATTCCTCTGGATGTTTGCAACACAGCCAAACGTCATTGTTTTTTTTGCGAAGTGAGCTGATTTGAAGACAACTATAAATGACTACCTTACGCACCAATAATTTTAGCGAAGCTTCATTGATTGACTATATTTCTGCCCAATGACCACTGCTCTTCTTGAAATCTAGCTGGGTAGATAGCCAATGAGCTGAGGTAAACGCCAGTATGTAATGGTTTGGGGTTGGACCACAATTCCTTGTTTGTAATCGCATGCGCAGGGAACTCCATTCTCGCCTTGACGATCAGAGGAGTTGCTGTAAGGCTTTTTACGCACAGCTGTATTTCGGAAAGTTGTAGTTTCAACGATTTCATTGAAGATATCATGGCGAATAAATCAGGTAAAGCAAAGTCAAACTCTAAAGTGAAAGTGAAAAAGTGAAAGTGAGACAGATTTTTTGTTTGAGGAATCTTGGAGTGTTATGATTCAAACGAACTGAGGAGCTGTTTCTGCAAGGACAGGACGTACTTCTGGACGGGTAAGTGCTAATGCCGTTTTATGAAATATAAAAATATATGTATGAAAAAATTGTTTTTGTTTTTTTTGCAATGAAATGTGTGGTTTGTTTGTGTGTGTGTGTATATGTGTGTATATGTGTGTGTGTGTGTTGGTTGGTTTGTTTGGGGGTGTGTGTGTGTATATATATGTATATACAACAATGGCCGGAGTTGAATGGAACAGCACTTCACCTTAGTGACTGTTCCCTCTGCTCTATACAAAAAGGCTCATACAATACAAATATTTTTTTAATGTTTTCTTTCACAGTGATAGCGACTCCGACTGGGAGCCCCCGGTGCCAAGCTGCCCGCTCTACCTCTGCCCCCAGTGGTGTTCATATGCCACAGTTCATTACTGCAGGCATGACTGTGCCTCAGGGCCAAAAGGTCACAGCATGGAGGCGTCGTTGTGTTCTGTGTCGCATGAAATGCACCACTTGTTCAGTTTGCCTCTGCTTTACATCAGAAAGAGACTGCTATGGGACATGGCACAGGCAGCAAAATATTATGACGAGGACTTCCAAGGGGGTGTACTGTTTTTTTAAATATTTATTTTCTAATATTTTTTTAAACATTTTTTTTGTGTGTGTGTGTTAGAATTGCTTTTTGATATGTTGTATATAGTTATTTGCACTGCTGTATATAGTTATACAGTGCCTTGCGAAAGTATTCGGCCCCCTTGAACTTTGCGACCTTTTGCCACATTTCAGGCTTCAAACATAAAGATATAAAACTGTATTTTTTTGTGAAGAATCAACAACAAGTGGGACACAATCATGAAGTGGAACGACATTTATTGGATATTTCAAACTTTTTTAACAAATCAAAAACTGAAAAATTGGGCGTGCAAAATTATTCAGCCCCTTTACTTTCAGTGCAGCAAACTCTCTCCAGAAGTTCAGTGCGGATCTCTGAATGATCCAATGTTGACCTAAATGACTAATGATGATAAATACAATCCACCTGTGTGTAATCAAGTCTCCGTATTTATGCACCTGCACTGTGATAGTCTCAGTGTTCCGTTAAAAGCGCAGAGAGCATCATGAAGAATAAGGAACACACCAGGCAGGTCCGAGATACTGTTGTGAAGAAGTTTAAAGCCGGATTTGGATACAAAAAGATTTCCCAAGCTTTAAACATCCCAAGGAGCACTGTGCAAGCGATAATATTGAAATGGAAGGAGTATCAGACCACTGCAAATCTACCAAGACCTGGCCGTCCCTCTAAACTTTCAGCTCAAACAAGGAGAAGACTGATCAGAGATGCAGCCAAGAGGCCCATGATCACTCTGGATGAACTGCAGAGATCTACAGCTGAGGTGGGAGACTCTGTCCATAGGACAACAATCAGTCGTATATTGCACAAATCTGGCCTTTATGGAAGAGTGGCAAGAAGAAAGCCATTTCTTAAAGATATCCATAAAAAGTGTCGTTTAAAGTTTGCCACAAGCCACCTGGGAGACACACCAAACATGTGGAAGAAGGTGCTCTGGTCAGATGAAACCAAAATTGAACTTTTTGGCAACAATGCAAAACGTTATGTTTGGCATAAAAGCAACACAGCTGAACACACCATCCCCACTGTCAAACATGGTGGTGGCAGCATCATGGTTTGGGCCTGCTTTTCTTCAGCAGGGACAGGGAAGATGGTTAAAATTGATGGGAAGATGGGATGGAGCCAAATACAGGACCATTCTGGAAGAAAACCTGATGGAGTCTGCAAAAGACCTGAGACTGGGAAGGAGATTTGTCTTCCAACAAGACAATGATCCAAAACATAAAGCAAAATCTACAATGGAATGGTTCAAAAATAAACATATCCAGGTGTTAGAATGGCCAAGTCAAAGTCCAGACCTGAATCCAATCGAGAATCTGTGGAAAGAACGGGAAACTGCTGTTCACAAATGCTCTCCATCCAACCTCACTGAGCTCGAGCTGTTTTGCAAGGAGGAATGGGAAAAAATGTCAGTCTCTCGATGTGCAAAACTGATAGAGACATACCCCAAGCGACTTACAGCTGTAATCGCAGCAAAAGGTGGCGCTACAAAGTATTAACTTAAGGGGGCTGAATAATTTTGCACGCCCAATTTTTCAGTTTTTGATTTGTTAAAAAAGTTTGAAATATTCAATAAATGTCGTTCCACTTCATGATTGTGTCCCACATGTTGTTGATTCTTCACAAAAAAATACAGTTTTATATCTTTATGTTTGAAGCCTGAAATGTGGCAAAAGGTCGCAAAGTTCAAGGGGGCCGAATACTTTCGCAAGGCACTGTAGGTAATTTCACCAATTCAGCCACTTGGGTACATTTGGGCAACTTGTATGGGACAAGTGCTAAATGTCATGCTAAATGTCATGTAGCTCACCCATTCCTGAAGTTATCAGTCTGAAACGTTGCACACCTACAGTTGCCCTCTTGTGTTATCCATCAAAATGATCTCCAGCATCCTATCTGACTGTGTGGCTATTCTAGTACATGTGAAAGATGATGCTACAACAATAAAAAACAGAAAACGTATGCTCTTTCTTTCTCTTTTCTTCCACCAGATCTACTGTGTTATATTCTCCTACATTCAATTAACATTTCCACAAACTTCAGAATGTTTCCATTCAAATGATACCAAGAATATGCATATCCTTGCCTCTGGGGCTGAGCTACAGGCAGTTAGATTTGGGTATGCCTTCAGGCGGAAATTGAGACCAAAGGGATGCAGCCAAAACAGGATAATGACGAAGCCCAAAACAGGTTTTAGAAATCTTTGCACCTTATCTTTGCACCTTATTTACATAAATATTCAGACCCTTTGCTATGAAACTCAAAATTGAGATCAGGTGCATCCTGTTTCCAATGACCATTCTTCAGATGTTTCTAGAACTTGATTAGGGTGCACCTGTGGTAAATTAAATTGATAGGGCATGATTTGGAAAGGCGCAAAAACCAAGCCATGAGGTCGAAGGAGTTGTTCGTAGAGCTCCAAGATAGGATTGTGTCGAGGCACAGATCTTTTGGAAGGGTACCAGAAAATGTCTGCAGCATTGAAGGTATCCAAGAACACAGTGACCTCCATCATTCTTAAATGGAAGAAGTTTGGAACCACCAAGACTCTTCTTAGAGCTGGCCACCCGGCCAAAGAGAGAAATCGGGATAGAAGGGCCTTGCTCAGGGAGGTGACCAAGAACCCGAATGTCACTCTGACAGAGCTCTTTCTAAAAAACAGTTTTGGCCTTGTCATATTATGCGGTATTGCGTGTAGATTGATGAAAAAAAACAACAACAATTGACAACATTTTAGAATAACCTTGTAACCTAACAAAATGTGGGAAAAGCTAGGGGGTCTGAATACTTTCCGAAGGCACTGTACATTATTATTCCCAGATTCCATCTGTTTTCTTAGTAAGGTTAGTTTGAACAGGACATGCAACCCGACTCCCCCATCTCGTTCTATTGATTTCAGCATGATAGGGAATATGAGTGATTGACAAATAAGTGTTGGTTTTCTCTTTCCTGTTTTGGCGACCCCCAAATCAAAATGCATAATTCCAAAATGTAGCTGGTTGTCTTCATCAGGTTGTCTTCTAACAAGTGAATATTTCCAGTTTGAGTTGTGTTATTTTCAAGAGCACAACCTTATTTGAGTGATTAATTGCCAATTGTCAAAACCGCCAGTTTTTGTTGTGCATATTCAGCTTTAAAGGTGCTTGTTTAAAATAAAAAATTATAAAATTATCACTTTTGTGGCACATGTGCACTACCGTTCAAAAGTTTGGAGTCACTTAGAAATATCCTTATTTTTGAAAGAAAAGCACACTTTTTGTCCATTAAAATAACATCAAATTGATCAGAAATACAGTGTAGACATTGTTAATGTTGTAAATGACTATTGTAGCTGGAAACGGCAGATTTTTTTTGGGAATATCTACAAAAGCATGGAGGCCCATTATCAGCAACCATCACTCCTGTGTTCCAATGGAACGTTGTGTTAGCTAATCCAAGTTTATCATTTTAAAAGGATAATTGATCATTAGAAAACCTTTTTGCAAGTATGTTAGCACAGCTGAAAACTGTTGTTTTGATTAAAACAAGTCAAAATGAGGCTCAGTAGTGTGTGTGGCCTCCACGTGCCTGTATGACCTCCCTACAATGCCTGGGCATGCTCCTGATGAGGTGGCGGATGGTCTCCTGAGGGATCTCCTCCCAGACCTGGACTAAAGCATCCGCCAACTCCTGGACAGTCTGTGGTGCAACGTGGCGTTGGTGGATGGAGCGAGACATGATGTCCCAGATGTGCTCAATTGGATTAAGGTCTGGGGAACGGGCGGGCCAGTCCATAGCATCAATAGTTTCCTCTTGCAGGAACTGCTGACACACTCCAGCCACATGAGGTCTAGCATTGTCTTGCATTAGGAGGAACCCAGGGCCAACCGCACCAGCATATGGTCTCACAAGGGGTCTGAGGATCTCATCTCGGTACCTAATGGCAGTCAGGCTACCTCTGACGAGCACATGGAGGGCTGTGCGGCCCCCCAAAGAAATTCCACCCCACACCATGACTGACCCACCGCCAAACCGGCCATGCTGGAAGATGTTGCAGGCAGCAGAACGTTCTCCACGGCGTCTCCAGACTCTGTCACGTCTGTCACGTGCTCAGTGTGAACCTGCTTTTGAAGAGCACAGGGCGCCAGTGGCGAATTTGCCAATCTTGGGGTTCTCTGGCAAATACCAAACATCCTGCACGGTGTTGGATGTTGTGCCCTCATACCACCCTCATGGAGTCTGTTTCTGACCGTTTGAGCAGACACATACACATTTGTGGCCTGCTGGAGGTCATTTTGCAGGGCTCTGACAGTGCTCTTCCTTGCACATTGGCGGAGGTAGCGGTCCTGCTGCTGGGTTGTTGCCCTCCTACGGCCTCCTCCACGTCTCCTGATGTACTGACCTGTCTCCTGGTAGCGCCTCCATGCTCTGGACACTACGCTGACAGACACAGCAAACCTTCTTGCCACAGCTCGCATTGATGTTCCATCCTGGATGAGCTGCACTACCTGAGCCACTTGTGTGGGTTGTAGACTCCGTCTCATACTACCACTAGAATGAAAGCACCGCCAGCATTCAAAAGTGACCAAAACATCAGCCAGGAAGCATAGGAACTGAGAAGTGGTCTGTGGTACCACCTGCAGAACCACTCCTTTATTGGGGGTGTCTTGTTAATTGCCTATAATTTCAACCTGTTGTCTATTCCATTTGCACAACAGCATGTGAAATTTATTGTCAATCAGTGTTGCTTCCTAAGTGGACAGTTTGATTTCACAGAAGTGTGATTGATTTGGAGTTACATTGTGTTGTTTAAGTGTTCCCTTTATTTTTTTGAGCAGTGTAGTTTGGGTGGCCATTTGATTAGATGTTCAGGAGTCTACACTGGAATGAGTGGATGTTGAATTGTGTTTGGTTGTCAACGCAACTAAATACATGCATTTGAAAGATATGTATATTCTGCTTGGATTGTTCCATCTGTGCCACTGACTTAGTCTGGCTTTAATTCCAGTTTGTCAACAAATTAATAGGGCCGGGAAAACGGTATCGCAATATTTTTTCAATCATTGTGACTCCAAATCCAGACCTCCATGGGTTGATACATTTGATTTCCATTGATCGTTTTTGTGTGATTTTGTTGTCAGCACATTCAACTATGTAAAGAAAAAAGTATTTAATAAGAATATTTAATTCATTCAGATCTAGAATGTGTTATTTTAGTGTTCCCTTTATTTTTTTGAGCAGTGTATTTGCATTGCTCTTTAATTACTTGCTATTTTTTTAAACTGCATTGTTGGTTTGGTGCTCATAACTAAGCCTTTCACTGTTGTGTTTGGCTCATGTGATTAATACAATTTGATTTGAGTTTGACTATGACTTAATAATTTATATGTTGGATTCAGGTATCCATCTCAATAAAACATTTACTTGAAATAATAGGAGTAAATCGAATGTAATGCACATTTAAATGCACTTTGCATAAACTTTGATTGGATTTTGTCCAATTCTTTCACTTAGATTTTCGGGTTGAGATGGAAATGTGATTAGCTTGAAGATTAGATTTGAAGCCTATCTGTATTATCTATTGTTAGTTGAACGCTGGGTTGAATTAAAACAATAGGTGTTGATGATAAATGACTTATAAAGTATGATTACATTGCATCTGTTAAACCTACTCTTTGGAATGACTTCGCTAGCAACAGTGAATATATTTAGTTATTAAGAGATCTGTCAATAATTCTTACGATAGCACAGTGGTAGGAGTCAGTGACAAATATCAAAGCTGGGCTTGGTTAAAACCCTGGATAGGAGACCAAATGAATAGCTCTAGACAGAGAACTCTCCAGAAGAAGGTGCTGCCCTGCCTATTGTTTCTTTTTCTGATAGTGGATATAACGTTGAAGATCTGACGTTGTTTCAAAGGTACAAATAGGTCAACATATATTTATTTTCATACATTTTCTACGTTGAAAATGGGTTACAATGATGACATAGTCCATAAAGCACATAATCCTGTGGTTGAAATTTCACTCTCAAAACAACAGTTTACGTTGTCTACTTTTTTCAAAACCAATATATTTTCCACATAGATTCCACATCACAATATGTTGACAAATTAAGTTGAAATCTTTGTGACTAGTGGGATATGTGTACAATATTTTGTATCTTCAACCATTCAAAAGATAGGCACAGTTGTAGTCATAAAACAGAAACCGCTCTGTTTATTGCATCTATCGGCTACCGGAGGTTACTGATGTTCTATTTCAGAGTTTCTCTCGCGACCCCATTTTCAAATCAGGGGACCCCACATGGGAAACGCTGCATTATTGCTTTCCCAAAGCAATCATGGGGAAGGTATGACCGCTACGTTTGAAAGATTAGGATACATTTATTCTCTGGGAAATATATACTTTTGCCATAACCTACTGGTTTTGTCTGCTGAGGAAGTCATTTCCATGGTTTCCCAATGCAATCTACAGTTGCTTTGCCCTTTAGCAACTATTTTGTCATCGTAGTTAATGGACTAGAATAGGCCATGTGAATTATAGCGATTTCTGGATTTGACTGATTCCACTGCAACACGTCAGATTCAATATTCATTCCACTGTAGTGATCATGAATAGATTACATTCTAACTCCCTTTCGACTGCCTGTCATAACTGATTATCCCCAGTGTATCTCTTTTGATTTGATCTGGTGGTTTTCAGGAGCAGAGCAGCCCCGCAGCAGTTGGTGACAAAGTGTTTAAAGCTGCCCTGTCGGCCTGTTTAAGCTGAGGCACTCAACCCCCCCAAGGCAAGTTATGGACTGTTACTCCCCCTTATTCGGCAAGATGCCCTGTATAAAAGATACACCACCACATTTCACAGTACGTATGGTGATATTTTCTGCCCATGCATTCTCATTTCAACACCACTGGTGTGTGCGTGGCAAAATAGCTCTATTTTCATGTAATTTGACCAAAGCACCGGTTTCAAATCAAAGTGCCAATGCCATTTAGCAAATTCCAGGCATTTACATTTAAAGGATTACGTGAAAATAGAGCTCTTTGGCCACGCACACCAGTGGTGAAATGAGAATGCATGGGCAGAAAATAACACCACACCTACTGTGAAATGTGGTGGTGTATCGTTGGGGCTACAGTATCTTGCTTTCACTGGTCCTGGGGCCGTTCTTAAGGTCAGCGTCATCATGAACTTTAACCAGTACATTTTTAGCCAAGAAACCCGGTTGCTTCTGCCAGGAGTTTGAATCTTGGGCGCAAGTGGATCTTCCAGAAAGACAATAACCCTAAGCACACGTCAAAATCCACAAAGAAATAGTTAATTGGCCACAAAATCAAAATTTTTTCAATGGCCATCTCATTCTCCTGACTTCAAACCCACATGTGGTTTGAATTGAAGAGGGCAGTGTACTGTATAAGCACAGGCGAGGGATATCAAGGATCTGTAAGGATTCTGTATGGAGGAATGGTCTATGATCCCTCTCAATGGACTAAGATCCCCCTGTGTTCTCAAAAACATTTTTAGAAAAAGATCAGTGGCATTACACTCGCAAGGGAAGGTATTGAAAACCGGTATGAATAAGACTTGTTTTATTACTTGTTAAACGTAGTATTTTTATCTGTGTAATTGTATTAATTTTCTTTAGCATACAAGACAGTATTTAAAAAAATATATTTTCATTTTTGCTCATCTTTATGAAGGCTGTCAACAATTTCGAACCCCACTGTATATTTAGGAAATTTGAAAAAATGCCAGGACATCATATGCCAACGTCAGAGACCTGTGATAATAATTACATTGTGAATCCTGACAGACTTTTGATAGTGATGAAACGCCTTCATTAGGGAGGGAGGTACCGCATCTCCTTGACAGGGAAAGGAAAGTTTCATGCAGGAAGCTCACTGCTGAAAGAACCTCCATTTCCAAGGACCACATTTACATACACACCAATATCCCAATATTATTAAGGATACTCAATAATTCTGTTTATGATTTGACACATATGGACATCTTAACCCGCTTACAATTACCACGGAAAAGCTTGTATCTCAGTTACGAGGATAAGATGCCTGGGATAGGCTGATCTAAGATGAGACACTGTGGCATGTAAACATCGTATCCCGTTTACTGTTGTTTTTGCGGTATCAAATCAAATCAAATGTTATTAGTCACATGCGCCGAATACAACAGGTATTCGACCTTACAGTGAAATGCTTACTTACGAGGCCCTAACCAACAGTGCAGTTTCAAAAACTAAGGATTAGAATAAGAGATAAAAGTAACAAGAAATGAAAGAGCAGCAGTACAAAATAACAATATATAAGGGGGGTGCCATTACAGAGTCAATTTGCGGTGGTGCACCGGTTAGTTGAAGTAGTATGTACATGTAGGTAGAGTTAAATGACTATGCATAGATGACAACAGAGAGTGGCAGTGGTGGGGAGGGGGGGGGGGGGGGCAATGCAAATAGTCTGGGTAACCATTTGATGTTCAAGCTGTTTAGAAGCCTCTTGGACCTAGACTTGGTGCTCTGGTACTGCTTGCCATGTGGTAGCAGAGAGAACAGTAAATGACTAGGATGGCTGGAGTCTTTGACAATTTTTAGGGCCTTCCCCTGACACCGCCTGGTATAGAGGTCCTGGATGGCAGGAAGCTTGGCCCCAGTGATGTACTGGGCCATTCGCACTACGCTCTGTAGTGCCTTGTGGTCGGAGACCGAGCAGTTGCCATACCAGGCAGTGATTCTCTCGATGGTGCAGCTGTAGAACCTTTTGAGGATCTGAGGACCCATGCCAAATCTTTTCAGTCTCCTGAGGGGGAATAGGCTTTGTCATGCCAGCTTCACGACCATCATGGTGTGCTTGGACCATGTTTGTTAGTTTGGTGATGTGGACACCAAGGAACTTGAAGCTCTCAACCTGCTTCAATGCAGCTCCGTCAGTGAGAATGGGGGCATGCTCAGTCCTCTTTTTCCTGTAGTCCACAATTGTCTCCTTTGTCTTGATCATGTTGAGGGAGAGGTTGTTGTCGTGGCACCACACAGCCAGGTCTCTAACCTCCTCCCTATAGTCTGTCTCGTTGTTGTCGGTGATCAGGCCTACCTCTGTTGTGTCATCTGCAAATTTAATGATGGTTTTGCAGTCGTGCCTGACTGTGCAGTCATGGGTCCTTAGCTTATTGATTAGCTTTGAGGGCACTATGGTGTTGAACGCTGGGCTGTAATCAATGAATAGCATTCTCACATAGGTGTTCCTTTTGTCCAATTGGGAAAGGGCAGTGTGGAGTGCATCTGTGAATCTGTTGAGGTGGTATGCAAATTGGAGTGGGTCTAGAGTTTCTGGGATGATGGTGTTGATGTGAGCCATGACCAGCCTTTCAAAGCACTTCATGGCTACAGACATGAGTGCTACGGGTCGGTAGTCATTTAGGCAGGTTACCTTAATGTTATTTGGCACAGGCACTATTGTGGTCTGCTTAAAACATGTAGGTATTACAGACTCGGGCAGGGAGGGGTTGAACATGTCAGTGAAGACACTTGCTAGTTGGTCAGCACATGCTCGCAGTACTCATCCTGGTAATCCGTCTGGCCCTGCGGCCTTGTGAATGTTGACCTGTCTAAAGGTCTTACTCACATCGGCTGCGGAGAGGGTGATCACACAGTATTCCGGTAGAGCTGGTGCTCTCATGCATGTTTCAGTGTTTTTTGCCTCAAAGCGAGCATAGAAGTAGTTTAGCTTGTCCGGTAGGCTTTTGGCACTGGGCAGCTCTCGGCTGTGCTTCCCTTTGTAGTCTGTAATGGTTTGCAGGCCCTGCCACATCCAACGAGCATCAGAGCCGGTTTAGTACAACTCGTATTAACGCTTTGCATGTTTGATGGTTCATCGGAGGGCATAGCGGGATTTTTTATAAACTTCCGGGTTAAAGTCACGCTCCTTGAAAGTGGCAGATCTAGCCTTTAGCTCAGTGCGGATGCTGCCTGTAATCCATGGCTTCTTGTTCAGGTATGTACGTACGGTCACTGTGGGGAAGACATCATCGGTGTACTTATTGTGTACTCCTCAATTCCATTGGAGGAATCCCGGAATATATTCCAGTCTGTGCTAGCAAAACAGTCCTGTAGCTTAGCATCTGCTTCATCTGACAACTTTTTTAGTGATCTGGTGCTTCCTGCTTCATCTGACCACTTTTTTATTGATCTGAAGCTTCCTGCTTTAACTTTTTGCTTGTAAGCAGGATTCAGAAGGATGGAATCATGGTCAGATTTGCCAAATGGAGGGCGAGGGAGAGCTTTGTATGCATCTCTGTGTGTTAAGTAAAGGTGGTCCAGAGTTATTTTCCCTCTGGTGGAACGTTTCCCTGCATTAAAGTCCCTGGCTACTAGGAGCGCCACCTCTGGGTGAGCGTTTTCTTGTTTGCTTATGGCGGAATACAGCTCATTCAATGCTATCCTAGTGCCAGCCTCTGACTGTGGTGGTATGTAAACGGCTACAAAGAATATACAGTGGGGCAAAAAAGTATTTAGTCAGCCACCAATTGTGCAAGTTCTCCCACTTAAAAAGATGAGAGAGGCCTGTAATTTTCATCATAGGTACACTTCAACTATGACATACAAAATGAGAAAAAAAATCCAGAAAATCACATTGTAGGATTTTTAATGAATTTATTAGCAAATTATGGTGGAAAATAAGTATTTGGTCACCTACAAACAAGCCTGTCACAGACCTGTAACTTCTTCTTTAAGAGGCTCCTCTATCCTCCACTTGTTACCTGTATTAACGACACCTGTTTGAACTAGTTATCAGTATAAAAGACACGTGTCCACAACCTCAAACAGTCACACTCCAAACTCCACTATGTCCAAGACCAAAGAGCTGTCAAAGGACACCAGAAACAAAATTGTAGACCTGCACCAGGCTGGGAAGACTGAATCTGCAATAGGTAAGCAGCTTGGTTTGAAGAAATCAACTGTGGGAGCAATTATTAGGAAATGGAAGACATACAAGACCACTGATAATCTCCCTCGATCTGGGGCTCCACGCAAGATCTCACCCCTTGGGGTCAAAATGATCACAAGAACGGTGAGCAAAAATCCCAAAACCACACGAGGGGACCTAGTGAATGACCTGCAGAGAGCTGGGACCAAAGTAACAAAGCCTACCATCAGTAACACACTACGCCGCCAGGGACTCAAATCCTGCAGTGCCAGACGTGTCCCCCTGCTTAAGCCAGTACATGTCCAGACCCGTCTGAAGTTTGCTAGAGAGCATTTGGATGATCCAGAAGAATATTGGGAGAATGTCATATGGTCAGATGAAACCAAAATATAACTTTTTGGTAAAGACTCAACTCGTCGTGTTTGGAGGACAAAGAATGCTGAGTTGCATCAAAAGAACACCATACCTACTGTGAAGCATGGGGGTGGAAACATCATGCTCTGGGGCTATTTTTCTGCAAAGGGACCAGGACGACTGATCCGTGTAAAGGAAAGAATGAATGGGGCCATGTATGGTGAGATTTTGAGTGAAAACCTCCTTCCATCAATCAGCAAGGGCATTGAAGATGAAACGTGGCTGGGTCTTTCAGCATGACAATGATCCCAAACACACCGACCGGGCAACGAAGGAGTGGCTTCGTAAGAAGCATTTCAAGGTCCTGGAGTGGCCTAGCCAGTCTCCATATCTCAACCCCATTGGAAATCTTTGGAGGGAGTTGAAAGTCTGTGTTGCCCAGCAACAGCCCCAAAACATCACTGTTCTAGAGGAGATCTGCATGTAGGTATGGGCCAAAATACCAGCAACAGTGTGTGGAAACTTTGCGAAGACTTACAGAAAATATTTGACCTCTGTCATTGTCAACAAAGGGTATATAACAAAGTATTGAGATAAACTTTTGTTATTGACCAAATACTTATTTTCCACCATAATTTGCAAATAAATTCCTAGAAAATCCTTCAATGTGATTTTCTGGATTTCTTTTCTCAGTTTGTCTGTCATAGTTGAAGTGTACCTATGATGAAAATGACAGGCCTCTCTCATCCTGTTAAGTGGGAGAACTTGCACAATTGGTGGCTGACTAAATACTTTTTTGCCCCACTGTAGATGAAAACTCTCTTGGTAGGTAATGTGGTCTGCAGCTTATCATGAAAAACTCTACCTCAGGCGAGCAATAGCTCGAGTCTTCCTTAGATATCGTGCACCAGCTGTTACATAGGTGTTACATACATAGACCGCCGCCCCTTGTCTTACCAGACACCACTGTTCTATCCTGCCAGTACATCGTATTACCAGCCAGCTGTATGTTGATCTTGTTGTCATTCAGCCACAACTCCATGAAGCATAAGATGTTACAGTTTTTAATGTCCTGTTGGTAGTTTAATCTTTCCAATAACTCGTCCATTTTATTGTCCAAAGATTGCATGTTTGCTAGCAGAATTGAGGGAAGTGGGGGTTTATTCGATCGCCTACGACTTCTTAGCAGGCAACCCGCTCTCCGGCCTCTCTTTCGCCGCCTCCTCTCCACACAGATCACGGGGCTCGGGGCCTGAATAATTTTGCACGCCCAATTTTTCCGTTTTTGATTTGTTAAAAAAGTTTGAAATATCCAATAAATGTCGTTCCACTTCATGATTGTGTCCCACTTGTTGTTGATTCTTCACAAAAAAATACAGTTTTATATCTTTATGTTTGAAGCCTGAAATGTGGCAAAAGGTCGCAAAGTTCAAGGGGGCCGAATACTTTCGCAAGGCACTGTAATTGAACAAAAATACAGAATCAGTTGGGAGCACGTAAAACGGCTGCCTTCTGCTCCGACGCCATCTTACGTTATCATATGTTATATTTTAATCTGATTGTCAAACAAATGACTTAGAAAAGTAGGCTACCTGCTCAGTTCGAGCTATCATAATATTTCCATAATAATTTAGCCTCTAATGAATTTACTATAATTTACTTTTGGCGACTTTCAACACTAATATAGACAGGTTTCTGTTTATAATTTCCAATATTTAGTAGGTCATTTGTCAACTATAGTTTGATTCATGCAGCTTCTTTGTCATAACTTGTTGCCCCAGAAGACTAAATAAAGTAGCGCTCACCAGAATGTCTTACATCGATAGAATGAATGCATTAGGAATCTAGTTATCACCAGTAAAGTTATCTGTTTTGTTTGGGGACGGGGTACAAAACGCAATAACTCCAAAAACAGTGGAAAGATTGGTCCTGTGCAAAATGTCCAAATGTCATCAGTTTTTCCGGTTTTAATGAAATGAAAGGCTGAGAAAACGACATAACACATTTCTGATAAGAGTTCAGTTCATCTTGGCCTCATATTTTATGTGGTTGAAATACTGTCTGCTTGCATAACAGTGTCAAAGATAACACATTACACACGCATTCACTTTTTCTCAAGAGGTGCTGAAGGAAACAAATCAAATTTCTCCTCCCCTGTTCCCGACACAAAATTAACATTTGTTGTATAATTTCACTGCAAGAAATGCATAATTCATCAGGAGTTAATATTATATTACTCGACACGTGAGAGGTTATAGGTCTACAGTCAGTGTCACTATTTCAGTTACTATTTAATTTAACCCATTTACTTACATTTGGAATATTCTGTTTATTAATGTGTATAGGGAAACTCATGAGCGGGATATCAAAGGTGCATCTCGAATAAGACCTTAAGTGGGACATAAGCTATTATCTGGAATACTGTGCGCATGACTTGCTGTGACCAAGCACATTTTCTCCAGCTGTTGCTGTGCTTGGGCTCATTCATTGGGACTGGGAAGACTATTTACTCACTTGCCGATGAAATGTCTGCTGCCGTCAATTGGTTTCACTTGATCTACCCTAAACAAGCCTAGCCTGACTTCATGGCTCTTCCTTTATTCTTTCATTGCAGTTTAAGACGGCTTCTCTTCTGTCATTAAAATGTAGACATGAATTAGTGAAAATGCACGGTCAAGAGTTTTTAACAAAATCACACCAGAAGGGGAGGTAATCTTGTAACAGTAAAACCTAATATATCCTACCTTCTTGAATAGAAATGTAGAAAATACATTTCACGGCAGTTATCTATGATAAGATTCGGTTTATTCATCCACCATCTATTTGTTTGAGGATGAAAACATACCTTGTACAGTTTCAGATTGGACTCTAACCTTGTTCAAGATCTTGATGAATTCCAAAATATGCTATGACATGACATGAAAGCACACCAACGGTGTGTTTACTTGTTTGATAGAGAAGGTCCAAAGATGCCACATCTCTCCCAAGGCAGAGATGAGGGTAGAAATGTGTAATTCAGATCATTTTCTGAGCTTGTCGCAATCTTGCGTTGCACCTCCACAAACAATTTAAAAAATATAGATGACTGAACCCCACTTGGAGAATTGGTCTGAAAGAGACCAATTTAAAGCTCATGTTACAGAGGCTAAAGCAATCAAAGGACTGTGTTTCAACTCAAAGAGGGTCATGCCAAATTGCACTGTACACAGCCTGATAAATCCAAGACCCTCAAATCCCTCCTTGGCTCCTTCCAAGGTGTTTAAGTGTTGTTTTTGTGTGTCCTGGGTTGATCTTTCAGCCTCTGCGAATGAAAGATTGAGTTTTTTTCTGCTTGGGCAGTGGTGCCCGATGTGTCATAAGAGAGTAAACATGCATTGTTGCCTTGGTGGCACCCCAATCTAATTACCTGTCAAATCTGCTAGAGCCTGATGCAGCCTGATGCATACTGTAATGCAGTTTGGTGACAAAAATCGAATAACCTGAAAATACAGACCCTAGCTTCCGGCCAACAAACTGTGGGACTAAAAGTATTTAAGGCATTTATTCTGACTCGGTTTACATTTGGGATGAAATGTGGTCACAGTGTCATAAAAAGGAGATGTCCAAAAATATGAATAGAAAATGTTTAAAAGTTCTGAGGGGCAACAAAATATCACATATCAATATTTGTTTACTTGTTTACTTAGAATCCAGGAAGAAGAGCGATTGTGTGGGCTGAACTGAGAAATATATACGGTGCATTCGGATAGTATTCAGACCCCTTTGTTGTTACGTTACAAACTTATTCTAAAATTTGTTAAAATTGTTTTTTCCCTCATCAAACTACACACAATATGCCATAATGACAAAGCAAAAACGGGTTTTTAGAAATTGTTGCAAACTTTTACATACAGTGCCTTGCGAAAGTATTCGGCCCCCTTGAACTTTGCGACCTTTTTGTCACATTTCAGGCTTCAAACATAAAGATATAAAACTGTATTTTTTCAGTGAAGAATCAACAACAAGTGGGACACAATCATGAAGTGGAACGACATTTATTGGATATTTCAAACTTTTTTAACAAATCAAAAACTGAAAAATTGGGCGTGCAAAATTATTCAGCCCCTTTACTTTCAGTGCAGCAAACTCTCTCCAGAAGTTCAGTGAGGATCTCTGAATGATCCAATGTTGACCTAAATGACTAATGATGATAAATACAATCCACCTGTGTGTAATCAAGTCTCCGTATAAATGCACCTGCACTGTGATAGTCTCAGAGGTCCGTTAAAAGCGCAGAGAGCATCATGAAGAACAAGGAACACACCAGGCAGGTCCGAGATACTGTTGTGAAGAAGTTTAAAGCCGGATTTGGATACAAAAATATTTCCCAAGCTTTAAACATCCCAAGGAGCACTGTGCAAGCGATAATATTGAAATGGAAGGAGTATCAGACCACTGCAAATCTACCAAGACCTGGCCGTCCCTCTAAACTTTCAGCTCATACAAGGAGAAGACTGATCAGAGATGCAGCCAAGAGGCCCATGATAACTCTGGATGAACTGCAGAGATCTACAGCTGAGGTGGGAGACTCTGTCCATAGGACAACAATCAGTCGTATATTGCACAAATCTGGCCTTTATGGAAGAGTGGCAAGAAGAAAGCCATTTCTTAAAGATATCCATAAAAAGTGTTGTTTAAAGTTTGCCACAAGCCACCTGGGAGACACACCAAACATGTGGAAGAAGGTGCTCTGGTCAGATGAAACCAAAATTGAACTTTTTGGCAACAATGCAAAACGTTATGTTTGGCGTAAAAGCAACACCCTGAACACACCATCCCCACTGTCAAACATGGTGGTGGCAGCATCATGGTTTGGGCCTGCTTTTCTTCAGCAGGGACAGGGAAGATGGTTAAAATTGATGGGAAGATAGATGGAGCCAAATACAGGACCATTCTGGAAGAAAACCTGATGGAGTCTGCAAAAGACCTGAGACTGGGACGGAGATTTGTCTTCCAACAAGACAATGATCCAAAACATAAAGCAACATCTACAATGGAATGGTTCAAAAATAAACATATCCAGGTGTTAGAATGGCCAAGTCAAAGTCCAGACCTGAATCCAATCGAGAATCTGTGGAAAGAACTGAAAACTGCTGTTCACAAATGTTCTCCATCCAACCTCACTGAGCTCGAGCTGTTTTGCAAGGAGGAATGGGAATTTCAGTCTCTCGATGTGCAAAACTGATAGAGACATACCCCAAGCGACTTACAGCTGTAATCGCAGCAAAAGGTGGCGCTACAAAGTATTAACTTAAGGGGGCTGAATAATTTTGCATGCCCAATTTTTCAGTTTTTGATTTGTTAAAAAAGTTTGAAATATCCAATAAATGTCGTTCCACTTCATGATTGTGTTCCACTTCTTGTTGATTCTTCACAAACAAATACAGTTTTATATCTTTATGTTTGAAGCCTGAAATGTGGCAAAAGGTCGCAAAGTTCAAGGGGGCCGAATACTTTCGCAAGGCACTGTAAGTACCATTTACCCAGTACTTTGTTGAAACACCTTTGGCAGAAATTACAGCCTGTAGTCTTCTTGGGTATGACGCTACAACCTTTATTTGGGGAGTTTCTCCCATTCTTCTCTGCAGATACTGTCAAGGCCGCACAGCTATTTTCAGGTCTCTACAGAGATGTTGAATCGGGTTCAAGTCCGAGCTCTGGCTAGGCCACTCAAGGACATTCCTGTGTTGTCTTGGCTGTGTGCTTAGGGTCATTTTCCTGTTGGAAGGTGAACCATCGACCCAGTCTGAGGTCCTGAGCGCTCTGGAGCAGGTTTTTATCAAGGATCTCTCTGTTCTTTGCTCTGTTCATCTTTAACCTTGTCTGGCCACTCTACAATAAAGGCCTGATTGGTGGAGTGCTGCAGAGATGGTTGTCCTTCTGGAAGGTTTTCCCATCTCCTCCGAGGAACTCTGGAGCTCTGTCAGAGTGACGATCGGGTTCTTGGTCACCTCCCTGACCAAGGCCCTTCTACCTCGATTGCTCAGCTTTGCCGGGCAGCTAGCTATTGGAAGAGTCTTCGTGGCTGCAAACTTCTTCCGTTTAAGAAGATGGAGGCCACTGTGTTCTTGGGGACCTTCAATGCTGCAGAATTTATTTGGTACCCTTCCCCAGATCTGTGCCTTGACACAATCCTGTCTCGGAGCTCTACGGACAATTACTTCATTGCTTGATTTTTGCTCTGACATGCACTGTCAACCTTGGGACCTTATATAGACAGATGTATGTATTACCAAATCATGTCCAATCAATTGAATTTACCACAGGTGGACTCCAATCAAGTTGTATAAACATCTCAAGGATGATCAATGGAAACAGGATGCACCTAAGCTCAATTTCAAGTCTCATCGCATAGGGTCCTGAATTATTATATAAATAAGGTATTTCTGTTTTTTAATAAACGTACAAAAATGTCTATAAACCTGTTTTCATCACGTTGCCATTATGTGGTATTGTGTGTAGATTGATGAGGAAAAACATGTTTTAAACATGTTTCAGCTAAATGGCTGGAATGTAAATCTAAGTCAAATTTCACATATGTTTCTACCAGACAGTTCTGGGACATTAACTGTTCTAGAATTAAACCGTCATTCATATATATATATATATATATATATATATATATATATATATATATATATATATATATATATATATATATATATATATATATATATATATATATATTCAAGTCACTGCATAGCCATGATTCTGTGTGGTGAGATGCGTTTTCTCCTCTCACACCTTTTCTCTGGCTCAAAACAGATCTGCAGCTATTTATTCTCTCCCATTAAGGACATCAGGTCCTCTGACATCACAAACTGGGAGTGGAGGTAAATCAGTAGGTGCCCATGTGACGTGGTAAGGTTGGACCCAGGTGCAGAGACGAGACCAGATGAGGAATCAGTGGTTAAGGAAAAACATGATACTTTACTGAGATACGGTAGCCGCGGGATTACAATACACTTGAAAAACCAACAAACACTAAACACAATTCAAGCTTCTGCAAAGGACCACAGAAAACACACCTATTTTAACAAGGATACAGTTATGAAGTAATAAGACACACCTGAGTCCAATTAAAGTCTCTAGGGCGGTCTCTCTCGCCCACTGGTGCCAAGAGGAACCATGACAGCCCAATTATAATCACCACAATTAAGGAGGAGGTCTTCTTTTCTGACGATACATCACCCACATTATCTAAAGCACAGCTTTCAACCACAGGCACATTTGAATAATTAATGGTCCTGGGGATCATCAATAATTTAGTTGTTTATTAATTGAACAACAGAGGGCGAGCAACAGGGGAAATGTCATTGAAGAAGCCTCTTTCCAAGTTTGTTCCAAGGAATAATGGGAAAACAGGATGGTCTTTGTGAATGGATTTACCAAGGAGAAAGGGACCGTTCATATTGATGTCAATGTGTAACTTACTGTGCGCTACTTACAGTTTCCTTAGGGACAGATCAAAATGTATTGGGGTGGAGGGGCTGGTCCAACTCAAGGTGTTATTTTAAAAAATGCGCCCCCCCCCCCCTCTCCAATGTTACAAATGTTTTCCCATACCTTCCCCTTGTACTGTAAAATACATTGAACACCGTCCTCTCATAGAATGAACTCAAAATAATATTTACGAACACACATAGAGGTAACTGTAGAGACCCTTTGTTTATCAACGTGGATATTGACTTTGCCATTTCAGCATGCAGGGCTATGGTCCAGAAGGTTGAGGGTTAGCCGACCACCACAGACGAGCTCACTACTCTCCCAGTCTGGTTCATTACAGTACGATCAGAGCCGGCTGCAGACAATGATCAGCAAGGGGAAATCAGATTTTCAACATTTTGATGCAATATTTATAATTATATAAAAATCCATGCAGTACATTTTCCATCAACAGGTTTCTTTCCCAATGCACCACACAACTTTCCTAAAACCATAGTTGTCCACCTCACGGTTCAACTGTCAGAGATTTGAGCACTAAATGTACAGTATCAGGGCATTGCATGCATAGGCCTATAGGCTTAGGTGTCCACTGTATGTTATTCATATTTTAATAAAGATTTATATATATATTTATAGTGTATATACAGTGCATTCAGGAAAGTATTCAGACCCCTTGACTTTTTCCCCATTTTGTTACGCCTTATTCTAAAATGGATGAAATTGTTTCCCCCCCTCATAAATCTGCACACAATACCCTATAATGACAAAGCAAAAGCAGCTGTTTAGAAATGTTTGCAAATGTATAATTAAATCCAATGGCATTGAGGAGTATACCACCTCTGTCACCGGCTTCATCAATAAGTGCATCGATGACCTTGTCCCCACATTAACCATATGTACATATCCCAACCAGAAGCCATGGATTACAGGCAACATCCACACTGAGCTAAAGGCTAGAGCTGCCACTTTCAAGGAGCGGGACACTAATCCGGACACTTATAAGAAATACCACTTTGCCCTCAGACGAACCATCAAACATGCAAAGATTGAATCCTAATACACCAGCTCTGACGCTCGTTGGGTGTGACAGGGCTTGCAAACTATCACAGTATACAAAGGGAAAGCCGCAAGCTGCCCAGTGAAGCGAGCCTACCAGACAGGCTAAATGTCTTTTATGGTCGCTTCGAGGCAAGCAGCACTGAAGCATGCATGAAAGCACCAGCTGTTCCGGACGACTGTGTGATCATGCTCTCCGTAGCTGATGTGAGCAAGATCTTTACACAGGTCAACATTCACAAGGCCACTGGGCCAGACGGATTACCAGGACATGTACTCAAAGCATTTCCAGACCAAATGGCAAGTGTCTTCACTGACATTTTCAACCTCCACCTGACCAATACCTATGTGTTTCAAGCAGACCACCAAAATTCCTGTGCCCAAGAAATTGAAGGTAACCTGCCTAAATGACTACTGCCCCATAGCACTCACGTCGGTAGCCATGAAGTGCTTTGAAAGGCTGGTCATGGCTCACATCAACAGCATCCTCACGGATACCCGAGACCCACTCCAATTCACGTACTGCCCCAACAGATCCACAGATGATGCAATCTCAATTACACTCCACACTGCCCTTTGCTACCTGCACAAAAGGAACATCTATGTGAGAATGCTATTCATTGACTACAGCTCAGCATTCAACACCATAGTACCCACAAAGCTCATCACTAAGCTAAGGACCCTGGGACTAAACACCTCCCTCTGCAACTGGATCCTGGACTTTCTGACGGCCACCCCCAGGTGTTAATGGTAGGCAACCACACATCTGCCACGCTGATCCTCAACCCTCAGGGGTGCGTGCTCAGTCCCCTCCTGTACTCCCTGTTCACCCACGACTGCATGGCCAAGCACGACTCCAACACCATCATTAAGTTTGCTGACGGCACAACAGTGCGCCTCCATGGTCTGGTCCATCCGGTGCCTCCTCCACGCACCAGGCTGTCTCTCCGTCTCCTCCCTCCGGAAGCACTGGACAGGAGGGAGACTCTGGAAGCGCTGGACAGGCGGGAGCACCTGGAGTCTCCCTCCTGTCCAGTGCTTCCAGAGTCTCCCTCCTGTCCAGCGCTGCCAGAGCCGCCCGTCAGTCAGGAGCTGCCAGAGCCGCCCGTCAGTCAGGAACTGCCAGAGCCACCCTTCACGGCGGCGCTGCCGGAATCGCCCTTCATGCCGGCGCTGCCGGAGTCTCCCGCCTGTCTGGCGCTGCCGGAATCTCCCGTCTAATCTGGTCCCATTGCAAGGGTCCCCAGTCCGAGGTCGGTGGCGAGTGTCGCCGCTCCAAAGGCGCTACTTAAGTGGGCCAAAACTATGGTGGAGTGGGGTCCACGCCACCGCGGACAGATGCCCACCCAGACCCTCCCCTGTGGGGTTAGGTTTTGCGGCCGGAGTCTCCACCTTTGGGGGGGGGGGGGGGTACTGTCACGTCCTGACCTTAGTTCCTTTTGTATGTTTCTGTTTTAGGTTGGTCAGGGCGTGAGTTGGGGTAGGCATTCAATGTTTTTGTTCTATGATTGGTATTTCTATGTGTTTGGCCTGGTATGGTTCCCAATCAGAGGCAGCTGTCAATCGTTGTCTCTGATTGAGAACCATACTTAGGTAGCCTGTTTATCCACTCTTGTTTGTGGGTGGTTGTTTTCTGTTTAGTGTATGTCACCTTGCAGAACTGTTTCGTTTCTTCCATTCACTTCGTTATTTTGTTTTTGTGTGTTCAGTTAATAAATTAACATGGACACTTACTACGCTGCGCATTGGTCCGATAATTCACACTCGTCGTCAGACGACGAAGAGATCCGTTACTCATTGTTATTTTATTCTGTTTCTATTTTCTATTTTATTTTCTTCTCCATATATTGTCATTTTTTATTGTTACTTTTTTGATTACATTTTTTAATTTTTTTATTCTTCTTATTTTTTTAACTTTTAGTTTATTTACTAAATTTTTTCTTAAAATTGCATTGTTAGTTAAGGGCTTGTAAGTAAGCATTTCACGGTAAGGTCTATTCGGCTCAGGTAACAAATAAAATGTTATTTGATTTGAACTCTGGTAGGCCTAAAACATTCTTCCTCACCTCAAGTTCAACTGTCAGAGTCAGTTGCAGCACTATGGCGCACTGCCTTCATATCATAAGCCTGCAGGAGCTTAATAATAGCCACACCATACCAAACCTTCACAATAGTTTCTAAACTTTATTAGGGTAATATCAAAAATAAGTCCAGCCTTTGTTTATAGGGACAATACAAGCAGAAGAGAGAATGTAAACCAGGGAAGAAATGCACTACCCTCACCTGTGCCCAATAAAAAAAACACACAACCCTCTGTAAAGCGAAACAAATAAGTTTGACAACTCTCCCCTATTTAGGACGACCCCTCCCCGCCATTACATTTCGATGAATAATCTACATTAAGATGGATGTCAGAAATTAAATATGCTCAATCAACAATTCAAATTGGATTCTTCATTAGCAGTAGGTGAGTTATCATATAAGGAATGAAGATGCTATTAGCTCCAAATTAGGCAGCAGATTAAACCCAAACGTCACTTGACATTAAAATACAAGAGCTTGTCATCCTTATTAGTTCATTTCAATAAAGGAACATTGTTAGCACATGTTCACGATCAAATGAACCTTTGTTATAGAAGATGCTTAATATTTCAAGTTGGAAAAAGTGACATTTTGGTGTCCCCTGTTCTTTCCAAACAATACTATAATCCTGCATAGTGCCAAACCATTGCCTATTACCATGCAGGTATTGGGAATTATTGAGTCACTTGAGGTTTTAAAGATAACACCTCATAACCAAGGCAAAGGGGCCACAAAATGCACAAAGTTCCATACTCTAGTCATGGATAGTGAAGTTATCAAATCAGAGACAACCCCCCAAGATACACCAAAGCCTTTGTTACGGACAGCCCATTAGTGTGTTTAGTATGTCTTTCGGAGCATATTCTTAGGCCTAGCCATCTCCATGGGGATGTTGTTAAACAAAGAGGAATCTGCTGCCATCAGCACTCTGGGTTATTGTAAAAGGCTCTGAGGCCAAGGTTGGGATCAATTAAAAAAATAATGTATAAACAGCTATGGCCTTTAAACGGAGAGGGTGTAACTTGTTTTCTTTTTATTTAACCTTTATTTAACCAGGAAAAGCCTTTTTTTTTCAAGGGAGACCTGCCCAAGAAGGCAGCAACAATCAATACATTACATCATTAAAACATACAACAATACAACAACATGATCCAGCCTTAAAAAAAAAAAAAAAAGCATTTACACTCCTCTGTAACAGAGTCTCCCATCAATATTTGAAATTAATTTCAGTGGCACTAACACATCTAGATGTAGCATGGATTGTAGATTATTCTATGCGTCTGGTGCACAAGAAGAGAAGGCAGTCTTGCCTAATACTGTGAATGTCCTGGGGACTTTAAGTAGCAACCCCCTAGCAGACTGGGTATGGTAACTGCTGGCTGGTGGTGAAGGAGACCAGACTACAGAGGTAAAGAGGGTGTTTACCCAAAAGGGCTTTGTAGATGAACACATACAAATGTATCCTTCTGCACATATAAAGTGAGGTCCAACCTACCATTTGGCACAATGTGCAAAGGTGGGTGAGCGACTTGGTATTTGTAATAAAGTGCAAGGATGCATGATAAACAGAGTCCAGTCTCTGTAAGATGGAGGAGGTTGCATGCATATACAACAAGTCACCATAATCAATTACAGAGAGAAAAGTGGCCTGAAAAAGCTTATACCTAATGCCTTTACCTTAACGCCCAATTACAACTTCAGACCTACATGAGGAGCCTTATTTCAGGTTTATTGCGGCTTTACTACGTTCAAATATAGTCTTCCCCGTTCCCTGAATGATGTGCAAATCCAATTGGACCCCCCATCCGCCTAGAGAAAGGTACTGAGTGAAACACTGCAACAATGACGTAAAGCGCACAGGGAGGGTGGGAGTGTCTCTTCTCATCCATTCCAGACGACCACATCAAGCGATCACGTTCACTAGACCAGTGTCAGACTGTGAGCTTGCAAACAGCAGGTATGAGAAAAAACCCAAAAATTAATACCTGGAACAGATTCCATTGGTTGGAAACAAGCAGGATAACACAGCCACTACAGGAAGAGCTCAGCGTGACTAATAGCTGAGATGATTTATGCCTGTATCCCACATCCCACAGCAACACATAGCTAATGGACACATTAGCTATGTGTTGATGTGGGATACAGTGCTCCCTACCAGACATTCTATTGGCCTTCAACATGGGTCCTGTCCAGGGGGTGTACTTGTACATCAAGCTGCCTCACGCTACAGAAACAGGATGCCGCTATGGGCCATTCTGGCCCGGACAAGGGTCACAAACACGGTAGACCCTGATGAGCCATCAACTCCGGTCGTGAGGGTGTCTCAGGGGGAGTTGGGATATGCAAAAAACACATGCGGCTAATACACACTTGTACATGTGTGAAATAGGAACCACCTAGTTATTATTATAATAATTAATGTTTCTCCCATTGTAATATTCCCGTTTAAGATCATGAGTTTTTCCTGACTCTGGGCCCCTATCCTTCACCATGACAGATCTCTGGAGAGAAGTGTCATTATACAGATTCAGTAAAGTTCACAAAGATTGAGACAGTTTTACTACAGTTATTTACTGCAGCTGAGGGAGCCCATGCTAGTTGTTACTTGAAATGATCTGCATTATTGGACCATAGTGTGATGTCAGTCTCTTTGGGAGCTGAGGGGATGGGCTAGACGTTATTGGCACTGCCATTTGTCTCAATGCAATGGAGTGCCAAAACTTTGAAGGTCAAATTTGAGAGATGGAAATATTATGAAAAGGTCTAATGCGCGGTTTGAGAATGTATTATCAGTCTCTGAGAGCAAGGGTTTCAAACTTGCCAGACAGTGGTGCAATGAATGTCTCAATCTGAATTGTAAAATAAATTACAGTAGTAAAACCTTTACTCTCAAACTCGAAATCTCTATTCTATCTCTAATTTGACATTGATGCTGATAGCTGTACTCCACCAGAGCTATGGCAACTGCAGCAAAAAAAAAAAAAAAATATATATATATATATATATATATATATATATATATATAAAAAACACTTAATCTTCTCTGTTTTATTTCAATTTGACTATGATACTTTTATAGCGGCACTTCGTCGGTGCCGTGACATCTGAATGATGCATCAAAGTGACGAGAGTTTGTCATTTTTTTAAATAATTAAACAAGATGTCACCTCAATCCATCATATGTCATCAAATGATGCGAAGTGGGGATACACCTCTCCGTCTCTGTCACAGATCCACTCGGTTAGTATATGCTCCTTCCGTGAGCGGTGGCAATTTGTTTTGCTCTGTCATTATGCAGACCCATTGTTTTCCTATTCCTCAGGCTCAGCCATTTGCTGCTCCACTTAGGCTGTGAGTAACAAAGTGAAACTTTCATCCTGTCTTAGTGTCAACACCAGCTGATGCCAATTGACGGGATGCATTGGATACAGAACTGGGGCAGTTCACGCAAATGAGTTTACTGGCTGAAAACTTTGAGAACTTCTAGTTACTAGATAGAAAACAATCTGTTTCAGATCTCAAAGGTGAGACAAATTCAATTATTCGGTAAATATTTACTTTGACTACATATTCATAACGCATTCATTACACATCTACCAGCATTTAAGGCCCCAACCGCATTATTAAGGGTTAATGAAATAAATCCATAGCATATCTGTAGTGCATTCATGTCATGCTATGCAAGTGCTCATATTTAGGTATCTTAATAGATGTATCATTAAACTACAGCATAGTGTCATAATTATGGCTGTTCTCGAAAGTGTGCTTCTGCCATACCAGTATTGGTGAATATGCCAAAAGGCCAAACCAGGTTTAGAAAATTATGCTGACATATAGTTTGTACCAGCCCCATTTCCCCCACCGGCCGGTATAGGCCAGGTACTTATCTTCTTCTTCTCACTGAGGTCAATGGCGCATGAAGATCTCTACATTGTAGACTCATAGCTAGGAATAACTATTTTAGTGAGTAAAACATACTAACACAGGGTGGTAAAGCAAGCTACTGTTTGGAGAGCCTTTACGCACTGTATATTGAAAGCTGTCATATTCAAGTTCAATCCGTGAAATATTGGAAGGTAGAAGAAAAAGTCTAATTGGGGTTAATTAAACAATAATCCTATAAATCTACTCTAGTTCTCACTAATCATTGAACTGTTTGACAACAGTCCAGTCGTCGGGAACCGTGTGCCAAGCTCCTGATTTGGTCTGAGTTCCACAATGATTTAAATATGGCTACACGTCTCAAATTATTGCGCAACGTTAGCCTAATATGATCCAGTAATGCTAGCGACCGTCCGGAACAATTTACAAATACGTGACAGAGAAAAGAAAGGTCAACGGAATGGAATGACGCAAAAAAATGCAAGTATGTTAGTATTACTGATGGTGGCTCCTGATAGTGGATAATATTTAACATGATACAAATTGTAAAATAAAACTGAGAAAATCCCAGGCATATAATCAATACATTCTAAAGCGCAGCGCATCCCATCAACTCGTCAGGTTCAGCCCTACAGAAGCCTATAGCTTGGGTTTTCTAAATTTCACCCACACAAATTATGAGGGCACACAATTAGAATTCTGAATAACGGCAACAGCTATTTATATCCTACTTCACTGTGGAAAAGGGGCCGCAATACATGCCATGTAGATATCATTTTCACTTTGCCTCCATGTGGCTGGTTTCAAATTCGTCCCCAGGGATCATCTAGAAAAATTATCACAAACAATTGTTATGTGTACAGTATTTACAATCCCTATCTCCAAACGGATGACTCATTTGCTTACCTACAAAAAACATTCAAAAAACTAACAAATGAAACATTTAGTTAACCTTTTTGTAAACTATTTAATGACTGAAAGTACATGTTTGTGCATTTAAATGAACATAAATAGCCAATAAGAAGCCAGAAGTACGCTGGGCTTGTAATGAACACGTGGGGAGCACTGCTCTTCGGGACGTACCCCTCCCAGTCGACCAGGTACTCGAGACCCCCCACGATGCGGCTCCAACAGGCTGCGGACAGAGTACGCCGGGGCCCCCTCGATGTCCAAGGGAGGGGGGGGGGGGGTGCGTTGTGGGGAGAGATGCATAAAATGAGGGTGAGATACAGTAGTCTCCTTAGGACTTTGAATGGCCCCACAAACCGCGGGCTCAGCTTCCGGCAGGGCTGGGGCAGGTCCTTCGTAGAAAGCCAGACCCTGTCACCGGGGTGAAAGACCTGAGGCTTCTGGAGACGGGTGTGCACTGCATTCCATACCTCCTCGGCAGTGCTTGAACCAATCGTCCACCGCAGGAGCCTCGATCTGACTCCGGTGTCAGGGTGCCAGGGCCGGCTGATAGCCTAGAACACACTGAAAGGGTGTGAGGTTAGTGGAGGAGTGACGGAGGGAGTTTTGTGCGTATTCTGCCCAAGGCAGAAATTCAGCCCACTCCCACGGCCGGTCCTGACAGTAACTACGGAGGTACATACCCAGTTCTAGATTGACCCTTTCCACCTGCCCATTAAATTGGGGACGGTACCTGGAGGTGAGGCTGACCATGATCCCCAGTCGTTCCATGAAGGCCTTCCAGACACGGGAGGTGAACTGAGGACCACGGTCAGACACGATGTCCTCCGGGATCC
Organism: Oncorhynchus mykiss; assembly: GCF_013265735.2. Lineage (NCBI taxonomy): Eukaryota > Metazoa > Chordata > Actinopteri > Salmoniformes > Salmonidae > Oncorhynchus > Oncorhynchus mykiss. Next base: position 39,612,327 of record NC_048571.1, read on the forward strand.
CGTTGTGCCGGAAGACGTGAGAGAAGAGAGCCTCCATGGTCTGCATGTCCGTAGGGAGGTCAGGCAGAGGAATCAAACGACCAGCTTTGGAAAACCGGTCCACAACGACCAGGATGGTGGTGTGCCCCTCCAAGGGGCAAAGGTCTGTGACAAAGTCCACAGAGAAATGGGACCAGGGATGTTGTGTAACTGGGAGCGGGTGGAGTTTGCCATAGGGGAGGAGTCTCAGTGTCTTGCTCTGTGCTCAGGTATAGCAGGAAGAAACGTAAACCCGGGCATTCTGGGCCAAGGTGGGCCACCAGTATTTGGCGGAGAGAGTCAATAGTCAAGGGCTATACCTGGGGGCCCTGACACAGGTGTTGTGTGTGCCCAGGTGAGGAGACGGTCCCCCATGTCAGAGGGCACGTAGGTACGCCCCTCGGGACTGTGGGCCGGTGAGGGCTCCCATGGCAGGGCTCAATGGAGGTCAGCGTTCACATTCTACACGACAGGAGCCACAATACGGGACATGAGAATAATTGGTATCACTTTCTCCCTCCGATCCACTGTGTCATGCACCCGGGACAACTCATTGGCCTTGACGTTCTTAGATAGGAGAGGGTAAAGTCAAACTTGGTGAAGAATAGGGCCCACCTGACCTGACGCGGGTTCAGCCTCTTCGCTGCTCAAATTTACTCTAGGTTCCGGTGGTCTGTCAAAACAGCCCCTACTCCAACCTAGGAGGTGACCACCGCCACGATGAAGGGCATAGACGGGTCAGGATGAGGCAGAACAGGTGCATTTGTAAAACATTCCTTGAGCGCACGGAAGGCTTTGTTGGCCTCAGTCAAACACAGCTGTCTAGGACCTCCCTTCAGGAGGTAGGTGAGAGGGCCCACCCTTGTACTGAAACCCCTAATGAAGCACCTGAAATAGTTGGCAAAACCTAGGAAGCGCTGCACCGACTTTATTTTGGATGGAACCGGCCACGACTGTACTGCACTGACCCTCTGCTCTTCCATCTCCACTCCCACAGTGGATAGCCGATGGAGACCGTCTGCTGGAAGAAAAGGCACTTCTCCGCCTTGGTGTAGAGGTGATGCCCTATCAGCCTCTCCAAAACGAACCTGACATGAGACATGTTGCTCGCCTGTAGTGCAGTACACCAAGATGTTGTCTATGTACACCACTACACAGTGACTCAACATGTCTCTAAACATCTCGTTAATGAAGGATTGAAAAACGAAGGGTGCATTTGTAAAGCCGTAGGGCATTACCCTGTATTCGCAGTGCTGGTGCTGAAGGCAGTATTCCATTAATCCCCCTCTCTGATGCGCATCAGGTTGTAGGCATTGCGTAAATCCAATTTGGTAAAGTACTGAGCAACGTGCATCTGTTCGATCACAGTGGGTATGAGAGGCAGGGATAACTGCATTTAACAGTTGCCTTATTCAGTGTCTGGTAGTCAATACAGGGGTGGAGACATCAGTCCTTCTTCATGAAAAAAATTTTGAAGGAGGTGGACGGGTGGAGGAATCCTTGGGCCAGCGCCTCCTGGACGTAGACCTCCATAGTTTGGTCTCTGCATGCGAGAGAGGGCAGATGTGCCCCGCGGGAGGGTAGAACCAGGCAGTTGGTTGATAGTGCAGTCCCATGGGCGATGAGGGGACAGGGACGTGGCACGAGTCTTCGAAAAACCCACCTGTAGGTCCCAGTATTCCTCCGGGTTAGGAATGTGGGTGGCGTGGTCCGGACTTTCCACGGAGGTGGCACAGAGAGACACAGAGAGACATCTCCCCTGACACTCCTTGAGACCAACCCAACAAACTAGTCTCTATTCACGATATCCTGGGGTTATGCAACTGTAATCAGGGAAACCTAAAATGATGGGGTGTGCAGCAGAGTCTAAGATGAGGAAAGTGATGCGCTCATGGTGGATGTGAGCAACAGTGATGGACGTGAGAATTGTGGTCTGGCATATCAGTCACAATCAGAGACCCTGTTGACAGCGGCATTGATGTTCCTCTATGGGAAGGTGCATCGTGCCCACCTCCATGGGCTCAGTCTCGTTGGAGTTTCATGGGAGAGACCCGAACCCCCGGGATGGGGGCGTGCGCCCACTCTGAGCCCGACCTGTCAGCTTCGCTCCTATAGAGGAAATGTTGGGATGTCCTGCTGCTTCCTGTTCTCTTGGGTCGGTCATTCTGTCACAAATGTAGAGAGGAGTAGGCAGGAGGCAGTTGCAGGTTTAGAACACGTGAATTTATTAAAGCACTATATATATATATATATAAACGCGGGACAAAACCCAAAGCGACGGGGGGGGGGGGGGGGGGGGGCAAAGCGACGGCTGGTGTGACAGGAAGAGAGGGAGAGGCGTGGTGAGAGGATTTCCTCGCCCAAAATCTGTCCGCGTGTGATAAGCCCTTTTTTGTATGGAAGTCTATGAAATAGTTTCAAATTAAATTAGGCTTATTTGGTTGTATAGAAGTTTCATAATGTTTAGACTGTTACAAAAGTACTGATATAAGTGGATGCACATTGCATTATGGCAACTTTGAGGAAAAACTACTTATTTGTGCCTTTTGTAAAAAATAAATATCTGCCTTCTCATTGGCTACAATGGTCCCACCTGAACTCACTTGCCTTCATTCATTGAGGAGATGTATTTCCATTGTTAATGCAGTCATTTTGTCAATATAATAGATCTTTGTCTGCAGTCAAAATGAACTCAACTGGTTTCTGTCGGTCTCTTAATTTGTCCTTTATTAAAAAGGTTTGCGATGTGCAAAAGTACAATGCAAATAATAAAATAGCTACCTTTGTTAACTAAATGTTTAATGAGTTTTATCACAACTTTTTCGTAACGTTTATTGACTGAGTGGTAAAACATATTGACCCTGCGCCATGGGTTTAGCTAACTTAGCTAACTAAAGTTACATTAGTGAATAAGGGAAAATGCTAGCTAGCTTTACCAGCCTGTGTTAGTACGTTTTACTCATTACAATAATTATTGCTAGCTGTGAGTCTAAAATGGGGAATTTAATTGGAATCTTCTAAGAAAACCAATGGTCCAAACCTCATGTCTCCATCATAATCCGGTCAAAAGCTATTGTAGTTTTTACCCTTGTAGGATGGCCAGAATTTAAATACAATTTTATTAGTCACATGCTTCGTAAACAACAGGTGTAGACTAAAGGTGAAATGCTTACTTACGGGCCCTTCTCAACAATGCAGAGAGAAAGAAAGTAGAGAAATAATAGAAAAGTACAACACAAAATAATGAAGTAATAATAAATACACAATAACTTGGCTATATACATGGGGTACCAGTATAGAGTCGATGTGCAGACGTTCAAGGTATTTGAGTTAGATATGTACATTAGAGTTATTCAATTCCGAGATCCGACCTGGGACCCGAGCGGGTCCTCAATTCTGACATTTGTCTCGGATCTGGGTCTGATATAATTGCCACGGGTCTCGGGTATGTGCAATTTAAAATGAACCGACTGAACCCGATCGGACCAATCCTCTGTTGATTTTTAATGTGTGAGGTGATGAGAACAGCGCAAACTTATCTGTGTAAGGCAATTGCGACTCAATTAAATGTATAGCTTATGTCCAGCTGAAACTGGTTCCGACTGCTCACCTCACGCGCCTGCTGCTGAGGAGAGAGAGAGTGAGCGAGTGAAAGGAGCCTTGGCCTAGGCTACTGTTGAATGCGAAGATGATATTTTTCATTTAAGTCGAATGAAAGCTAGAGTAGAAAGAGCATAGTGAAAAGAAGCCGGCAAGGGGAATGTCCGTGTTTTAATATCCTGGTGGACAAAGATGAGAAGGTTGGCACGGACAAATGTACTCTGTGCAACTCGCTATTCAGGTTTGATACAACTTTCTAACTTTTTTCAATTATTTCTGAAGGCATACAGAAGGAGGCTAAGTCGTGAATTCTCAATCAGAATATTTTTATAAAGATAAGCATTATATTGTTCGATTAAAAGAGTACTGTAACTCTGGTAGGCCTAAAACATTCTTCCTTGCCGATATAGCCTGAATTTAAAATTGATTACATGTTTTCAAAAATTGGTTACTGGCCTACACACAATACCCCATAATGTCAAAATTGAATTATTTTTATTTTTTTTACTAATTAAAAGTGAAAAGCTGAAATGTCTTGAGTCAGTAAGGATTCAACCCCTTCGTTATAGCAAGCCTAAATGAGTTCAGGAGTGAAAATATGCTTAAGAAATCACATAATAAGTTGCATGGACTTATTGTAAACAAATATAGTGTTTACCCTGATTTTTTAATGCCTACCTCATCTCTGTACCCCACACATACAATGCATTATATATAATGTCCCTTAGTCAAGCAGGGAATTTCAAACACAGATTCAACCACAAAGACCAGGAAGGTTTTCCAATCCATGCAAAGAAGAGCACCCATTGGTAGAATGAACACCATCGTGTGCGCGAGAGTCTCATCTTTCCATAGAGGGGTCATAATAGTTTCTAGACCAAACTGTTCGGACGCTACGGATGATTTTGTGAGAAGACCGATTTTCGAGATGTCTCATGGTCTGACAAACAGCACTACAGCTCTGTCACCTTTCACTGCAGATGCAGAAGTGCGACAGAGATGGATGCGGTGGATTGAGAAGTATCCAATGCAAAAAATATATATATATCTCTAGCTAAAATGTCAGGATTTTGTATTATGCTAATTACATTTCAGCGGGGGCACGGACATTGAACTTAGTTAATGAGTTAATGGGCTCCCGAGTGGCGGTCTAAGGCACTGCATCTCAGTGCAAGAGGCATCACTACAGTCCATGGTTCGAATCCAAGCAGTATCACATCCGGATGTGATTGAGAGTCCCAAAGGGCTGCACACAATTAGCCCAGCGTCGTCAGGGTTTGGCGAAGGCCGTCATTGTAAATAAGAATTGGATCTAACTGACTTGCCTAGTTAAATAAAGGTTAAATAAAATAAAAAAGGTCAAATGTACCATGAGGATTCAACCCTGTGGGAATCTTCATGTATCATTAACAAGGTGAGAAGAAAAAGAAAGTAGGTCATGGGTCTATAACTGCCAGTGGGGGAAATGGAGCTGGTACAGGCTATGTATCAGCATAATTTTCAAAATGTGGTTTGGCCTTTCGGCTTTCTTCACTAACACTGGTATGGCAGAAGCATACTTTTGAGAACAGCCATAATGAAGCCACTACACTGTCATTGTAATAATGCAACTACTAAACATACCTAAATATGAGGTCTTGAATAGCATTACATGAATGCGTACTAGATATGCTGTGGATATGTTTCATTAACGTAATGGGGTAAGGACCTGTTATAACACGTTCATGAAATGCTTAAAGATGTGTAGTAATTGTGCTATGGATATGTAGTCAAAGTTACCAATGAGTCTACTGCATTGGGATGAATACTGTGGATCTATATTATAAAATTAACATTTAGATTTCTGGACACGTGATATAGATGCATAAAAACATATAACAATGTAATATTGCTTGTGATTTACATTGTTGTATGTATTTATGCACTCTATGTGGTCATGTTGTGCTGTTGAGTTTGAGATGCAAGACACAATTCCCAAAAGGGACACAATAAAGAATAATATACACTGCTCAAAAAAATAAAGGGAACACTAAAATAACACATCCTAGATCTGAATGAATGAAATATTCTTATTAAATACTTTTTTCTTTACATAGTTGAATGTGCTGACAACAAAATCACACAAAAAGTATCAATGGAAATCAAATTTATCAACCCATGGAGGTCTGGATTTGGAGTCACACTCAAAATTAAAGTGGAAAACCACACTACAGGCTGATCCAACTTTGATGTAATGTCCTTAAAACAAGTCAAAATGAGGCTCAGTAGTGTGTGTGGCCTCCACATGCCTGTATGACCTCCCTACAACGCCTGGGCATGCTCCTGATGAGGTGGCGGATGGTCTCCTGAGGGATCTCCTCCCAGACCTGGACTAAAGCATCCGCCAACTCCTGGACAGTCTGTGGTGCAATGTGGCGTTGGTGGATGGAGCGAGACATGATGTCCCAGATGTGCTCAATTGGATTTAGGTCTGGGGAACGGGCGGGCCAGTCCATAGCATCAATGCCTCCCTCTTGCAGGAACTGCTGACACACTCCAGCCACATGAGGTCTAGCATTGTCTTGCATTTGGAGGAACCCAGGTCCAACCACACCAGCATATGGTCTCACAAGGGGTCTGAGGATCTCATCTCGGTACCTAATGGCAGTCAGGCTACCTCTGGCGAGCACATGGAGGCCCCCCAAAGAAATGCCAACCCACACCATGACTGACCCACCTCCAAACCGGTCATGCTGGAGGATGTTGCAGGCAGCAGAATGTTCTCCACGGCGTCTCCAGACTCTGTCACGTCTGTCACATGTGCTCAGTGTGAACCTGCTTTCATCTGTGAAGAGCACAGGGCGCCAGTGGCGAATTTGCCAATCTTGGTGTTCTCTGGCAAATGCCAAACGTCCTACACGGTGTTGGGCTGTAAGCACAACCCCCACCTGTGGACGTCGGGCCCTCATACCACCCTCATGGAGTCTGTTTCTCACTGTTTTAGCAGACACATGCACATTTGTGGCAGGGCTCTGGCAGTGCTCCTCCTGATCCTCCTTGCACAAAGGCGGAGGTAGCGGTCCTGCTGCTTGGTTTTTGCCCTCCTACGGCCTCCTCCACGTCTCCTGATGTACTGGCCTTTCTCCTGGTAGTGCCTCCATGCTCTGGACACTACGCTGACAGACACAGCAAACCTTCTTGCCACAGCTCGCATTGATGTGCCATCCTGGATGAGCTGCACTACCTGAGCCACTTGTGTGGGTTGTAGACTCCGTCTCATGCTACCACTAGAGTGAAAGCACCGCCAGCATTCAAAAGTGACCAAAACATCAGCCAGGAAGCATAGGAACTGAGAAGTGGTCTGTGGTTATCACCTGCAGAACCACTCCTTTATTGGGGGTGTCTTGCTAATTGCCTATAATTTCCACCTGTTGTCTATTCCATTTGCACAACAGCATGTGAAATGTATTGTCAATCAGTGTTGCTTCCTAAGTGGACAGTTTGATTTCACAGAAGTGTGATTGACACATTAGTTACATTGTGTTCTTTAAGTGTTCCCTTATTTTTTTTGAGCAGTGTATATTATATGTATTATAATTATTTATACATATATGCAGTACCAGTCAAAAGTTTGGACACACCGACTCATTCAAGGGTGTTTCTTTATTTTTACTATTTTCTACATTGTAGAATAATAGTGAAGGCATCAAACCTATGAAATAACATATATGGAATCATGTAGTAACCAAAAAAGTGTTAAACAAATCAAAATATATTTAATATTCTTCAAAGTAGCCACCCTTTGACTCGATAACAGCTTTGCACAATTTTGGCATTTTCTCAACCAGCTTCGCCTGGAATGCTTTTCTAACGGCCTTGAAGGAGTTCCCACATATGCTGATTGGTTGGCTACTTTGAATTTATTTTTTATTTAACACTTATTTTTCATGTGTTATTTCATTGTTTTGATGTCTTCACTATTATTCTACAATGTGGAAAATACAAATAATAAAGTAAAAAACCTGAATATAAACTCAGCAAAAAAAGAAGCGTACATTTTTCAGGACCCTGCCTTTCAAAGACAATTCATAAAAATCCACATAACTTCACAGATCTTTATTGTAAGGAGTTTAAACACTGTTTCCCATGCCTGTTCAATGAACCATCAACAATTAATGAACATGCACCTGTGGAACGGTCGTTAAGACACTAACAGCTTACAGACGGTTGGCAATTAAGGTCACTGTTATGAAAACTTAGGACACTAACGAGGCCTTTCTACTGACTCTGAAAAACACCAAAAGAAAGATTCCCAGGGTCCCTGCTCATCTGCATGAATGTGCCTTAGTCATGCTGCAAGGAGGCATGAGGACTGCAGATGTGGCCAGGGCAATAAATTGCAATGTCCATACTGTGAGACGCCTAAGACGGCGTTACAGGGAGACAGGACAAACAGCTGATCGTCCTCGCAGTGGCAGACCACGGGTAACACCTGCACAGGATCGGTACATCCGAACATCACACCTGCGGGACAGGTACAGGATGGCAACAACAACTGCCTGACTTACACCAGGAACACATAATCCCTCCATCTGTGCTCAGACTGTCCGCAATAGGCTGAGAGAGGCTGGACTGAGGGCTTGTAGGCCTGTTGTAAGGCAGGTCCTCACCAGTCATCACCGGCAACAACTTTGCCTATGTGCACAAACCCACCATCGCTGGACCAGACAGGACCGGAAAAAAGTGCTCTTCACTGACGAGTCGTGGTTTTGTCTCACCAGGGGTGATGGTTGGATTCGCGTTTATCATCAAAGGAATGAGCGTTACACCGAGACCCATACTCTGGAGCTGGATAAATTTGGAGGTGTATTGTCATGCAGAAGCCGGAAAGGGCCTTCTCCCAACTGTTGCCACAAAGTTGGAAGCACAGAATCATCTAATATGTATGCTGTAGCTTTAAGTTGGCACTATGCATTGGGGCAGGTAGCATTCTCCTGGCATCCACCAAACCCAGATTCTTCTGTCGGACTTCCAGATTGTGAGGCGTGATTCATTACTCCAGACAACGTGTTTCCAAGTCCAGTGGTGGCGAACTTTACACTACTCCAACCGATGCTTGGCATTGAGCATGGTGATCTCAGGGTTATGTGTGGCTGCTTGGCCATGGAAACCCATTTCACAAAGCTCCTGACGAACAGTTAATGTGCTGACGTTGCTTCCAGAGGCAGTTTGGAACTCGGTAGTGAGTGTTGCAACCGAGGACAGACGATTTTTATGTGCTTCAGCACTCGGCGGTCCCGTTCTGTGAGCTTGTGTGGCCTACCACTTCGAGTCTGAGCTGTTGTTGCTCCTAGATGTTTCCACTTTACAATAACAGCACTTACAGTCCACATACTTTTAGCCATGTTGCGCCACAACCCAATGATTCTGTTAATAAAGTACTAATCTAATATTTCTCTATTCTATGATGGAAATAAAAAAGTAACAATAGAATATAAGTGTTTTTTTTGTCAAGGTGGTGTTACTGTATATTTCCCCTCTGTTGTCTCTCAGAAGTGTACGTAGTATATAGGCTAGCTAGAGTTTAATCTCTACAGCCAAAACGCTATGCATCCTAAATTAAATCAACATGAAACTGGAGCGAAAAACTACAGACTTTACATTGCTATACTAGAATGGTAGTGGAATGCAGGCTTTGCTTGACAACAGTCAGCGGGGTAGCAGTTGTGGAAGGGTTTACAGTTGTGGAGGAAGGTAATATGATTTACAGTATTTTGTCTGTAAAAGTAATTGGACAATGTTTATATGACATTCTTACAAACAGACCCATTTTTACTACATTATTTCCTGCATACGCTTTTTATACCGGTATGCAGATGTGGGTTGGTGTCTATTTTTTTTATAAATATACACCATAAAAAGTAATCCACTATTAATTTGTTTAGGCAGGTACTAAGAAACATTATAAGACTCATAAAATGTATTTTCTAAATAATGGAATAGCATATTTTGAGTTTAATTAGGCCTCAAGATACTGCTCTGTGCAGCCATGGCTGCGCCATCCAAATTAAATCAATAGTTTGTCATTTTGTTCATTAAACAGACAAGACACACCTACCCGATCACAGTCAACAGACATATATTTTAATGTAAGAATATAATGGAATATAAAATAAATCATATTTCTCCTACACAACTTGTCACAGGAACGTGTGGAACCAATATCATAAAAAATTATTATTTCGAAACAGAGCCCAAGCCCATGTTTTTTTTTATCCACGTTTCATCTCTTTCCTACCCTCACTCCACTTTGTTAGGGAGCAGGCATAGGGTGTTATCTGCAACATGATACCAATAGAAAATAATAGCAATCCTATCTTCAAAAGCATGTGAGTCTCGTGTCAATATGTCACAACCTCCGCAGGCTTTTGGAGTTGCCGATACGCGAACGCCAAAACACTAAGTCTACTTTTGATTTAGGCTACATTATTGCATGCTAGATGTTTCAGTGATAGATGACCAAACGCATAGATTAGCTCTGCCACCTCCAGTTATTTGTACAACTAGAAACCAATCAAACAAATAGCTTATAGCCTACAGACATAGATTCAGTGAAATAAAATCACATTGATTGATTATCAGAGTCAGTGAAGTCACAGGCTTTTGGTCGGGAGTAGGCCTAAACTACTGACTGCGAGTTAAGAGCAAAATAATCCACTTGTTAAACTACATAATATGGCATAATGTTCAAATAAGTGAGCCAACTAGGCAAGATAATCATGAGCAACACTCACCTCAACTTAGCTGACATTTCCCCAGCCTAATTCTAAATTCTGAACTGTATTGTATGCTCATACAAATGAGGCAATTACTGTGATGTGACTTAATGTGACGACTGCTATTTATTGAATAATTATCGACTATGTTTAATTATTACTCTATTATTAGAATTAATCATATAACATTTATCTCATTAGCAATTTGGGGCACCACGGTAACAGTTGTTTACCGAGTTACTATCTCCCGACTTAAACTCTAAAGATGATCTAAATATCACTTTCATGAATGACAGTCAATTATTAATTAACTCATCGGTCTCTTTCTGAACGCCGCATAATCCTTGGATATTTGCAAGAACCTTAACCTAAGTGATGAATCGACGATACACAAATTGGCTTAATTAATAATTTACTAACTAACTAAATCATCACACAGAATACGTAAACACACACAGCATAGGTTATTGATTACATACAAAATACATTGAAAACCGGTCCCTAGTGGACTAACCATTTGGTTAAGCAATGGAATGGGGAGGGGTATGTAAGGAGAAGGAGAGACAAAGAGTCAACTTCTCGTACATACATTTGGGAGCTACGCTCACGGGAATATGAATACTTTGCACATGAACAACCGCTCATTCAGAAAATAAATGCAATATATATTTACATGTAGATGTCTGTCTCTGTCGTCTTTCTGGTGAAACCACTCGATACGTCTATGGGAAGTGGTTTGATGTAAGTCTCTGGTTGTCCACCAGAGGTCACAATGTCCTTCTTAGTTGTAGGCTTCTTTTGTTCTGGAGTGTCCGCTAGCATAGATACATCTGGTGTACCACACTGTGTTCAGAGGGATCTGTCTTCCCTCTCATCTTTGGTCAAACGTTCTAGACTACTTTACACGCACAGCTGCAGATGGTGCATGTTTTGGTCTGGTTTACAAAGTTTCTCACCATTTCAACGTGCGGATCCACGGCTTCACGTTCTCTGGTCTCATTGGTTGATTATTCAGGGTACAGCTAGGACCACTTTACACACCAGCAGCAACCCGGCAAGTCCTTTTGAGCACTCTGGTATTAGGGGCGTTCCAACACGCCGACACAATGTCTGTGCTCATGTGGGCATGGTTACTAACTGGAATGTGTACACCCTCAGAAATACAGTTATTTAGTTAAGCCATCCTTAATGATATCACAAAATAATAATCACTTGACAGAATTGTTCTTTAAATCCCCACCGACCATTTCCCATTTTGGGCGTTGGAGTTTTGGCGTCAGTTTTCAGACATAGTTTCAGGCTTTTATTTTGAAAAATTAGCCAGAAAGATAACATTACGTCAGGTGGTCACATGAGTTTTGCTCGCGCAACATAATTTGGACAGCTATTGTTTTTCCCTCCTACTGATAAAGACATTTGCGGTTGATATATTATCGATTCTAGATTTTAAAAAACAACCTGAGTATTGATTATAAAAAACGTTGACATGTTTCTGTGGACATTACGGATATTATTTGGAATTTGTCTGCGTTGTCGTGACCGCTCTTTCCTGTAGATTTCTGAACATAATGTGCCAAACAAACGGAGGTATTTTGGATATAAAAATAATCTTTATGAACAAAAGGAACATTTGTTGTGTAACTGGGAGTCTCGTGAGTGAAAACATCCGAAGATCATCAAAGGTAAACGATTAATTTGATTGCTTCTCTGATTTGTGACCAAGCTACCTGATGCTATGTGTACTTAATGTTTTGTCATGCGATCGATAAATTTACACAAACGCTTGGATTGCTTTCGCTGTAAAACATCATTTCAAAATCTGAGACAACAAGTGAATTAACAAAAGGCTAAGCTGTGTTTTGCAATATTGCACTTGTGATTTCATGAATATGAATATTTTTTGTAATATTATTTGACTGTGGTGCTATGCTATTTAGCGGTTGCTGAAAACAATTAACCCGCTTAAGGGATGGGTAGAGTCAAGAAGTTAAGCATTCGGATTACTGGACAAAATGCAGGTATTTGGTCATAAAGAGGGACATTATCGAACAAAATGAACATTTATTGTCTAACATGGAGACCTGGGAGTGCCACCAGATGAAGATCATCAAAGGTAAGTGATTCATTTTAATCCTATTTCTGACTTTTGTGACACTCTCCTTGGCTGGAAAATGGCTGTATGGGTTTCTGTGGCTAGGTGCAGACCTAACATAATCGCAAAGTGTGCTTTCTCCGTAAAGCCTTTTTGACCCAGCGGTTGCTTAACCTCTAGCGTCGAGCAATCCCGTATCCGGGAGCGTAATCATAGCCTCAAGCTCATTACCATAACGCAACGTTTCCTATTCATGAAAATTGCAAATGAAATGAAATAAATATATTGAAACACAAGCTTAGCCTTTTGTTAACAACACTGTCATCTCAGATTTTCAAAATATGCTTTAACCAAAGCTACACAAGCATTTGTGTAACAGTATTGATAGCCTAGCATAAGATTAAGCCTAGCATTCAGCAGGCAACATTTTCACAAAAACAAGAAAAGCATTCAAATAAAAACATTTACCTCTGAAGAACTTCGGATGTTTTCAATGACGAGACTCTCAGTTAGATAGCAAATGTTCATTTTTTCCAAAAATATTATTTGTGTAAGAGAAATAGCTCCGTTTTATTCATCACGTTTGGCTAAGAAAAAAAAAACGAAAATGCAGTCACTTACAACGCTGAACTATTTTCCAAATTAGCTCCATAATATCGACAGAAACATGGCAAACGTAGTTTAGAATCAATCCCCAAGGTGTTTTTCACATATCTATTCGATAATCTATCAGTGGTGGCAGCTGGCTTCTCATCAGAAGAAAACAAAAAAATACTGCAGCTGGAGATTACGCAATAATTGTGACGGAGGACACCAAGCGACCACCTGGTAAATGTAGTCTCTTATGGTCAATCTTCCAATGATATGCCTACAAATATGTCACAATGCTGCAGACACATTGGGGAAAACGTGGAAAAGGTAAGCTGACTCCTAGCTCCTAAACAGCCATAAAAGGAGACATTGCCATGAGGCGGTTTCAAAAAATGCGGCACTTCCTGATTGTATTTTTATCTGGGTTTTTTCTGTAACATCAGTTCTGTGGCACTCACAGACAATATCTTTGCAGTTTTGGAAACGTCAGAGTGTTTTCTTTCCAAAGCTGTCAATTATATGCATAGTCGAGCATCTTTTCGTGACAAAATATCTTGTTTAAAACGGGAACGTTTTTCATCCCAAAATTAAAAGAGCGCCCCCTATATTGAAGAAGTTAAGGAGTAGTTGATTTTTATTCGTATGTTTAACACTTGTATTGTTTATCAATGTTTATGATGAGTATTTCTGTAATTTGATGGGGCTCTCTGCACTTTCACTGGATGTTTGTTTGAGACAATGCATTTCTGACCATAACGCGCCAATGTAAACTGAGATTTTTGGATATAAATATGAACTTTATCGAAAAAAATATATACATGTTTTGTGTAACATGAAGTCCTATGAGTGCCATCCGGTGAAGATCATCAAAGGTTAGTGATTCATTTGATCTCTATTTCTGCTTTTTGTGACTCCTCTCTTTGGCTGGATAAACGGCTGTTTGGTTTTCTGTGACTAGGTGCTGACCTAACATAATCGCATGGTGTGCTTTCGCAATAAAGCCTTTTTGAAATCGGACACTGTGGTTGGATTTACAAGAAGTGTATCTTTAAAATGGTGGATAATACTTGTATGTTTGAGGAATTTGTGTCAGATTTCCGCTGTGTCAGATTTCAAAAAGGCTTTATGGTGAAAGCTCACTTTGCGATTTTGTTAGGTCAGAGCCAAGTCACAGAAAAACATACAGTCATTTTCCAAAGAAGGAGAGGTGTCACAAAACTCAGAAATAGCGTTATAAATATTCACTTACCTAAGATGATCTTCATCGGAATGCACTCCCAGGAATCCCAGTTTCACAATAAATGTTTGTTTTGTTCGATAAACCTCCTTTTTGTTCGCACGTTTAGCCCAGTAATCCAAATGCACAATGTGCGAGCAATTAGTTCAGATGAAAAGTAAAAAAGGTTATATTACAGTTTGTAGAAACATGTCAAACGAGGTATAGAATCAATCTTTAGGATGTTTTTATCATAAATCTTCAATAATGTTTCAACTTGACAATTCCTTTGTCTTTAGAAATGAAAAGGAATGCAGCTTGCTTTCATGGCCACTCGCCTGACTTAGCTCATGACATTCTGCCAGACCTCTTAGTCAAACATCTCTTATTCTCTCCCCCTTCATAGTAGAAGCCTGACACAAGGTTCTAAAGACTGTTGACATCTAGTGAAAGCCTTAGGAAGTGCAATATGTCCCCATAGACACTGTATATTGGATAGGCAAAAACTTGAAAACCTACAAACCTCAGATTTCCCACTTCCTGGTTGGATTTTTTCTCATGTTTTTGCCTGCCATATAAGTTCTGTTATACACACAGGCATCATTCAAACAGTTTTAGAGTTTCAGAGTGTTTTCTATCCAATTCTACTAATTATATGCATATTCTTGCTTTTGGGCCTGAGTAGCAGGCAGTTTACTCTGGGCACCTTAATCATCCAAAGTACTCAATACTGCCCCCGTTCCCAAATAAGTTTTAAGTATCATGATAATATTGTATTGTGAGGTCCCTGGCAATTCCCTGCTCTAATACCTACTGTAAAATGTTGTGGATCTTTGATGGTTTGGAGCTATTTTGCTCCCACTGGTCCTGGGGCCCTTGTTAATTAAGGTCAACGGCATTATTAACTTTACCCAGTACCAGGACATTTTAAGTTCCAAGATGTAATGTCACGTGCACAAGTACAGTGAATGCCTTTCTTGCAAGCTCTAAACCCAGCAATGCAGTAATCAATAACAATACAAATCAACAAATAACATAAGGTAGAACAAAAACACACAAATAAAAATACGAAATAACACGAGAAGGTAAGTAAGTATACTATATACAGGGTCAGTCAGTTCCAGCACCATATTTACAATGTGTAGGGATAATGGAGTGATAGAGGTAGCTATGTAAGGTGACTAAGCATAAAGATATACGATAAACAGAGTAGCTGCATCATATATGATAATTGTATGCGAGTGGTGTGCGTTTGTGTAGAGTCAATAGAAATGTATGTGCACATTATGTATGTGAGGAAATGAAGTGTTTGTGATGGCGTGTCAGTGTGCTTGAGTGTCTACTGTGCCTTCAGAAAGTATTTGCACTCCTTGACTTTTTCCACATTTTGTGTAACAGCCTGAATTTAAATTGGTTTAATTGAGATTATGTGTCACTCTCCTACACTCTTAGAAAAAAGGACTCAACATCATTGTCCACCAAGGAAAACACTTTTTGGTTTCAGGTAGAACCAAAGTGTTCACCATGCTCCATTTTTAGCCATAAACCTGGTTGCTTCTGACAGGAGTCTGAAACTTGGTTGCAAGTGGATCTTCCATCAAGACAATAACCCCAAGCAAACATCAACATCCACAAAGAAATGGTTAATTGGCCATCTCAGTCTATTTTTATTAGCTGCCCCTCACCTCCACCGGATGCCAGATGAAAGGGTATTTTCAGACTAATGGGTAAATGTGAAAGCATCACAAGTAGAATGATGCTGCACAAGAAGCACATGCCTTGCTTAAGGTTTGGATGACTCTGGATTTAATATAAGGACATTTACACATTTTATAATTAAATGTCTTCATTTCATAGGGCAATATTTGAATTGTAAATTAGACATTTGAGATTCAGTTTGATAACCAGAGAAGGTCCCGATGGAATAGCTAAAGCCCTCTCCCCAAATATGTGCTTTTGTCTGTAGTCTAATCTATATTAGTGTAGCTAAAATAATTGGTGAGACAATTAATTCTAATTAAGTGTCAAGATTGCCTTGTAATTTCAGTGTAATTCAGCAAAACCAAAGCACAGGGGAGAGGCTTTGCAAGGTAATTGCTCTTTGTGTTAGCTAATAAACATTAGTGTTAAACAAGTTATTTGGGATCATTATTGGGAGAGTGATTTACTAGTCATTAATTGACAATGTGAGTTTCATCTCAGCTGATGAGCAGTTGTCTAACATATGTAGTGCAACAGGAAGGATAGGAAATAATCACTCAGCAAACACATTGGACAGATTCTCCAATAACAGCATGTGATGAATACTGTTTATTTAAAGAACCTAATTCACACTGGTATTTGATGCATGGCTATTTGTGTCCCATAAATGGAAATGTTTTCGGTAACAGATTAACAGGGCTGAAATTTTTCTTCTTACAGAGATCCTGCTATTTCTGGAGGTGTTATTTAGTAGCTGTACAGTCACAGTAATAATAACGCTTGGAAGTAAATACGTATCAGCCGTGCATATGTTTGCTTTCACACTTTGTGTGTGAAGTGACGTCATAGCGCTTAGCCAGGTTGATAAAAACAGAGTAAAAAAAACACATGATGGTTTAGTCACTCAATAACTGTCTTTCAGCTTTAACTAAGTTTGATCACTTTTTCCCCAACCTCATTAATATTTCAAAAAGTGTATGATAAAATGCAGACCTGTGAATTTCAAGTTCTTGACATGCTAATTGTGCTTAACGTTCTTAACTCCTTATCTCAAGTACTCAATTACAATTTGGATTCAACCAACATAAGAGACAGTCTAATGCAGGGTTCTCCAACTGGCGGCCGCGAGCCAGCAATATTATTTGGCCCCCCAAATTAATTATATCAAAATATATCTAATAATAAAAAATCGCAGACCCGAGATGCAAAAACTCCAAAATGCAATTTCCCAAGAAGGAAGTTACCCTTACCTAAATAATGCAAAAGTTACATTTGAACTTCATTCATGAGGAGAGAGAATGCAGGAGACAGTCAACTAATAAAGCAGGCAGTGGACCATTTTGTGGTGCTGAGACGTAAAGCTGCAACCGCAGCGCAATCAATAGGAGGTGAACAGCGCCTGGTGCTGAAAATATATCTAACCTGTTATGCAAGTGTTGCACAGCAACATTTGGAGAAAACCTACCCCCAGTTGAGTAATTCATTCAACAGTTATTCATTTTAATTTGACTTTACAAATAACGAGAGAGCTTAAATGAGTCTTTCTTCCGAGCCTAAGCCTATATAAAATAAAATAACTGGCTGAGGTAGGCTACGAGGCTTAACAGCATCTTTCACAATAAAAAAATATGTCCTAATATGAGTGATTTTTTTTTTTTTAGGCCTGTTTACAATTGCAACTGGCCAAAACTAACATCCTACATAATTTAAAGAAACAATGGCAATGTCTGTATCTGAATGTCTGTATCGGGATAGCCTGCTCCTGTAACGACAGAACAAACAGAAAATACTGTCAGCTTAAGACCTAAATATCCCTGGATAAGCACTCACAATACTATTAGTATTTAATAATTACAGTCATATAGGCCACTAAGTTACTTACTCAATGGGAAAAGTTGCATTTCCCCTCGGACACAATCTTGATGATGTCTGGTGAGATGGATGTGATTTTGATGCACAGGTAGTCCTCGATTGACTTATGTGAAAACCAGTTCCTGTCGTGAAGCTATACTGCGTTCATAGAGGAAAACGAGGACTCGATCCGTTCATTGTTAGCACCTAAAATACAAGTTTGTTCATTGTGCTTTATTCCTCACATAAGGACTTGGCACTCCTGAGTGCATCCCTGAGAAGGCTCGATGTCTGGAATTCAATCAACTCAGTTCGAATTGCGGCCTCGTCCAGCGAGGGTATTGTTTTCTTAGCAAGGGATGAGAATCTTCCATCTGGGCGGACTGTGAGAGGGTCACATACTAACGCAACAATATCCTTGGGCATGCTGTAGTCTTCAAATCTTGTGCAGAAGTTGTCTGGTCCCTCTGCCTGTCGTTCTTCAGTGTACTGAATTGCAGTAGCCTTCCAGATGACAAGTCCAAATTGTACAACTCAAGCTTCCTAGTAAGGGCCTCAAGTTTCTCCACCATGTCCAAAACAGTTTTTCCTCTTCCTTGTAACTGCATATTTAACTCGTTTAAGTGACAGAATTTGTCAGCCCGAAAAGCTGTGTGTGTGTAACTTCACTGTTTCTGCGTCGGGCATCTGTCTGTGGCGGGAAAGTCATTTTGAAAGTTCCATGCTTAGGTTCACAATAAAGTCTGAGATTGAATTATTTGCAAAATGCGACATTTTCATTGCAAATAAGACCCACTGGCTTGGCATTGGGAAAATAAGGTAATATGAACACATATCTCTCTGTACATTCTTCCCCGAAACTTCGATTTTCATTTATCCACCTTTGTTTTGATATTTTTTGAGAGCGACATTTTGTCTCGCTATCAAGCTAATTATTCTGAATGAATGTTGATGTTAAAAACAATAGTGTAGCCTACAGTAGGCTACATAGAACTGTTTTTCCCCACCAATCAATGCACAGAGAAATGGACAAAAATAATAACGGAATAGAGACACGTTGATTTTATGAGCATAATCAGATCGAAATGATTGTTATTATCACTGAGTACTAATCAGATGTGTTAAACGTTTTGTTTAATTTGTTGTGTAGGCCAATTAATTGTGCTAATATTATATACTAATTATGTTCTGGCTCACCAACTATTAGCTCAGAAAACAATTGACCCAAGGCCAAACCTACTGTAGTTGACAAACCCCGGTCTAATGCTTCAGAGTGTGAGAATTTAGCAGGAATGGCACCCAAAGGAAAATATGGTTAACAATTGTAATACACAATAATCACCCTTTCAAATCTGTTTCCAGTTTTAACACCGAAGACCCCATCAACTCAATACCTACATGGCCTATACAGACACATCTTGGCTTATTTGGGAGGGATTACAACACTTTCAAATGTTTTGAGCATCTCAAATGAGATATTCCTGACTAGAGAATTTGAAGTAGCTAAGTGCTTTTAATGGTTCCATTTAAATGGTCAATGTTATGTCTATGTCCTCTTTCGTTGACCTAGTCCTGTTAAATGGTTTTAGAATGTATAGTTCCCAATCACAGTCCCTGCAAGGCGATCTCACTGCCATTAACAGACATGTTAAGTGTATTAAACCTGCTGTGCCTTTTTGTAGGTGCACTCTATAACAATTACATGTGGATTCTATGGATACAAATGCATTTCTTAAGAGAGAGATTTCTTGGAGCATGAATTACTCTCATCTTAATTTCGCTGGTTTAATCATTTGTGACCATTAGCTTTCTTGCTTTACTGTACTGTATGTTGGTAAGACATGATAGAAAGTAACAAAACAGTAGGCTTGTGCTGCCGATCAGGACGTTGGCTTCCTCCGGTCTGGGGAAAAAAAGCTGTTTCATTCACTAATTAGCTGTCCTCCTTTAATTACAACAACATCACAGGCAGTCAACCCCCTAGCGCGAGGTTAATAGCAACCAACAAAGCATTAGAGGCATTTAAAATGGATCCCTGTTCTTGGGCCTGGAACTAACTCTACTCGGCACCCTACAGACGCCATGGAATTCAGCTGAGAATACTGCTGGCACCCTAAGTAGCAATTCTGTATTTGCTCATACAATTAGTATGTACTGGGTAAAGGCATAATTCAACTATCTAGTGTGAAACGTTTCCCTTTCCCTTGTTTTTTTGGTGAACCCTTTATTGATGCTAACTACTACAGTAGCAGTGAAGTGTTTCAACTATCAACTCTACTTCCTGACTCTACCCACATCCAGTACAGTACTGTGGGCAACACAGGTTTATTATTGTGTACTTCATTTCAAGGCCACTACTACAACAGAGAAATAGGGCCAAAGCATCTTTTGGTTCGTGCTGGAGCACTTCAGGGACTCTGCCCTCTAAATCGGTCTCTTTGGATACTTTTCAAACAGGACTGGTTGTGGTGTGTGATGGCCAACACCATCGACCTACTGTAGCTACTACACTACAGGCTAGCAAACGGGCAAATAAAGAGAGAGAGGGGAAAAAAGAGGAGTACGTTTTCTTCACTGCACTGTGCAGTAGCTTTTTGCCCACCCGTATGACATCTTACTTTATCTGAGCATAGATTTAAAGGGTTATCCAAATGCTGAAATGTATTTGTGCGTGTTCATGTGCTGCTGCATACAGATCAAGAACAGTAACATCCACTGACCAGGACCATCGCTGAATTACAGCTAAGTGTTGTCTGGTGCACAGATTGCATGTGTCAGGCTTTCAAAGGGTAAAATTAGTGCTGAACTGGTGTCATAACAAATTGTCTCATTGTTTTTTTTTATAAAGTGCGGTAGGAAAATGTGTGTCAAAAAAAATTCATGATTGAAATGAAAAGTTGTTATTTATAGAACTCTAATAACAGTGATTTGATGACAATCACCGGTAATTGTGTTTCCAGAATGGTCCATAGGTCAGGAGCCCATCTCCTGTTTCTGTAGCGCGTGAGGAATGTACCCAGGAGTATTTAGAGTCTTTAGTATGACTCGACTGGGGATCGAAACCCCAAACCTTCTAATCTCAGGACGGACACTAACGACAAGGCCACTGCACTAACAATGCTAGTCATCTTAGAATTCATCTTCCACTCAACATTGGTAAAACATGATGGATCCAGAAAGGACGTGGTGCCAACAGATAGGGAGACACAATACTGAGTCGGTGACTCAGTCCAATGGCTGCCCAGATAGGTTTGGTATGGGTCTGTGGTGGGTGTTAACTTGGCAGAAGGATGGCAATGGGTCAGATTGAGTGTGCCTCTGAGCTTGCTGCCCATGATAATGAACCACCTAGCTGTGGATGAGATGGAAAGCTGGATCCAGCGGGAAATCAGAGCAGTTTTTAGTATCAGGGTTCCCTTCCCGTAGTGTCACAACCACAAAAATAGGACGATAAGTCATCAATCACTGCACACACTTTATCACACCCAGGAAAACAGCTCTGCCAGTTGCACTGTGTGCTATATCAATATAGGACACATTGAGATATTTTCATGAGCACATTTTAGATTTATCCGAAACTCATAGGATATCTTACAGTCAGCTGTAAATAAACAGTGTAAACAAAGTACTACAAAATGATAGATGAATGAATAAATGAATGGATATGACTACTCAGGACCCGAAAATCTGCACAGAATGAATGAGCATGTATATGAAAAGCCTCTCATACAGTGTTATTGCCCTTGGCTTCATCCCCCTGCTTGTGTGTTGGTTGCCGATCCCCGTGCAGAAGCCTGACACGCTCATCTTCTCGCTGAGTAATTCCCCCCCCCCCCCCCCCCCCCCCCCAGTTGTCTGAATGAGACCCCCTGTGGTCTAAAGGAGACCCCTGCGGTGCACGGTAAGAGCCAGCCATAGCTGGCAGGATGAAATCATTTTTCATTTCCCCTGAGACTTAGAGACTGATTGCTGATCCGCTCTCCCTCTGTCCCCACCCCCTTCCTGCTATGACTTCTTTGCCTCTTCTCCATCTTAACTCATCCCTTCTTCCCTCTCTCCTCAGATCCCCCAGGTGAGTTATGCCTCCACGGCACCGGAGCTGAGCGACAACACACGTTACGACTTTTTCTCGCGAGTGGTGCCCCCGGACACCTACCAGGCACAGGCCATGGTGGATATCGTCAAGGCCATGCGCTGGAACTTTGTCTCCACCGTGGCGTCCGAGGGGAACTATGGAGAGAGCGGTGTGGATGCCTTCATACATAAGTCTCGAGAGGACGGTGAGTGGGTTCTCTGTGGTTTCGTTCTGTTCATTCATCATTCCTCTTGCCATATGATCTGAAGGTGACTCAATAGAAGATGGCCCCGAGTGGTACAACTGACCTATTTCCCTGGGTTTGTCTTCTGTATGTATAAATTCCATATAAATTCCACCCAAAACAACAACTTGCACAAATACATTAACAGATCAAGGATAATACAGTAGTGTTTCTCAAAAACATTTGAATGCGTGTGAATCTAACTTCAGATATGGAATATACGCTATATACAGTTGAAGTCGGAAGTTAACATACACTTAGGTAACTCGTTTTCCAACCACTCCACAAATTACTTGTTAACAAACTATAGTTTTGGCAAGTCGGTTAGGACATCTACTTTGTGCATGACACAAGTCATTTTTCCAACAATTGTTTACAGACAGATTATTTAACTTCTAATTCACTGTATCACAATTCCAGTGGGTCAGAAGTTCACATATACTAAGTTGACTGTGCCTTTAAACAGCTTGGAAAATTTCAGAAAATTATGTCATGGCTTTAGAAGCTTCTGATAGATGACAACATTTGAGTCAATTGGAGGTGTACCTGTGGATGTATTTCAAGGCCTACCTTCAAACTCAGTGCCAAGAGCAATTTCCAACTGCCTGAAGGTACCACGTTCATCTGTATAAACAATAGTACACAAGTATAAACACCATGGGACCACGCAGCCGTCATACCGGTCAGGAAGTAGACGTGTTCTGTCTCTTAGAGATGAACGTACTTTGGTGCGAAAAGTGCAAATCAATCCCAGAACAATAGCAAAGGACCTTGTGAAGATGCTGGAGGAAACAGGTACAAAAGTATCTATATCCACAGTAAAACAAGTCCTATATTGACATAACCTGAAAGGGCGTCCAGCAAGAAGCCACTGCGCCAGAACCGCCATAAAAAAAGCCAGACTACGGTTTGCAACTGCACGTGGGGACAAAGATCGTACTTTTTGGAGAAATGTATTCTGGTCTGATGAATCAAAAATAGAACTGTTTGGCCATAATGACCATCGTTATGTTTGGAGGTAAAAGGAGGAGGCTTGCAAGCCAAAGAACACCATCCCAACTGTGAAGCTTGGGGGTGGCAGCATCATGTTGTGAGGGTGCTTTGTTGCAGGAGGGACAGGTGCACTTCACAGAATAGATGGCATCATGAGGGAGGAAAATTATGTGGATATATTGAAACAACATCTCAAGACATCAGTCAAGAAGTTAAAGCTTGGTCGCAAATGGGTCTTCCACATGGACAATGACCCCAAGCATACTTCCAAAGTTGTGGCAAAATGGCTTAAGGACAACAAAGTCAAGGTATTGGAGTGGCCATCACAAAGCCCCAACTTCAATCCTATAGAAGATTTGTTGGCAGAACTGAAATAGCGTGTGTGAGCAAGGAAGCCTTCAAACCTGACTCAGTTTGACCAGCTCTGTCAGGAGGAATGGGCCAAAATTCATCAAACTTATTGTGGGAAGCTTGTGGAAGGCTACCTGAAATGTTTGACCCAACTTAAACAATTTAAAGGCAATGCTACCAAATACTAATTGAGTGTATGTAAACTTCTGACCCACTGGGAGTGTGTTGAAAGAAATTAACGCTGAATAAATCATTCTCTCTAATATTATTCTGACATTTCACATTCTTAAAATAAAGTGTTTATCCTAACTGGCCTAAGACAGGGAATTTTTACTAGGATTAAATGTCAGGAATTGTGAAACTGAGTTTAAATGTATTTGGCTAAGGTGTATGTAAACTTCCGACTTAAACTTCCAACTTCCGATCTGTATACACAACAGAATGTGGACACCACTTCAAATTTGTGGATTCAGCTATTGTCAGCCACACCTGTTGCGGACAGATGTATAAAATCATGCACACAGCCATACAATCTCCATGGACAAAACATTGGCAGTAGAATGGTCTTAATGAAGAGCTCAGTGACTTTCAACGTGACACCGGCATAGGATGCCACCTTTCCAACAAGTCAGTTCATCAAATTTCTGCCCAGATAGAGCTGCCCTGGTCAACTGTAAGTGCTGCTATTGTGAGGTGAAAACGTCTAGGATCAACAACAGCTCAGCCGCGAAGTGGTAGGCCACACAAGCTCACAGAATGGGACCGGCAAGTTCTGAAACGCATAGTCCCTAAAAATCGCCTGTCCTCGGTTGGAACACTCACTACCGAGTTTCAGATTGCATCTGGAAGCAACGTCAGCACAGTAACTGTTTGTCAAGAAAATCATGAAAAGTGTTTCAAGGCCAAGCAGCCACACACAAGCCTAAGATCACCATGCGCAATGCCAAGCATCAGCTGGAGTGGTGCAAAGCTCGCCGCCATTGGACTCTGGAGCAGTGGAAATGCATTCTCTGGAGTTACCATCTGTTAGTCTGACGAACTAATCTGGGTTTGGCGGATGCCAGGAGAATGCTACCTGCAATGCATAGTACCAACAATAAAGTTTGGTGGAGGAGGAATAATGGTCTGGGGCTAGGCCCCTTTGTTCCAATTAAGGGAAATATTAATGCTACAGTATACAATGACATTCTAGATGATTCTGTGCTTCCAACTTTGTGGAAACAGTTTGGGGAAGGCCCTTTACTATTTCAGCATGACAAGGCCCCCATGCACAAAGCAAGGTCCATACAGAAATGGAAGAACTTGACTGGCCTGCACAGAGCCCTGACCTTTACCCATCACATACCTTTGTGTTGAATTGGAACGAGCCAGGCCTAATTGCCCAACATAAGTGCCCGACCTCAGTAATGCTCTTGTGGGTGAATGGAAGCAAGTCCCCACATAAATGTTCCAACATGTAGTAGAAAGCCTTCCCAAACGAGTGGGGGCTGTTATAGCAGCAAAGAGGGTACCAACTCCATATTAATGCCCTTGATTTTGGAATGAGATGTTCGACGATCAGGTGTCCCCATACTTTTGGTCATGTAGTATATCATAACATTAATCCTAACTTGAGATATGCATTATGGCTCATTTTACATTTCAATTCCCTTCTGCATTTAAATTCCCCTTAGGTGATGGAAATAGGAGTGTTTCACTGAATTCAACTCTTGATGTTTGACATGGTACGTACTGGGCCTTCAGAAAGTATTCATAACCCCTTGACTTATTCCACATTTTTTGTTACAGCCGAAATTCAAATAGGATTAATAATAAATAAATAAATAAAAGATCAACCAATCTACACACAATATGCCATAATGATGAAGTGGAAACATGTTTTTAGAAATTGTTGCAAATCTATTGAGAATGAAATACAGAAATATCTTATTACATAAGTATTCACACCCATGAGTCAATACATGTTAGAATCGCTTTTGGCAGAATTTCTGGGTAAGTCTTTAAGAGCTTTATACACCTGGATTGTACAATATTTGCAGATTATTCTTTAAAAAATGATTCAAGTTATGTCAAGTTGGTTGCTGGTCATTGCTAGACCGGCATTCTGCGCAATCCACAATGGCACGAAAGCCAAAACACACAGCACAGGTACTCACAAGCACCAACGGACATAGTAACAATAATGGACCCCCCCCCCCCCCGACGTGCTGCTTGAGAAGCCAGCCTCGAGGACGATCATAGGAACGCAGTGCGGGTCAGCTGCCAAAGTTGCGGCGGCGTCGGACGGACCACTAGCAGTGGCGTCAGACAGACCAGTTGTGGCGGCGTTGGACGGGCCAGTTGTAGCTGCTGAAGTTGCGTTGTCGGACGGACCCGTTGTGGCAACATCGGACGACCCAGTTGCAGCTGCTGAAGATGCGGCGGCGCCGGACGGACCAGTCTCAGCGTCGTCGGACGGGCCATTCCCACTGTCTCCCTTAATCAAATCAAATCAAATGTATTTATATAGCCCTTCGTACATCAGCTGATATCTCAAAGTGCTGTACAGAAACCCAGCCTAAAACCCCAAACAGCAAGCAATGCAGGTGTAGAAGCACGGTGGCTAGGAAAAACTCCCTAGAAAGGCCAAAACCTAGGAAGAAACCTAGAGAAGAACCAGGCTATGAGGGGTGGCCCATTATTCTATCACGCTGGTATAAGTGATTCGGGAGACAAGCGCAGGAATGCTTAATAGGGTTTTTTATTAAGTCCAAATTACAGAGTGTTTTGTAAAGACACGGGGACGAAGACCAAACAAACACGTAATAAAACACAGGGAAACCCAAAACAGAAACCCAAAACAGAAGAGCGAAGAGTACCTCGAATAAATAACACAAGCGTACAATGATTAAGCCGTTACGAACTTTATACACATAGATTGCACATTATTCTTTTTAAAAAAATATTAAAGTTCTGTTGATCGTTGCTAGACCACCATTTTCAAGTCTTGCCATATATTTTATAAGTCAAAACTGTAACTAGGCCACTCAGGAACATTCATTGTCGTCTTAGTAAACAACTCCAGTGTATATTTGGCCTTGTGTTTTAGGTTATTGTCCTGCTAAAACGTGAATTTGTCTCCCAGTTTATGTTGGAAAGCAGACTGAACCAGGTTTTCCTCTAGGATTTTGCCTGTGCTTAGCTCTATTCCATTTTTTTAATTCAAAAGGAATCTGTACTCCTTGCCGATGAAAAGCATACCATGATGCAACCACCACCATGTTAAAAAATATGAAGAATGGTGCTTAGTGATGTGTTATGTTGGATTTGCCCCAAACATAACGTTTTGTATTCAGGACATAAAGTTAATTTCTTTGCCACATTTTTAGCAGTTTCACTTTAGTGCCTTATTGCAAACATGAAGCATGTTTTTAGAATATTTTTTATTCTGCACAGGCTTCCTTGTTTTCACTCTGTCATCTCCTATCACAGACATTGAATTTCACCATTTGCCTCATGGTGAAATCCCTGAGTGTTTTCCTTCGTCTCTGGCAACTGAGTTAGGTAGGACCGTATCTGTCTAGTGAGTGGGTATATTGATACACCATCCAAAGTGTAATTAATAACTTCACCATGCTCAAAGGGATATTCAATGTCTGCTTTTTAAAATGTTCCCATCTTCTAATAGGTGCCCTTCTTTGCGAGACATTGGTCCCTTGTCTTTTTGGTTGAATCTGTGTTTGAAATTTACTGCTCGACTGAGGGATCTTACAGAAAATTGTATATGTGGGGTACAGAGATGACATAGTCATTAAAAAATCATATTAAACACAATTATTGCACACAGACTGAGTCCATACAACTTACCATGTGACTTGTTAAGCAAATTCTTATTCCTGAACGTATTTAGGCTTGCCATAACAAATGGGTTGAATACTTATTGACTCAAGACATTTCAGCTTTTCATTTTTAATTAAGTTGTACAAATTTCTATAGACATGATTCCACTTTGACATTAAGGTGTATTGTGTGTAGGCCAGTGATACAAAATCTCAATTTCATCCATTTTACATTCAGGCTGTAACACAACACGTGGGAAAAAAATCAAGGGGTGTGAATACTTTCTGAAGGCAATGTATATCTTCGGCTACCAGGGGATTTGCTGAATATCAAGTGCACAATAAAACTGTCCAGAGAGATAAATCAGTTACATCGTAGGAATGTGGCCTCAATATAGAAATTAATACTATAAGTCGGTAGTAATTGATGGTCCATTTATGGCCTCAAGTGGGTTTTGAATCATTTGTGACCACAATGAGCTCTAAAGTTGGTTTGTCATGTTTATTAGTTGAACGAGGCTAAAGGGTATTTTGAGAATCCCTTCCTTGTACTCAGAAATTCTGAGCAAGAGCACGACGCTGTCTGTTTCACTACTCTTTATAACTCCATATTTTTTTTGTTAGAGGAGCTTAGTGTGTCAAGTGCCCTGTCTCCTCCATCTTACACAACTGCCTAACAGCAGCTTCCTGTTTTCTCCTCTTCTTTTTATCAATATGTGACTGAAAAAGCACAAAGATGTTGTTTTGGTGTTAAAGTCAATCACATCAGCCTCAGTGTATGATGAACTACTCCACACCTGTAATTCCATTGGTACTAAAAACAGTGCAACTCCCATCAGATCTTTGTCTACCGTCAACACCGTCAGTCAGAGTGCTGAAAGATCTGAGAATGGTCCTGTCTCATTGGGGATTTTCAAATGAACCATTTTCCATATTTTACAAATGTTTGTTTCAAACGTATTTTTAGAGGGCAAAAATATGTCTGTTTTGAGTATCTGTTGTCAAGTCAGTCAGTGGCTTGACAACTCCGGTCAGTAGCTAGGTTTCCATCCAATTAGGACAGATTTTCATGTGAATATAAAAAAAAATCAACATAAAAACTATTATGCGCATTTTCCCCACCAGAGATGTGTTTCCATCTATTTGACTTGGTGCAGATACAAGTCTGTGCACGATGACATAGTACACATAAAAATACATTTTGTGGTTAAATTCCCAAGTACCGAATAAAAAATACAAGTTAAATGGGTTTTGATCGCATTTTCAACTTTACTGATGGTATTCTCACCAAAAAATGGTGTGTTATATACGGTAGAGAGTGTGCCCACTCCAGTATTCGCATGTGCACTCTAGCCAACAGCGAGAAGATACTGTATCTATGCGCTGTTGGCTAAAGAGTACATGTAGCGTACATGAGATTGTTTTTATTTGTCAAACGGTAGTCAAGCATCGATTATCATGTCATCAGAATAAGACCCTCAATTTCTATTGGAATGGAGCATATAGCTCATCACCTTGCACATTCACCACCTTGTGAAGTTCATCATAGTTTATTTCATCTGTAGCCTAAAAAAACGTTATGCTTTCCCGAAGAGTCATAGTGTTAGGACCACACAATATGCCATCGTGTGACTCCAAGTTTACTTCGATATGATGGTTATGATATTAATATTTGCATATAAAAGTGTGTCTGCTGACATTTCTCACATAATTCATTTTACCGAACACAAAAAGATCCCACCTTGTGTAACGTGTTTCGTTTTGTTGATATTTGGAAAGTTTACCAGGCCTGTCATTTCATTTTTCTTTATAAAACATGTACTTTGCTCACATAAAAAGGTTGGCTGGAAACCTGGTTACTGTTGGAGTACATTTTTTTGTCAATATTCCAAAAATATATTTTAATATACTATTCTGTATGGATGCTTAAACAATTGAGGTATTTGGGATAGGGATAATGTTTGCTTTATAAATGTTGGATTATGTTTTAAATATAGAAAAACATGCCAACTTCCTAACAAAATTAGCCCTGGAGCATTTACTAGTGCTATAAAACAATACAAAAAGAAGTTTGGAGATTATTCAAATATATAATCTAATCTTAGAATTGAACACTCAATGCCATTAAACACAATAATTATGAAAATCAAATGCCTGTTATGGTAAAATAGCATGAGATTAGCTATAATACTGAAAGGTTATTCTCTGCTCTATGAAAAAATAATACAAATTATTGTTAGGGGGGGGGGGGGGATGAGGCTTGATCTAAATTTGCACCTACACCCACTTTACATTTGGTCATAGTTCTTCCCTCACAGTCGTCAAGGAATTCAGATTTAGTGGTGTGCTTATTGACAAACATTGTAATGCATTACACAATCTGTCATTATACAATGGGTGGGTTTAATCCTGGATGCTGATTTGCTTAAAACCGCATTCCAGCCGGTGTTTATTCCACAAGTTACCACCAGCTAAAGCTATGACGTTGAAATGCCTATTTATCTGTTCCATCTCACTGTGCAATCCACTGTCTCATCAGCCCAACCAGACAATTTATAAACTTGATCACCACTATAAAAAGCAGCTAGACATTATCTCACATTTCTTTTAGAGTAACATTTGTTTTTCAACAGAGGAGATTTGTATAAACCTTGCTGTCTGTCTCTCCAACATTTGTAACATTGTTTCAATATTGAAATTCGATCTCAAGCTGTCCCATAGTAATGAACGTGTCTGGCAACATACTGGCAACATTGCACACGGCTGCCTGTTTACAAATGCTACCTGTCAGTCTCTCTAACGTTCATTTAGCAATATGTCACTAGTGCATAGCGACAACACCTATCGAGGTACGACATTTTATATTGACCTTTCAACTACTACAAGCTCTGTAAATTCTACAAGCTGCATTGTTTCCTGACCATCCATTGTAACATCTGGATATCTCTGTATGACAGTGCAGTGAATTAGAAACTGCGGGAGTTAGAATCCATAAACTAGGTTTAATTTGTGGAGAGGGAACAAGGGAGCAGGAAATCAGTAAAATATCAATTGGTGTGTCCTAACACATTAGGCATTTCAGTACACCACAACCAGGTGCTTATCCAACAGCAGATGTGATTATAAGAGTAAGGTAAATTATGCCAAAAGGTATATTATGTTATTATATTATCATATTTAGGTAATAATAAATCATAATACATTACATATGCATGTACAACGTGCTTTTCTAGAACCCAAAGTAGAGGATTTACAATATTGCAGCAATAAGGTAATGGGTTTTATGTACTGTAGGTTCATCATGTTCCTGTGATTCTGGCATAAATGATTTGGGAGACAGGCGCAGGAATGCGTAATAGAGGCAAATATTTAGCCCAAATTACGGAGTGCCATGTAAAGGCACGGGGACGAAGACCAAACAAACACGTTACAAAACACAGGGTAGAAAACAAAAGAGCGAGGAGTACCTCGAAACAATAACACAAGCGCACAATGATCATAATCATCTGCGCAATCCACAATGGCACGAAAGCCACAACACACAGCACAGGTACTCACACGCACCAACGGACAATAATGGACAGCAATGGAAACCAACTGGCACACTTATACAAGTACTAATCAGTGGGAATAGGGGACAGGTGTGCGTAATGAAAGTTCCGGAGGTATCCGTGACAATTCCAGATGATTTTACAGTAACAATACATTTCACTATGACTAGCTGTCACACTAGTACCATTTTCAAATCCAATTTTATTTGTCACATACACATGTTTAGCAGATGTTATTGCGGGTGTAGGGAAATGATGTGCCACAGAATGCTGCAGCAGCATGCAGGGTGTGCCGCTG
Source organism: Oncorhynchus mykiss (assembly GCF_013265735.2). NCBI lineage: Eukaryota > Metazoa > Chordata > Actinopteri > Salmoniformes > Salmonidae > Oncorhynchus > Oncorhynchus mykiss. The sequence continues at coordinate 39,643,481 of NC_048571.1, forward strand.
CATGACAGCCACATTGCAAAAAAAAAAACGAGTTCCAGACTATGTTTGGAATATTTATTTCTCGCACAGAATAGGTCGACTTTTCTGCTATGGGAGACAGTAGAGTGATATAGACTAGTGCTTTACTGTTTGTTAGGCCTACTCATCTTGTTGGTTGACGAAAAGTACATGTGGACAGTTCTTCCAATATGCACCTCGTAATTGGATAAGGACGCGTGCAGTTGCGTCCCTGAAGTGTCTGTTTTCATTTGTAGCCTGTGAGAAAGACCCGATCAAGTGACCAGAGAGCCATGTGAGTGAAAGGGCTTCTGATTGTGCAGCTCACACAGGGAGAAGGGCACAACGCAGCACTGCCAGCCGCAAAAGGCATGGATTCGTTTAGGGTGCATTACGGCCACAAAGGGGATGCCGCGGTGAAATTCGAGGCATTATCAAGAGCTTGTCAAATTGTGAATGAGACTATTGGAGTGTGTACTGTACAGCCTATGCAACAAAAAAAACAAAGCAGAGCTCATGCCTTTCATCCAAATGTTTTCAAACCATCATTAGAGTCGCATCATGCAGCCATACAATGTATTAAAAATCAAAACATATAGCCCATTGTTTGTAGAACAACTAAAGTTACATTAAGAACTCTAAATGAAGCGTATAGGAGTACCTATTTCTTTGTCAACCGCTCAACACAGAATAGCCGCATGTGTGCACTCCCTCAAATCATTTGGAGACAATATTTATATTTTATTCAGCTTTGTTGAATTGTATTCTTCATACAATTGCCAGGACCTAACATAAGGACAACTCAGAGTATGCTATTCTGTTCTTCAGAAATAGACTACATTTTCATCATATCATGTTTCTTTAGATAATGGATTTATTGTGACGGTATAGGTTATATTACATGGATTTATTAGACTGTTAAATGGCTTGTAGGCTGTGTGTGGAATCCGGGAGATGCTAAATGTGTTTGTTAATTAACGGTCAATCACCGTGAGACTGACAGTTATTTGCTTGACAATCACCAGCTGACAACATTTTGTGACCGCCACAGCCCTACTCAGACCAGACCTTGGATCACTGCTACACTCCCTTCTGGAATGGATACAAAGCCCTCCCCCGCTCCTCTTTCAGATCACTCTTCCATCCTGGGTCATCTCTGAGAATAACATTGAGTACACTGACTCTGTCACTGGGTTCATCAGGAAGTGCATAGAGAATGTTGCTTGAACAGTGTTGAGAGTTAGGATAGTAGAATACACAAAGTGCCATTTCAAAACGTGGTTGTGCATCAGCAGTTTTCCTCTTGATATGTCACTCACTGAAAGTCTCTCAATTAACCCATGTCAGTTAAAATGTTTTTGATTGATAAATTAGTCTAGTCTAGTCTAGCCAGCTATCTAAACTTGTAGTCGTCATGATACAATTACCGACCGGACACGCGGGGTATGTGCCCAGGGACCCTGACCTCTAGGGGGTCCCCATTGATTTTGATATCATATTCACATGGCATAAGTCATGGCAAAATGTGTAGAATTGCAGGAAATGTGGTGTAAAACTGTAACAAAACATTATGTGAAGCAAACTCATTTGTTTACCTTTTAATGATAAAATACTTTTCCTGCTAGCAGATCCCTTTGTACGTATTACATAATTTTTAAAATAATTTTTAAATCACAGTTCTGAGTTAATGTTTAGTGGCTAATTGTTTAGCTAATTGGCTTTGAGTTTGTAGATTGACTAAGGTGAATGAAGCTACAGCAACCAATGTGATGATGGCTTGTTTTTGCAGTTCTCCAAATAGCATTTTAGAGTTTTTAAAGTGTATAGAAATCCCCCCCCCCCCACACACATATTTATAAATTGTTTTATCCACCCCTAAAACCGTCACAAACTTCCACAGATGCACCACTGAGAGCATTCGGGCGGGCTGCATCGTCACCTTGTACGGCAACTGCACCATCCTCAACCGCATGGCTCTTCAGAGGGAAGATCATTAAGGACCTCAGCCTCCTGGGCCACTGACTTTTCATTCTGCTACTGACGGTACAAGTGCATTAGATCTGTAACCAAGTGGTTTGGAAACAGGCCATCAGACTGTTGAACAGCCATCACTAGTCGTCTCCCTGCCCGGTGCTCTGTCCTGCAACCTAGAGACTTTTTGCACACATACTCCCACACACTCACATAAAACACACACACATGCTCACACGCACACACACACCTCATACACACGCAAATTCCTGCACTCACATTTACACGCACACCATGTGTAACCACACAAACACACGTACATACGCAAACACTCACACAGCCAATGCTGCTATCCCATGTTTATAAAGACATTTAACAATGGACACTTTCTATTTCTTGAACAAAAATATAAACGCAACATGTAAGGTGTTGGTCCCATGTTTCATGAGCTGAAATAAAATAACCTTGAAATTTTCCATACGCACAAAAACATTTTCTCTCAAATTTGGTGCACAAATTTGTTACATCCCTGTTAGTGATAATTTCTCCTTTGCCAAGAGAATCCATCCACCTGACAGGTGTGGAATATCAATAAGCTGATTAAACAGCATGATCATTACACAGGTGCACCTTGGGCTGGGGACAATAAAAGGCCACTCTATAATGTGCTCTTTTGTCACACAACACAATGCCACAGATGTTTCAATTTTTGATGGAGCATGCAATTCGACATGATGACTGCAGGAATGTCCACCGGAACGTTTGTCAGAGAATATCATGTTCATTTCTCTACCATAAGCCGCCTCTAACCTCATTTTAGAGAATTTGGCAGTACGTCCGCAGATCATGTGTAACCACGCCAGCCCAGGACATCCACATCCAGCATCTTCACCTGCGGGATCATCTGAGACCAGTCACCCAGACAGCTGATGAAACCAAGTAGTATTTCTGTCTTTAATATAGCCCTTTTGTGGGGAAAAACTAATTCTGATTGGCTGGGCCTGGCTCCCCAGTGGGTGGTCCTATGCCCACGCATCTCCCAGTCCCTGCCGCTGAAGAAAAACAAAAACACAGCATGATGCTGCCACCACCATGCTTCACTGTAGGGATTGTGCCAGGTTTCCTCCAGATATGACGCTTGGCATTAAGGCCAAAGAGTTCAATCTTTGTTTCATGAGACCAAAGAATCTTGTTTCTTATGGTCTGAGTCCTTTAGGTGCCAAATGGAAAACTCCAAGCGGGCTGTCATGTGCCTTTTACTGAGGAGTGGCTTCTGTCTGGCCACTCTACCATAAAGGCCTGATTGGTGGAGTTCTGCAAAGATGGTTGTCCTTCTGGAAAGTTCTCCCATCTCCACATAGGAACTCTGGAGCTCTGTCAGAGTGACCAACGGGTTTTCGGTCACCTCCGTGACTAATGCCCTTCTCCCCCGATTGCTCAGTTTGATCGGGCAGCCAGCTCTAGGTAGAGTCTTGGTGGTTCCAAACTTCTTACATCTAAGAATGATGGAGGACACAATTGTCTTGGGGACCTTCAATGCTGCAGAAATGTTTTGGTACCCTTCACCAGATTTGTGCCTCGACACATTTCTGTCTCGGAGCTCTACGGACAATTCCTTCAACCGCATGCCTTGTTTTTTTTTTAAAAATCTGACATGCACTGTCAACTGCGGGACCTTAGATGGGTGTGTGCCTTTCCAAACCATGTTCAATCAATTAAATTTACCACAGGTGGACTCTAATCAAGTTGCAGAAACATCACAACTACCGTATATACTTGTGTTTAAGGTAGTTGTTGTGAAATTGTTAGATTACTTGTTAGATATTACTGCACAGTCGGAACTAGAAGCACAAGCATTTCACTACACTCGCATTAACATCTGCTAACCATGTGTATGTGACCAATAAAATGTGATTTGATTTGATGATCAATGGAAACCGGATGCACCTGAGCTCAATTTTGGTATTTCTGTTTTTTTTTATTTGTAATAAATGTGCAAAATTGTTTGAAAACCTTTTGGTTCTTTGTCATTATGGGGTTTTGTGTGTAGATTGATGATGATTTTATTTTATTTGATCCATTTTAGAATAAGGCTGTAACGTAACAAAGTCAAGGGGTCTGAATACTTTCCTAATGCAGTGTATCTACTACTGTATATTGTGTTTTTATTACACTGTTTATACACAACGCATATTTATATACTGGATTCTTGACATAGCTCACTCTGATGTAGTGTTAATTGGGTAGTTAATTGGATTCATTCTGACATTTCTTGATTTCTTGTTAGCGATTATTTCTGTACTTGTTTGACATTTTACTGCACTGTTAGGTGCTACAGAAGTAACACAAGCATTTTGCTGCACCCGCAATAACATCCGCTTAACTGAGTACATGTGTAATAGCCATCATATGCTGATGGAGTAAAAGTTGTAGTAGGCAGGAGCAATGCTAAGAGTTATCGCTGGGGTTTGGTGCAGGGATATGGATGACAATCTGTTACTTTAGTTGCTGATTCATGTGTAGTTGGGACTTTAAGCAGACATCTCTGTTCAGATACAGTACATTATAACATAATGATCTCATATTTTAGATACCTCTCACTCTGAACAACGTCTCGTTCTTTTCAATTAAACATTAACCTTTACAAAGGTTAGCCAGAGGTTATTCTAATACACTTCCCAGAGAGTGAGCAGAACAAGCTAATCATCTGAGTCAGCTACCACAGCAGCCACCTGCTTTTACCAAAACTACTTTTACCCCTGAAGGAAGACAGAAAATGACTTTGGAGCTGAATACATTCTAAAGATAGCAGATGAGAAGTAAGTACGCATGGCAGGTAGGGGATTGTTGTCGATGTGGCCTGGGTGTACCCCCAGTAAACAGTCTGGTGAAGGATTTTTAGTGTCCCTCAGCCTCCCCTTCTTTGGCAAAGGCCAGTCTGGGCGAGCAGCTGCTCGTCACCCACACACATTGACCCTGGACTTGACTTCACATACTGGGAAAGGGGGTGGGCGTAGGAGAAAAGAGATTGAGGGACATCAAACATTCATATATCAATAAATATTATCAGTTCAGGATCTAAGGATTCATACCCAGTTTGGATTCCTTTGATAAACCTCACGTTGCAATTTAGATGATATTTGAGAATTTATGACATGAGCTAATGTAATTCCGTTTTCACCGTCTGAGCTGAATCTGTGTGAAATGGTTTCTGGGAATCTGAAAGACATGGTTGGGTAATAACGTAAGTCTGGAAGTAACAGCAAATAGCAATAGAAAGTGTAGTATAGATACTGGTACACAACCTCATGAGCCCTCCATTGTGGGACCTGCAAAAATGTGTGTGTTTGCACCTGCATGTGCCTGGGGGGCAGTGAGCGTTGCTTTTGAGAGAGGGTTCTTAAATAAATGTATAAAATACTGGCAAGTTGGAACACAGGCAGGGCACAGCAGTGGTAGTAAAGTGTAGGCTATTAGGGCCAAACCTCTGGAGAGTCATCTTTGACTGCAGACATGACACCCCTCTTTGGTGCAGAGCTCTTGATTACTGTTGAACCAAGCCTTAAGAGATATAATCGATCAAGTTAATGAAACACAATGTCAATAAAGGCCCTAACGAGATTTGAGCTAGCCAATAGGCTGTCTGACATCAACATGAGAAACTCTCCTAACGTAGTCACTGTCTACGTGTTTGCAGAATCACTCATGTTGCACACAGGGCTGTTTCAGAACATGTTCAGACTCTAAATGGGAACAGAAATAAGCAACTGAAGCTATGATGGAGGTCATTATATGATAGAGGTCAGGCTTCTCTAAGGCACAGTGAATGCCTGTGTCTTGACAGATTATATGCAAGTAGAGACAAGCCAAGTACAGAAAGCTCCAAAAGTATCGGGACAGTGACATATATTGGCTCTGTACTCCAACACTTTGGATTTTAAATGATACAATGACTAGGAGGTTAAAGTGCAGACTGTCAGCTTTAATTTGAGTGTATTTTCATCCATATTGGGTGAACCGTTTAGAAGTTACAGCATATGGACAAAGTCCTGCCATTTTAGGCTACCAAAAACATTGGGACAAATTCACTTATATGTATAGTCAAATTTTTATATGTGTAGTCAAATGTTTAGTATTTGGTCCCTTATTTCTGGCGTCAAGCGTGTGACTCTACAAACTTGTTCGATGTATTTGCTGTTTGTTTTGGTTGTGTTTCAGATTATTTTGTGCCCAAAATAAATTAACAGTAAATAATCATATTTGTGCATCTAACTTTTTCACTCATTATTCACAATTCAATCAGGATTATTATCTGTACAACAAAAGTGACTCTAAAATTACAAAATACATTATTTACCATTAATTTCTACTTGGCACAAAATAATCTGAAACCGAAACAAAACAACAAATGTATCCAACAAGGGTACCCAAGGAGGCAGTACAAATTGACCACAAAAGACGCTGTGTATTGCTATAGATAGGGTCATCATTAGCCAGGGCCGTGCATATACCTTTCAGATACAGTGCCTTGCGAAAGTATTCGGCCCCCTTGAACTTTGCGACCTTTTGCCACATTTCAGGCTTCAAACATAAAGATATAAAACTGTATTTTTTTGTGAAGAATCAACAACAAGTGGGACACAATCATGAAGTGGAACGACATTTATTGGATATTTCAAACTTTTTTAACAAATCATAAACTGAAAAATTGGGCGTGCAAAATTATTCAGCCCCTTTACTTTCAGTGCAGCAAACTCTCTCCATAAGTTCAGTGAGGATCTCTGAATGATCCAATGTTGACCTAAATGACTAATGATTATAAATACAATCCACCTGTGTGTAATCAAGTCTCCGTATAAATGCACCTGCACTGTGATAGTCTCAGAGGTCCGTTAAAAGCGCAGAGAGCATCATGAAGAACAAGGAACATACCAGGCAGGTCCGAGATACTGTTGTGAAGAAGTTTAAAGCCAGATTTGGATACAAAAAGATTTCCCAAGCTTTAAACATCCCAAGGAGCACTGTGCAAGCGATAATATTGAGATGGAAGGAGTATCAGACCACTGCAAATCCAAGACCTGGCCGTCCCTCTAAACTTTCAGCTCATACAAGGAGAAGACTGATCAGAGATGCAGCCAAGAGGCCCATGATCACTCTGGATGAACTGCAGAGATCTACAGCTGAGGTGGGAGACTCTGTCCATAGGACAACAATCAGTCGTATATTGCACAAATCTGGCCTTTATGGAAGAGTGGCAAGAAGAAAGCCATTTCTTAAAGATATCCATAAAAAGTGCTGTTTAAAGTTTGCCACAAGCCACCTGGGAGACACACCAAACATGTGGAAGAAGGTGCTCTGGTCAGATGAAACCAAAATTGAACTTTTTGGCAACAATGCAAAACGTTATGTTTGGCGTAAAAGCAACACAGCTGAACACACCATCCCCACTGTCAAACATGGTGGTGGCAGCATCATGGTTTGGGCCTGCTTTTCTTCAGCAGGGACAGGGAAGATGGTTAAAATTGATGGGAAGATGGATGGAGCCAAATACAGGACCATTCTGGAAGAAAACCTGATGGAGTCTGCAAAAGACCTGAGACTGGGACGGAGATTTGTCTTCCAACAAGACAATGATCCAAAACATAAAGCAAAATCTACAATGGAATGGTTCAAAAATAAACATATCCAGGTGTTAGAATGGCCAAGTCAAAGTCCAGACCTGAATCCAATCGAGAATCTGTGGAAAGAACTGAAAACTGCTGTTCACAAATGCTCTCCATCCAACCTCACTGAGCTCGAGCTGTTTTGCAAGGAGGAATGGGAAAAAATGTCAGTCTCTCGATGTGCAAAACTGATAGAGACATACCCCAAGCGACTTACAGCTGTAATCGCAGCAAAAGGTGGCGCTACAAAGTATTAACTTAAGGGGGCTGAATAATTTTGCACGGCCAATTTTTCAGTTTTTGATTTGTTAAAAAAGTTTGAAATATCCAATAAATGTCGTTCCACTTCATGATTGTGTCCCACTTGTTGTTGATTCCTCACAAAAAAATACAGTTTTATATCTTTATGTTTGAAGCCTGAAATGTGGCAAAAGGTCGCAAAGTCCAAGGGGGCCGAATACTTTCGCAAGGCACTGTATATGGTTAGCTGGCTAGTGGCTTGTGTGGATATTTTAGTATATGGTGGCTAGCAAGAGTATAAACTACCTTTGTTCCTGCCGCAGAATGAGGAAAGGATGGAGTTGGGTTGGAACGAGGGTCGTTAATGCAGGTGCTCCTCTATGTCTTTCCGCCTCTCTCTGCTGCACGTCTCAGCCAACCAGGCTGAATATTGATGATGTCAATCAAGTGTTAATCAGATGTTATGCTGCTGTGACAGTACTGTAGATATTTAAACTATGTAGCTAGCTACACACAATCGCCGACCTGTGACCACATCTCAAGCCATGCATGTTTGGATACCGGGCGTGTGCAATCTCTGTACAGGGCAGACTGGGGGGGGAAGGCAAAAACCTGGGTGTGTGAGCTCTGTACAGGGCAGACCAAAAGGCGTAAATTGACGACGTCATGACAATTTGCGGGCAATGGGTTCAGAACAACAAAACAAAACTTTAAACCCAAAATGTATAATACCAACACCCAAAAGGGTGTTTGGCGATTAGGAGGGCAAAAGGACATGCGCTTGGCACAGTTTGCCTCCTATTTGTGCACATGCCTGGCGTCAGTTAACCTAATATACGACTAGAATTGTTGGCTGGCTATGGAAAAGATCCACAGTAAGTGGGCCCCCAATCACTCGGCTGCTTCGTCATGTGCCCAGGAATGCAGTTTCAATTCGACTTGTGGGTATTAAATTGCAATTACCAACAGGAGAGACAATCAATTTGGAGGGGAAGAAAAAGCCAAAGAGCAGAAAATGAAACATATTAGTGTTGAAAATTCAGCGACAATTGGACAATCCAAACATGGAATGGTGATACGACTCTGAATGTCCCGACCACTGGGACAATGATAATGTAAACAAGACTTGGAGTAGCGTGTGTGCATTTGTACAATATGCATGCATGGATACGCGTGTGTGTGTGCTGGTTTTATATTTAAAAAATCCAGGCACACTTGTGTGGGTGGCTTGTAGGCAGAAGTTTTTTTTTTTTTAATCTCTCCATTGCAATAAAAATGTATTAAGGAAAGGAAAGGGTTTTTGTGAAACAGAATCAGAAGATTATGGAAATTGACCAGCTCATGCAACTAGTCTGGATTACAATTCCACTGTTACCAACTCATCATTAGAACACATTGATAGTGCTTTTGTAAAGGGGATCTGATATAGAGTTTACACTAATCATGTTTGAATGTCTTCATATTGTTAATTAAGCAGGACAGTTCTGATATTATTATACTGAACAAAATTTTTAAAAGAAATCATTACATTTAAATAAATTCATTAGGCCCTGATCTATGGATTTCACTGGGAATACAGATATGCATCACAGATACCTCATGCAGTGCGACATCTCCTTCGCATAGAGTAGATCGGGCTGTTGATTGTGGCCTATGGAATGTTGTCCCACTCCTCTTCAATGGCTTTGCAAAGTTGCTGGTTATTGGCAGGAACTGGAACACACTGTGGTACACGGCAATCCAGAGCATACCAAGCATGCTCAATGGGTAACATGTCTGGTGATTATACAGGCCATGGAAGAACTGGGACATTTCCAGCTTCCAGGAATTATGTACAGATCTTTGCAACATGGGGCTGTGCATTATCATGCTGAAGCACAAGGTGATGGCGGCGGATAAATGGCACCAGAATGGCCCTAAGGATCTCATCACGGTATCACTGTGCATTCAAATTGCCGTTGATAAGATGCAATTGTGTTTGTTGTCCGTAGCTTATGCCTTAGTTAACAACGCTGACATCAGCAAACCGCTCACCCACACCACATCATACACGGTCTGCCATCTGCCCGGTACAGTTGAAACCGGGATTCATCCATAAAAGAGCACACTTTTCCAGTGTGCCAGTGGCCATCAAAAGGTAAGCATTTGCCCATCTGAAGTCAGTTGCGAAACCAAACTGCAGTCAGGTGAAGACCCTGGTGAGGGCGATGAGCACGCAGATGAGCTACCCTGAGAGGGTTTCTGACAGTTTATGCAAAAATGATTCAGTTGTGCAAACCCACAGTTTCATCAGCTGTCCGAGTGGCTGGACTGGCTGACTATCCCACAGTTGAAATAGCCAGATGTGGAGGTCCTAGGCTGGTGTGGTTACACGTGGTCTGGGTTCTGAGGCCGGTTGGACATACTGCCAAATTCTGTAAAATGACGTTGAAGGCGGCTTATGGTAGAGAAATTAATGTAAACAAATTTGTGCACAGAATTTGAGAGAAATACAATTTGTGTACGTATGGTACATTTCTGGGATGTTTTATTTCAGCTATGAAACATGGGAGCAACACTCTATAACAACATACACTCTTCTGGGAAGGATTTCCACTAGATGTTGGAACATTGCTGTGGGGATTCGCTTCCATTTAGCCACAAGAGCATTAGTGAGGTTGGGCACTGATGTTGGGTGTTTAGCCCTGGCTCACAAACAGCGTTCCAATTTGTCCCAAATGTGTTTGAAGGAGTTGAGGTCAGGGCTCTGTACAGGCCAGTCAAGTTCTTCCATACAGATCTCGACAAACCATTTCTGTATGGACCTCACTTTGTGCACAGTGGCATTGTCATGCTGAAACAGGAAAGGACCTTCCCCAAACTCTTTCCATAAAGTTGGAAGCAGAATGTCATTGTATGCTATAGCGTTAAGATTTTCCTTCACTGGAACGAAGGGGCTTAGTCCGAACCATGAAAAACAGCCCCAGATCATTATTCCCCATCCACCAAACTTTACAGTTGGCAACAATGGCGATTTTAGCATGTACATCTTGGTAGGGAAAACACCAAAAAAGATTACATGATGCATGCCAGCAAAGCCACTACACAACACAACACTAAACAATACATTAATTGCACTATAACGGTGGCAAACTGCACACACAAACTGTTATGGCCTACATATGTAGTTGTATTTGTTAGGGATACCCTGCTGCCAAGGCAGCAGCTACTCTTCCTGGGGTCCAGCAACATCGGAGGCGAGGTGGTATCCTTGGGCAGGTGTTTGAAATCAAATCTCTTTGTTCCCATAGTCGCCCATCGATCCGAATGGTCAAGGAGAGTCCAGATCCGTCGGTAGTTCCCGGGCTGCAAGCTCATCCTTTACTTCCTCCGATACTCCGTGCAGGAACATGTCGAACAGTGCTTCCGGGTTCCAGGCACTCTCAGCTGCCAACGTGCGGAAATCCACTGCATAGTCTGCCACACTGAGGGAGTCTTGCCGAAGCTGGAGTAACTTCCGGGCAGCCTCTCTCCTGGACAATGGAGCATCGAAAACTTTCTTTACCTCCGCCACGAACTCCTCCAGACTGATGCATACGGCCGACTTTTGTTCCCATACTGCCATAGCCCAGATGAGAGCCCTCCCGGACATCCACTTAATGAGGTATGCTATCTTAGAGTGGTCCGAGGAGAAGGAGGAGGGTTGCAGCTCGTTGATGAGGGAACACTGGGCAAAAAACACCCAATAGGTGACCGACTCTCCATCGAAGGGGGATTCCCGGGGAAGTGGCGCTGCTAACAGCCAGGTTACTGAGAGGCTGGGAGGTTACCGTCGTAGGCTGCCTAACAGACAACACACGGAATTGCTCCAGCAATGTGTTCTACGCTCAGTCATGTTGTTCGGTCAAGGTCGGGAACCCTTCCACGACACCACAAAGCAACTCCTCGGACCTTCCGATGGTGGCTCCTTGGGAGGAGATGGCATTGCGGAGCTGGTTAGATGGTTCCAGCGTGGGAATGAAAGCAGTGTAGACAGACGGCCACTTGGAGAGAATAACCAGGTGGTCATGCTTGAATTGACCGTCTTAGATTACAGATACAGCTACTCAACCATAGTATTGATTGTTAAGAGGTTAATCTGTCATCTTCAACCTCGTGTTGCATTTTTGGGTCACGACTAGTCGTGGACCTCAACCGCAGCTCGCGGTCAACTTAGTCTGTATGTAAATTCTTAACTCACATGTTTTATACCCCAGAGTAGAATGGGCGTGTCAGTCTTTATGACAAGATCTCTGGGGCGTATCTAGTTATGAGGCATCAGGAATTTTACTTTGATCCAGTTTAGACAACTAAATTCATAGTTCATCTTTACAAAAAAAAAAATTTGATCTGGACATTTTCCACTCAACGCACAGTACGCAAACATCATGTACAAATTATGAAAACTCCTCAAGTTATCGTTATAACGTCGTCATTTGTTAATTGTTTATTGTTTACTCCATGTGTAACTTTGTGTTGTTTTCTGTTCACACTGCTATGCTTTATCTTGGCCAGGTCGCAGTTGTAAATGAGAACTTGTTCTCAACTAGCCTACCTGGTTAAATAAAGGTGAAATAAAATTTAAAAAATAAAAATGTAACAATGAATAAAATAACAAAAACAACATTCATTTTAATATTCCATCGTTGTTACCACCATTTTGGGTGATGAAATATATTGTCCCAAAGTCCATTTGTTGCATGTTACTGTTCTGAGGTATTCTCCATAGGGCCCATACAAACATTCCAATCCTCCACACTGAGAGGACAAAGGATTTTGTCTGCTGCCTTAAGATTTACAATGGGCGTGAGGTGTCATAAACCCCTCCATCAATCCTCTATTCCTCTCCCCCTCTGGTAGGAGTAACAGATGTCTCTGCGGGACTATGATCCACGGTAACCTGACCCGAACAGGCCAGTCATGACAGAACAGAACGGCAAGCAGTCTCAAGTCAGGGCAGGCCGAGGTCAATAATCCAGTGTGGCGTGACAAGGTACAGAACGGCCGGCAGGCTTAGGGCAGGCAGAATGGTCAAAACCGGGAAAACTAGAAAATCGCTTTGATCGCTTGACGATCAAAACGAACTGGAAACAGACAAACAGCTGTGTGCTAGTAGTTCTCAACAGACACATCGGTGCATTCAGCCTGTCAACACTTCTTACAAAAACAAGTAGTGATGAAGTCATGCATATTAATGAGAGATGTACATGCATATTATTAATGTTAGCTCTCCATCTACATTTTAGGGCCAGCCGTGCTGCCCTGTTCTGCGCCAATTGTAATTTTACGAGGTCCTTCTTTGTAGCACCTGACCACATGACTGAACAGTAGTCCAGGTGCGACAAAACTAAGGCCTGTAGGACCTGCCTTGTTGATAGTGCTGTTAAGAAGGCAGAGCACCACTTTATTATAGACAGACTTCTCCCCATCTTAGCTGCTGTTGTATCAACATGTTTTGACCATGACTGTTTACAATACAGGGTTACTCCAAGCAGTTTAGTCACCTCAACTTGCTCAATTTCCACATTATTTATTACAAATTTAGTTGAGGTGTATGGTTTAGTGAAGGATTTGTCCCAAATACAATGCTTTTAGTTTACTAACTTATTCCTTGCCACCCATTCTGAAACAAACTGCAGCTCTTTGTTAAGAGTTGCAGTGATTTCACTTGCAGTAGAAACTGTCTGTTAGACAGGTATCTCTTTATCCACAATATAGCAGGGGTTGTAAAGCCATTACAAGCCATTACAAGTGTTTCCATCAGCAGACTATGATCAATAATGTCAAAATCCACACTGAAGTCAAACAAAACAGCTACCACAATATTTTTATCATCAATTTCTCTCAGCCAATCGTCAGTCATTTGTGTAAGTGATGTGCTTGTTGAATGGCCTTCCATATGAGCATGCTGAAAGTCTGTTGACAATTTGTTTACGGTAAAATAGCATTGTATCTAGTCATTCACAATTTTTTCAAAAAGTTTACTCGAGGTTGGTAACAGGCTGATTGGTCGGCTATTTGAGCCAGTAAAGACGGCTTTACTATTTTTGGGTAGCGGAATTACTTTTGCTTCCCTCCCGGCCTGAGGGCACACACTCTCCAGTAGGCTTAGATTGAAGATATGGCAAATAGGAGTGGCAATATCATCTGCTATTATCCTCAGTAATTTTCTATTCAAGTTGTCAGACCCCGGTGGCTTGTCATTTTTGATAGACAACAGTTTTTTTCACACAAGTTGTCCCAACAGCAGAGCTTTCTGAGTGAATCCACCATTGAGTGAATCCTTACCACCGCTACACCTGGCTATCAGCGGAGACTTGTCTGGCAGCGAAACAGTTCATTCAGCCTTATTTACTGCCTTTGTAAAACACATAGCTGAAATGGCTGACTTGCTAAAACAAATGTGGTTTCTACTGACAATTGAGCTGTACTAAGCGCAAACCAGATTGGATGGCATATCGCTGCAGAATGCTATGGTAGCCATGCTGGTTAAGTGTGCCTAAATAAATCACTGACAGTGTCACCAGCAAAACACCCCCACACCATCACGGTGGAACTTCACGGTGGAACCATGCTTCACGGTGGAACTACACATGCAGAGATCATCCGTTCACCTGCTCGGGGTCTCACAAAGACACGGTGGTTGGAACCAAAAATCGCACATTTGGACTCATCAGACCAAAGGACAGATTTCCACCGGGCTAATGTCCATTGTTCGTGTTTCTTGGCCGAAGCAAGTCTGTTTCTTTTATTGGTGTCCTTTAGTAGTGGTTTCTTTGCAGAAATTTGACCATGAAGGCCTGATTCACCTTTTCTCCTCTAAACAGTTGATTTTGAGATGTGTCTGTTACTTGAACTCTGTGAAGCATTTCTTTGGGCTGCAATCTGAGGTGTAGTTACCTCTAATGAACGCATCCTCTGCAGAAGAGGTAACTCTGGGTCTTCCTTTCCTGTGGCAGTCCTAATGAGAGACAGTTTCATCATAGCTCTTGATGGTTTTTGTGACTGCACTTGAAAAAACGTTCAAAGTTCTTGAAATTGTCCATATTGACTGACATTCATGTCTTAAAGTAATGATGGATTTTCATTTCTTTTGCTTATTTGAGCTGTTCTTGCCATAATATGGACATGGTCTTTTACCAAATAGGGCTATCTTCTGTATACCAGCCCTACCTTGTCACACACAACTGATTGGCTCAAACGCATTAAAAAGGAAAGAAATTGTATATTTTTAAATAGGCATACTTTTAATTGAAATGCTCATGATGCTGGTTGAGAGAATGCCAAGAGTGTGCAAAGCTGTCAAGGAGGCAAAGGGTGGCTACTTTGAAGAATCTCAAATATAAAATACTTTGATTTGTTTACTACCTGATTCCATGTGTTATTTCATAGTTTTGATGTCTTCACTATTAAAATTTAAGAAAAACCCTCAAATGATTAGCTGTGTTCACACTTTTGACTAGCACTGTATATGCCAGGCGCACCGTTTTGAGTGTGTCAAGAACTGCAACACTGCTGGGTTTTTCACGCTCCACAATTTCACTGCTTACTGTATGTAGCCTATGCTATTAAATAAACTGTAGTATAAATCCAAAATAGACTAGGACGAGAATATTCTGTGCCCCCAGATTAATTGAGTTGATGACAACGCAAAGACCATCAATAACTTTCCGAACTTAGGACAAACGCATGCCGTATTAAGCCATGGAACCCCTTGATTGGCCAGTGAGTGGCCAAGCCCTCCTCACACCTACAACATATATTTCGCACCACAGTCAGCTATTGCGCTCATCATAATGTCTGCGAAAATAGCAAAAGTATTTCTGACATATCCCCGGACCTATAGCGGCACTGTGTCACGCCCTGACCATAGAGAGGCTTTTATTCTCTATTTTGGTTAGGCCAGGGTGTGACTAGGGTGGGCATTCTAGTTTCTTTATTTCTATGTTTTGGCCGGGTATGGTTCTCAATCAGGGGACAGCTGTCTATCATTGTCTCTGATTGGAAATCATACTTAGGCAGCCTTTTTCCCACCTGTGTTTTGTGGGTAGTTATTTTCTGTTTAGCTGTTTTGTTGCCTGACAGAACTGTGCGCTTTCGTTTTTCTAATTTGTTATTTTGTTGCGGTGTTCAGTTTAATAAATATCATGAACGCCTACCACGCTGCACCTTGGTCTCCTTCAACCCACGAGAGTTGACACACTGCCAGTGCATAGATTTACCGTTGAGTTTGTTAAAATAGAACCCTTAAAGTTAATAGTTCATTACAATAACTCTGTTTCAGTTGGGTTGTTTAAAATGGTCATTCAACATTTTCAAATCAGTACAAAAACTACTTGACCAGTTTCCTCATGGCTGGGATCCTAGTGGTCAGGTTACTGGTAGCATCCAGCTGTCCATAAGTATAATATAATACATCCCTGTAGGTCTGTCATCTCCAGACTGTGACCATTTAGTTGCATTTTGCGACCATTTTACTTGGCTGTGCAAGTTACATTTTAATTGGTCACACTGGTGCGAACTGCACATTCTACCTGGTCACCTCAATCAAAACGTCCTATTTTTGGGGAAAATAAAACAATGCATTTGTTAAACAGTAAAGTGCATTGTCCTAGGATTCCTGTAATATGTGCCTGCCCTGCCGCTATACCTGCCTTTTTCGGTGGCGCCGGCTACTGTAATAAGCAGGCCTCTCACACTCTCTCTCCCCCATCTTTTGCCCCTTGTGATTGTATAACATTTCAAAATGCAGTTGCGGGAAGAAAAACAACTCTGTTTTACTATCAATATATCTGGTGTCTCACTGGGCACAAACGGTTTGAATCAATGTTGTTTCCAAATAATTTGAATGAAATTACGTTGAACCAATATGGAATAGAGATTGAATTGACATTTGTGCCCAGTGGGATGGCTTTGAAATTAGGAGCGTATGAAAATGTGCACCGGGGTTCGCGCCCAGGCTCTGTCGTAACCGGCCGCGACCGGGAGGTCCGTGGGGCGACGCACAATTGGCCTAGCGTCGTCCGGGTTAGGGAGGGATTGGTCGGTAGGGATCTTCTTGTCTCATCGCGCACCAGCGATTCCTGTGGCGGGCCGGGCGCAGTGCGCGCTAGCCAAGGTTGCCAGGTGCACGGTGTAGCCTCCGACACATTGGTGCGGCTGGCTTCCGGGTTGGATGCGCGCATGTTAAGAAGCAGTATGGCTGGTTGGGTGTGTATCGGAGGACGCATGACATTCAGCCTTCCTCTCTCCCGAGCCCGTACGGGAGTTGTAGCAATGAGACAAGATAGTAGCTACTACAACAATTGGATACCACGAAATTGGGGAGAAAAAGGGGTAAAATTAAAAAATTTAAAAAAATGTGCATCGGCCATCGTCATTGCAACAATTTTTTTTTGCACATTACATTTACTGTTTGATTAATACATGGCTACTAGCAGTATGTGTTAAATTTAGAGTTAGCGTATGTTTGAGTTTCCATTTTCTCAGCTGGTGAACTAACACCAATTGAATTAGGCCTACATACTATACATACTATATTAGTGCACATAAAGAAACAAAGGCAAATTCATATATTGAAAAGTATATAGAATCTGGAGGCCTATTTTGACAGTAAAATAGAACAAAAATAGCCTAAATGTAAACAAAACATTTTTTCAATATTTAAAAAAAAAAAATAATTCTCAAATGAATCAAATCTGAAATGTCTTGAGTCAATAAGTATTCGACCTCTTTGTTATGGCAAGCCTAAATAAATTCAGGAGTAAACAATGTGCTTAACAAGTCACATAATAAGTTGCATGGTCTCAATCTGTGCAATAATAGTGTTTAACATACTTTTTTGAATGACTTGCGCATCCCTGTGCTCTACACATAAAATGTTCTGTAAGGTTCTTCAGTCGATCAGTGAATTTCAAACACAAGTTATATAATGGCACCAGGCGAGACCCAAATGCAGACACAGGAGGCAGATGGTTGAGCTCCGATATTTATTATAACAAAAGGCAGGTCAGGTACAGGCGAGAGTACATAAACCAGGTCAGAGTCCAAACAGTACCATGCGATAGGCAGGCTCGTGCGGCGTCAGGACAGGCAGGGGTTCGGTAACCAGGTCAGAGTCCAAATGGTACAAGACGATAGGCAGGCACGAGGTCAGGCAGGCGCGTTCAGAGTCAGGACAGGTAAGGGTCAAAACCAGGAGGGCGGGAAAAGAGATACTGGGAAAAGCAGGCGCTGAGAGAAAAATGCCGGTTGACTTGACCAACAAGACGAAATGGCACAGAGAGACAGGAAACACAGGGATAAATACACTGGGGATAATAAGAGACACCTGGAGGGGGTGGAGACAAGCAAAAAGACAGGTGAAACAGATCAGGGCATTGCAGATTCAACCACACAGAACAGGGAGGTTTTCCAATGCTTCACAAAGAAGGGCACCTGTTGGTAGACGGGTAAAAACAAAAACAGCAGACATTGAAAATCCCTTTGAGCATGGTGAAGTTGTTAATTACACTTTGGATGGCATATCAATACATGCTGTCACTATAAAGATACAGGCATTGTTCCTAACTCAGTTGCTGGAGAGGAAGGAACCCGCTCAGGGATATCAACATCAGGCGACTTTAAAACAGTTACAGAATTTAATGGCTGCGATAGAAGAAAACTGAGGATGGATCAAAAACAGGAGGGTAGGGTGTGAGCCCACCGAATCAGTTGGTCCCGAACACCAAGCGGCACGTACTTACGCCCATCCGGACACTGAGGAGGCGCAGGCTCTTCCCGTATCGTCCGCTCAATGTCTGAGTCCACCTCCCATACCACTGGTGCCATCAGCCTCGAGGCTGGAAGAAGTCAGGCGCAGGAAGCAGAGTTCAGGGTAGCGATACTTTTAATACACCACACCGGTGAAAACGACACCAACCCAAACAAATGCCCCAAACACGGGCAACAAAACAAACTAAACACACACACACGGATAACCGTGACTTACAGTCGTGTACAACTGTACACTGAAAATAATCCTGCACAACCAGCAGGCGGGTCGGTTGGTAAATAAAGCCCAACCAATTGACGACGACCGCCGAGCACCACCCGAACAGAGAGGGGAGCCACCTTCGGTAGGAGTCGTGACAAGATAATTATTTATTTCAGCTATTACTTATTTCATCACATTCCCAGTTTGTCTGAAGTTTACATACACTCAATTAGCATTGCCTTTAAATTGTTTAACTTGGGTCAAACGTTTCGGGTAGCCTTCCACAAGCTTCCCACAATAAGTTGGGTGAAATTTGCCCATTCGTCCTGACAGAGCTGGTGTAACTGACTCAGGTTTGTAGGCTTCCTTGCTCGCACACGCTTTTTCAGTTCTGCCAACAAATTTTGTTTGAGGTCAGGGCTTTGTGATGGCCACTTAAATACCTTGACTTTGTTGTCCTTAAGCCATTTTTCCACAACTTTAGAAGTATGTTTGGGGTCATTGTCCATTTGGAAGACCCATTTGCAACCAAGCTTTAACTTCCTGACTGATGTACGTTCCGAAGTACGTTCATCTCTTCATCTCCTTCCAGAGCGGTATGACGGCTGCTTGGCCCCATGAAGTTTATACTTGCAGATGAACGTGTTACCTTCAGGCATTTGGAAATTGCTCACAAGGATGAACTTCTAGAGATCAAATTTTTTTCAGAGGCTGATTTCTTTTGATTTTCCTATGATGTCAAGCAAAGTTTGAAGGTAGGCCTTGAAATACATCCTTAGGCAAACCTCCAATTGACTCAAATTATGTCAATTAGCCTACCAGAAGCTTCTAAAGCCATTGACATACTTTTCTGGAATTTTCCAAGCTGTTTAAAGGCACAGTCAACTTAGTGTATGTAAACCAACTGGAATTGTGATAGTGAATTATAAGTGTAATAATCTGTCTTTAAACAATTGTTGGAAAAATTACTTGTGTCATGCACAAAGTAGATGTCGTAACCGACTTGCCAAAACTATAGTTTGTTAACAAGAAATTTGTGAGTGGTTGAAAAACAAGTTTAAAGGACTCCAACCTAAGTGTATATAAACTTCCGACTTCAACTGTATGTCAATTACATATTTCATTTTCAATACTTTAGAAAACATTTCTTTGTTATCAACATATTTTCATGAAACGTTTTATTTTTATTAATTTATTCATAATATTTCATTATTTCACGAGATATAGTCTATTGGTTACATTGCCAGAGACGCAACCCAATCGTGAAGTATTTTCTTTCAAATCCACGTGTTTAGCAGATGCTTGTGTTTCTAGCTCTAACAGTAATATCTAAAAGTAATATTTAACAATTTCACAACAATACACACAAATCTAAAGTAAAGGATTGGAATTAGCAATATATAAATATTGGTCGAGAAATGTCAGTGCGGCATAAACTTCTGTATCTGTCGTTTGTTCTAAATGTTCCATTGCCACCTTAGCTGGCAACGTTCTTATCCCTTGCTTGCTTGCTAGCCAACTACGGCTAACACAGTCACATCAAACAGTAAAGTAGCTGTTTTTTAGTGACATTTATTTGGAGAAATCCAATAACAACGAGCTATTGATGCGCTATTTCGCCTGGCATAGAACATGTGCTCTCTCGTCAGAACACTGTTCAGACAAAAGAAAGACAATCCATAACATTAATTTAAACTGATTTTAATAAATGAAACCATCCATTCTCTTTGTTGTCTACCACAGCTGAGTTAGCTAGCTACTTTTTGTATGTTACATGTATTTGCATATTCCCCTGAGTGGTGCATTGGATTAAATATATGTGGGGGTCTGTGCTACTACCAGTACTGCTGCTTTGCTTCAGCCTTTTGGGTGTTGATGGTGCTGTGGTGCTCTCTTTATTTTTGGCGAGGATGTTGCTCCTGCGTTTTTTGTCTGCCAGTGAAGGACGCCAGTAAGTCTGGAGCCAACTTTTCCACTGATGCCCACTCACTGACAATCTCCCTCGCTTATAAACCAGCATTGGCCAGTTTCTGGATTGTAGTGTTCCTGATGTTGTGATTTGAGGCCCGATACACTCTCCTCTCCTTGGATGGAGATGAAACGCAGGGGCATTCTCTGGGCATTTCGATAGATATTTCTCCAGTCATTCTGCCAACAAAGATCAAGAGAAATGTTCCACTCATCCATTTCTCGTTTTCGCAACAAAGTATCGATGTAGCCAGTCAACTGAAAGTTTTTGTATGTTGCAATGACAACCAGGTCAACTTTCTGTCTGTCTCGCTCGGACACATCATTCACTTTCTATGGGTCAGTGGAGATCGCAATTCAATTTTGAAACAATATGCAAAGTTTGGAGAGACAGACAGCAAGGTTTATAAACCTCCGCTGTTGCTAGTCTAGAAGCAAATGGAGATAATGTCGAAATGCTTTTTTACAGTGGACATCAAGTTTAGAAATTGCCTGGCTGGGCTGATGAGACAGTGATTTGCACAGTGAGATGTAATAGTGAATAGGCATTTCAACATAATAGCCTTAGTCAGTGGTAACACGGTTTCGACCCATCCGTTGTATAATTATTATTGGAAACGGGGAGGTTAGAGCATTAAATGCTGATTGTCTGAAAGCTGTGGTATATCAGACCGTACAGTATACCAAGTGTATGAAAAAACACTTATTTATACTGCTCTAATAACGTTAGTAACCAGTTTATTATAACAATAAGGCACCTCGGGCATAAGAACAGCCCTTAGCCATGGTATATTGGTATATGGTATGGTATCACACCTCCTAGGGCCATATTGCTTAAATAAAGTATTCTGAATAACTTTGATTACTTTTTTTGGGGTGCCACCAAATCATGGGCTTGTGCTAGAGTTAGTGGTACCAGTGCCACCAGGGGGAAATGTTAGTCTGGAACCCTGCTGGCACGTGTTCAGTAGCAACATGTTCTCTATGCTGAGGTTGAAGAGGAGCCTAAGGATATACACATCCTCTCTTGTTTTCCCTTCGGGTAGGGGCTAAGAGCATGACAAGGGATCTAACCTCCCACAGAATTGCCATACATTACCCTGGAACAAAGATTCTTAGTCGACACAACAAGGTCTTATTGAAGACAAATGGCACTTTCCCATTCATGAAATTAATGTCAATGCATCTCCTGAATGGAATGAACTGAAATGTGATTGACCCTAACCCTGGTACATAAATCCCTACATGGCGAAAGTACATTCTGCATTTTCTACTTCCACACACATTGTGTGAAAAAAACTCCACTATGTTGTGAATGGGCTTTGAAGGTCTGAGAGGGGTGCATGTCACACAAATGTCTAGAATGGGATCCTAAGTGCTTCTGCCATGCCCGTAACCATACGTTCCCAATCTCCTTTTATCAAGTATGGGTGGACGTTAAGTGGAGAAGAATAAGTGAAAAGATCAGGACCTCGTTGTGCAGCAACACAAAATGGAATGAATGTGAGCACCTGAAGCCCACTGTGGTTGAGCACATGAATCAGTGTTCCCAGTAGTCTATCTGGAGGGAATTGCTCACGCCTCCACTAAGAGACCTTGTTGCAGGTACTTGGCCCTTTGCGTCAATGGAAACCCGACCTTTCGGCTAATTTACAAAATCATTACATTATTCTGCAGTGTTCAACACTGTCAGACAGTTTCAACTATTTTAAGCCCCCCCACCATGCTTCTTGTAGTGGGTGAATATTGAATTCTGTTTCGGCACGATGACCTTGAAGAGTAAAATGGCATGGAAGATGGGCTGTTCCCCTATTAGAGGCAGGGGAGACAGGCTGCTGTCACATGTGACACACGGGACAGATTTTAGCCTGATGCCACGAAAAAACATCACCAACCATGACTTGGGGAATGAGCAATCTTCCAGTACAGCCATCGGAAATCACTCAAAAGGGATTCAAAAGGGAAAAACACGTTCACATTAAATGCAGAAAAATGAATACGATTTCCATGAGGTTGAACACTGAGATACAAATGGGATTGTAATAGGCCTTTTAGTGCGGATGACATTGGTCTGAAATTTGGACTGATGGCTCAACTGTGAGGATTAATTGAATGGGGTGTAGAAAAATAAACAACTTTTGTTTAGCACCGTCTGTGAGGATTCCCACTTTCACCTTCATTGGAAGAACCCTGACTACATGGAACTCTCTGCCACCCCAGGTAACTCAAGCTAGCAATGAAACCAGTTAAAAAAAACAGATAAAAGATCACCTTACTGCATACAGTGGGGAGAACAAGTATTTGATAACCTGCAAAATCGGCAGTGTTTCCTACTTACAAAGCATGTAGAGGTCTGTAAAACAAAAATCCAGAAAATTACATTGATTTTTAAGTAATTAATTTAAATTTTATTGCATGACATAAGTATTTGAACACCTACCAACCAGTAAGAATTCCGGCTCTCACAGATCTGTTAGCTTTTCTTTAAGAACCCTCCTGTTCTCCACTCATTACCTGTATTAACTGAACTCGTTACCTGTATTAAATACACCTGTCCACACACTCAATCAAACAGACTCCAAACTCTCCACAATGGCCAAGACCAGAGAGCTGTGTAAGGACATCAGGGATAAAATTGTAGACCTGCACAAGGCTGGGATGGGACAAAAGGCAAGCAGCTTGGTGAGAAGGCAACAACTTTTGGTGAAATTATTAGAAAATGGAAGAAGTTCAAGATGACGGTCAATCACTCTCGGTCTGGGGCTCCATGCAAGATCTCACCTCTTGGGGCATCAATGATCATGAGGAAGGTGAGGGATCAGCCCAGAACTACACGGCATGACCTGGTCAATGACCTGAAGAGAGCTGGGACCACAGTCTCAAAGAAAACCATTAGTAACACACTACGGTCTCCCTGCTCAAGCCAGCGCATGTCCAGGCCCGTCTGAAGTTTGCCAATGACCATCTGGATGATCCAGAGGAGGAATGGGAGAAGGTCATGTGGTCTGATGAGACAAAAATAGAGCTTTTTGGTCTAAACTCCACTCGCCGTGTTTGGAGGAAGAAGCAGGATGAGTACAACCCCAAGAACACCATCCCAACCGTGAAGCATGGAGGTGGAAACATCATTCTTCGGGGAGGCTTGTCTGCAAAGGGGACAGGACGACTGCACCGTATTGAGGGGAGGATGGATGGGGCCATGTATCACGAGATCTTGGCCAACAACCTCATTCCCTCAGTAAGAGCATTGAAGATGGGTCGTGGCTGGGTCTTCCAGCATGACAACGACCCGAAACACACAGCCAGGGCAACTAAGGAGTGGCTCAGTAAGAAGCATCTCAAGGTCCTGGAGTGGCCTAGCCAGTCTCCAGACCTGAACCCAATAGAAAATCTGTAGTGGGAGCTGAAAGTCCGTATTGCCCAGGCGACAGCCCCGAAACCTGAAGGATCTGGAGAAGGTCTGTGTGTGCAAACCTGGTCAAGAACTACAGGAAACGTATGGTCTCTGTAATTGCAAACAAAGGTTTCTGTACCAAATATTAAGTTCTGATTTTCTGATGTACCAAATGCCTATGTCATGCAATAAAATGCAAATGAATTACTTAAAAATCATACAATGTGAGTTTCTGTATTTTTGTTTTAGATTCCGTCTCTCACAGTTGAAGTGTACCTATGATAAATATTACAGACCTCTCTCTACATGCTTTAAGTAGGAAAACCTTCAAAATTGTCAGTGTATCAAATACTTGTTCTCCCCACTGTATATATCTTCTATTGTGATTTGCACTGTACTATGTATTAGACCTAGATATTGTGTGTATGTACTGATATGTAGGCTGTGACTAATAATGTTCTGTACTATGTATTTTATCATGTTTCATGTGGACCCAGGAAGAGTAGCTGATGCTTATGCATCGGCTAATGGGGATCCTAATAAATACAAAATACCCTGCACTAAAATTCCAAACAATTCTTTTGATTTTATGAAAATTATGAATCTGAAAGAAAATACAAATTATTCTTGCTTAAGCAATATTCTATTCACGGTTGATGGGTTAGGAGTTGATGGATTTCAGCATCACAACAAAAGCAGTCAAGGTAGATCGTTCCTCTTTTGATGAAAAAGTAAACAAACAAGATACTTAAATCAACAGTGTTGAGCATCTTGTTGATGGAATTCTTTTCCGTTCCTTTTCTACAGTAGCAATCATCGTCCTTATGTTAGACTAGCTGTTTGGAGTTGCAGCCAACTTGACACCCACGCATTTCTGATAGTTCCTCTTTGGCTTTACACATCACAGTTTCATTTATTCAGCTACAACAGATACACAAACAGTGGACCTCTCACTGTTTCATGAGAATGTTTTGCTATCTATCAGCTTCCTAGACAAGCAGCGGGAGGCTGAGCCAGTATAGTGAGGCACAGCTATTTCAGTGGCAACCTTTCATTTGTTTGTTGCTGTTTAAAAGTTTAGCATAATCCTCCTGTTCTCTTTGACCGAATTGAAACTCAGTCAAAGCAATAGCAAGCAGCTAAAGAGGTTTCTGCAAAACTCATCTGAATGTCTGGCTTGGGGTCTATTTAAGTGTTATTGGAGACATTATGCTGGAGTCTTCTAGAGTTATGGAGGCTTTGCAAGAGTTCCAATTTGATTTTGAATGAGGTACACAGCAAAAGTGATTGAGTCTGACAGGAATCACAGGATACAATTTTGACATAATGTCACTTTCACTCAGGGCGTGTCATATCCATTCCAATTGACAATGCGCCAAACAGAACCTGCTAAAAAGGAGAGGGAGATGGGTGGGAAGTTAGAGAGAAAGAGAGAGTCATTGCAAGTAGGGCTGTGACGGTCATAGAGTTATTTGTCAGCCAAATGACCACAGTCACCGCTATAACCATTTGAATAGCATTTAAATAGATACAAATATATAATATCACATCTTCTCCCGCTTCTTCCCTCCAGCATTTGACGTTGCCCGTTTACTGACCACCGGTCCTGGCAACCATCATTAAGCACACCTGGCATCAATCATTACGCACACCTGCACTTCATCATGGTGCAGCAGGGTAGCCTAGTGGTTAGAGTGTTGGACTAGTAATCTAAAGGTTGCTAGTTCGACTTCCCGAGCTGACAAGGTACAAATATGTTGTTCTGCCCCTGAACAAGGCTCCCACTGTTCCTAGGCCATCATTGAAAATAAGAATTTGTTCTTAATAACTGACCTGCCTAGGTAAATAAAGGTAAAGTCATGAGGCACACCTGGACTTCATTACCTCCCCTTTATCGGGCACTCCTTAGGTTCATTCCCCAGGCAGTATTGTTTCAAGGCAAGACTATACTCCTATGTTGTATCGTTCTTTGTTATATTAAACCTGCTTCTCGGCTCCCAGCGTCTACATATGTGGGCACTCCTTCAAGATTATTGGAGAAGCATTCCAGGTGAAGCTGGATAACAAAAGTGTGAAAAGCTGTCAAGGTGGCTACTTTGAAGAATCTCATATCAAATATATTTGTTAACACTTTTTGGTTACTACATGATTCCATGTGTGTTATTTCATAGTTGATGTATTCACTATTATTCTACAATGTAGAAAATAATAAAAAGGAAGAAACATCTTTGAATGAGTAGGTGTGTCTAAACTTTTGACTGGTACTTTACCTGTTGAAGGAAATTTATAAAACTACCAGTATTCTAGCTAGTTTGAGATAGTGTAAATGAGACAGGGCAGCCCTCTTTAGTAGTCTACCAATTAATGTAAATCAGTAAACAAAAAACAAACATGCTAGATTTAATTTTTTAAATATAGATTGGAAATTGTAATTTGATGGCAGTTGTAGCTAGGCATGCCAACATAGAAGAAAAATGGCAATGTCAGGGTACAGAAACAATTAGCTAGATTGCATTGCCCAAAGAGTTTATTACTGCTAAATTACCTAACCTGTTTTTGGCAAGCTGTGTTGTATGTAAACATGTAATTCCTTTAACATTATCACTGCAATTATAAAACAAACAATTACAATAAAATGTTTCTCAACTATTATTATTATTACCTTTTCTGTCAAGCATGGAACTAATAAAGAAAATGTTTGCCTGGACCCACGGGCCATGGCCATGTGCGATTCTAGCCAAAGTAACTAGCTAGATAGTTAGTTGGACAACAAGCTAAAATCATAGCAACTGTCTAGATCAATGTTTAAAACATTTTTACCTAACAAAAAAAGTTAGCATATGACAACCTACTTATCAAATCAACTTTGACTAGCTAGCTAAATACTTTTAAAAAATCTTACCAAATTCTTTGTGGACTGTTTGGCGGTGAATTCCTATCTGGTATCTGAAAAGTAATTGACTCAGTATAACAATGACTACCATCCTCAACAAATACAGCTCACCTAGCACATTCAAGCTCAAACATAAAACATGACATAGCTAACTAGCACTGCCTCCACGATTAATTTCACTGTTTTCATCATTTGAATTTAAGCTAGCTAACATCGCTAAAACTATGTATCCCCTGCCATCAATACTTGGAAATGTTTAGCCAGATATCAAGTAGCTAGCTAGCCAACTAGCTGACTCACTGCCAGAGCTAGTTTGCTAGCCAAGTAATTGATGGGAGAAACTTACGTGGCCCGAGCTGAAACTAGAACACAATTTGACTGGTTTCAAATTGAGCTGTCTGGCTGTCTAAGAACGGGTGTGACAAACATGTTCCGCCATCATAAATGTTGTCTAGCTACCAAAAAATGTCTGGCTAACATCATTAGTGAGCTAGCTAACGTTGGCTAGCATATTTTTTAACTAACACATGCCCGATCACTAGCTACAACTGCTAGTTGGTGTCTTCAGCCTAGCCTGCTCAACCAAACTGAGTTTGTGAGTAAAGCACAATAACCTAGCAAGGCATCGCATTATACAAATATGCTAATGTAAAAATGCAAAGACATTCCACGTTTGAATCGAAGCTTCACCTTGCACATCAAACTTTCTCAGGGGGAAAAAAAGATGGCATCGTCTCAACACTGATATTTTCTGAAACTGGCGATGTCATCTGTTTTTATTATTGCGCTGTGCATAGAAAAAAAATATGGAGTCGTCTCAAGACTGACATTTCTTGAACTGGTGATGTCATATCTTGTGCATTCGAGTAGCAACTATACCACGCAATGTTGAAAGCACTGTGATTCAAGCAACACTTCATTTATTTACCATTGTCAATTTCAATCCCATTGCTTTAAATATCACTAGAATCAACACGCAGATAACACAAACAACATTATTTACAGTGCATTCAGAATGTATTCAGATGACTTTTTCCACATTTTGTTACGTTACAGCCTTATTCTAAAATTAAATAAATAAATAAATTCCTCATCAATCTACACACGATACCCATAATGACAATGCATAAAACTGTTTTAAAAAATGTTTTCAAATGTAATAAAAAGAAAAAACAGATACCTTATTTACGTAAGTATTCAGACCCTTTGTTATGAGACTCGAAATTGAGCTCAGGTTCATCCTGTTTCCATTACTTGATTGGAGTCCAACAGTGGTAAATTCAATTGATTGGAAATGATTTGGAAAGGCGTGGTGTGTACCTGTCTATATAAGGTCCCACAGTTGACAGTGCATGTCAGAGCAAAATGGAAGAAGTTTGTAACCACCAAGGCTTCCAAAAACTGTCCGCCTGGCCAAACTAAGAAAACGTGGGAGAAGGGCCTTGGTCAGGTAGGTGACCAAGAACCCGCGGTCACTCTGACCGAGCTGCAGAGTTTCTCTGTGAAGATGGGAGAACATTCCTTGAAGGACAACCATCTCTGCAGGCGAACGTCACCAGCTGTGCCAAGCTGATTACTTCACACATTGGCTACCATGGCTATTTGGATAAGTGAACATCATTAGCTCATCACAAAGCTTGAATAGCTCTTCATTTTATCATGAGCCCAACAGCCCCTGGTTGAAGTGCATTGGAGACAGCAGTAAGCCAGTAGCAACAGGAAGTCCACATGGGACATTTTTCAGGTGGTTCCACATTACCAAAACCCAGCCCGAAAAGAAACATAGTCGGGGAAACACACAGCATTGAAAAATAAAATTCTGAAGTTTCCACTTCGAATTTCCTACTTCAAGCCTAAATTTATCATATTTTGTGGTCATCATCCACCACCACCATCCAGAGATGGCAGACTGCATTATGCTGGACAGGGTTGTGTAACAGGTCTATACTGTTTCACTGTCTGCAGAATAAAAAAAGGCAAGGCTAAATGTTTTTCTGTTGTTGGAGGAAGCTCTGCTTAGTTTATCTCCTCCTCATTGGCTTTTCAGTGCTTTTCACTAACCAATTAGAGTTGAAGGACCTTGGCTTGGCCCGATGATACAGTATCTGGTTCAGGGATTATCCCTACTTTACTAGGGCTCCGCCACCTACTCCACTCCCGACCAACAGACATGTAGAAGGGGCAAACCTGCTTGACACGTCCTGTTCTACAGGGTCTGGAGCTTGAGCGTAGATTACTGTGTTTGGGTTGGCTGTGTCGAGGAGTGAGGAGTCAGGACATGACTGGTATAACAAAGAGCTCTGACTGATCCCTTCCCTATAACTTCTCTCTCTGTTTCCTTTACTTTCAGAGCACTATATAGTATACACAAAGAGGCCTTGGTTTGGCACTACCTGACAAGACTTTCAGTTTGGACATGTTTGGTATAATTTGTAAAGTGTTTTTGTTATTCCTTCTGCTGGTACGGTATCAATTGGTGTCTCTGCATTGCCTCTTTTACTCATTGCATATATTTTTGAAGAGTATAAGTCTGACGCAGCACCCAAAGTAACATAGCTAATTTCTCTATGCCATAGAGCACAGCCTCTAAAAAGTAATTTAGCCCAAGCCAAACATACAGTCCTTTGTTATCCATTGTATGGTTGGCCTGGACTCCCCTGTCAAGTGCTCTTTTATTTTGGAAGTGTGAGCTGAACAATGTGCACACTCTTCTATGAAATCTCTTCTGGGGCCTAATTTATATAGAACTTTAGATAAAGCTGGCACTGAACAGTGCCATTGTCACGTGTGCTCCCTCTCTGGCCTCTAGGTCACCAGGCTGCTCGTTATGGCACACCTGTCACCATCATTACTGCATGTCATCAGACTCACTTGGAGTCCATCACTTCCCTGATTACCTTCCCTATATATGTCACTCCCTTTGGTTCCTTCCCCGGGCGTTAT
Organism: Oncorhynchus mykiss; assembly: GCF_013265735.2. Taxonomy (NCBI): domain Eukaryota; kingdom Metazoa; phylum Chordata; class Actinopteri; order Salmoniformes; family Salmonidae; genus Oncorhynchus; species Oncorhynchus mykiss. The sequence continues at coordinate 39,673,543 of NC_048571.1, forward strand.
TGTTACTGTGCCATGTCTGTGCGTTGTTCCTTACTTTGTATTATGTTGTGTTTATTTATTAAAATACTCACTCCCTGAACTTGCTTCCCGACTCCCAGCGCACATCGTTACTGTCACGCCCTGGTCTTAGTATTTTGTGTTTTCTTTATCATTTTGGTCAGGCCAGGGTGTGACATGGGTTATTTATGTGGTGTGTTTTGTCTTGACGTTTTTGTAGGTTATGGGATTGTGGTGTAGTATAGTTGTCTAGGTAAGTCTATGGTTGCCTAGAGTGGTTCTCAATCAGAGGCAGGTGTTTATCATTGTCTCTGATTGGGAACCATATTTAGGCAGCCATATTGTTTGAGTGTTTTGTGGGTGATTGTTCCTGTCTCTGTGTTTGTTTGCACCAGATAGGGCTGTTTAGTTTTTTTCACGTTATGTTTAGTGTTTTTGTATTGTTCGGTATTATCTTCATTAAAGATGTATCAAGATAACCACGCTGCATTTTGGTCCGATCCCTGCTACACCTCCTCTTCAGAGGAAGAGGAGGAAGAAAACCTTAACAGTTACAGCCATTTTCCAAGTTTATTTTATAACTGTAAAATAACATTCCCCTCCTACATTATGGAAAATATTACATGGGAATCTTATGTATCCTATTTGTTGACTTAAGGCACCCAAATTATGAAAATATAGTAATTTCCCTTTGCGAGTAGTCTCCGGGTATGCAGCTAAGCTGACATATGAACTTGTTTAAACATGGTCATACTATGGATCATTTAATTTAGAAGGACCCCTTTTTAGATATAAACAATTATTTGATAAAATATATATTTTGGCTTTTGTATTTGCATTTATTATGTATCTGCTACCAAGGCACTCTTCCTGGCGTCCAACAAAATTAAGGCAGTTATACAATTTGAAAAACATAATACATTCATAACACATTAAGTGTGTGCCCTCAGGCCCTACCACATACAACACAAAATCAATGTGTATGTGTGTGTATAGTGTGTATGTTATCATGTGTTTGTATGCATGTGTCTGAGCCTATGTTTTGATCACGCAGACTGGGAAATGTTTCGGGCAGCCTCAGAGAATATTGATTTATACACTGATTCGGTGTGTGAGTTTATATGGAAGTGCATTGGAGATCTTGTACCCACTGTGACTATTAAAACCTACACTAACCAGAAACCGTGGATAGATGGCAGCATTTGGGCAAAACTGAATGTGCAAACCACCGCATTTAACCACGGAAAGACGACTGGGAATATGGCTGAATAAAAACAGCGTAGTTATTCCCTCCGCAAGGCAATCAAACAAGCGAAATGTCGGTATAGGGACAAAGTGGAGTCGCAATTCAACAGCTCAGATATGAGACGTACGTAGCAAGGTCTACAGGCAATCACGGACTACAAAAAGAAAACCAGCCACGTCACGGACACCAACGTCTTGCTTCCAGACAAACTAAACACCTTCTTAGCCAGCTTTTATGATTTGCCCGCAAGAAGGCAAAGGTAACTGAACTAAATGACTATCGCCCCATTGCACTCACTTATGTCATCATGAAGTGCTTTAAGAGACAAATCAAGGATCATATCACCTCCACCTTACCTGCCTCCCTAGACCCACTTCAATGTGCATACTTCCCCAATAGGTAGTAGGCTTGATCACCAACAATGACGAGACAGTCTATCGGGAGGAGGTGAGGGCACTTGGAGTGTGGTGTCAGGAAAACAACCTCTAACTCAAAGTCAACCAAACAAAACAAAGGAGATGATTGTGGACTTCAGGAAATAGCAAAGAGAGAGCACACCCCTATCACATCGACGGGACAGCAGTGGAGAAGGGGCAAAGTTTTAAGTTCCTTGGCGAACACATCACGGACAAACTGAAATGGTCCACCCGGTCTGGTCAGCATGTTAGATAGATAAACAATGGAATTGCACTTTCTCATTGCAGTACACTTATGACAAGTATAGCTGTGTGAAATACACATAGCTTTTTGTAAAATGCGCACAGAGGCTCCAAGATTTGTACCCAGCACTTAATTTCAAGACATTCAAATGAAATAAGCATTTAGAGGACCCAGCCAGAGTAATGTTTTCTTCTAACCACATACCAGTAAATGCATCCCCCCCAAAAAATTCAAAACTAAGACCAACACATCCATAAAGAAAACATTGCTCTATTATATTCCAGCATAAAACTATTTATGTATGACTTCAGTCGTCAGGCGCCCCAATTGTTCCATTCCAGCTCTTCTCACAGTGTTTTTATGCAGTCTTTTTATGCAAATCTCTTCTGTTTGATTAGAACTTGTACCTTTCTACGTAATAAATGGGTAGACTGTTGTGGGCCTATTTGTTGTGGGCCTATTCAGCCCATTTCTGTGCATTGGTGAATTCAGTTTGCTTGGGGGCCTGGCAACGTAAGGGCTTGTATTTTCCCCCTCTGAAGCCACTCTGCTTCCCGAGCAACGGGTCTCCCTAATATTGAGAAATTCTGCTTGTGGCATGTCAGTTATAAGGGTTAAAGAGTCTGGAATAAATGTGCGATTCATACAGTAGCTGGGGGTACGGCATTTTCTTCGGTTAAGAGGTTCTCCGTTGCAACTGCATTTTCCTTCCTGCTCAACTGAAAGCCTTCTCATTAGAAGTCCATAAACAGTAATAATTGTGAATTGTTAAACAAACATGAGGGACAGTTAGGTTGTGTAACATGTACGCTGGGAGTTGGGAAGCAAGTACAGGGAGTGAATAACTGAATAAAGAAATGGAACATGATCCAAAACAAGAAACAGGAAAAGTACAGACATGAAACCGAAACAGAGTCAATAACGCCTAGGGAAAGAACCAAAGGGAGTGAGAGATGTAGGGAAGCTAATCAGGAAGGTGACTCTGATGAGGCGCTGGTGCGCGTAACGATGGTGACAGGTATGCGTAATAATAAGCAGACTGGCGAACTCGAGCGCCGGAGAATACATGACCTAATTGACCTCGGATCATTTGAATAATGAGTAATGCCTTTCCCTGCATCAAACAAGCTGTCTGCTATCAACCTTATTCCAAACCTGAATCATAATAAATTATACTTTACAGATTTTTTTTCTAGATACTGTATGTCTAGAGAGAAAACAGTAAATAGAGAACAAACAGCTGAATTAATCAAAAACGACTTCCTTTGAAATGTTAATACAATATTATACCATAGGAAAACTAAAAGCACACGCCGTCCAAAGGTAGAAGAAGAACATGTTTATTGTATTATTTTGGTTCTGACCATACGTTTCATTGGCACAGCAAGGCCCAGTACTTCCTGACTACTTGCAGACACCTTATCATTCTGGATGACCCCGTATCCACAGTGACATATACGGAGGCAGAGGAGTGACTTACCAGATTTCTAGGATCCCGCTGTCAGGCAGTCAGTCTCCTCTGCCTTTTAAATAACACCAGTAGAAAGAAATGACAGGTCAAACATAGGCTGTCCAGATTTAACTGGCATGGGTTGTCCTATTCACACACATAATTATCAGGTATCAAGTAAGACCCAAGTGCAGACTGTGTAAAGTACAGTTGATGTTGGAAGTTTACATACACTTAGGTTGGAGTCATTAAAACTTATTTTTCAACCTCTCCACAAATTTCTTGTTTACAAACTATAGTTTTGGCAAGTCAGTTAGGACATCTACAAGTAATTTTTCCAACAATTGTTTACAGACAGATTATTTCACTTATAATTCGCTGTATCACAATTCCAGTGGGTCATAAACTAAACTAACTGTGCCTTTAAACAGCTTAGAAAATTCCAGCAAATGATGTAATGGCTTCAGAAGCTTCTAATAGGCTAATTGACATAATTTGAGTCAATTGGAGGTGTACCTGTGAATGTATTTCAAGGCCTACTTTCAAACTCAGTGCGTCTTTCCTTGACATCATGGGAAAATCAAAAGACAACAGCCAAGACCTCAGAAAAAAATGTGTAGACCTCCACAAGTCTGGTTCATCCTTGGGAGCAATTTCCAAACGCCTGAAGGTACCATGTTCATCTGTATAAACAATAGTACGGAAGTATAAACACCGTGGGACCACACAGCCGTCATACCGCTCAGGAAGGAGAAGCGTTCTGTCTCCTAGAGATGAACGTACTTTGGTGCGAAAAGTGCAAATCAATCCCAGAAAAACAGCAAAGAACCTTGTGAAGATGCTGGAGGAAACAGGTACAAAAGTATCTATATTCACAGTAAAAAGAGTATTATATCGACCTGAAAGGCCGCTCAGCAAGGAAGAAACCATTGCTCCAAAACCACCATAAAAAAAGCCAGACTACGGTTTGCAACTGCACATGGGAACAAAGATCGTTCTTTTTGGGGAAATGTCCTCTGGTCTGATGAAAGAAAAATAGGAGAGTATAAACATTTTGCCACAACTTTGTAAGTGTGCTTGAGGACATTGTCCATTTGGAAGACCCATTTGCGACCAAGCTTTAACTTCCAAACTGATGTCTTAAGATGTTACTTCAAAATATCTACATAATCTATTTTGTGAAGTGCACCAGTCCCTCTTGCAGCAAAGCACCCCCATAACATGATGCCGCCACCCCCGTGCTTCACGGTTGGGATGGTGTTCTTCGGTTTGCAAGCATACCCCTTTTTCCTCCAAACATAACAATGGTCAATATTGCCAAACAGTTCTATTTTTGTTTCATCAAACCAGAGGATATTTCTCCAAAAAGTACAATCTTTGTCCCCATCTGCAGTTGCAAACCATAGTCTGTTTTTTTTATGGCGGTTTTGGAGCAGTGGCTTCTTCCTTGCTGAGCGGGCTTTCAGGTTATGTCAATATAGGACTCGTTTTACTGTGGATATCGATACTTTTGTATCGGTTTCCTACAGCATCTTTACAGGGTCCTTTGCTGTAGTTCTGGGATTGATTTGCACTTTTCGCACAAACGTACATTATTTTCTAGGAGACAGAACGCATCTCCTTCCTGAGCGGTATGATGGCTGCGAGGTCCCATGGTTTTTATACTTGCGTTCTATTGTTTGTACAAATGAACTTGGTACTTTCAGGCATTTGGAAATTGCTCCCAATGATGAACCAGACTTGTGGAGGTCTACAACATTTTTTCTGAGGTCTCGGCTGATTTCTTTTAATTTTCCCATGATGTCAAGAAAAGAGGCACTGAGTTTGAAGGTAAGCCTTGAAATACATCCACAGTTACACCTCCAATTGACACAAATTATGTAAATTACCCTAACAGAAGCTTTTAAAGCCTTGACATCATTTTCTGAAATTTTCCAAGCTGTTTAAAGGCACAGTCAACTTAGTGTATGTAAACTTCTGGCCCATTGGAATTGTGATACAGTGAATTATAAGTGAAATAATCCATCTGTAAACAACTGTTGGAAAAATTACTTATGTCATGCACAAAGTAGATGTCGTAACAGACTTGCCAAAACTAAAGTTTGTTAACAGCTGATGTAAGAAGGCTATATAAATACATTTGATTTGATTTAGCAAGAAATTTGTGGAGTGGTTGAAAAACAAGTTTTAATGACTCCAACCTAAGTGTATGTAAACTTCCGACAGTATGTCTGGCGCATACCCAACACCTCTCATCACCCCGGGAACACCATCACAGTGAAGCAAGGTGGTGGCAGCATCATGCTGTGGGGATGTTTTTCATTGGCAGGGACTGCGACACTTGTGCAGAACTGAAGGAATGATGGATGACGCTAACAGTGAAATTCTTGAGGGAAACCTTTTTCAGTCTTCCAGAGATTTGAGACTGAGACGGAGGTTCACTTTCCAAATGACCCTAAGCATACTGCTAAAGCAACACTCAAGTGTTTAAAGGGGAAACATTTAAATGTCTTTGAATGGCCTAGTCAAAGCCCAGACCTCATTCCAATTGAGAATCTGTGGTATGACTTAAAGATTGCTGTACACCAGTGGAACCCATCCAACTTGAAGGAGCTGGAGCAGTTTTGCCTTGAAGAATGGGCAAAAATCCCAGTGGCTAGATGTGCCAAGCTTATAGAGACATACCCCAAGAGACTTGCATTTGTAATTGCAGCAAAAGGTGGCTCTACAAAATATTGATTTTGGGGGGGGGGGGGGGGGGGGGGGGGGGGGTGGTGAATAGTTATGCACGCTCAAGGTTTCAGTTTTTTGTTGTATTTGTTATTTGTTTCACAATAAAACATATTTTGCATCTTCAAAGAGGTAGGCATGTTGTGTAAATCAAATGATACAAATCCCCCCCAAAAAATCAATTTTAATTCCAGCTTGTAAGGCAACAAAATAGGAAAAATACGACGGGGGGTGAATACTTTCGCAAGCCACTGTACATCCCGTGGCTATGATTCAAACTGTTCAGGAGTGTGCTTAACAAGTCACATAATAAGTTGCATGGACTCACTCTGTGTGCAATAATAGTGTTTAACATGATTTTTGAATGACTGACTCATATCTGTACCACACACATACAAATAACTGAAAGGTCCCGTAGTCGAGCAGTACATTTCAAACACAGATTCAACCACAAAGAGGTTTTCCAATGCCTTGCAAAGAAGGGCACCTATTGGTAGATGGGTAAAAAATGTAAAAAGCAGACATTGAATATCCCTTTGAGCTTGGTGAAGTTATTAATTACACTTTGGATGGTGTATGAATACACCCAGTCATTACAAAGATACAAGCACCCTTCCTAACTCAGTTGCCCGAGAGGAAGGAAACAGCTTAGGGATTTCACCATGATACCAATGGTGAATTTAAAATGGTTACAGAGTTGAATGGCTGTGATAGGAGAAAACTGAAAATGGATCAACAACATGGTAGTTAATCCACAATACAAACAGCGAAAAGAGTCGGCCCAAGAATTGAACCCTGTGGCACCCCCATAGAGACTGCCAGAGGTCCAGACAACAGGTCCTGGAGGTGCTCTTATTCTCCATGGACTTTAGTGTCCCAAATTTGTGTAGACCTCCACAAGTCTGGTTCATCCTTGGGAGCAATTTCCAAACGCCTGAAGGTACCATGTTCATCTGTATAAACAATAGTACGGAAGTATAAACACCGTGGGACCACACAGCCGTCATACCGCTCAGGAAGGAGAAGCGTTCTGTCTCCTAGAGATGAACGTACTTTGGTGCGAAAAGTGCAAATCAATCCCAGAAAAACAGCAAAGAACCTTGTGAAGATGCTGGAGGAAACAGGTACAAAAGTATCTATATTCACAGTAAAAAGAGTATTATATCGACCTGAAAGGCCGCTCAGCAAGGAAGAAACCATTGCTCCAAAACCACCATAAAAAAAGCCAGACTACGGTTTGCAACTGCACATGGGAACAAAGATCGTTCTTTTTGGGGAAATGTCCTCTGGTCTGATGAAAGAAAAATAGAACTGTTTGGCCATAATGACCATTATTATGTTCGGAGGGAAAAGGGGGAAGCTTGCAAGCCGAAGAACACCATCCCAACCGTGAAGCACAGGGGTGGCAGCATCGTGTTGTGGGGGTGCTTTGGGTACTTTGCTGTAGGAGGGACTGGTGCACTTTACAAAATAGATGGCATCATGAGGGAGGAAAAATGTTGATATATCGAAGCAACATCTCAAGACATCAGTAAGGAGCTTGGTCTAATTGGGTCTTCCAAATGTGCAATGACCCCAAGTATACTTACAAAGTTGTGGCAAAATGGCTTAAGGACAACAAACTCAAGGTATTGGAGTGGCCATCACAAAGCCCTGACCTCAATCCTATAGAAAATGTGTGGGCAGAACTGAAAAAAAACGTGTGCGAGCAAGGAGGCCTACAGACCTGACTCAGTTACACCAGCTCTGTCAGGAGGAATAGGTCAAAATTCACCCAACTTATTGTGGGAAACTTGTGGAAGGCCACCCGAAACGTTTGACTTGAGTTAAACAATTTAAAGGCAATGCTTACAAATACTAATTAAGTATGCAAACTTCTGACCCACTGGGAATGTGATGAAAGAAAGAAATGCAGGACAAATGATTCTCTCTACTACTATTCTGACATTTCACATTCTTAAAATGAAGTGGTGATCCCGACTGACTTAAGACAAGGAATTTTTACTAGGACTAAATGTCAGGAATTGTGAAAAACTGAGTTTAAATGTATTTGGCTAAGGTGTATGTAAACTTCTGACTTCAACTGTAAATCTTTATTGTAACGGGCAAGCAAATGACAAGTCAAGGCAGGCAGTGTTTGATAATCCAGAGTAGGCGCAAAGGTTCAGGGACAGGCAGTGGTCAGGCGGGCCAGTGCAGGGTCAGGACAGGCAAGGGTCATAAACCAGGAGGATGAGAAAAAGAGAGGCTGGGAAAAGATAGGCGTTGACAAAACAAACGCTGGTAAGCTTGACAAACAAGACGAGCTGACACAGACAGACAGAAAACCCAAGTATAAATACAGAGAGGATAAGTGGGGAAGATGGGCGACATCTGGAGGGGGTGGAGACAAGCACAAGGACAGGGGATTCAGATCAGGGCGTGACACATAATACCGTTTTTAAATGACTCAATCCCCTAAATGCTTGGCTCTCAATCTACAGAACAAACAAGCATACCTGGCAGTTCCTGAGACATGTTTACGCACGAAGAAAACACCTTGACTTGAGCTCAACAAGCAAACATTGTATTGCGATGCATCAATGACCTCGGTTTCCACATGGTCCGTGAATGTAGTCAAAGAGAGCTGTGCTTGATACATAGTCAGTTATATGTGAGTTGTGTTTTGCTCTAAACATGCAGCTAGTTTTCTACTACCTTAGTTTTATATCAAGCCTGATGTGAGACTGAAGAAAATGGCAGATTTACAAATCGGCTTGTCTGTAAATTATTCAAAATATGGCAGACATTGTCTATGTACTTTACACTGTTAAAAAAAAGGGTGCTATCTGGAACCTAAAAGGGTACTTTCGCAGTCCCCATAGGATAACCCTTTTGGGTTCCAGGTATAAACCTGGTATAAACCTATAAACCTATAAACCAAAAAGGGTTGTCGTATGGGTACAGCCGAAGAATCCTTTTGGAACCCTATTTTCTGAAAGTGTACTAATACGGCAATAAATATAATCATACAACAAAAGATTTGAAGAATTCCCAGCTCTCCCATTCTAAAGGCTTGTTGTGCACATAGATTGCATAATACTGCACAGGGGACAGGCAGTCTGCCAAGGCAGCTCTGCCTTGTTGAAGTTTGATTGAGGTCAGGAGGAAGTCAACTGTTTTGCTTGAAACCTCTGCCACCCAACTCAGCTTGGTCCCCTTATGCAGGAGATTTTCTCAGTCTGTCAGGTTTGGGCCACTTCCTTAGTGGTGTGCACAGAGTTCAAAGGCTCTGCTCAGTTTAATTTATGGTTCAGAGTAACCTTTCAGGTACAGTTGTCTATGTGAAATACAGTACGCTACCCTAGTGTGTAAAGTAACATCATAATTTTACTCGAGGCCACACTAATCTGTGAATGTATTGTAATGTCGCATTGAAATTGTAAAATTGTATTAACTGCCTTAATTTTGCTGGTACCCAGGAAGACTAGCTGCTGCTAACGAGGATCCATAATAAATACAAATATAAATAATATGCTCTTAATCACAAACATCAATATAGGAGTGCAAGTGGTTCAATTGGCAATTAGTGGTGCACCTAATCCAATGCAGATCCCAAGCATTTTTAAACCACCATGACACGCAGCATATATCTATTGCTATGATATTATGCTAATGACTATGTCAAATTGAAGGAAGAGATTCAAGGGCATCTGCCGCTATGTCCAAAAAATATAGTTAACTGGTAATTTGTTTTTTTTTGCCGGGGGGGGGGGGGGGGGGCTAATTGTTTAAATGAAATGAACAGACATATATTTTGCTAATAATTTTTTGTGAAATTAAGCACATTCATTTACTACTGTGTCAAAACAATATTGTTAAATACTGTATAGTACAGGAGAAACATTTATTCAGTCAGAGCGTTGAGGTTGAGTTACTGGAGTGTGTGCTATCAACACACTGACTTAATGGTGACTTGTGGAGTGAGCTAAACATTGCTTGAGGGGAGAACACAATGGCATGATGCATGGTCCGGTTCTAAAGTGACTCAAGAGGATCAAGTAGACAAAATGCTATGAATGACCACACAACCAAAAAGGCAACAACCATGAGAAAATACTTGATCAAATGTACCAGTCCACCCACCCAAAAGGTGAGAATTTAGAATGTTTAATCCCTCTGTGAAGCTGCACAGGCTAAATGGGGGTTATATTGAGCTATATGGAATTGTTTTAAAGAAGGTCATACCAAGGATAATTCAGCTATTTGATTTTAAATTGTAATAAATATTCTAAATTATTTGATGAAAAAATGTAGCCCATATAAATGCATTGAATAAAATATTCACTACATGGAACAACAGATAGTTGCCCCCCCCCATTTTGGGCACTAAACAATCTCCCTATACACATTACTTCAATAAAAAAGATTCAGCTGGTACAGGGGGACGTTCAGACGAGCCTTTTGAGGAAAACAACTGACTTACCTTTTCACAGTGTGTATCCCAAACTGTCTGGGCACAACAGACAGAAGATGGCGGATCGACTGTACCGACTTCAGACAAGTCTCAAATTGAAGAACACCATCGTGTTTGTGGGAGTCTTATCTTTCCATAGAGGGGTCATAATAGTTTTTTAGGCCAAACCGTTCTGATGCTATAGAACATTTTCTGAGAAGACTGATTTTCGGGATGTCTCATGGTCTGACAATCACAGATCTAGCTCTGTCACCTTTCATCGCAGATATGGAAGTGCAACATCGGCGGTTGCGGTGGATTGAGATGCATCCAAAGCAAAAAATATCTGTAGCTTAAACTGACAGATTTTTATGGGGGCCACGGAAATCGACTCTAGTTATATCCTCTACAGGATCATTGGTCCCCCGCGGGACGATTGAGCTAACGTAAGCTAATGCAATCAGCATGAGGTTGTCAGTAACAAGAACATTTCCCAGGACATAGACATATCTGATATTGGCAGAAAGCTTAAATTCTTGTTAATCTAACTGCACTGTCCAATTTACAGTAGCTATTACGGTGAAGGAATACCATGCTATTGTTTGAGGAGAGTGCACAGTTCTGAACTTGAAAATGTTTTAATAAACCAATTAAGCACATTTGGGCAGTACAACAGCTTGAACTGAAATGCAATGGTTCATTGGATCAGTCTAAAACATTGCACATACACTGATTCCATCTAGTGGGCAAAATCTAAGTTGCGCCTGGGCTGGAATAATACATTATGGCCTTTCTCTTGCATTTCAAATATGATGGCACAATGCTTTTTTACCAAAAACGCATGTTTTTTTCTTTGCATTATCTTTTACCAGGTCTAATGTGTTATATTCTCCTACATTCATTTCACATTTCCACAAAGTTTCCCTTCAAATGGTATCAATAATATGCACATCCTTGCTTCAGGTCGTGAGCTACAGGAAGTTAGATTTGAGTATGTCATTTTAGGTGAAAATTGAAAAAAAGGGGCAGATAAAAATATCAGAGAAAATGTTCAGCTGCCCCTTTAAGGGCAGGAGTTTACCATGGTTTACCAATGGGGCCACTCGAGTCCTGTCACTTGTGTGTGAGATTTGAGATCTGACTAGGGTGTCTCTTTGCTATCAGTTGAAGCAGCAGACTCAAACTAACGTTGAAAAACAACCAAGCTTGTGAACTGAACAATGTAAATAGCCAAGAAACATGAGGACAAAGTCTCACTTTGTAGACTTTAAAGTAAATTTGACCAACTTTATGTCTGTGCGCAGCGCCTCCAAAAATGTATCTATCAGCACATCACTCAATGAGCTCAGCTGCTCTGCCAGGCAGTGTTGCGGGATATAGGATTAGTATTTATTTGTGCAATTAACAGCTTTGAAACAAAACAGGAGAAATACTTTGAAAACAGCAACTACAGCATTTTTCTAACTCTAATGTGCTTATACTTGACTTTTGACTATTTTTATTTGCAAATGTAATGCTCGCACTGTAGAGCTCTGTAAATTGACCACCCACTAACATGGCTAGTGAAAAAGATATTCTTACCCACCAAGGTTGGTGGCACCTTAATTGGGGAGGACGGGCTCGTGTCAATGGCTGGAGCAGAATGAGTGGAATGGTATCAAATACTGTACATCAAACATGTGTTTGATGCCATTTCATTTGCTCCGTTCTAGCCATTATAATGAGCTGTCCTCCCCTCAGCAGTCTCTGATTTCAAACAGTCTCTGTTCTCCTCGCAGTTTAAGTGTCTGGATGAAAGTTATCCTTGGTAAGGACATGTTCAAAATGAACGTGGTTCAAGTGATGTCCGCTGCATTAGGTTTTGTGTCTACCCCCAACTGGGAAGTTACATAAGAGTCGCAGCAGGTGGATTTAAAGGTAATTATTAAAGAGGTAAACTGCAGTTCAAAGAACCCCAAAGAGCACCCCACCACTGTTTTTGTAAACAACTGAGGGATGGGGCTGGTGAAATATAACCACTCTCAAATGTATAGACAGAGCAATGTATGGAAGGACTGACCATTCATGAGATCAAAATTATAGTTTTAACCATCTTTTGATTCCAATCTCTTTCAAAAATCAGGTGGAAAAGGTAACTCAAATAAAAAAATTCAAACTAGCTCATTTCTGACACAGAATTGTTTGACTACAGGGGCAACAAAACTGCTTCCCATGTACAGAATTGTTTGACTACAGAGGCAGCAAAAGAGCTTCCCATGTCTGGAACAACAGATTTCTACTTTGTCAGCTCAGGGATTCGATCCAGCAACCTTTTGGTTACTGGTCCAATGCTTTAACCACTAGGCTACATGCCACCCCCATGTTGTTCTGTGTTTGCTTATTGTCTGCATTGTCATTTTCTGAGTTTTTAATAACCTGCCCAGGGGACTGCAGTCGAAGATTTGTTGCCTGGCTAAATCCTGCACTTTTACTGAAATGTTTATTAATGTGCACTGTCCTTGTCAAAATAAACTTAAAGGCTATACAGTGTTTGGATTTTGTTGCTTCTGATAGGTTTTAGATATTTGAACTAAGCTCATGAGGCATTTAAAAGTTATTCTTTAAGAAGTAATGGCTATATGTCATTAATTTAAAAGTCCATGGTTGTTGCAAATGCAGATTGCCCCCTTAAGAGTGAAGCCAAAGGATTCATGCTCAGTCACAAACCTCAGAGCAGAATGTTGTTGAGAGCTCTGCTCTTATTGGTGATCTACTGATAGCTCAAGTTGAGCATCTGTAAAATGTGAAAACCTTGACTTAAACTGCCACTCAACTACTGTGTGTTTCCTCTGTCTCTGTTGTAGGAGGTGTGTGTATCTCTCAGTCGGTCAAGATTCCTCGGGAGCCAAAGCCTGGAGAGTTTGGAAAGGTCATCCGCCGACTAAGAGAAAACCCAAACGCAAGGGTGGTCATCATTTTCGCCAATGAGGATGATATTAGGTAAGGGTATTTATCATAGCATTGACATGCTGAATATGAAATATACTAAAATAATAATCTTAAGAAACATGCATGGAATATTATTAATTAAAGGGAGAAGAGTCAATCGGCAGAAAGAAAAAGCTTGACATTTAAATTATGCACATTAGAATTACTTTAAAATGTTATTGGTCAAGCGCTATCATAATTATCCCTTTTAGGCTCTATCGGTAACTCATGTTAATATGTGACTTACCACCTGGATTCGGTCTTATGTATTAAAATCAGAATTCGTTTTTTTGCATTGGATAAAAGTAGAGACTCTGAGCTACAAAATGGTATACCATAAACCACATTTTTGAGGAACAATGGGAAAACAATTATGCTTTAAATGTTGATACTCTTGTCTACTCACTTTTGAAAAAAGGGCCTTTGAATGTTCTGGTATCGACTAGAGCTCTCCTTTGTCTACACCCATTCAGCATTGTTCACACCCTCTTAATTAAGCCAGCCCCACCCATCTCTTTAATGATTCACCTGAGGTGATGTGCTAAAGACTACAAGTGGTAGTAGCCTACAATAAGGAAGTATTCCAGGTAAACAGAAAGTGGACCAGATAAAAATATTTTATAAATAGATAACGCTTACCCAGATACACTTGTCTTAATTGATGGGTCATGTGAAAGAAATGCTATAACCCCCAGACACATCCAGTGATGGAAAAAGTACTAAATTGTCATACTTGAGTAAAAGTATACATTTCAAATTCCTTATTAAACCAGACGGCACAATTATATATATATTGTTGAAATAGCCAGGGGTACAATGTACTTAAGTATAAACCATTTCAACTTCCTTATATTAAGCAAACCAGACAACACTTTATTTTTTATTGTTGATGGATAGCCAGGGGCACACTCCAACATAATTTACAAATGAAGCATGTGTGTTTAGTGAGTAGGCCAGATCAGAGGCAGTATGGATGACCAGGGATGTTCTCTTGATAAGTGTGTGAACTGGACCATTTTCCAGTCCTGTTAAGCATTCCAATTGTAAGGAGTACTTTTGGGTGTCAAGGAAAATGTACAACTTTTTCCCACTGACCTTTGTCGATAGCACCTGATAAATTCAGGGAAACAATGTTATTGAGAGCAGTAGCAACATATTTTCAGTTATCTATGCTGCAGTACGAGCAGCTCATTTTATAGAAACAAGATGCAACACCGACCAATCCAAACTCATCTCTCGGCATGTCCAGCACCCTCATTATCTCAGCCATTATCTCAGCCTTTGTCTAAACAAACTAGGCTCGTAATTTAAGAATTTTATTCGTATTTACAGATGACATACACATTTGATATTAATGCACATGAAAGTTCACATGTTCGAGAAGGCATTTCTGCCAAAAAACGTATTTTGATGAAAAAATATTTGTATGTGACTTGCGACATATGCCTAGTTTCCCGAATCGGGTCACATATGCTTCCTTACTTTATCTTAGTGACACTGGATACATTTGGAAATAATCTTATTAATTTAACCCTCTGTTGTCCTGACATTAGTGAATGTTACCTGCCGCTGTGCAATCATTTTGCTTTAGCAAACAAACTAAATACCTGGAGAAATATTTTCTATTGATCTATTGTTAACATTAGTTCGTAAAAAATGTGGATGATTTCTCTGGGAATACAACACACCAGACCATACACATCACTTTGTTTATAGTTTAGGCCAGCCAGACCAATACAATGGAATCCAAATGAGTTTGTACCTTCAAGTTGAATCATGAACGCTCTGTACTACAGTATATCAGTGACTATTGTGTAGTTATTTTGCAGTACTGCTCATACAGTTAGCTCATAGAAAGTGTTACCAAAATATCAAATACATTATTCATAGCTAAATGTTTTTATCCACTTGTTCCAGGCGGCTACTCCAAGCAGCCAAGAAGGCCAACCAGACTGGCCATTTCATCTGGGTGGGCTCAGACAGCTGGGGCTCAAAGATATCTCCAGTGTTACACCAAGAGGAGATGGCAGAGGGAGCTGTCACCATCCTGCCCAAACGCCAGTCCATCAGAGGTGAGGGTGAACAGAGAAATGTTCTAGGTTGCTGTGATCAACTTTGTAATTGGCTAATTGATTGATTGATTGCTTGATTAATTCATTGATTTGTGGGGAGATAGGCGGGACCAAATTAAGATTGTCCGATTGATTCATTGGTAGATCTCATGTAGCTTTCGCTCAATGTACAAGGATAAAGTGATTGAGATTAGTCATGCCATTGTAGATTATATTACAGAATATTGGAAAACATTACATTTTGTTTACAAACTTAGACATGGATCAGTAGTGCGTTATTGTGTCAGCAGCTATTCCACTTCACATAGAGATATCTCTGGTAGAGCTAGAATACTTAACTGAAACAATAGCAAAGCAACTCCCTGCCCCTGTTTCGCTAAAAAGCTGAGGGATGGGGCTGGAGAAATGTAACCACTCTCAAATTCATAGACAGAGCTATGGATGCAAGGAATGACCATCCATGATATCAAATGTATAGTTGAACCATGTTTGAGGCTATAGAGGGATTGTTTAGAAACATTGGATTAAAACAGGCTTACATTTTGGGTTCTGATGGGGTACAACAGTTGAACTGAGCTCATAAGGCATTTCTAAGTTATATTTTTTAAGAATCAATGGGTATATATACATTTATAAGTCAAGAAATTGGTAGTGTACTGTAGCAACTAAGTACTCATGCTTTAAATATCAAGAGGTCCTGTTCCTGTTAACACAGAACACTTCTAAGTCCTGATAAGCTATTGTAAAAGATGAGGCATTTACTGTCCCGCACTCTTAGAAAAAAGGGTTATTCGGGTGTCCCCATAGGATAACCCTTTTTGGTTCCAGGTAGAACCCTTTTTGGTTCCAGGTAGAACCCTCTGTAGAAATGGTTCTACATGGAACCCAAACGAGTTTTACCTGGAACCAATAAGGGTTCTCCTATGGGGAGGGCCGAATAACTCTTTAAGGTTCTAGATAGCACTTTTTTTTCCTAAGAGTGTGTGTCATTACCCACTCAGTCTGCCAGCCAAGACAAAACTCTGGTCTATAACAGAATCAGCCATTATCAATACATTCACTGTTAAAGCAATGCTCACCCTGTCAGAAAATGTTGTTTAAGAGTTACCCAAAAGCATCATTACAGAGCATGTCACTACATTCTCCCACATGTCAATACCCATGTTAGCACTGACACTGTTGCCAGAGCCAGTGCACTTCAATGACAATCTGATCAATCTCTTCCAGGGTTTGATCGTTACTTCATCAGCCGCACACTGGAGAACAACAGGAGAAATATCTGGTTTGCTGAGTTCTGGGAGAACAACTTCGCCTGCAAGCTGAGCCGACACGCTTTGAAGAAAGGTTCCGGGCTGAAGAAATGCACAAGTAAGACAATTCTCCTTTCCTTTCACACCATTGCAGCTTTACTGATCTTAATTACCATTGGAAAAGTAGTATGTTTCACAGGTAAGGACAGTGAAAGCCTGTCCTTATCTTAGAACATAACAGCTTTGGCACATGGCTAAAGTGTGTACACCAGCTAAAGCTAGAGAGGTACAACATTAGCTGGATTCAAAATGTATCTCCATATGAGGTATTACGAGAGCCATGTGTTTCTGCCGAGTAGACTGTTCGACTGTCCTCCCAGATGGCAACAGAACGATGTAATAGCAGGTCTGCATGGTTAAACATCTCCACCTCCAGGCTCACTGCCATATGCTATCCAGCTGTGTCCCGGAGTGTTCTGTCTTCGTGTGCTGGAGATTGTTTGATCATCACACATTCACTCAAGCCTTTCAATCTGGACTTGGAGCTGAAGACCTCTCTAGCTGTTCTAAGAATCTATCTGTACATGAGAGAAGAGGAGGCCAGTAGTATATTGATGGTTTGAAACAGTTAATTTCACAATGAAAATATTGTCTCGTTAATTACCTATTGGTTTAAAATGAAATGAAGCCTGTTGCAGTTGTCAAATTGTTTGATTTTCTTACGTGGGAAACTTGCCGTCATGGTGGTGCAATAATAGCTATCACTGTGTCAAACAATTAGAAAATACGGAACACCAAAAAATCACATAATAGGCATTCACTTGCATTCAAAATGCATGTAGCAAATGGAAATCCTCAGAATTCATGAAGCAAGCATAATTCATAGTCATGTTGTAATTGGCTTTCAATAAAAGCCAATAATGGTAACACTTTGTAAGTGTGTTTGTTTAACCACACTGCTCCATAGAATTGCAACTAAGTTCTCATAATATACTACAAAACTGGCGAACGCTGCACTAATAGCAGAATTTCCTCCCTTTGTTCTCTGTTGTGTGGGTTTTAGGTATTTTAGGCTAGTACTGCTGTCTTAATGGGAGTGCAGCAAGGCATTCAACTGAAAACTATACGTTGATTAGAGGCCATCTCTCTTCACCCACACCAGTAATAAAAAAATCCACAATTAAAAATGGACATGTCAAGATTTAAACAGATTAATGTTGTCCGTCTATACAGAAGACTAATGCCAGTCACATCCTTTCAGTGCAGCTGTCTACTGCACCACTCTTTCATGGATTAACTAGCTCTGTGTGAATGACCAATCTGGGAGAAGAAAAAACACTGTCAGGATATAGCTATATGTCTATAGCTACCCACAAAATAATTGACTCATATGATGACAAGTTAGCAATGAGCTGAATGATCTGAGTAGAGGTTGGAGAAATGGGACCTGGAGGAGGAAGTGTTGGGGGACTGAGACATCATCAGCTCATTGACTCATCAACTCAACCATGCATGATCGTTACACACTGAGATAGATTGGTTTCAATGCATTCTGACACAGCTGCTCTGGACTAAGCAACAACTCAAAATATATGTTTGTGTGAGGAGGTGAATCATATGTGCCTGAATGTAATTTTTTTGGCACTTCTTGACATCCAAATTGCTCTTTGTGGCTGAAGCCTTCGCCAATCTAAAAGCTTGAACTCACATGGGGTACAAAACAAGACATTTGGAAGCCTGCCCGGTCTTTTCTTTAAAATGGAACAATACGCTTGAAAATGGGAGATGACATGCAATGTGAAAAAAAAGTAATCATTGTTGGAGACACTGTCGTGTTTGCTAGCAAACAGATTTTCTGAATTGAACATTAAATAAATAAATTATTTTGCCTCACAGTTAGTGCAACATGATTATCCAGCTAGCTAAAATTGCTTACAGTTAGTTAGCGATCGCTTGTCTGCTACACTATTCTGCTAGATACAGTAGCACTACCTTGTAATAATGTCCTGTGTTGCTCAGTTAGTAGATAATTGGTATTGATCCTTGCAATGCCAGTGTTGTGGGTTCAATTCTCACAGGGGACCAGTATGCAAAAATGTATGCAGTCATTACTGAATGTTGCATGGAAAAGAGCATCTGCTAAATAAAAAAAATTTATACTGAACAAAAATATTCATGCAATCATTTTACTGAGTAACAGTTCATAAAAGGAAATCAGTCAATTAAAATAAATGCATTACGCTCTAATCTATGGATTTCACATGACTGGGAGGGCAAAGGCCTTGCGAAAGTATTCACCCCCCTTGGCATTTTTCTTATTTTGTTGCCTTACAACCTGGAATTAAAATATATATTTTTTTTGTGGGGCTGGGGGGGTTGTATCATTTGATTTACACAACATGCCTACCACTTTGAAGATGTGAAACAAACAAGAAATACGACAAACTATTCACCCCCCCCCCAAAGTCAATACTTTGTAGAGCCACCTTTTGCAGCAATTACAGCTGCAAGTCTCTTGGGGTGTGTCTCTATTAGCTTGACACATCACGCTACTGGGATTTATGCCCATTCTTCAAGGCAAAACTGCTCCAGCTCCTTCAAGTTGGATGGGTTCTGCTTGTGTACATCAATCTTCAAGTCATACTACAGATTCTCAATTGTATTGAGGTCTGGGCTTTTACTAGGCCTTTCCAAGACATTTAAATGTTTCCCCTTAAACCACTCAAGAGTTGCTTTAGCAGTTTGCTTAGGGTCATTGTACTGCTGGAAGGTGAACCCTCGTTCCAGACTCAAATCTCTGGAAGACTGAAACAGGTTTCCCTCAAGAATTTCCCTGTATTTAGCACCATCCACCTGTACCTGCCGATCAAAAACATCCCCACAGCATGCTGCCACCACCATGCTTCACTGTAGGGATGGTATTCTCGGGGTGATGAGAGGTGTTGGGTTTGTGCCAGACATAGCGATTTCCTTGATGGCCAAAAAGCTCAATTTTAGTGTCATCTGACCAGAGTACCTTCTTCCATATGCCTTTTGGCGGCCCTCTCTTGGCAGGTTTGTTGTGGTGCCATATTCATTCCATTTTTTAATAATGGATTTAATGGGATTTAAAGTTTCGGATATTGTTTAATAACCCAACCCTGATCTGTGCTGGGTCTGAAGACGTGGGGGGGGTGGGGGGGGGGGGTTTATGGCCCCACGCCCCTTGTAAATCTCAGGCCACAGACAAATTCCTTTGTCCTGTCACTATGGAGAACCAACATCAGAACATTAAACATGAAATAAAGAGACTTTGGAACAATGGTTTCCGTCAGCCACAATGGTGGTCATGATGATAGGTGGACTATGAAAATGTATGTCATTATTGTCCTGTTATTAAAGGTCAATAGATGACATTAATACGAAAACATTGTAATGTGAAGGGTTTTCCTAATATATGTTTGATGTTTACACATCATACGTTGTATGGAAAATATCCAAATCAAAGATGAAATGTTGTTAGTTGTCTAAAATGGGATTTGAGAAAATCTAGCCTTGCCTCATTAACTTGGTATGCCCAGAGAATTGCCCTAAAGGCGGTCACGCCCACTTCTGACCCAAGGGTATAAAACCTGTGAGTATAGAATTTACGATAAGACTACGTGACCCCAGCTGCAGCAGGGTCTGACAAGTCAAACAACCCAGAACGCAACGCAAGTTTGAAGACAAAGAAATCCTTTTCTACCCAAGCTACGGATGAGTAGCTGTGTCTAAGCGGGTGAATTCAAGTCAAACCACCTAGCCTCCATCTCCCATCGAATAGTGGTATCTAAAGGGTTTCATTCCTATGCTGTGAGCTCTGAGCTACAGAGTTGTCTGTCCTCAGAAGACCCCTTCCAGAGAAAGGGGTGAGGTAACAGACTCCTAAGCCACAAAGGACACGGACACAGGGAGGACGAGCAACGAGGAGAAGGAGGAGTGCGTCATCGAACAACGGAACGGTCCACCCAGAGAATCCCCGGAGATCACCTCCCACGTAATTACATCATTTTATATTCTGACTCATAAGGGCGGCAGTTTGAGGCAAGGCTAGGGTTTGAATAGCATAGCTGACAAATTCACCCAAATGTATATTTCTCGTGTGCTTTTTCTCTCTCTTCTGAAATTCCCATTTTGGGTAACACACGCCATAGTGTGTTGGCCTGTTATACTAAGTTCTAATCAATAGCCTATAATGTGTTTTGCCTATGTGTATCTTTTATCATCATTTTAGCTTTTTAGTAAATAAATATTCAATTAAGATTGGTGTGGTGCAGATTCAAGGGCTATATACGACGATCAGATTATGAGACTGATAGATGCAACTGGTTTATTAGCGGCTGTTGTAAAATCAATGTTCTGATATTCTTTGAGTTACTTTGGGAAATAGAAACTCAATAAAAACTAGTTTTCCCATGGTGCCCCAGGTTAATGAGTTAATAATTGCTTGATTCAGTTAATCACATAGTTAAAACTTGTTATCATTCGATGAGCAACAGTCGTCACATTAACCAATACAACGTCACGACAGCACTGTAGGCCAATTGTTTACCTTTTTGTTGGTGACAGTAACATCTTGATAATATGCAGCTGTTTAAAGGGAAAATCCACAGATTAAGAAATAACAAATCGGTCACTCCGAGGGATGAGCCTGGAGAAAAGTAACCACTCTCAGATTAATAGACAGAGTTATGGATGCAAGGACTGACACACATGATATCAAAATTGTTTTAACCATGTTGTGAGGGTATACCGCATTTGTTTACATTTACAATGTTTACAAACATTGGAGAAAAACAAGCTTATATTTTGGGTTCTCTTGGAGTGTGACAGTTTAACTAAACTCATGAGGCATTTATAAGTAATATTCTTCAATAATTAATGTATATACTGTATGTATATACTGTATATATATATATATATATATATATATATATATATATATATATATATATATATATATATATATACTGTATATATATACTGTATATATATACTGTATATATATGTATATATATATATATATATACATACAGTGCCTTGCGAAAGTATTCGGCCCCCTTGAACTTTGCGACCTTTTGCCACATTTCAGGCTTCAAACATAAAGATATAAAACTGTATTTTTTTGTGAAGAATCAACAACAAGTGGGACACAATCATGAAGTGGAACGACATTTATTGGATATTTAAAACTTTTTTAACAAATCAAAAACTGAAGAATTGGGCGTGCAAAATTATTCAGCCCCTTTACTTTCAGTGCAGCAAACTCTCTCCAGAAGTTCAGTGAGGATCTCTGAATGATCCAATGTTGACCTAAATGACTAATGATGATAAATACAATCCACCTGTGTGTAATCAAGTCTCCGTATAAATGCACTTGCACTGTGATAGTCTCAGAGGTCCGTTAAAAGCGCAGAGAGCATCATGAAGAACAAGGAACACACCAGGCAGGTCCGAGATACTGTTGCGAGAAGTTTAAAGCCGGATTTGGATACAAAAATATTTCCCAAGCTTTAAACATCCCAAGGAGCACTGTGCAAGCGATAATATTGAAATGGAAGGAGTATCAGACCACTGCAAATCTACCAAGACCTGGCCGTCCCTCTAAACTTTCAGCTCATACAAGGAGAAGACTGATCAGAGATGCAGCCAAGAGGCCCATGATCACTCTGGATGAACTGCAGAGATCTACAGCTGGTGGGAGGTGGGAGACTCTGTCCATAGGACAACAATCAGTCGTATATTGCACAAATCTGGCCTTTATGGAAGAGTGGCAAGAAGAAAGCCATTTCTTAAAGATATCCATAAAAAGTGTTGTTTAAAGTTTGCCACAAGCCACCTGGGAGACACACCAAACATGTGGAAGAAGGTGCTTTGGTCAGATGAAACCAAAATTGAACTTTTTGGCAACAATGCAAAACGTTATGTTTGGCGTAAAAGCAACACAGCTCATCACCCTGAACACCTCATCCCCACTGTCAAACATGGTGGTGGCAGCATCATGGTTTGGGCCTGCTTTTCTTCAGCAGGGACAGGGAAGATGGTTAAAATTGATGGGAAGATGGATGGAGCCAAATACAGGACCATTCTGGAAGAAAACCTGATGGATTCTGCAAAAGACCTGAGACTGGGACGGAGATTTGTCTTCCAACAAGACAATGATCCAAAACATAAAGCAAAATCTACAATGGAATGGTTCAAAAATAAACATACCCAGGTGTTAGAATGGCCAAGTCAAAGTCCAGACCTGAATCCAATCGAGAATCTGTGGAAAGAACTGAAAACTGCTGTTCACAAATGCTCTCCATCCAACCTCACTGAGCTCGAGCTGTTTTGCAAGGAGGAATGGGAAAAAATGTCAGTCTCTCGATGTGCAAAACTGATAGAGACATACCCCAAGCGACTTACAGCTGTAATCGCAGCAAAAGGTGGCGCTACAAAGTATTAACTTAAGGGGGCTGAATAATTTTGCACGCCCAATTTTTCAGTTTTTGATTTGTTAAAAAAGTTTGAAATATCCAATAAATGTCGTTCCACTTCATGATTGTGTCCCACTTGTTTTTGATTCTTCACAAAAAAAATACAGTTTTATATCTTTATGTTTGAAGCCTGAAATGTGGCAAAAGGTCGCAAAGTTCAAGGGGGCCGAAAACTTTCGCAAGGCACTGTATATATATACACACATAATTTAGTCAGCCCCTAGACTTTTTTCACATTTTGTTACGTTATTCTAAAATGTATTAAATAAATAAAAATCCTCAGCAATCTACACACAATACCCCATAATGACAAAGTGAAAACAGGTTTAGACATTTTTACAAATCTATTCGAAATAAAAACAGAAATACCTTATTTACATAAGTATTCAAACCCTTTGCTATGAGACTCAAAATTTAGCTCAGATGCATCCTGTTTCCATTGATTATCCTTGAGGTGATTGGAGTCCACCAATCATAAATCCAATTGATTGGATATGATTTGGAAAGGCACACAACTGTCTAAATAAGGTCCCACAGTTGACAGTGCATGTCAGAGCAAAATCCAATCCATGAGGTTGAAGGAATTGTCCATAGAGCTCCGAGATAGGATTGTGTCAAGGCACAGATCTGGGGAAGGGTACCAACACATTTCTGCAGCATTTAAGCTCCCCAATAAATAACACAGTGGCCCCCATCATTTTTAAATTGAAGAAGTTTGGAACCACCAAGATTCTTCCCGGACTTGGCTGCCCGGCCAAACTGACCAATCGGGTGAGAAGGCACTTGGTCAGGTAGGTGCCCAAGAACCCGATGGTCACTCTGACAGAGCTCCAGAGATACTCTGTGGAGATGGCAGAACCTTCCAGAAGGACAACCATTTTTGCAGCACTCCACCAATCAGGCCTTTATGGTAGAGTGGCCAGACGGAAGCCAATCCCCAGTAAAAGGCACATGACAGCCCGCTTGGAGTTTGTCAAAAGGCACCTAAAGACTCTCAGACCATGAACAACAAGATTCTCTGGTCTGATGAAACCAAGATTGAACTCTTTGGCCTGAATGCCAAGCGTCACGTCTGGAGGAAACCTGGCACCTACGTTGAAGCATGGTGGTGACAGCATCATGCTGTGGGGATGTTTTTCACCGGCAGGCACTGGGAAACTAGTCAGGATCGAGGGAAAGATGAATGGAGCTAAGTACAGAGATATCCTTGATAAAAACCTGCTCCAGAGGGCTCAGGACCCCTGGCTGGGGCAAAGGTTCACCTTCCAACAGGATGATGTCCCTAATCACACAGCTAATACAACGCAGGAGTGGCTTCGGGACAAGTCACTGAATGTCCTTGAGTGGCCAAGCTAGAGCCCAGACTTGAACCAGATCGAACATCTCTGGAGAGACCTGAAAATAGCTGTGCAGCGACGCTCCCCATTCAACCTGACAGAGCTTGAGAGGATCTGCCACGCTTATAGTGTCATACCCAAGAAGAATTGATGCTGTAATCGCTGCCAAAGGTACATCAACAAAGCACAGAGTAAAGGTTCTGAATACTTATGTAAATGTGATTTCCGGTGGGATTTTTATACATTTGCAAAAATGTACAAAAAAATAGTTATTCATTATGGGATATTGTGTGTAGTTTGAGGTAATTTTTTTTTATCCATTTTTGAATAAGGCTGTAAAAATGTGAAAAAGTTCAAGGGGTCTGAATACTTTCCGAATGCACTGTATATATAATTTATAAGTCCGGAAATGGATATAGCAACTACAGATTGCCCCTTTAAGTCTATTAAAAATGTGCGAGTTTGAGCATGTGTCCATTAGGCCAATGTGTTTTTTTTTTTTTTATCAGCATGAATTAGATTGAGCAATAAAAGCCCCACTTTTATTCCATAAACTGGGATCCGCAATATGCAGCTGCTGCAAGAGCGCATTTTTCACTGGCTGTCAATTGGTTTCAAAAACAATTATTGATAGGCAGCTTAAAGTTCTTGAATTCAACCATTATTGGGTTCAATGGTGAACAGCCATCCACAACAACCACAAAGGCGCAAATAGCTAAATGAGAGAGCAGCAGTGTAGATATCAATAATAAGTGATATCTGTATCGCCGTAGACTACACCACTGTTGTTATCCTTACCTCCCAAGCGTTTACTCAAGTTGGATAATTTTTTGGAAGACATAGCTTTGACTCTATCCTACAAAAGCCTTTTCCTGCTCTTTTCCCGCGAACCATATAACATGTTTGGTGTGTCATCATAGTGGTCTCTGACTTGTGGTCACACCTTTTTTTATATACATTTTTTTAATTTTTTTATTTCACCTTTATTTAACCAGGTTGGCCAATTGAGAACAAGTTCTCATTTACAACTGCGACCTGGCCAAGATAAAGCAAAGCAGTGTGACAAAAACAACAACACAGAGTTACACAAACAACCATACAGTCAATAACACAATAGAAAAATCAATGTACAGTGTGTGCAAATGTAGAAGAGTAGGGAGGTAAGGCAATACAAAGACCATAGAGGCAAAATAATTCAAATTTAGCATTAACACTGGAGTGATAGATGTGCAGATGATGATGTGCAAGTAGAGATACTGGGGTGCAAAAGAGCAAGAGGATAAGTAACAATATGGGGATCAGGTA
This sequence comes from Oncorhynchus mykiss, assembly GCF_013265735.2. Classification (NCBI taxonomy): domain Eukaryota; kingdom Metazoa; phylum Chordata; class Actinopteri; order Salmoniformes; family Salmonidae; genus Oncorhynchus; species Oncorhynchus mykiss. The sequence continues at coordinate 39,699,489 of NC_048571.1, forward strand.
GTTGGGTGGGCTATTTACAGATTGGCTGTGTACAGGTACAGTGATCGGTAAACTGCTCTGACAGCTGATGTTTAAAGTTAGAGAGGGAGATATAAGACTCCCAGCTTCAGTGATTTCTGCAATTCGTTCCAGTCATTGGCAGCAGAGAACTGTAAGGAAAGGCGGCCAAAGTAAGTGTTGGCTTTGGGGATGACCAGCGAAGTATACCTGGTGGAGCGCATGCTATGTGGTGGGTGTTGCTATGGTGACCAGTGAGCTGAGATAAGGCGGGGCTTTACCTAGCAAAGGCTTGTAGATGACCTGGAGCCAGTGGGTTTGGCGACAAATATGTAGTGAGGGCCAGCCAATGAGAGCATATAGGTCGCAATGATGGGTAGTATATGAGGCTTTGGTGACAAAACGGATGGCACTGTGGTACACTATATCCAGTTTGCTGAGTGTTGGAGGCTATTTTGTAAATGACATCGCCAAAGTCAAGGATAGTCAGTTTTACGAGGGTATGTTTGGCCGTATGAGTAAATTATGCTTTGTTGCGAAATAGGAAGCTGATTCTAGATGTATTTTTGGATTGGTGATGCTTAATGTGAGTCTGGAAGGAGAGTTTACAGTCTAACCAGACACCTAGGTATTTGTAGTAATCCACATATTTTAAGTCAGAACCGTCCAGAGTAGTGGTGCTAGTCGGGCGGGAGGGTGCTGGCAGCAATCGGTTGAGGAGCATGCACTTAGTTTTACTAGCATTTAAAAGCACTTGGAGGCCAAGGAAGGAGTGTTGTAAGGCATTGAAGCTCATTTGGAGGTTTGTTAGCACCGTGCTTAAAAAGGGGCCAGATGTATACAGAATGGTGTCGTCTGCGTAAAGGTGGATCAGCTATAATCGCCAGCAACAAGAATGACATCATTCATTCATACAGATAAGAGTCTGCCCGAGAATTGAATCCTGTGGCACCCCCATAGAGACTGCCAGAGGTCCGGACAACAGGCCCTCCTATTTGACACACTGAACTCTGTCTGAGAAGTAGTTGGTGAACCAGGCGAGGCAGTCATTTGAGAAGCCACGGCTATTGAGTCTGCCAATAAGAATGCTGTGATTGACCGAGTCGAAAGCCTTGGCCAGGTCGATGAAGATGGCTGCATAGTACTGTCTTTTATCGATGGCGGTTATAATATCATTTAGGACCTTGAGCGTGGCCGAGGTGCACCCATGACCAGCTCGGAAACCAGATTGCATAGTGGAGAATGTACGGTGTGTAACGGTATCCCTCGTCATTTGAGGAAGAGTAGGAAGGATCGGACCAATATGCAGCATGGTACGTGTCCATGTTAACATTTACTTAAACTGAACACAAAACAAAATAACAAGAGAACGAACGAAAACTAAACAGTTCTGTCTGGTGCAGACACAGACACAACTACCCACAAATCATAGTGGGAGAACAGGCTGCCTAAGTATGGTTCTCAATCAGAGACAACGATAAACAGCTGCCTCTGATTGGGAACCATACCAGGCCAAACACAGAAATACAAAAACATAGAATAACACAGACATACTGACCGTGTGTGTGTGTATCCTATAGAAGGGACTGAATGGCTTACATACTGTGTGTGTCTGTCTGTCTGTCTGTCTGTCTGTCTGTCTGTCTACACATCCTATAGTAGGGACTGAATGGCTTACACATCCTATAGTATAAACTAAATGGCTTACTGAGTGTGTGTGGTGGATGTGTTAGCGTGCATGTGCTTGCTAACACTGTAGGGTATTGACTTCCTATAGAAACTGTGTGAGGGCATATGCTTCCTATAGACTATGTCTGTCTGTCTGTCTGTCTGTCTGTCTGTCTGTCTGTCTGTCTGTCCACATCCTATAGTAGGGACTGAATGACTTACACTTAGACTGTGTGTGAACATCCTATAGTATAAACTAAATGGTTTACTGAGTGTGTGTGGTGGATGTGTTAGCGTAAATGTGTAGACTTCCTAACACTGTAAGGTATTGACTTCCTATATAGAAACTGTGTGAGGGCATAGGCTTCCTATAGACTATTTATATGCTAATTACGCTTGCTGTAACCTCTCCAACCCCTAACCTCTCTCCGTCCTTCCTTCTGTACTCTTCCAGCAGTTCTGGGTTGGTGTAAACTTTTTCTCCGAATTATGTCAGCCTTCGCTAAAGCTTTCTTTTTGTCAGTTGCTTACTGTCTAATTAAACAGGACATAAAGCAAAATATCAACAGTTAGTAAATTATATGTTAATTAATAGTTCATTATATTTAAAAAATATAGTCTATATGATTAAATTCTCATTACCGAAACAGAAGTTCTCTCTACCGCAACTGGCCTTAAATTGCAGCGGTAAGTGAGAATGGTGTTGCGAAGGATGAGCATGTTTCGCTAACAATGGAGAAGACATGATGACTAAGCAAATTTTTACTCAATATACATAATTAGACATTAATGAAGTATATTTTCATATAATTTTTTTTTAAATCTAATGTTTTTCTATATGTGGAAAACCACCTGTATCTGTAATGATAATCAAAACCGTTGTATATGCAGTCTGACAAGAGAATGTTTAACTTTTAAATATAAATAGATCTGCTCACCTGGTAGCCATCTTGAAGGTACTGGCAGATGTGTGGCTTCATTCAAAATCAAACTTTATTTAAAATTCTCTGTGTGAGTGTAAACAGTCCTTCAAAAATGTTGCGGAGGATGAGAACATCAGTCATGGACACTTCATTTTTCCAATATTTTTTCCTTATTATTTTACATGAATATTCAGTTCATATTTTTTCTGTCATTTGAAAACATCTAGTATAAAAACAGAGCTGGACGTGTTGCGGTAATGAGAATTTCAGCAGATAATGCAATAAAATACAAAAATAATTCATTCCTATGTTGAAATGACTCTTTGTGCAAGGTAGAGAACACATCTTTATTATGATATATTACATGTTTTATATTTAAAATCATTACTGCCATGGTATTTTAATGGTTTCATGAGAATGACCCAATATCAGTAGCACTGTCAAAGCTGTACAAAAGAAGTTGGCAAACAAGCACACACCAGCCTCGAATAATGTGTTTACAATACCACGTTGGTGAAAATAGACCTAATTATTAGGGTGAGGCACATGAGCTACTAACATCTTACTACACAACATACACTTAGTATTACTTTCTTAGCTACAGCATACATACCTCCCTTGCATATTACATAATTTATGCAGCAGCATGTGTGCAAGACATTTTTGGACTCACCTTGTGAAGGTGGCGTGGTGGTCCTCTGTGGGCCTTCTCTGGATTTATGGTGGGAACTCAGAAAAAAACACACAGCCACTCCATTGAACAGCAGGCTAACGTTAGTGGTTGTTTTGCAATGCTTGCAGTTAGCTTCTGATTCCTTCCAAACAACTCATTGTTGAATTTGCGATTTCCAACTTGCTGTGTAATCTTTATGGCCGATGAGCACCGATACATTTTATCTATAATTTATCTTCATTATTTCTCTTCATATGACAAGGATTAAAAAGGATTTGCCAGTAGATTGTCGACTTGATTCATGATGATGCTAGCTAAGAATTTGAAAGTAAGATATTGATCAGTCCAATCAAAGCTACTGTACATATAACGTTATTTGACGTCATTTTATCTGTGGACAATGACATTTATGGCTGGAACAAAAGGATACAATTTTGGATGTCTACCCTTACTAAGGACTTAAACTTGGCAATGACGTACTGTCCCCATGAGTGACAGAACACTGAGCCAATCACAGCGCAATGCTCCTATTTTCTGCTGGCTCGCCCCACCACCGAAGAAAGCATTGAGCTAGGATGAAACACCTGCATTTTGGAGCTGCCCTACTCAAGACAACAGAAAGAGAACATGTGTGTATGCAGCTTTATTAACTGAATGATATACAGTTGAAGTCGGAAGTTTCCTTACACCTTAGCCAAATACATTTAAACCCAGTTTTTCGAAGTTCCTGACATTTAATCCAAGTCAAAATTCCCTGTTTTAGGTCAATTAGGATCACCACTTTATTTTAAGAATGTGAAATGTCAGAATAATAGTAGAGAGAATGATTTATTTCAGATATTATTTATTTCATCACATTCCCATTGGGTCAGAAGTTTACATTCACTCAATTAGTATTTGGTAGCATTGCCTTTCAATTGTTTAACTTGGGTCAAACGTTTCAGGTAGCCTTCTACAAGCTTCCCACAAAAGGTTGGGTGAATTTTGGCCCATTCCTCTTGACAGAGCTAGTGTAACTGAGTCAGGTTTGTTGGCCTTTTTGCTCGCACACGCTTTTTCAGTTCTGCCCACAAATGTTCTGTAGGATTGAGGTCAGGGCTTTGTGATGGCCATTCCAATTCTTTGACTTTGTTGTGAAAAGAGCCATTTTGCCACAACTTTGAAAGTATGTTTGGGGTCATTGTCCATTTGGAAATCCCATTTGCAACCAAGCATTAACTTCTTGACTGATGTCTTGAGATGTTGCTTCAATATGTCCACACAATTTTCCTCCCTCATGAGGCCATCTATTTTGTGAAGTGCACCAGTCCCTCCTGCAGCAAAGCATCCCCACAACATGATGCTGCAACCCCCATGCTCATGGTTGGGATGGTGTTCGTCGGCTTGCAAGCCTTCCTCTTTTCCCTCCAAACATAACAATGATCATTATGGATAAACCGTTTTTGTTATCCATAATGATTTTTTTGTATTTTTGTTTCATCAGACCAGAGGACATTTCTCCAAAAAGTACGAACTTTGTCCCTATGTGCAGTTGCAAACCGTAGTCTGGCTTTTTATGGTGGTTTTGGAGCAGTGGCTTCTTCCTTGCTGAGCGACCTTTCAGGTTATGTTGATATAGGACTCGTTTTACTCTGGATATAGATACCTTGGTACCTGTTTCCTCCAGCATCTTCACAAGGTCCTTTGCTGTTGTTCTGGGATTGATTTGCATTTTTTGCACCAAAGTACGTTCATCTCTAGGAGACAGAACGCGTATCCTGAGCGGTATTACAGCTGCGTGGTCCTATGTTCTTTACACTTGCGTACTATTGTTTGTACAGATGAACGTGGTACCTTCAGGCATTTGGAAATTGCTCCCAAGGATGAACCAGACTTGTGGACGTCTACCCTTTTTTTTCTGAGGTCTTGGCTGATTTATTTTCATTTTCCCATGATGTCAAGCAAATAGGCATTGAGTTTGAAGGTAGGCCTTGAAATACATCCACAGGTACACCTCCAATTGACTCAAATTATGTCAATTAGCCTATCAGAAGCTTCTAAATCCATGACATCATTTTCTGGAATTTTCCAAGCTGTTTAAAGGCTCAGTCAATTTAGTGTATGTAAACTTCTGACCCACTGGAATTGTGATATAGTGAATTATAAGTGAAATAATCTGTCCGTAAACAATTGTTGGAAAAATTACTTGTGTCATGCACAAAGTAGATATCCTAACTGACTTGCCAAAACTGTAGTTTGTTAACAAGAGCTAGGATGAAGAGTGGTTAAAAAAAGTTTTAACAACTCCAACCTAAGTGTATGTAAACTTCCGACTTCACCTGTGTATATATTTTTACATTGTTTGCAAACTAATATGTGACACGTATTAATGCCAAAAAATAACATTCAAAACAGGCAAGCCCACATTTGTTAATTTATATATATCATTATTATTATTTTTTTGCTAGAAATGTGGGTCTCAAGAGTCCCACCTGCCCTGAATGACGGGTCGCCACTGCCCCAAGGGCTCGGTTCTAGGCCGTCTCCTCTTACTTCTCTACACCAAGTCACTCTGCTCCTTCAAATCCTCACATGGTCTCTCTTATCATTGCTATGCGGATTACATTGAGCTACTTTTTACATTTTCCCCTTCTGACACCCAGGTGGCAACACACATCTCTGCGTGCCTGGCAGACATCTCAGCTCGGTTGTCGGGCCCACCACCTCAAGCTCCACTTTGACAAGACCTAACTGCTCTTCCTCTCATGGAAGGGCTGCCCGCTCCAAGACCTCTCCATTCCGGTCAACAACTCAACTGTGTCCTCCTCCCAGAGTGCAAATAAACTTTGCGTGACCCTGGACAACATCCTGTCATTTTCTGCAAACATCAAAGCAGTGACTCGCTCCTGCAAGTTCATGCTCTACAACATCTGTAGAGTACAACCTCTCCTCACACAGGAATCGGTGCAGGCCCTAATCCAGGCATTTGTCATCTCCCATCTGGACTATGGTACTTCAACTCTCTGTTGGCTGGGTTCCCCGCTTGTGCTGTCAAACCCCTGCAACTTATCCAGAATACTGCATCCCACCTGGTGTTCAACCTTCCCAAGTTCTCCCATGTCATCCTGATCCTCCGCGCACATGGTGCACACATGGTGCTTGCCTACGAGCCAGCAAGGGGAACTGCCCCTCCTTACGTTTAGGCTATGCTTTTGGCGACAGTTAGCCTAGTGGTTAGAGCGTTGGGCCAGTAACTGAAAGGTTGCTAGGTTGAATCCCCAAGCTGAAAAGGTCGTTCTGGCCCTGAACAAGGCAGTTAACCCACTGTTCCTTGGCCGTCATCGTAAATAGGAAGTTTGGAGCGCATACGGACACTTGGCCGTCCCACCCCTACTGAAGGTCAGTTCCTGCTCAGCCTAGTCAAAAAGCTCTTCTCTGTCCTGGCACCCCAGTGATGGAACCAGATTCCCCCTGCCCATCTTCCCGAAAACTTCTGAAACCTTACACCCCCACCCCCCCCCACACACACACACACACACACAAAAAAATGTAATAAATAAATTGCACTTGTGTTTTCCTACTACCACTAACTTTTCTGATAACTTCTTTGTTGGGGTTGTCTCACCTAGTTAAAAGCGTCTGTTAAATGACTAAAATGTAAACGATAGTATGATCTTTGTACCTATTGCTTGGGGAGTGGAATGCTAAAATTGCAAAATGTGCAAAGGAGAATGCTGTTCAGACAAAGATGAAGCTCAGATGAAGGGCTTTGACATGTGAAGAGGCTGTGGAGTATTTATTTGAGTGACAGTGTGAGTTGAATACAAGGTCACAGCTCTGTTTGCTGAAAATATGGTGCAGTGTTGTTTTTCTATGGCTGTGTGGAAGTTTGTTGACGTGGCAGAAAGTTATTTTGGCTTTGCAATCCACTCTCCCTTTTGTCTAAGGGAAGGATGCCACTCAGGAAGCACGTTTCAGGGCCACATGCAATTCTCCAGAGTCCCCTAGTGGTGCTGGTGAAGGCTTTGTACCTCCCTTCAAGCAGACCACATGAGGTATGGGTGAGGAATAATCAATGTCCTGAGAGGGCTCTGTGTGTTCACAGTGATCAAAGAGAGAGCGAGTGTGCGAGTGAGTTGGAGACAGAGCGAGACTAGTCTTGTATCTGTGAATGACTGAGACACACAGCTGATATTGATTAAGGTGGAGATGAGCAGGAAGGTAGAATGGGGGCCCAGCTCCTTCTCCTGGGGTTTGGTGCTTCCAGCTAATTTATACAGGGGAGAACAGCATGCAGCAGAGCAACACAGACACAATGGCTGAATCTTTTCTCCATGATCATGTCATATTACCATAATGAAAATAGTTATGGATTTAATGTACCAAACTGATGATATCATAGGAGAGCAAGAATGATCTCATGTGTGTCTAGTGAACAGTTTGTAAAATGTTTTGATCATCCTGTTTCATCCATTTGTTTCAGCTTGGCGATTTTGAGTTGGAAAAGTCGGGACATATAAATTGGGAATGTTCCATGATGGGGCGTCAACCGAAACTTGCTACATATTCCCTAAGGCACACATAAGGAGATGTTCTCATATGAAGGAATGGATGAAGACAGGCTATGGATGAAGTCCAAGTTCTCTGGATGATGAAGGGAAACATGGTCTGTGGCCAAACCCAAACATGCAGAGTTTAACGGGGTTAGAGCCAACCCACTCTGTTACAAACTCCCTTCTGTGGCACCCTGGTCAAGGGAGACACCCTCGCTGTGCTGCTACTCCTAATCTGAATGGATTTCTCTGAAGCCAGAGATCCAGCCTCGGGTGTGCGTGGGCGTGCTCTGACTCCCAATGAGATGAGAGAGGAAAGAGAGAGGCATTACCAAGTTTGTGTGTGTGGGCCGCCATGCCTCAGCCTCAGAGAGATATATCACTCCCTCTCTCGCTCCCGGGCTGCCCTACAGTCCAACCGTGTCAGCCAAACCGTGACAAATTTTGTCTGTCCAATATGGGTGCCTGTGGCGCTCAATTACCACAGTCGTAACCTGTCTTTTTAATTCATGCATTTCAAAGTTGCATGGGCTAATCATAGATGTTAAATTGCCTTTAGTTTTGGCTGTAGCAGAGATACACTACCGTTCAAAGTTTGGGGTCACTTAGAAATGTCCTTGTTTTTGAAAGAAAAGCACATTTTCTGGCCATTAAAATAACTTAAAATTGATCAGAAATACAGTGTCGACATTGTTAATGTCGTAAATGACTATTGTAGCTGGAAACAGCAGTCTTTTAAGATGGAATATCTACATAGTTGTACGGAGGCCCATTATCAGCAGCCATCACTCCTGTGTTCCAATGGCATGATGTGTCAGCTAATACAAGTTTAGCTTTTTAAAAGGGTAATTGATCATTAAAAAACCCTTTTGCAATTATGTTAGCACAGCTGAAAACTGTTGTTCTGATTAAATAAGCAATACAACTGGCCTTCTTTAGACTAGTTCAGCATCTGGAGTTTCAGCATTTGTGGGTTCGATTACAGGCTCAAAATGGTGAGAAACAAAAACGTTCTTATGAAACGCGTCAGTCTATTCTTGTTCTGAGCAATGAAGGCTATTCCATGTGAGAAATTGCCAAGAAACTGAAGATCTCGTACAACGCTGTATACTACTCCCTTCACTGAACAGCGCAAACTGGCTCTAACCAGAATAGAAAGAGGAGTGGGAAGCCCCGGAGCACAACTGAGCAAGAGGACAAGTACATTAGTGTGTAGTTTGAGCAATAGGGGGCATTAAAATGCAAATCAATCTATAACATTTCTGACATGCATTTTTCTGGATTGTTTTGTTGTTATTCTGTCTCACTGTTCAAAAAAACCTACCATTAAAATTATAGATTGATCATTTCTTTGTCAGTGGGCAAACGTACAAAATCAGCAGGGGATCAAATACTTTTTTCCCCTCACTGTAACTATTCCCCCCACAAAGTCAAAACTTTGCAGAGCCACCTTTTTCAGCAACTAAAGCTGCAAGTCTCTTGGGGTGTGTCTCTCTCTATAAGCTTGGCACATCTATCCACTGGGGGTTTTGCCCATTCTTCAAGGCAAATCTGCTCCAGCTCCTTCAAGTTGGATGGGTTCCGCTGGTGTATAGCAATCTTTATGTCATACTACAGATTCTCAATTGGTTTGAGGTCTGGGCATTGAATTGGCCATTCTAAGACATTTAAATGTTTCCCCTTAATCCACTCGATGGTTGCTTTAACATTATGCTTAGGATCATTGTCCTGCTGGAAGGTGAACCTCCGTCCCAGTCTCAAATCTCTGGAAGACTGAAACAGGTTTCCCTCAAGAATTTCCCTGTATTTATTGCCATCCGTCATTCCTTCAATTCTGACCATCCCTGCCAATGAAAAACATCCCAGCAGGATGATGCTTCCCCCACCATGCTTCACTGTTGGGATGGTATTCTTGGGGTGATGGGAGGTGTTGAGTTTGTGCCAGACATAGCATTTTCCTTGATGGCCAAAAAGCTCAATTTTAGTCTAATCTGACCAGAGACCCACATGCCTTTTGGCGAACACCAAACGTGTTTACTTATTTTTTTCTTTAAACAACATATTTTTCTGGCCACTCTTCTATAAAGCCCAGCTCTGTGGAGTGTACAGCTTTAAGTGGTCCAATGGACAGATACTCTAATCTCTGCAGCGGAGCTTTGCAACTCCTTCAGGCTTATCTTTGGGTGTGCGGCCCTCTCTTGGCAGGTGTGTTGTGGTGCCATATTCTTTCAATTTTTTTTTAATAATGGATTTAATGGTGCTCTGTGGGATGTTCAAAGTTTCTGATTTTTTTTATAACCCAACCTTGATATGTACTTCTCCACAACTTTGTCCCTATTCTGTTTGGAGAGCTCATTGGTCTTCATTGTGTTGCATGCTTGGGGGTGCCCCTTGCTTAGTGGTGTTGCAGACTATGGGGCCTTTTTAAAACTGGTGTATATATATACTGAGATCAAGTGACACTTAGATTGCACACAGGTGGACTTTATTTAACTAATTATGCGACTTCTGAAGGTAATTGGTTGCACCAGATCTTATTTAGGTGCTTCATAGCAAAGGGGGTGGATACATATGCACCTTCCACTTTTCCGTTTAAAAAATATATATATATTATATATTTTAAACAAGTTATTTTTTTAAATTTGACTTCACCAATTTGGACTATTTTGTGTATGTCCATTACATGATATCCAAATATAAATATATTTAAATTACATGTTGTAATGCTAAAAAATAGGAAAAACGCCAACGGGGGTGAATACTTTTGCAAGGCACTGTAGAGCAAATGTCCCTTATGCAGCATTTACGTACATTATATGCTGCTTATGCAAAGCATTACTTGTTTCTTATACAGCATATTACTTATACTTCGCTTATGAGAAATAAGACTTATATGTTGTATATTTGACAACTTATTTATGATTCACATATACTGTATGACATCAACCAATATAGAAGACCTTACACTGCTCATATTGGAATTGATTGGCTCCTCTGCAGTGGTCTAACTAAACATTTATCTTCTAGCTAATTGTGAGAGGCAGTCAGTGCATGAAGGCCTAGACGCTAAACTAATGGAGAGTAATGCATTTTGCTCGATGCCTTCTGGCCCTCTGCCACGACTTCCATTAAAAGGTCTTACTCTTTTTAAGTGGGTCAAACAGAACTGGCTTAGCTGCGTACTGTACTTTGCTGACTTACTTTACACACTAAGTTCATAACATTTCAGATTGACAAGGAACTGGTAGTGTGACTGTGGACCTGGCATTGTGAGAGTATACAGTGTCCAGTTGGTGGTGATTAAATAGACATAGTTTGAGTCCCAAATAGCACCCTAATCCCTATGTAGTGCTTTACATTTAACCAGGGCCCATAGGGCTCTGGTAAAATGTAATGCACTACATAGGGAATAGGGTGCCATTTGGGAAACAGCCATAGGCATAGAGTAACTTCCAAACATTACCACCTGTATTTCTGTCTATTCTTCTCATCAGCCCTCTTCATATCGGAGTAACCATAGGTCATACAGCTCACAAAACCAATGACAGTCTTAAGTATCGGGCTCCCGAGTGGCTCAGCGGTCTAAGGCAATGCATATCAGTCCCTTAGAATATGTTCATAAAAACCTCTTATGGATCCCCTACTGCTAGAATCCCGTTAACGGGATCGATTTGAAAACATCCGGTAAATTGCAGAGCGCGAAATTCAAAAATACTACATTCGTAATATTAAACATTCATGACGATACAAGTGTCTTACATCATTTAAAAGATAAACTTCTTGTTAATCCAGCCGCTTTGTCAGGTTTCAAAAAGGCTTTACGGCGAAAGCATACCATGCGATTATCTGAGGACAGCGCCCTGCATACAAAAGCATGTAAAACATTTTCCAACCAAACAGAAGCCTCACGAAAGTCAGAAATAGCGATAAAATAAATTGCTTAACTTTGAAGATCTTCATCTTTTTGCAATCCCAAAGGTCTCAGTTACACAATGAATGGTCGTTCTGTTCGATAACGTCCTTCTTCATATCCCAAAAATGTCTGTTTATTTGGCGCGTTTGATTCAGAAATACACCGGTTCCAACTCACCCAACATGCCTACAAAGGATCTAATAAGTTACCTGTAAACTTGGTGCAAACATTTCAAACAACGTTTCTAATCCAACCTCAGGTACCCTAAAATGTAAATAATCTATCAAATTTAAGATGGAATAAACTGTTTCCAATACTGGAGAAAAACAACGAGGAGCGCACTCTCATTCACGACTAGAGTCCACCTGAGTGACACTTAGAAAGAATACGACTACTTCTTAAGTTTAAAAAAAAAAAAAAACATTGAACAATTTCTAAAGACTGTTGACATCTAGTGGAAGCCATAGGAACTGCAAATCAGTTCGCCTCCCAAATCAGTTCTGTTATACTCACAGACATATGCATATGCATATTCTAGCTTCTGGGCCTGAGTACCAGGCAGTTTACTTTGGGCACCTCAGTCATCCAAACTTCAGAATACTGCCCCCTAGCCTTAAGTAGTTTTTAACTGACTTGCCTGGTAAAATAAAAAGTAGATAATTGTAAGACTTTTCCCCCACAAACTAAGGTTCCACCCCTTTTTTTAAAATGTTTGCCTAAAATGACATACTCAAATCGAACTACCTTTAGCTCAGAACATGAAGCAAGGATATGCATATTCTTAATACCATTTGAAAGGAAACACTTTGAGGTTTGTGGAAATGTGAAAGGAATGTAGGAGAATATAACACATTAGATCTGGCAAAAGTTAATTTAAAAAAATAAATGTTGTACCATCATCTTTGAAATGCAAGAGAAATTAAATTTATCTAGCCCAGGCAGAATTTAGACTTTGGCGTCTAGATTGCAGCACTGTAGGTGCAAAGTTTTAGAGTGATCCAATGAACTATTGCACATCTGTTCAAAATGTTGTATCAAGACTGCCCAAATGTGCCTAATTTGTTGATTCATACATTTTCAATTGTGTACTCTCCTCAAACAATAGCATGGTATTCTTCCACTGTTATAGCTACTGTAAATTGGACAGTGCAGTTAGATTAACAAGAACGTAAGCTTTCTGCCCATGTCAGATATGTCTGTCCTGGTATTTTTTTTGTTTCTTACAACCTCATGCTAATCACATTAGCCTACGTTAGCTCAACCGTCCCGAGGACGGGACACCGATCCTGAAGAAGTTTTTAAAGTGGACTCTTATGTTTGATATGGCACCGCAGCTGATGGAGTAACAATCTGCAATTATTTAGTGCCAGATTGATGAGCATTGCAAATACACATTTTAAAGATCAAATTCAATATGATTGCCTCGTAGCAGTCACACTAGTGTGGCCTTGAATTAACACTTGCTTGACAAGGCTATCAATGGAGAAATTGAGTACCAGCAAAAGGTTGTTATTTCCTTTCTTGATTTGTAACTCCAAAAACCATCACAGCATGGAGGCTAATCGCTACCTGCGTGTAATAATCACCCACTGTTAGGATCAACACAATAGAAATTCGATACACACATACAATGTAATTTGACATAATATTCAAAGACATGTAGGTCTGTCTACCTGATACTGCATTGCTGTATTATTTCTCATTTTATTTTTTGAACATAATGTGAACTATCACATGTAATACTCTTCATATGATTCGGATCCACTTTTCTATGAAGCAAAAGATGATACTGGGGTTGGTAACCAATGCTATAACGTATTGCATTTCTCAGATACCTAACTTGGTTCTCTCTCTCTGCTCTACAGATCAGGAGCGGATAGGGAAGGACTCCAACTACGAACAAGAGGGGAAGGTGCAGTTTGTGATCGATGCAGTCTATTCCATGGCCCACGCGCTGCACAACATGCACAGGGAGCTCTGTCCAGGGAAGGTGGGCCTTTGCTCTAGGATGGATCCCATCAACGGCACTCTGCTGCTCAAACACATCCGGATGCTTAACTTTGCAGGTCAGTCACTTTCTTGGTGCACACACCCACAGGCTCGTATGTACTGTATGTACACACGCAAATAGGACATCCAGACATTTTTATTTATTTTATTTCACCTTTATTTAACCAGGTAGGCAAGTTGAGAACAAGTTCTCATTTACAATTGCGACCTGGCCAAGATAAAGCAAAGCAGTTCGACACATACAACAACACAGAGTTACATATGGAGTAAAACAAACATACGCTCAATGGGGCGGCAGGGTAGCCTAGTGGTTAGAGCGTTGGACTAGTAACCGAAAGGTGAGATAAGGGAGGTAAAGGCAAAAAAAGGCCATGGTGGCGAAGTAAATACAATATAGCAATAAAACACTGGAATGGTTGATTTGCAGTGGAAAAATGTGACATGGATATAATGGGGTGCAAAGGAGCTAAATAAATACAGTAGGGAAAGGGGTGGTTGTTTGGTCTAAATTATAGATGGGTTATGTACAGGTGCAGTAATCTGTGAGCTGCTCTGACAGCTGGTGCTTAAAGCTAGTGGGGAGATAAGTGTTTCCAGTTTCAGAGATTTTTGTAGTTCGTTCCAGTCATTGGCAGCAGAGAACTGGAAGGAGAGGCGGCCAAAGGAAGAATTGGTTTTGGGGGTGACCAGAGAGATATACCTGCTGGAGCACGTGCTACAGGTGGGTGCTGCTATGGTGACCAGCAGGGTCTTGTAGATGACCTGGAGCCAGTGGGTTTGGCGACGAGTATGAAGCGAGGGCCAGCCAACGACAGCGGACAGGTCGCAGTGGTGGGTAGTATATGGGGCTTTGGTGATGAAACGGATGGCACTGTGATAGACTGCATCCAATTTATTGAGTAAGGTATTGGAGGCTATTTTGTAAATGACATCGCCAAAGTCGAGGGTTGGTATGATGGTCAGTTTTACAAGGGTATGTTAGGCAGCATGAGTGAAGGATGCTTTGTTGCGAAATAGGAAGCCAATTCTAGATTTAACTTTGGATTGGAGATGTTTGAAATGAGTCTGGAAGGAGAGTTTACAGTCTAACCAGACACCTAGGTATTTGTAGTTGTCCACATATTCTACGTCAGAGCTGTCCAGAGTAGTGATGTTGGATGGTCGGGCAGGTGCAGGCAGCGATCGGTTAAAGAGCATGCATTTAGCTTTACTTGTATTTAAGAGCAATTGGAGGCCACGGAAGGAGAGTTGTATGGCATTGAAGCTCGCCTGGAGGGTTGATGCCAGGAGTTCCTCTGGAGGAACACCCTCCCCCCCGTTCAGCTCAAACGGTGGCGCATGGAACGCAAAAATATTCTTAGAAATATTTAACCTCCACACATTAACAAGTCCAATAGCTCAAATGAAAGATAAACACCTTGTTCATCTACCCAGCATGTCAGATTTTTAAAATGTTTTACGGCGAAAACACACCACACATTTATATTAGACCACCACCGAAACAAAGACAAGCGGCAGCCATTTTGTCCCAGAAAATATAAAATTATAAAAGCAGGATTAAAAAATAAATCGCTCACTAACCTTTTGAAAATCTTCATCAGATGACAGTGATAGGACATGTTACACAGTACATTTTTTTTTTTTCAATAATATGCCATATATATCCATAAATGTCCATTTACAGTGTACTCATGTTCAGAAATTACTCAAAAATGCCCGCAGGAAATCTAGGTAGCTCGGCAAGATAACGTAAATAGACATCATAAACTTTGGCTAAATATACATGTTCTACATATAGTTAGAAAGATACACTGCTTCTTTATGCAACCGCTGTGTTAGATTTATTTTTAACGTTACAGAAATCGCACACTATTTCATATGCTGAGACAGCGCTCAGTTCCAAGCTACATTTCCACGTAATGTTGGAGTCAACAGAAACACAGATTTAAGCATAAATATTCCCTTACCTTCGATGGTCTTCGTTCAGAATGTTCTGGAAGGGTTCATACTTACCCAATACATCGTTTGGTTTCAAGTCTTGCGTCTTTGTATTAGCTACTGCTAATAACATCAGCTGAAATGCACCCAAAACGTCCTCCGGTCCGGATAAGTTGCTCATCAAAACTTCAAAATTACACATTATATGTCGACTAAACAGGTCAAACTAAGTGCAGAAGCAAGCTTTATGATGTTTTAGACGTGCAAAACAAACTTCAATTCAACCGGGCATCGTTTGCTCTTCCCAGGAGTGCTGGAACAAAGGAATGGCTGTGACCAATTCGCGCCCTAACGCACAGGTTTTTTTATCGCGACACTTACTCCAATCACTCCTATAGGGCCAATTCTCGCGCGATTTGAACGATTGAACGCTCCAAAGAAAGAGGACATCTAGTGGAAGAGATGGAAAGTGTCCCCAGATCCATAAGTGGTCGGGAAGGGTGGGGTCCATGACGTCAAAGTTGCTCCAACTTTCATGGCCACAAAAACTAGTTTGGAAGAATGCATGCCCTGTGAGTTCTGCTATACTTACAGACATAATTCCAACGGTTTTAGAAGCTTTAGAGTGTTTTCTATCCAATAATAATTATTATATGCATATATTAGCAATTTTTGATTTTTTTTTTTTCAGTTTACTAGGGGTACCCAATTTCTCCAAAGGGGGCGTAAATCTGCCATGCCCTCAAAAGGTTAACACAGTGCCCAAAGAAGGGCCAGAAGTATACAGAATGGTGTCGTCTGTGTAGAGGTGGATCAGAGACTCACCAGCAGCAAGAGAGACATCATTGATGTATACAGAGAAGAGAGTCGGTCCAAGAATTGAACCCTGTGGTACCCCCATAGAGACTGCCAGAGGCCCGGACGACAGACCCTCCGATTTGACACACTGAACTCTGTCTGAGAAGTAGTTGGAGAACCAGGCGAGGCAATGATTTTAGAAACCAAGGCTGTCGAGTCTGCCGGTGAGGATGTGGTGATTGACAGACTCAAAAGTCTTGGCCAGGTTAATGAATACGGCTGCTTCTTATCGATGGCGGTTACGATATCGTTTAGGACCTTGAGCTTGGCTGAGGTGCACCTATGAAAAGCTCTGAAACCAAATTGCATAGCGGAGAAGGTATGGTGGGATTCGAAATGGTTGGCAATCTGTTTGTTGACTTGGCTTTCGAAGACCTTAGAAAGACAGGGTAGGATAGATACAGGTCTTGTGAGCGGACCAAGTAATTGGGCGTCACTCTAAAGCGGAAGGGTGGAATAAACGAGTCAGGAGTAGGTTTTCTTAATTGAACACAGTTCTCTATTGAGGGCATTTGGTCAACACAAACACTCCAACATTATCAATGAAAATCTCCCAAGGAAAAACATACATCTTCTTCTCCAGATAAAACAGGAACACAATACGATTATCTTTAAACTATAACAAAAGTCACAAGATTGTCACCATCTTAGTGGTTCTTCATGGATAGCTCCTCTGTCTCGGTGGCCATCTTTCAGAGATAGTTTTTCCCCCCTTCTCTGCTGGTTCCATACTCTCTCTTATAGGGGAAGGAGAATATGTAATTAGTACCGTCAGCTGTGCTTAATTGCCTCTGGTTACCTTGTCTCCCATGCCTTGTTGGGCTACTATCCGTGAGCCCAGCCTGCCCTCTGGTGGTCCTTCCACATACCTTCCCCCTCAGGACCGAACCGGAGGGTCGGGCCCCAGACGCACCGTCTTGGTCTCGTCGGGACAGCGCGTCTGCATTCCCGTTCCTCGATCCGGCCCTGTGGATGACATGGAAAGAGAACGGTTGTAAAGACAAAAACCATCTGGCTATTCTGTTGTTATTGTTTCTCTTACCAGCCATCCACATGAGGGGCGCATGGTCAGTAACTATTGCAAACCTCCGACCCAGTAGGTAGTACAGGAGATAATCGAGGGCCCACTTAATGGTTAAGGCCTCTTTCTCTATGGTAGCATATCTCTGTTCCCGATCGCTGAGCTTCCTACTACTCTTCCTATGAAGAGAATCGGCTTCTCTGCTTCGCCTTTACCCTGAGCTAGTACGACCCTGAGCTAGTACGGCCCGAGCCCCGTATCCGAGGCGTCAACCTGCACAATTAATTATTGTGAGAAGTCCGGAGCCTGTAGGACGGGATCAGAACACAGGCCATCTTTTGGCAATTGAAAGACCTCTTCCGTCTCGTCTTTCCACTCTACCTGGTTTGGCAGGTTTTTCTTGATGAGGTTTGTAAGGGGGTTGGCAATGGTTGCATATCCCGGGATAAAACGGCGATAATATCCCGTTATCCCAAAGAAGGCCCGAACGTCCCGCTTGGTCCGGGGTCGAGGCCAGTCCCGAATTGCCCTGGTCTTCTCTGCCTGTGGGCGTATTTTCCCATTCCCCACGGTGTACCCCAGGTATTCCGCTTCGGACAGGCCCAGGCAGCATTTATTTGGATTGGATGTCAACCCTGTGGCTTCCAAACTCACGAGCACTGCGCGTAATCGCAGGAGCTGACTATCCCAGTCCTCGCTGTGGATGACCACATCGTCTATGTACGCTGCTGCATACTCTTGATGGGGCCGTAGAATGGCATCCATGAGGCGTTGGAAAGTTGCAGCGGCACCATACAGTCCGAAGGGCATCCTCACATACTGGAAAAGTCCCTCTGGTGTGGCGAAGGCAGTCTTTGGACGATCCTCCGGAGCCACCGGCACTTGCCAATATCCCTTCGTCAAATCCAGGGTGGTGATGAACTTGGCCTTTCCTAAGCCCTCCAAGAGTTCATCCACATGGGGCATGGGATACTCATCGAATGTGGAGATGGCATTCACGCCCCTAAAGTCGTTGCAGAGTCTCATACTACCATCGGATGTGGGGACCAGGACTATGGGACTGGACCACTCACTCGTCGATGGCTCGATCACACCCATCCTCAACATCTCCCTTACCTCATTCTTAGCGTTGACTCGGCAAGCCTCAGGATTCCTGTAAGGGCGGATATGCACCTTCTTGCCGGGTTCAGTGTGGATATGGTGGAACAGGACATCTGTTTGTTCTGGGAATGGAGAGAATATTTGACCGAAGTTCATAATCAGCTTGTCTAGCTGGCTTGACTGCTCCGGCAGGAGAGTTTGGCCACGGCGCACCTGTGGTAGAGCCTCCTCTTTTCCTTTGCCCTCCAGGGCCATCAAAGCCACCTCCTCCTCTCGCCCATGGTACGTCTTCAACAGGTTTATGTGATAGAGTTGGACCTTCTTCCTCCTGTCAGGTTGCTTGATGAGGTAAGTGACCGGTGAGACCCTTTTCATTACCTCGTAGGGCCCCCTCCACTGCGCCAGCAAGCGATGTTCGGCCGTGGGCACGAGCACCATCACTTTCTCTCCCACAGTGAACTCACGGGGGGTCGCGGACTTATCATAGGCCCGGCCTTGGCTCCTTTGTGCCTTCTCCATATGCTCCTTGACTATGGGCCACACTGCTGACAGGCGGTCTCTCATCAGGGTAACGTGTTCTATTGTGGATCGAAAGGGGCATGGTTGGGTCTCCCAGGTCTCCTTGGCTAAATCGAGGACACGAGAGGACATCATGAATAACTCCTTGGCAAATCCCTTTGACGACATGTTACGCAGGGGTATGGCCTCCGGGAATTTAAAAGCGTAATCTATAACCACTAGGATGTACTCGTGTCCTCTGGCGGATTTTGGGAGGGGTCCTACGAGGTCCATAGCTATGCGTTCAAACGGAGTCTCTATGATGGAAAGAGGAATCAAAGGGTTACGAAGGTGTGGCCAAGGAACTGTATGTTGACATTGATCACACGTCCTACAATACCTGGCCACATCCCGGGTGACCCGGGGCCAATAGAATCTCTGCATGATTCTGTCAATAGTCTTGTCTCGTGCCAAGTGTCTTCCTAGGACGTGGGCATGGGCTAACTGTAGAACTGTATCCCTGTATGGTCTAGGCACCATTAGAAATTCCTGTTTTTCCCCCCTTCGCCGTACAACCCAGGATAAGAGTCCCCGCCTGATTGCACATTCCTCCCATCGATCACCTTCACCTTCCTCATGGCCTCCCTTAGGTCTGGGTCTCTATGCTGCGAGGTGCCGAACTGTCCCTTTAATTCCCGGGGCAGGTCGACCTCGGTAGAGGGATGTGGAGGTTGTTCCCCATCCCCATCAGGGGTGACCAAGGAGAATCCCTTCCAGGTTCCCTCCTCGGATGGAGCTTCAAATATATCCCTTAGCACCTGGTTGCTCCTTCCTTCCTGCATTGTGTATAACTCTTCGCAGGTGTCTTCATCGGTGGTGTCCTGGAATACAGTGGAGCAAAAAAGTATTTAGTCAGCCACGAATTGTGCAAGTTCTCCCACTTAAAAAGATGAGGTCTGTAATATTCATCATAGGTACACTTCAACTATGACAGACAAAATGAGAAAAAAAATCCAGAAAATCACATTTGCAAATTTATTTGCAAATTCCACAAAAAAAACTTCCACAATAAATCGTTGTTTTGTTCCATAATGTCCAATACTAGTGTCCAATTAGCTGCATTTGCTTGCACTTTCAGCTCACGTGCCCAAAAGCTGACGCTGGTCCAGGAGAACTCGGACGAAAACTTCAAAAATATATATTCCAGGTTGAATAAACTGGTCAAACTAAGTAGAGAATCAATCTTCAGGATGTTATTTTCATATATATCCAATAACGTTCCAACCGGAGCATACGTTTTCATCTGCAGCCAAATGGAATGATGGTGATATCAACAGACAAATGCGCAACAGGGAAATTGCATTCTGCCAGGACAGTGACTCATTCCCCTCCCATTCAGTCAAAGTTCACACCAGAGGCTCCATTCCACATTCTACTGAATGAGGACATCTAGTGGAAGGCGTAGGAATTGCTAACAGATCCATATCTTATTTGGAAGTGAAGAGGCGATGACTTAAAATTAGACCCGCATTCAGAATTGTACTTCCTGTTTGGAAGATTGCCTGCCCTATGAGTTATGTTATACTCACAGACATAATTCAAACAGTTTTAGAAACTTCAGAGTGTTTTCTATCCAATAGTAATACTAATAGGCATATATTAGCAATCTAGGACAGAGTAGGATGCAGTTCACTATGGGCACGCAATTCATCCAAAGTGAAAATACTGCCCCCTCTTCCCCAACAAGTTAAGGGCAGTCAGGTCTGGAGAGAACCAAGGGCTATATCTGTTCCTGGTTCTACATTTCTTGAATGGGGCATGCTTATTTAAGATGGTGAGGAAGGCATTTAAAAAAAATAATCAGGCATCCTCTACTGACGGGATGAGATCAATATCCTTCCAGGATACCCCGGCCAGGTCAATTAGAGAGGCCTGCTAGCTGAAGTGTTACAGGGAGCGTTTGACAGTGATGAGTGGAGGTTGTTTGACCGCTGACTCATTATGGATGCAGGCAATGAGGCAGTGATTGCTGAGATCTTGGTTGAAAACAGCAGAGGTGTATTTAGAGGGCAAGTTGGTTAGGATGATATCTATAAGGGTGCCCGTGTTTATAGCTTTGGGGTGGTACCTGGTAGGTTCATTGATAATTTGTGTGAGATTGAGGGCATCAAGCTTAGATTGTAGGGTGGCTGGGGTGTTAAGCATGTTCCAGTTTAGGTTGCCTAGCAGCACAAGCTCTGAAGATAGATGGGGGGCAATCAGTTCACATATGGTGTCCAGAGCACAGCTGGGGGCGGAAGGTGGTCTATAGCAGGCGGAAACGGTGACACACTTGTTATTAGAGAGGTGGATTTTTAAAAGTAGAAGTTCAAATTGTTTGGGTACAGACCTGGATAGTAGGACAGACCTCTGCAGGCTATCTTTGCAGTAGATTGCAACACCGCCCCCTTTGGCCGTTCTATCTTGTCTGAAAATGTTGTAGTTAGGGATGAAAATTTCAGAAGTTTTGGTGGTCATCCTGAGCCAGGATTCAGACACGGCTAGAACATCCGGGTTGGCAGAGTGTGCTAAAGCAGTGAATAAAACAAACTTAGGGAGGATGCTTCTAATGTTAACATGCATGAAACCAAGGCTATTACGGTTACAGAAGTCATCCAAAGAGAGCGCCTGGGGAATAGGAGTGGATTCACCTCTACATCACCAGAGGAACAGAGGAGGAGTGGGATAAGAGTACGGATAAAAGCTATGAGAATTGGTCGTCTAGAACGTCTGGAACAGAGAGTAAAAGGAGGTTTTTGGGGGCGATTAAAATAGCTTCAAGGTATGATGTACAGACAAAGGTATGGTAGGATGTGAATACAGTGGAGGTAAACCTAGGTATTGAGTGATGGTGAGAGATATATTGTCTCTAGAAACATAATTGAAACCAGGTGATGTCATCGCATTTGTGGGTGGTGGAACTGAAAGGTTGGATAAGGTATAGTGAGCAGGGCTAGAGGCTCTACAGTGAAATAAGCCAATAAACACTAACCAGAACAGCAATGGACAAGGCATATTGACATTAAGGAGAGACATGCTTAGTCGAGTGAACATAAGGGTCCAGTGAGTAGTGAGGTTGGTTGGGGTTACGGCAATTCAGACAGCTAGCCGGGCCATCGGTAGCAAGCTAGCATAGGATGGAGGTCTTTTTTTAGCCACCTCGTGCGTTTCCATCGGTAGATTAGTGGGTTTCCGTGTGGTAGAGGGGATCAATCCAATTGGCAAAATAGATATAGTTATAACGACCCAAGAACAATTGGACATGTATGCACAAACACAAGCATACACTATGTAAAGCAATAATTTCCTCACTATTTCATCAGATTGTGGTGTTTTTCTATGATTATTTCATAAAGTGAGATTATTTACATGGTGTGAAATGAGGAGGCGAGGAAGAGACTAAAAACCTAACATAAAAACGCTGTTTTCTGATTCCTTCCAAGTAACAAAATGTCAAGAGAGGGCCTCTTGAACAAATAGAGGAAATATCTTTCTAAGTATTACAGAGATTAGTTTCAAATCGATTAAATGGAGAGAAAAAAAATGCACAGAAAAGCCCTTGAAGGGGGGCAGCCCCTTGAAATACATAATCCTAGTGAAACATATTTAATAAATGTTTGGCAAAAAAACATTTATCCCCCTGTTGATTACATTTATTACAAAAGACCCCATTGTACTGTATACGTGAGAAACATGTATCACCTAAGGGGAGATAAATCAAAACAGCAACTGCATGTGTTTGCTCGACTTATTTGAAGACACCATCTAGGGAAACGACACTAACTACACTAACAACTAGACCAATCTGGATGTAGATGCTGTGGGTTGTTTCTGGGTTACACGCAACGTCATCCTGTTGCATCATCAGCAGCACACATCAGTATGTTTAACATGGCCTCGTACAACCAACAACCTGAGCGATGGGGAAAGCACACTGGGGGGCAATTTCTAAAACCAATATTTATCTTCTTCTCATCAGATAAGTATTTACAACCAAAGCACACACACAAAAAAAACATTTTGTCTGTTTGTTGACTTTGTGTTCGGTTTTCGGAGGGTCTCCGTTGAAATGTAATTATTACCCAGTCTGAGTTTTAACCGTAGAGCTTTCATACAGGGTCTAATGTGTCACTCCTTTTAAACAATGTCATGTTTTAAGCATCCAGGATCAAGTACAAATGACAAAAAGGTCAAACGACAACACCCTCCCAAGCAAAGCATTGTGGTAATGTAATAACTCATAGTGTGGCGGCCATATCTCTGGCGGGCTGACAATCATCAACAATCTTATCTTGGAATATCGGTGGACTTTCACTCTGGTCTATCTATATACAGTTCAAGTCGGAAGTTTACATACACCTTAGACAAATACATTTAAACTCAGTTTTTCACTTTTTTTTTTTTTTTTTTTTTTTTTCACTTTTAATCCTAATAAATACTCCCTGTCTTAGGTCAGTTAGGATTGCCACTTTATTTTAAGAATGTGAAATGTCAGAATAATAGCAGAGACAATGATTTATTTCAGATTTTATTTCTTTCATCACATTCCCAGTGGGTCAGAAGTTTGCATGCACTCAATTAGTATTTGGTAGCATTGCCTTTCAACTGTTTAACTTGGGTCAAACGTTTCAGGTAGCCTTCCACAAGCTTCCCACATTAAGTTGGGTGAATTTTGGCCCATTCCTCCTGACAGAGCTGAGTCAGGTTTGTAGGCCTCTTTGCTCGCACACGCTTTTTCTATGGGATTTTGGTCAGGGCTTTGTGATGGCCACTTCAATACCTTGACTTTGTTGTCCTTAAGCCATTTTGCCACAACTTTGGAAGTATGCTTGGGGTCATTGTCTATTTGGAAGACCCATTTGCGACCAACCTTTAACTTCCTGACTGATGTCTTGAGATGTTGAACCAATATATCCACATAATTTTCCTCCCTCATGCTGCCAACTATTTTGTGAAGTTACTAGTCCAACATTCTAACTACTAGGCTAACTGCCACCTGTCGCCTGTCAATTAGCCTATCAGAAGCTTCTAAAGCCATGACATACTTTTCTGGAATTTTCCAAGCTGTTTAAAGGCACATTCAATTTAGTGAATGCAAATTTCTGTGAAATAATCTGCCTGTAAACCATTGTTGGGAAAATTACTTGTGTCATGCACAAAGTAGATGTCCTGACCGACTTACCAAAACTATAGTTTGTTTAACAAGAAATTTGCGGAGTGGTTGAAAAACAAGTTTTAATGACTCCAACCTATGTGTATGTAAACTTCCGACTTCAACTGTATCTCAACACACACAGTAGGAGAGAGAACTCCTCTTTTTCTCAAGTGTGAGGATGCTTATCCTTCTGTCATTTCAATAAGTAGGTTCTTTGATGTCTTGCTGTTATTATCTTTCTAGAAACTCCACTTATCAAATGTCTCATTTTGGCTCACTCAGCAGCATAGGCAGAGGAATCATACTTTCCAACCTCACTCTAGCCCCGGGTCCCAACCCCTCCTAGCACCTCCTCCCATCTTGTGCCTACCTCTCCCTTTTCATGCTCTAAAGACTAGCTTGACATTTCAATGGGCTGCGATTGAATGAAGCTTTATATCATTGTTCTGCATCTGAGAAACATTTGTTGTATGTTTTTTATTTTTTATTTGTACCTATATTTATTTATTTGTACCTGCAGACAGAATGCAGTGGCCTTTTCGACTGTCAGTCTCCACAGACACTGCAGTAATGACTATGGAACAATGACAAAGCACTGTGACAAAGCTTCTTTTTCCATCTTCTCAGTGAAGTGCACAAAAACATATTAGGTTGTTTGTTTTACCCAATTGCTGGGTCACTTAGTTGGGTTGTTTCTTTAAAAACTGCTGGGTTATTGGTGCTGGGTTATTGAGATCAGAAGACTGGAGGCATAGTTTAGTAGGGGCGCGTTTTTTTCCTTTGACTTAAGACAAGAGGTGTGGGGAGTTCATTACTAATTAGTGATCTTAATTCAACAATCAAGTACAAAGGAGGAGTGAAAACCCACTGCCACTTGGAATGGAATGAGTTTGACAAACTTAGAACCAATGCCAATATGGGGCACTTTACTCTTTAGATTTTATGTTAAATTAATTACTAAACTTATTTTTAAGCCCATGTTTTATCATTATTAATTATAAAAAGATCTGTCAGCGGTATTTTGCGGAGTAAGCAAACTGACTGGACCAGGCTCCTATGTCCCTAGTAAGTTGTTCCTTCAAAGGTGCACCACAGAGCAAAGATATGCAAGGCAGGACCTGCAACTAGTATCGCCAGTGGAGAACGAGAGTGTCGAGTGACGCACACAGCATTTGATTTGATTTGAGCTTCCAGTGATGGGCAGGACTCACATGAGGTATGTTTGTGAATTAATTTGATCAAGCTTTGTAGCCTATGAGTCCTTTTTGAGTCCTTTTTGTTTCTCTGTAATAATTGCCACCTAGCAATTTATGAAGTTGGCTTTAGCTAACCATCTCTCAACCTCATAACTAGCTACAAAACCATTTAAGGCTATCAATCAAGTTAGAGTACCTTGTCTAACTATCATAGCTGGCATGCCTGCTGGCAAGGTTGCTAGACTTTAGGAGCAACTCAAATTGATTGCTCTAATACTTGTTATGATACTTTATACCACAGCATTGTTGAATACTCGTTTCTGATTGGCTAGAAGGGCATTCTAGACTGGACATTAAAAACAGACAGTTGGAAAATATATTGGGACACGTTGCAATCATGATGCAATATGCGCAGACCGTACTTGCTACAAATTTACAGAAAGCTAAATCAACAACTACACAAACTGAAATAGGATACATTATTAACACAGGTCCAATGAGGAAGATATATAGCTAGCTAGCTAGCTTGCATAGATTTTTGCAGAGACATTTTTTTGGAGCATCTGATGACCTAAAGCGGTGAGTGATGAACATGCATTTATCTTGTCCCCTCAGCCGCTAAAGCTGTCAAATCCTCCCACATATTTCCAGTTTAACCAGATGTTTTCAGCAACTGATATTTTAGAATTTGCTTGTCATATTGGCAGGTTTGCTAGTAAAAAACTATTTAGTTAGCTTTTAACCTAGTGTTTGATATGCAATGCGATCTCCTCAGTCAGTGTTGTTGAGTGTCCTGATGAGAAGACAAACTATTATAGCTATAATCATGAAAAAAGCAATAATCATGTTAAACACTATTATTGCACAGAGTGAGTCCATCCAACTTATTATGTGACTTGTTAACCAAATGTTTACTTCTGAATTTATTTAGGCATGCCATAAAAAAGGGGTTGAATACTTATTGACTCAAGACATTTCAGTTTTTCACATTATATGGTATTGTGTGTATTGGCCATTGGCCAAAAAACTCTAAATGTAATCCATTTTAATTTCAGACTGTAACACAACAAAAAGTGAAAAAAATCAAGGGGTGTGAATATTTTCTGAAAGCACTGTAAATGGTATATTTTTTAAATGTAATCTCAAGTAGTTCCTACTTCACATTGTTTCTCAATTACATGTACACATACAGGATAGCAAATTACAGTAAACAGTGTATCATAAATTCATTAGTACAAAACATTTAGATGGTAAAAGGTGTACTCTGAGGCCATTAACCAAGGTCCTCTTCTCATGAGTCTGGTCGCTGCGTATTACAACCCAGCTGGAGAGCACTTGTACATAGACAAGTTTAATTTACTGAAATGGAGTAATCATGCAGACAGAATGAAGGTGACAGCGAGAGAGAGAGAGAAGGAGAGTGAGAGTGAGAGAGAGCGTATGGGAGAGAGCTTGCGAGAGAGCAGGAGAGCACAGTGTAGTGGAAGATATGTGTGTATTTCTTTCTGCACATGGGCCTCATGATGTACATTTCATTAGGTATTAATGACTAGTGTATTGTGGCGAGCTGCGCTGCCTTCTATCCACCAAGGTGTCGCACCTGCAAGGTCATGCAAAACAAGCACATGTTGGATTAATGATCATAACTCTAACCATAATCATCACCTTTTAAACTAGAAACAGTAGTCAGTGGACCGAATAGACCCAAGTTACAGCTTACTGCATGATCACTCCATCTCTCTAGTGTAGCCTTCTGTGTGCTTGTCTGTACGTGCACCAGCGGAGGTCGCTAAGGGCCTCGTTAGGTGCCATGGTCACAGATTTCATGATTCATAGAATTACTTAATCAGAGAATTAATAATGAGTTTGAAAATGTGGAAAATAGAGAGTGAATGGAAAAGTACTGTAATTTAACACGGAGCACACGAGCACATGGCAGTGCTGATGTGAAACATTAAGGAAAGAGAGACAGGGATAGGACACAATGTTTTGTTCTTTGAATTCCAATGTTTAGTTTGTAACAAACAGAATCCCCCATTGAAATATTTTCTTAACTTTTGCACGGAATACCATTGGTGCATTGTGAACATTACAATCACACAAGACTCACATACCTCTATCAAGTTGAATCAGCTTATCGTGTCTGTCGAACCTGACATTTAACTCATGATTGTTGGTATATAGCCTACTGTATATTGTTTCTGCTCTCCAGAGAGACTCAACTATAGTATTCAGTCCAGTGACATACTATTCATGTACAGATTAATGAAAGGTTGAATCACGAGGGTCAAAGCAACTATAAAATAGCAGGAAAAATACCCTGATTAATGATTGCTGAAATTCTCTGCAGCTAATATCACAAATGGAATGTGAGTGAGTCCACAGGCTAAGCATGTGGAAGTATGCTGCAAGGAGGCATGAGGACTGCAGATGCATTAAATTGCAATGTCTGTACTGTGAGGCGCCTATGACAGCGCTACAGGGAGAGAGGACGGACAGCTGATCGTGGCGGACAACGTGAAACAACACCTGCACATGATCGGTACATCCGAACATCACACCTGTGGGACAGGTACAGGATGGCAACAACAACTGCCCGAGTTACACCAGGAACGCACAGTCCCTCCATCAGTGCTCAGACTGAGGCTGGACTCAGGGCTTGTAGACCTGTTGTAAGGCAGGCCCTCCAGACATCACCGGCAACAACGTCGCCTATGGGCACAAACCCACCGTCACTGGATCCAACAGGATTGGCTAAAAGTGCTCATCACTGACGAGTCGCGGTTTTGTCTCACCAGGGGTGACGGTCGGATTCGCGTTTATCGTCGAAAGAATGAGCGTTACACCGATTTGGAGGTGGAGCGTCCGTCATGGTCTTGGGCGGTGTGTCACAGCATCATTGGACTGAGCTTGATGTCATTGTATGCAGGCAATCAACGCTGTGCTTTACAGGGAAGACATCCTCCTCCCTCTTGTGGTACCCTTCCTGCAGGCTCATCCTGACATGACCCTCCAGCATGTCAATGCCACCAGCCATACTGCTTGTTCTGTGTGTGGTTTCCTGCAAGACAGGAATGTCATTGTTCTGCCATGGCCAGCGAAGAGCCCGGATCTCAATCACACTGAGCACGTCTGGGACCTGGTGGATCGGAGGGTGAGGGCTAGGGCCATTCCCCCCGGAAATGTCTGGGAACTTGCAGGTGCTTTGGTGGAAGAGTGGGGTAACGTCTCACAGCAAGAACTGGCAAATCTGTTGCAGTCCATGAGGAGGAGATGCACAGCAGTACTTAATGCAGCTGGTGGCCACACCAGATACTGACTGTTACTTTTGATTTTGACCCCTCCCTCCCTTTGTTCAGGCACACATTATTCCATTTCTGTTAGGCACGTCTGTGGAAATTGTTCAGTTTATGTCTCAGTTGTTCAATCTTGTTATGTTCATACAATTATTTACACATCAAATCAAAGTTTATTTCACCTTACAGTGAAATGCTTACTTACAGGCTCTAACCAATAGTGTGGCGAGAAAAAAAGTGTGTGTGTGTGTGTGTGTGTGTAGGTAAGTAAAGAATTAAAACAACAGTAAAAATACATTTGAAAATAGGAGTAGCAAGGCTATATACAGACACTGGTTAGTCAGGCTTATTGAGGTAGTATGGACATGTGGGTATGGTTAAAGTGACTATGTATATATGATGAACAGAGAGTAGCAGTAGCGTAAAAAGAGGGGTTGGCGGGTGGTGGGACACAATGCAGATAGCCCGGTTAGCCAATGTGCGGGAGCACTGGTTGGTTGGGCCACTTGAGGTAGTATGTACATGAATGTATAGTTAAAGTGACTATGCATATAAGATAAACAGAGAGTAGCAGCATTGTAAAAGAGGGGTTGGGGGGGGCCCACAATGCAAATAGTCCGGGTAACCATTTGGTTACCTGTTCAGGAGTCTTATGGCGTTCGGGGTAAAAACTGTTGAGAAGCCTTTTTGTC
Organism: Oncorhynchus mykiss; assembly: GCF_013265735.2. Classification (NCBI taxonomy): domain Eukaryota; kingdom Metazoa; phylum Chordata; class Actinopteri; order Salmoniformes; family Salmonidae; genus Oncorhynchus; species Oncorhynchus mykiss. The sequence continues at coordinate 39,728,999 of NC_048571.1, forward strand.
CTAGACTTGGCACTCCGGTACCGCTTGCCATGCGGTAGTAGAGAGAATAGTCTATGACTGGGGTGGCTGGGGTCTTTAAAAATGTTCAGGGCCTTCCTCCGACACCGCCTGGTGTAGAGGTCCTGGATGGCAGGCAGCTTTGCCCCAGTGATGTACTGGGCCGTACACACTACCCTCTGAAGTGCCTTGCGGTCGGAGGCAGAGCAATTGCCATACCAGGCAGTTATGCAACCGGTCAGGATGCTCTCGATGTTACAGCTGTAGAACCTTTTGAGGATCTCAGGACCCATGCCACATCTTTTTAGTTACCTGAGGGGGAATAGGCTTTGTCGTGCCCTCTTCATGACTGTCTTGATGTGTTTGGACCATTCTAGTTTGTTGTTGATGTGGACACCAAGGAATTTGAAGCTCTCAACCTGCTCCACTACAGCCCCATCGATGAGAATGGGGACGTGCTTGGTGCTCCTTTTCATGTAGCCCACAATAATCTCCTTAGTCTTGGTTATGTTGAGGGATAGGTTGTTATTCTGGCACCACCCGGCTAGGTCTCTGACCTCCTCCCTATAGGCTGTCTCGTCGTTGTCGGTGATCAGGCCTACCACTGTTGTGTCGTCAGCAGTCGTGGGTGAACAGGGAATACAGGAGGGGACTGAGCACACACCCTTGGGGAGCTCCAGTGTTGAGGATCAGCGTGGCGGATGTGTTGCTACCTACCCTCTCCACCTGGGGGCGGCCCGTCAGGAAGTCCAGGATCCAGTTGCAGAGGAAGGTGTTTAGTCCCAGGTTCCTTAGCTTAGTGATGAGCTTTGAGGGTACTATGGTGTTGAACGCTGAGCTGTAGTCAATGAATGGCATTCTCACATAGGTGTTCATTTGGTCCAGGTGGGAAAGGGCAGTGTGGAGTGCAATAGAGATGGCATCATCTGTGGATCTGTTCGGGTGGTATGCAAATGGAAGTGGGTTTAGGGTTTCTGGGACAATGGTGTTGATGTGAGCCATTACCAGCCTTTCAAAGCACTTCATGGCTACGAACGTGAGTGTCACGGGTCTGTAGTCATTTCGGCAGGTTGCCTTTGTGTTCTTGGGTACAGGGACTATGGTGGTCTGCTTGAAGCATGTTTGTATTACAGACTCAATCAGGGACATGTTGAAAATGTCAGTGAAGACACCTGCCAGTTGGTAAGCACATGCCCGGAGCATACGTCCTGGTAATCCATCTGGCCCAGCATCCTTGTGAATGTTGACCTGTTTCAAGGTCTTACTCACGTCGGCTACGGAGAGTGTGATCACACAGTGGTCCGGAACAGCTGATGCTCTCATGCATGCCTCAGTGTTGCTTGCCTTGAAGCGAGCATAGAAGTGATTCAGCTCGTCTGGTAGGCTCGTGTCACTGGGCAGCTCGCGGCTGGGCTTCCCTTTGTAGTCTGTAATAGTTTGCAAGTCCTGCCACATCCCGACGAGCGTCGGAGCCAGTGTAGTATGATTCAATCTTAGCCCTGTATTGACGCTTTGCCTGTTTGATGGTTCGTCGCAGGGCATAGCGGGATTTCTTGTAAGCTTCCGGGTTAGAGTCCTGCAACTTGAAAGCGGCAGCTCTACCCTTTTGCTCAGTGCGTATGTTGCCTGTAATCCATGGCTTCTGGTTAGGGTATGTACGTACAGTCACTGTGGGGACGACGTCCTCAATGCACTTATTGATATAGCCAGTGACTGATGAGGTGTGTTCCTCAATGTCATCGGAAGAATCTCGGAACATGTTCCAGTCTGTGATAGCAAAGCAGTCCTGTAGTTTAGCATCTGCTTCATCTGACCATTTTTTTATAGACCGAGTCACTGGTGCTTCCTGCTTTAATTTTTGCTTGTAAGCAGGAATCAGGAGGATAGAGTTGTGGTCGGATTTACCAAATGGAGGGCGAGGGAGAGCTCTGTACACATCTGTGTGTGGAGTACAGGTGATTTACAGTGCCTTGCGAAAGTATTCGGCCCCCTTGAACTTTGCCACTTTTGCCACATTTCAGGCTTCAAACATAAAGATATAAAAAAGTATTTTTTTGTGAAGAATCAACAACAAGTGGGACACAATCATGAAGTGGAACGACATTTATTGGATATTTCAAACTTTTTTAACAAATTTAAAACTGAAAAATTGGGCGTGCAAAATTATTCAGCCCCTTTACTTTCAGTGCAGCAAACTCTCTCCAGAAGTTCAGTGAGGATCTCTGAATGATCCAATGTTGACCTAAATGACTGATGATGATAAATACAATCCACCTGTGTGTAATCAAGTATCCGTATAAATGCACCTGCACTGTGATAGTCTCAGAGGTCCATTAAAGCGCAGAGAGCATCATGAAGAACAAGGAACACACCAGGCAGGTCCGAGATACTGTTGTGAAGAAGTTTAAAGCCGGATTTGGATACAAAAAGATTTCCCAAGCTTTAAACATCCCAAGGAGCACTGTGCAAGCGATAATATTGAAATGGAAGGAGTATCAGACCACTGCAAATCTACCAAGACCTGGCCGTCCCTCTAAACTTTCAGCTCATACAAGGAGAAGACTGATCAGAGATGCAGCCAAGAGGCCCATGATCACTCTGGATGAACTGCAGAGATCTACAGCTGAGGTGGGAGACTGTCCATAGGACAACAATCAGTCGTATATTGCACAAATCTGGCCTTTATGGAAGAGTGGCAAGAAGAAAGCCATTTCTTAAAGATATCCATAAAAAGTGTAGTTTAAAGTTTACCACAAGCCACCTGGGAGACACACCAAACATGTGGAAGAAGGTGCTTTGGTCAGATGAAACCAAAATTGAACTTTTTGGCAACAATGCAAAACGTTATGTTTGGCGTAAAAGCAACACAGCTCATCACCCTGAACACACCATCCCCACTGTCAAACATGGTGGTGGAAGCATCATGGTTTGGGCCTGCTTTTCTTCAGCAGGGACAGGGAAGATGGTTATTGATTAAATTGATGGGAAGATGGATGGAGCCAAATACAGGACCATTCTGGAAGAAAACCTGATGGAGTCTGCAAAGGGACGGAGATTTGTCTTCCAACAAGACAATGATCCAAAACATAAAGCAAAATCTACAATGGAATGGTTCAAACATAAACATATCCAGGTGTTAGAATGGCCAAGTCAAAGTCCAGACCTGAATCCAATCGAGAATCTGTGGAAAGAACTGAAAACTGCTGTTCACAAATGCTCTCCATCCAACCTCACTGAGCTCGAGCTGTTTTGCAAGGAGGAATGGGAAAAAAATTCAGTCTCTCGATGTGCAAAACTGATAGAGACATACCCCAAGCGACTTACAGCTGTAATCGCAGCAAAAGGTGACGCTACAAAATATTAACTTAAGGGGGCTGAATAATTTTGCACGCCCAATTTTTCAGTTTTTGATTTGTTAAAAAAGTTTGAAATATCCAATAAATGTCGTTCCACTTCATGATTGTGTCCCACTTGTTGTTGATTCTTCACAAAAAAATACAGTTTTATAGCTTTATGTTTGAAGCCTGAAATGTGGCAAAAGGTTGCAAAGTTCAAGGGGGCCGAATACTTTCGCAAGGCACTGTAGAATTGTTTTCCCTCTGGTTGCACATTTAACATGTTGATAGAGATTTGGTAGAACTGATTTAAGTTTCCCTGCATTAAAGTCTCCGGCCACTAGGAGCGCCGTCTCCGGGTGAGTGATTTCCTGTTTGCTTATACAGCTGGCTGAGTGTGGTCTTAGTGCCGGCATCTGTCTGTGGTGGTAAAGAAACAGCCACGAAAAGTATAGCTGAGAAACCTCTAGGCAAGTAGTGTGGCCTGCAATTTATCATAATATACTCTACTTCAGGCGAGTAAAATCTAGAGACTTCCTTAGATTTCGTGCACCAGCTGTTGTTTACAAATATGCATAACCCCCCCCCCCCCCCTCCCTGGTCTTACCGGAGTGTGCTGTTCTATCCTACCGGTGCAGCGTGTATCCCGCTAGCTGAATATCCATGTCGTCATTCAGCCACGATTCCGTGAAACATAGGTTTTTACAGTTTTTGATGTCCCGTTGGTAGGATCTTCGGGATCGTACCTCGTCTAGTTTATTGTCCAATGATTGCACTTTGGCGAGTAATATTGACGGTAATGGCAGCTTTCCTAGTTGCCTTCTGCGGGTCCGGACCAGGCATCTGGCTCTTCTTCCTCTGCGTCGCTTCCTTTTGCTAATAATTGGGATCTCTGCCCTGTGGGGTGTTTGGAGAATATCGTGTGAGTCCTGCTTGTTGTTGTTAAAAAAATCTTAGTCTAATCTGAGGTGAATGATTACTGTCCTGATATCTAGAAGCTATTTTCTGCCGTAAGATACGGTTGCAGAAACATTATGTACAAAATAATTTACAAATATCGCGAAAAACACATAATAGCACAATTGGTTAGGAGACCGTAAAGCGGCGCTGAAAGTAAACTCAATTGACAGTGAGAGGACATTTCTTTTTTTCTGAGTTTAACCTTTCTGATCTCCCCATCCCAGATCCGGGATCGTGAATACAGACTCAAGCTCATTACCATAACGCAACGTTAACTATTCATGAAAATCGCAAATGAAATGAAATAAATATGCTAGCTCTCAAGCTTAACCTTTTGTTAACAACACTGTCATCTCAGATTTTCAAAATATGCTTCTCAACCATTGCAAAACAAGCATTTGTGTAACAGTATTGTAGGCTAACGTAGCATTTAGCATTAGCATTCAGCTGGCAACATTTACACAAAAAAACAGAAAAGCATTCAAATAAAATCATTTACCTTTGAAGAACTTCAGATGTTTTCAATGAGGAGACTCTCAGATAGCAAATGTTCAGTTTTTCCTGAAAGATTATTTGTTTAGGACAAATCGCTCCGTTTTCTGCGTCACGTTTAGCTATGAAAAAACCCCTGTATCCAGGATTGTGTAAATCTATCAGCAAGCTCATTAGCATAACACAACGTTAACTATTTATGAAAATCGCAAATGAAATGAAATAAATATGCCATCTCTCAAGCTTAGCCTTTTGTAAACAACACTGTCATCTCAGATTTTCAAAATATGCTTCTCAACCCTAGGAAAACAATCATTTGTGTAAAAGTAGCTAGCTAGCGTTGGCATTTCGCGTTAGCATTTAGCGTTAGCATTAGCGTTAGCATCCAGCACGCAACATTAACAAAAACATAAAAGCCTTCAAATAAAATCATTTACCTTTGAAGAACTTCTGATGTTTTCAATGAGGATACTCTCAGTTAGATAGCAGATGCTCAGTTTTTCCAAAAAGATTCCTTGTGTATTAGAAATAGCTCCGTTTTATACATCACATTTGGCTACCAAAAAAAATCTGAAAATTCAGTCCTCAAAACGCGAACTTTTTTCCAAATTAACTCCATAATATCGACTGAAAACATGGCAAACGTTGTTTAGAATCAATCATCAAGGTGTTTTTCACATATCTCTTCATTGATACATCGTTCTTGGACACATGCTTTCTCCCCTGAATCCAATGGTAAAGTAGAAGCAGCTGGCAATTGCGCACCGAATTCGACGCAGGACACCAGGCGGACACTTGGAAAATGTAGTCTCTTATGGTCAATCTTCCAATGATATGCCTACAAATACGTCACAATGCTGCTAAGACCTTGGGCGAACGACAGAAAGTGTAGGCTCATTCGTTGCGCAATCACAGCCATATAAGGAGAATGGAAAACAGAGCTTCAGAAATTCTGCTAATTCCTGGGTGATGCATCATCTTGGTTTCGCCTGTAGAATGAGTTCTGGGGCACTTACAGACAAAATCTTTGCAGATTCTGAAACTTCAGAGTGTTTTCTTTCCAAAACTGTCAAGATATGCATAGTCAAGCATCTTTTCGTGACAAAATATCGCGCTTAAAGCGGGAACGTTTTTTATCCAAAAATGAAATAGCGCCCCTAGAGCTCTAACAGGTTAATAGCTTACAACAAAACGTACACTCAGTATTACTTTCTTAGCCACAGTATACATATCCTGGCATGTTGCATAATTTGTGCAGCAGCATACAAGACATATTTTTGTTGTGCTCACTTGAACAGGAAGGTGGGGCGGCAGTCCTGCTTGTGGGAAAACTTTGTCATCAAAGTCTGGCATTCTCTGGATTCATGGTGCTTTCAAGACAACTGGAAATTTGGGGGAAAATTAGGTTGAATAATGACGTCAGTGATCTTCAGGTTGAAACGTTGATGCTCTAGAAAGAGGCCTGAGTTCCCGACTTGGAATTCCGAGTTGGATGAACGGTCAAAACTTATTTTCCCAGTCGGAGCTCATTTTTTCAGCGTTCACAGTTGTCTTCAACGCACTGGAGTCAGAAGTCAAAGATTTCAGTTTTCTGTCAATCCAGTTCCCAGTTGCTTTGAACACGGCAGAAATCATGCTGGATTGACAGCATGGCCGATGTAGTCAACTTTTTCTGGTCCATGACGTTGTGTATGAATGTTTATCCTTTCAAGGTTGGAAAAGAGACCCTTTCAGACAGATTTTTTAAATCCTTAATCCCAGACTTGGAACACATACCTTTCCACCGAATAGCAGGCAGGGGAAGCAAAAATAGTGTTTAGCCACTGATTCCTATAAAACCACTCTGTACTTTAGCTGGCTGCCCCTCCACCAAAGAAAGAGCTGCTAGGCTGAAGCACCTTCATTTTGAAGCAACCTTACTCAACAGAGTATGCTGCTTCATTAACTCAAGGATAACTCTTTTTTTTTACATTGTTTGCAAACTGATATGTGACACGAATGAATGCCAAAATGAAATGCAAAACATGTGGTGCTCAAAAAACCCTCTGCCCCACCTGAACCTGAATGACGGGTCGCCACTGACCTGTCCCCTAAATCGGCATGAGCTTTAGCCAGCTTCTCTGACTATTGTTGTCATACCATGTATGACAAGATTGCATGACAACAACATGCCTGCATGACAACGCTAGTCAGAGGAGTTGGCTAAAGCTCATACAGATATGAGGCCATGCATACTAGAAGGCATACAATGAACATACAGTCCGTTTTGAGAACAGCTTGGCTAAGAGATGACAATAAGCTTTGGGCCAACCTCAGAATGGAGCACTAAAAGACTATAAACTGTTAAATGTAATTACATCTGCAGTGGCAGACTGTGGTGCTGCATTAGTGTCTGAAAGGACCAATGGGGAGGTCAAGATCCATTTTCCTCTCACAGTGACAGCATGGGACCCAGTGGCATGGCATGGGCTATGGCCTCAAAGCCTTAACAAGCCCCTTAATACACAGTTCCATCTAGGGCTATATGCCTTAGTTTTCTTTTTTTTAACAGAAAAATACTATGATTGAACTACTGGATACAAATGCAGATCAACACTTCAGTTGTGGAGAGTGCTTGTATAAACATATCTCGTTCAAACATAAAATCTGTTCTAATCCCTCTCATCTGTTCCTATAACTGTGAGATGTGGGCTGCATTGTCACTGAGGCACGGCTGAGCACACAATAGTGCCTTAATCCAGAGCGGCTGACTCATCGAGATGTGGATTAGGCTGCTGTATACGTTTTCCGCCCTACGCTAAACAAAAAAAAAAAAACAGTCATCAGCAGAAACCCAAACCGCCGCGATCATCCACGCTTTTCCCCTTGTTCGTAAAATGGAACGCCGATTGTGCTTGGGGAGACGTAATGATAAGCTTGGGCATGACAAGAGAAATGCCAGCGCCTTATGCCTTTTATCAGTAGATGGCGGTTTGCTGCTGTGTGTTCATACTTGAGTTTTGGAGGGGAAGTTGCTATACTTAATATATTCAAGGGGCATCTTAGGGAAATAAATGTTGTGTAGTTTTATTATCATAAAGGAGTATCTCAGGAACAGAAATGTGGTTGTGTGCTTTCAATGTTTAATATTTAAAATGTCATATTTTGTCTAAGGATGTTCTGTGTTATGTCATTCTGTATTATGTTTCATGTTTTGTGTGGAACACAGGAAGAGTAGCTGCTGCTTTTCATCAACAAATGGGGATCCTATCCTAGTGTCCTACATCGGCTGAAAGCTTAAATTCTTGTTCATATAACTGCACTGTTCAATTTACAGTAGCTATTACTGCGAAAAAATGCCATGCTATTGTTTGAGGAGAGCTCCAAACAACAAAATATTTTTTTCACCATGATAGGTTTGATAAATTTACCTCTGAAGGTGAAATGTGTACTTACATTCTGAAATCTTGATGTGACTTATCAAACAAAGGGTCGCAGAGATAACATGAAGTAACATGAAGTTTTGTTAGATAAAATCCATTTTCATATCCTAAAAAGGTCCATATAGCATGCACGATCGATTTTGTATTTCCAATTGTATTTTCAATTTGTTAAGAAAGGTGAAAATCTAACCCTAAACATTGTTTCAACCAGTCAAATCACATTTGTATGTATTCCTCAGAAATTCTAGAACGTAACCAGACTTCACTATATCATTAGGGGTGTAGCATATCCTATGGGACACCAAATTTGGTCAGAGAGCGACGCCTTCATGGCACGCCGATGACTCGGGCGGTCTTCACTTGATCGACTCTAACTTTGTCAAAATAAGCACCAATCGGGGTCAAACAAAGTTAGCTAGATAGCCAATGAGCTGGGCTTTATGGGAGTATCTGGAAACCCTGTATCTGTCGCAGAATGTAGCTGCTAACCTTTTGCGACAGCATGCCTTTTCCTTTTGGACAAAACTTATAAGAATATTCAGTTATGAAGTTATGAAAACTTGTTATTTTGCAAATGTTTAACTTATAATATGGCTACTAATACTGGAAAAGCTAAATCAAAGTCCAAGTATACAGATTTGACGATATTCTTGCAGAAAAATGTAATATGAATGCAAATGTCTCCACAATTTGTCCAAATGTGCCTGGGTGACTTCACACTAAATGTCATGTAGATTGCTCATACTTCAACTTTTCCGTCTTTGTACATTTGCACATATACTGCTGCCATCTTGTGTACACCATTGGAATTACAAACAGATTGATGGCTGGAAGTGTGACCTTTCTGTTGCATTTCAAAGATGGTGCCAGATATCTTGTGTTATATTCTCCTACATTCAATTCACATTTCCACAAACGTCAAATTGTTCCCTTTCAAATGGTACCAAGAATATGCAAATCCTTGCTTCAACACCTGAGCTACAGGCAGTTACATTTCGGTATTTACTTTTAGGCTAAAATTGAAAAAAAGGGGGCTATCCCTAACATATACCAAAGGGTATATACAGTGGGGCAAAAAAGTATTTAGTCAGCCACCAATTGTGCAAGTTCTCCCACTTAAAAAGATGAGAGAGGCCTGTCATTTTCATGGCAGGTACACTTCAACTATGGCAGACAAAATGAGAAAAAAAATCCAGAAAATCACTTTGTAGGATTTTTAATGAATTTATTTGCAAATTATGGTGGAAAATAAGTATTTGGTCAATAACAAAAGTTTATCTCAATAATTTGTTATATACCCTTTGTTGGCAATGACAGAGGTCAAACGTTTTCTGTAAGTCTTCACAAGGTTTTCACACACTGTTGCTGGTATTTTGGCCAATTCCTCCATGCAGATCTACTCTAGAGCAGTGATGTTTTGGGGCTGTTGCTGGGCAACACGGACTTTCAACTCCCTCCAAAGATTTTATATGGGGTTGAGATCTGGAGACTGGCTAGGCCACTCCAGGACCTTGAAATGCTTCTTACGAAGCCACTCCTTCGTTGCCCGGGCGGTGTGTTTGGGATCATTGTCATGCTGAAAGACCCAGCCACGTTTCATCTTCAATGCCCTTGCTGATGGAAGGAGGTTTTCACTAAAACTCTCACGATACATGGCCCCATTCATTCTTTCCTTTACACGGATCAGTCGTCCTGGTTCCTTTGCAGAAAAACAGCCCCAAAGCATGATGTTTCCAATCCCATGCTTCACAGTAGGTATGGTGTTCTTTGGATGCAACTCAGCATTCTTTGTCCTCCAAACACGACGAGTTGAGTTTTTACCAAAAAGTTATATTTTGGTTTCATCTGACCATATGACATTCTCCCAATCTTCTTCTGGATCATCCAAATGCTCTCTAGCAAACTTCAGACGGGCCTGGACATGTACTGACTTAAGCAGGGGGACACGTCTGGCACTGCAGGATTTGAGTCCCTGGCGGCGTAGTGTGTTACTGATGGTAGGCTTTGTTACTTTGGTCCCAGCTCTCTGCAGGTCATTCACTAGGTCACCCCGTGTGGTTCTGGGATTTTTGCTCACTGTTCTTGTGATCATTTTGATCCCACGTGGTGAGATCTTGCGTGGAGCCCCAGATCGAGGGAGATTATCAGTGGTCTTGTATGTCTTCCATTTCCTAATAATTGCTCCCACAGTTGATTTCTTCAAACCAAGCTGCTTACATATTGCAGTCTTCCCAGCCTGGTGCAGGTCTACAATTTTGTTTCTGGTGTCCTTTGACAGCTCTTTGGTCTTGGCCATAGTGGAGTTTGGAGTGTGACTGTTTGAGGTTGTGGACAGGTGTCTTTTATACTGATAACAAGTTCAAACAGGTGCCATTAATACAGGTAACGAGTGGAGGACAGAGGAGCCTCTTAAATAAGAAGTTACAGGTCTGTGAGAGACAGAAATCTTGCTTGCTTCTAGGTGACCAAATACTTATTTTCCACCATAATTTGCAAATAAATTCATAAAAAATCCTACAATGTGATTTTCTGGATTTTTTTTCATTTTGTCTGTCATAGTTGAAGTGTACCTGTGATGAAAATTACCGGCCTCTCTCATCTTGCACAATTGGTGGCTGACTAAATACTTTTTTTGCCCCACTGTATATATATATATATATATATATATATATATACATATACACAGTGCCTTGCGAAAGTATTCGGCCCCCTTGAACTTTGCGACCTTTTGCCACATTTCAGGCTTCAAACATAAAGATATAAAACTGTATTTTTTTGTGAAGAATCAACAAGTGGGACACAATCATGAAGTGGAACTACATTTATTGGATATTTCAAACTTTTTTAACAAATCAAAAACTGAAATTGGGCGTGCAAAATTATTCAGCCCCCTTAAGTTTATACTTTGTAGCGCCACCTTTTGCTGCGATTACAGCTGTAATCACATATATTACCCTTTGGCAGCTTTATCAGAAAGCACATCATTGATTTTCACTGCTACGCAGATGACACGAAAGTTTACATATCTGTGTCAGAGGATTTTAGCTCCATGGATAAATTATTAGATTCTATTAGTGATTTAAGAACTTGGATGGCTCACAACTTCCTCCAGCTAAATCAAGACAAGACTGAGGTTCTTATTGTTGCAGCAAAAGCACATTTTAATTTAATTGCAATAAAGATAAAACACCAGGTAAAAAACCGAGGTGTTATTTTAGACTCTGAACTCAATTTTTATTCACACATTAGGAATGTGACCAAAATAGCCTTTTACCACCTGAGGAACATTTCCAAGGTGAGTCTCATCAATTATTTTATTACAATCAGGCTTGACTACTGTAATGCTCTCCTGTTTGGTCTACCCAAGAAAGCCATTGGTCAACTGCAAAACATACAGAATGTAACGGTTTTCTTGGTGAGAAGGAGAGTCGGACCAAAATGCGGCGTGTCTATTGCAATCCATGTTTAATGAAGAAACACACTAAACACAAACACTACCAAAACAATAAACTTAACGAAAACCGAAACAGCCTATACTTGTGCAACCTAACACAGAACAATGACATCAGGACACTAAGGACAATCACCCACGACAAACTCAAAGAATATGGCTGCCTAAATATGGTTCCCAATCAGAGACAACGATAAACACCTGCCTCTGATTGAGAACCACTTCAGACAGCCATAGACTTAGCTAGAACACCCCACTAGCTACAATCCCCATACATACACACCACATACCATGCCCATACCCATGCCACACCCTGGCCTGACCAAATAAATAAAGATAAACACAAAATACTTTGACCAGGGTGTGACAGAACCCCCCCCCCCTAAGGTGCGGACTCCCGAACGCACCTCAAAACAATAGGGAGGGTCCGGGTGGGCGTCTGTCCATGGTGGCGGCTCCGGCGCGGGATGTGGACCCCACTCAATCAATGTCTTAGTCCCTTCTCCTCGCGTCCCTGGATAGTCCACCCTCGCCGCCGACCATGGCCTAGTAGTCCTCACCCAGAACCCCACTGGACTGAGGAGCAGATCGGGACTGAGGGGCAGCTCGGGACTGAGGCAGCTCGGAACTGAGGGGAAGCTCAGGAGTGAGAGGAAGCTCAGGAGTGAGAGGAAGCTCAGGCAGGTTGATGAATCTACCAGATCCTGGCTGGCTGGTGGTTTCGGCAGATCCTGGCTGACTGGCAGATCCTGGCTGACTGGCAGATCTGGAAGAGTCTGGTCGACTGGCAGATCTGGAAGAGTCTGGTCGACTGGCAGATCTGGAAGAGTCTGGTCGACTGGCAGATCTGGAAGAGTCTGGTCGACTGGCAGATCTGGAAGAGTCTGGTCGACTGGCAGATCTGGAAGAGTCTGGTCGACTGGCAGATCTGGAAGAGTCTGGTCGACTGGCAGATCTGGAAGAGTCTGGTCGACTGGCAGCTCTGGCTGCTCCATGCTGACTGGCTGCTCCATGCTGACTGGCTGCTCCATGCTGACTGGCAGCTCTGGCTGCTCCATGCTGACTGGCTGCTCCATGCTGACTGGCAGCTCTGGCTGCTCCATGCTGACTGACTGCTCCATGCTGACTGGCTGCTCTGGCTGCTCCATGCTGACTGGCAGCCCTGGCTGCTCCATGCTGACTGGCGGCCCTGGCTGCTCCATGCTGACTGGCGGCCCTGGCTGCTCCATGCTGACTGGCGGCCCTGGCTGCTCCATGCTGACTGGCGGCCCTGGCTGCTCCATGCTGACTGGCGGCCCTGGCTGCTCCATGCTGACTGGCGGCCCTGGCTGCTCCATGCTGACTGGCGGCCCTGGCTGCTCCATGCTGACTGGCGGCCCTGGCTGCTCCATGCTGACTGGCGGCCCTGGCTGCTCCATGCTGACTGGCGGCCCTGGCTGCTCCATGCTGACTGGCGGCCCTGGCTGCTCCATGCTGACTGGCGGCCCTGGCTGCTCCATGCTAATTGGCAGCTCTGGCGGCTCCTTGCAGACTGGCAGCTCTGGCGGCTCCTTGCAGACTGGCAGCTTTGGCGGCATCCTGCAGACTGGCAGCTCTGGCAGCTCCTTGCAGACTGGCAGCTCCTTGCAGACTGGCAGCTCCTTGCAGACTGGCAGCTCCTTGCAGACTGGCAGCTCCTTGCAGACTGGCAGCTCCTTGCAGACTGGCAGCTCCTTGCAGACTGGCAGCTCCTTGCAGACTGGCAGCTCCGAACAGGCGGGAGACTCTGGCAGCGCTGTAGAGGCGGAAAGCTCTGACAGCGCTAAACAGGCGGGAGACTCCGACAGCGCTGAAGAGGAGGAAGACTCTGACAGCGCTGGACAGGCAAGGCGCACTGTAGGCCTGATGCGTGGTGCTGGCACTGGTGGTACTGGGCCAAGGACACGCACAGGAAGCCTGGTGCGGGGAGCTGCTACCGGAGGGCTGGGGTGTGGAGGTGGCACAGGATGGGTTAGACCGTGAAGGCGTACTGGAGATCTTGAGAGCGGTGCTGGCACAGGACGTGCAAGGCTAGGGAGGTGCACAGGAGGCCTGGTGCGTGAGACTGGCACCATCTTCACCAGCCGACTAACACGCACCTCAGGACGAGTATGGAGCGCTGACCCAGGTGCCATCAAATCCCCGACACGCTCCGTCGGGCGAATTCCATGTTTAAAACACCAACTCCCTCATTTCTCTCTCCTCCAATTTCCCCATTAACTCCTTCACAGTCTCTGTTTCGTTCACCTCCAACACCGGCTCTGGTTCTGGTCTCCTCCTTGGCTCCTCACGATAAACAGGGAGAGTTGGCTCAGGTCTGGCTCCTGACTCTGCCACACTCTCCCTGAGCCCCCCCCCAAGAAATTTTTGGGGCTGACTCTGGGGCCTCCGTCCGCGCCGCCTTGCTTGCTTCGCAAACTCCATTCTCCTATATCCTTCCGCGCACTGCTCCATCGAATCCCAGGCGGGCTCCGGCACTCTCCCTGGGTCGACCGCCCACCTGTCTATCTCCTCCCAAGAAGTATAGTCCATACTGTACTCCACTTTGGGCTGTTCCTGCCTGTTGACACACTGCTTGGTCCCTTTGTGTGGGTGATTCTGTAACGGTTTTCTTGGTGAGAAGGAGAGTCGGACCAAAATGCGGCGTGTCTATTGCAATCCATGTTTAATGAAGAAACACACTAAACACAAACACTACCAAAACAATAAACTTAACAAAAACCGAAACAGCCTATACTTGTGCAACCTAACACAGACCAATGACATCAGGACACTAAGGACAATCACCCACAACAAACTCAAAGAATATGGCTGCCTAAATATGGTTCCCAATCAGAGACAAAGATAAACACCTGCCTCTGATTGAGAACCACTTCAGACAGCCATAGACTTAGCTAGAACACCCCACTAGCTACAATCCCCATACATACACACCACATACCATGCCCATACCCATGCCACACCCTGGCCTGACCAAATAAATAAAGATAAACACAAAATACTTTGACCAGGGTGTGACACAGAATGCTGCAGCCCAGTTACTGACCAAGACCAAACGGAGAGCACACATTACACTGGTTTTAACATCGCTGCACTAGCTGCCTGTGAGTTTTAGAATTCATTTTAAGATTCTTCTATTGGTTTTTAAATCTATCCACGATTGTGCAACCCAATACATGTCCGACTGCTTTTAAGTTATGTACCCAGGTCCTCTGGCACTGGCCTTTTAACTGTCCCAAAGCCTAGGACCAAGAGGCATGGAGAGGCAGCCTTCAGTTACCATGCCCCCAGCCTTTGGAATAGCCTGCCAGAGAACATGAGGGGGGCCTAAACTGTGAAAAAAAAAATTAAAACACGCCGTTTTAGCTTTGCTTTCCTTAGGGTGCTTTTTAGTCGTTCAGTTTCTTTTGTTTTTTTATCCTCTTATATTTGGTGTGTAGTAAATATATATATATATGTTTTTATTTATTTTTTTTTTGCCTGTGAAGAACATTGTGTTGCATTCCATGTCTGAAGTGTGCTGTACAAATGAAGCTGGGTTTGATTTGATAGTTTGTTTTGTAGGGGGGCTCCTTTTGGCTGCTAAGTCACATGACATATGATTATTATATCTCTCATGCCAAAACATATTGGAACAATATCTTGTCTTGTTGCTTTTTGTACTATGTTGCTCTGTCTGTATGCTACATCTTGCTTGTCCTATGTTGCTCTGCATTTGCTCACTGCTCAATGATTGTCTATATTGTAATTGTTTCTAATAACCTGCCCAGGGACTGCAGTTGAAAATGAGCTGGCTGGCTAAAACCGTCAATTTTACTGAAACGTTGATTAATATGCACTGTCCCTGTAAAAATAAAATAAACTCAAACTCAACACCACCAAAAAATTGCAGGGTGCGATAACACCAGACAGTAACACAGTGCAGTTAACGTTAGTCGAAACATAATCCCCACACACAAAGTTCCCACTTAGAATAGAGTATGGAAGAACAAGTTGAAATCAATGGAGTGACTGCAAATGTGATTTGACTAAGGCAGATGCCTCTAGACAGAACAGAGCAGAGAGAGAATTTAAAATCAGCCACTTATTCTCTCCTCACCCCACAAGCTAAATTTCACACTTTCTTGAATTGAGAAATTGCATTTCAACACAAACTTTTGGTCAGCCGCAAACATTTGCACATTCCACACACTGATCCTGTGACAATTACAATACAAATTAAGCAAGAAAACACATGTTTTTTTTGTTGAATAATTAATTAACTCTCTCCTTTGTCCCTCAGGTATTGCTGGCAACCCAGTGCTTTTCAATGGGAATGGAGACGCCCCTGGTCGCTATGAGATTTACCAGTACCAGATCAGAAACCAAACAGCTGAGTACAAAATCATCGGGCACTGGACCGACCAGCTCTATCTGAATGTAAGCACTTATTTTTTTTATAGTTCATACAGCAGCTGCAGATGCTGTACTTTAGATATATTATCAGACTCGTCCCCTCCACATTACCTTCATGGGTTTCACCATGTGTGTCAGTGGCTCTCCTCCTGACACAGCTATGATTGGCTGTTGTCGTCTGTTGGTTCTACTGCAGCGCTTCCTTGGCTCAGTAATTCCTCTTGATCCATTTGCTACTGGCTTTGTGCACACATCTTAAAAGTTGAAAACATCCAGAGGGTGCTTTAGTGATTAACAACAAAGACTGAAATGAAAAGAAAGCAATAAGAGCTTAAAAACCGATACATTGCTATAGTGACTTTAGACACCATCCACTGTCTTAGGGAAACAATAGTGTGCAATTGTGGACACATGGGGGTAACAAAGCTATAACAATGAATTACATGAAGCCGGCCCCGCAAATAATGCTTAAATGGAATAAGAAGAGATGGCCTTGGGCTAAGAAAGATAGAAAGAAAAAAATAAGCAGGTTTCTATGGAGTTGACCTGGTTTCTAAGGAGTTGACCTGGTTTCTAAGGAGTTGACCTAGTTTCTAAGGAGTTGACCTAGTTTCTATGGAGTTGACATGGTTTCTATGGAGTTGATCTGGGTCTGTACCTCTTTCAATGCTGTGAACACAGAATGAATGGAATGGTGTTGTATTTTCTAGTCCTTGGCACCTACTGTAGTGTGCACCAATTCTCTTTCCTAAGGATATTTTAGTCAATTAGGATTCTTATATCTGTTAATGAAATACACATTTGGGGATGAGTTTGCCGCCCATGAATTTAACAACCAACATCGATGGCAAAAAAGTGAATAACATGACGCTAAATATACTGTTTTAAAAAGGCAAATAGAGTTTGGGAGAGGAGAATCCCCAAAACGAACCGCATACCAGTGGCAATTTTCATTAAACAAGAAGAGACTGTGTATGGGTTATAGTGTTAGTTATTTGAGAAGTGTTTGACTGTACCCCTCCTCTCCTCTCCATCTCAATCAGATCCGAGCAATGCACTGGCCAGGTGGAGGTCGTCAGATCCCTTACTCCATCTGCAGCCACCCCTGCCAGGCCGGAGAGCGCAAGAAAATAGTGAAGGGCATCCCTTGCTGCTGGCACTGCGAGCGCTGCGACGGCTACCAGTACCAGGCAGACACCTACAGCTGCAAGATGTGCCGCTTTGACCTGCGTCCCAACGAGAACCACACGGCCTGCCGTCCCATCCCCATTGTCAAGCTGGAATGGAGTTCCCCCTGGGCCGTCATACCTGTCCTCATCTCCGTGGTGGGCATCATGGCCACTCTGTTTGTGGTGGTCACCTTTATCCGCTACAATGACACGCCCATCGTCAAGGCGTCAGGCCGTGAGCTCAGCTACGTTCTACTGACGGGTATCTTCATGTGCTACGCCACCACTTTTCTCATGATATCTGCCCCTGACGTGGGCATCTGCTCCCTCAGACGGATCTTCCTGGGTCTGGGGATGAGTATCAGCTACGCAGCCCTGCTCACCAAGACTAACCGCATCTACCGCATCTTCGAGCAGGGATCCATGTCGGTGAGCGCCCCCAGGTTCATATCCCCAGCCTCCCAGCTGGTCATCACCTTCAGCCTGACTTCGGTGCAGCTACTGGGGGTGTGTATCTGGTTTGGCGTGGACCCGTCTCAGGCCATCATCGACTACGAGGACCAGCGCATGGCCAATCCGGACATGGCCCGTGGCGTGCTCAAATGTGACATCTCTGACCTTTCTCTGATTTGCCTGCTCGGCTACAGCATGCTGCTAATGGTCACCTGCACAGTGTACGCCATCAAGACTCGAGGCGTGCCGGAGGCCTTCAACGAGGCCAAGCCCATCGGCTTCACCATGTACACCACCTGTATCATCTGGCTGGCCTTCATCCCCATCTTCTTTGGTACCTCCCAGTCCACAGAGAAGGTAAGCTCAGAGGTGTGTTTTTTTCTGGTCTGTTTGTTTTTGCACTTGTTGATATCCAAAAGGATGGCATAAGCACAAAGAGGATTATACAGACTGGGTCCCTCTCTCTCTGTGTGTGTCTCTCTCTCTCTCTCTCTCTCTCTCTCTCTCTCTCTCTCTCTCTCTCTCTCTCTCTCTCTCTCTCTCACACACTCTCTCTGTCTTTTGTCTTGGTTGAAATAAAATGCTTTTTTATAATGTTTTGTTTATAGAGAGGCCTTTACACCATTGTTTGTTTATGGAAGGAGTGTGCTGGGGAGTCAGTGTAGGCAGGTGGACATGACTGGTTGAAAAAAGCATTATGCTATGGTATGCATGAGCCTTTTCTGGCAGAGCTTCTCTCTAGAGTCGAACATGCTGACCACACTGACTAGGTATCTCTCTTTTCCCTTTCCTGCATTTTTTAAAAACCTTTATTTAACTAGGCAAGTCAGTTAAGGACAAATTCTTATTTACAATGACGGCCTACACCCGCCAAACCCGGACGAAGCTGGGCCAGTTGTGCGCTGCCCTATCGGACAATCACGGACGGTTGTGATACAGCCTGGAATCAAACCAGGGTGTCTGTGGTGACGCCTCTAGCACTGAGTTGCAGTGCCTTAGACCACTGCGCCACTCGAGCATGCATTTACACATTTACATACATACGGTTGAAGTCGGAAGTTTACATACACTTAGGTTGGAGTCATTAAAACTCGTTTTTCAATCAGTCCACATATGTATTGTTAGTAAACTATAGTTTTGTCATGTCATTTAGGACATCTACTTTGTGCATGGCACAAGTCATTTTTCCAACAATTGTTTACAGGCAGATTATTTCAGGAAACTATATATGCATTTTTACATGTATTGATCTCCTTATTTTTGGTCTTAAACTAATTCCATTTACAGCACCAGTCAAAAGTATGAACACACCTACTTTATTTGTACTATTTTCTACACTGTAGAATAATAGTGAAGGCAACAAAACTATGAAATAGCACATATATAAATCATGTAGTTACCCAAAAAGTGTTTTAAACAAATCAAAATATATTTTATATTTGAGATTCTTCAAAGTAGCATTCTCTCAACCAGCTTCATTAGGTAGTCACCTGGAATGCATTTCAATTAACAGGTGTGCCTTGTTAAAAGTTAACTTGTAGAATTTCTTTCCTTCTTAATGAGTTTGAGACATTCAGTTGTGTTGTGACAAGGCAGGGGTGGTATACAGAAGATAGCCCTATTTGGTAAAAGACCAAGTCCGTGTTATGGCAAGAACAGCTCAAATAAGCAAAGAGAAATTACATACTTTAAGACATGAAGGTCAGTCAATAAGAACCTTGAAATTTTCTTAAAGTGCAGTCGTAAAAACCATCAAGCGATGTGATGAAACTGGCTCTTATGAGGACCGCCACAGGAATGGAAGACCCAGAGTTCCCTCTGCTGCAGAAGTTCATTAGAGTTAACAGCCTCAGAAATTGCTGCCCAAATAAATGCGTCACAGGGTTCAAGTAACAAACATATCTCAACATCAACTGTTCAGAGGAGACTGTGTGAATCAGACTGTCATTCTGCAGCAATACACCATCCCATGTGGTTTGGGCTTAGTGAGACTATTATTTGTTTGGGATGAGTTGGACCGCAGAGTGAAGGAAAAGCAGCCAACAAGTGCTTAGCATATGTGGGAACTCCTTCAAGACTGTTGGAAAAGCATTTCAGGTGAAGCTGGTTGAGACAATGCCAAGAGCGTGCAAAGCTGTCATCAAGGCAAATGGTGGCTATTTTTAACACTTTTTTGGTTACTACATGATTCCATATATATTTTATTTCATAGTTTTGATGTTGTCACTATTATTCAAAAAATTTCAAAATAGTAAAAATAAAGAAAAAACCCTTGAATGAGTAGTAGTTCTAAAATTTGGACCGGTAGTGTAAGGAATTAGAAATTATTTTAACTTTTGATACTTAAGTATATTTTAGCAATTACATTTACTTTTGATACTTAAGTATATTTATAACCAAATACTTTTAGACTTTTACTCAAGTAGTATTTTACTGGGTGACTTTCACTTTTACTTGAGTCATTATCTGTTAAGGTATCTTTACTTTTACTCAAGTATGACAATTGGGTACTTTTCCCACCACTGCCTTTCACCGCAGATGCAGAAGGGTGATATCGCTTGATGCAGTGGATTGAGATGCAGCCCATGCAAAACAGATATATTTGGCTTAAACAGACAGATTGACAGATCGTTTCCATTATGTTAATTCGATTTCTGCGGGGGTGCGGAAACTGTAGGCTAAGGGATGGTGAATTTTTCTGTTATACTCTGTGTCAAAGCACCGATTTTCATTTTGTAATCATTAAGTTTTAATCTCCCCTGCAGTCTTGGTTTTATGAAGACTAGAATTACAAGCAGAGGATTGTATAATTCTATGATTACAGTATATCTGAGATATAATTACATTGGGGAGGTTAGTATCAATATAAAACTGCTAAGCCATTAATTACTTAAATATTAGAAGTTTTGATCTGAAGAAATGTCCTATTCTTCATGCAGAGGATTTGAAGATAAGTCCTATAAACTCTGCAGGCCCTTTGCATACAGTAGCCTGCTTGTTATTCTGTGACTCATGCGTATGTGACAGCCACGTGCCACAGTGTATTAGTGACCGTTGAGCTGTTTACACAACCACAGAGCTCACACTCGTGTCATTGTGTCAAATCAATGATTCTGGCCTGGTGAACGGCAAATCCACTGAACACTGGGATTCACACCTAGGGGAAATTGCATTGGTTTTCATTCAAAAACTTTCAAGCATTCGATTAAGCCTGCCTGGAATGGAGTGTCAGATGGGCGGGGTTTGCACTTTTCTGGACTATTCCATTGGTTCTGTTGTGACATCCATGCTGAATAAAGTGCAGCATAAGAATTAGAAAGAAACCAAATACTATTTGAACCCCAGGTCTGCTGGGATGTAGAGGTCAGATGGGAACACTGGGAGAAATGGATGCACTGTAAACCCCAATGTGCTGTCATTAATTAAAACTTTTGAGGAAACCTGTTGCAGTTAATATATCTGAGTATAGTTATTGTGATTTTGTAGTCATTACTCAAACTGATGGAGTCACTGTGACCCTGTAGAGCAGGGGTAGGCAACCCTGGTCCTTGAGTACCGAAGGCACTTCATGTTTTTGATTTAACCGACCTGGAAGACCAGGTGTGTTGAATGTAATACAGTGGCCTGAAGCTCATGGTTTACAGGCCTGCAAATAGGCTTGCAAAATTCCGTTAACTTTCCCAAAATTCCCAGATTTTCTAAAAATCCTGGTAGAAGAATTTCCAGGAATATTCCACCCGGGATTTCTGGGAAACCTTGGAAATTTACCAGAAGGTTGCAACCTTACATTGCAAGTCACATTATGCTGGTTTACAGAGTGATGTGGAAATCCTATTACAATCCTGCCAGAGTTAAGCTATCTAACAGCCGAAGTGTTTTATTCACCCGCAACCTGCATTCAAAATGACTGCCAGGATTTTTTTTTATTTTACCTTTATTTAACTAGGCAAGTCAGTTAAGAACAAATTCTTATTTTCAATGACGGCCTAGGAACAGGGGCAGAACGACAGTTGTACCTTGTCAGCTCGGGGGTTTGAACTTGCAACCTTCCGGTTACTAGTCCAACGCTCTAACCACTAGGCTACCTGCCGATTAGGAACAGTGCGAGGAGACTACCTAAGCCATTTAAACTGGAACAACCATTTTCGTAACGGGTGCAAAAAAATTGGATTAGTTTACAAAAATGCATGTTATTTATCTTTGTGTCGCATAAGACTAATCAATCAATCACTCAGTGTAAACGCAAAAACACAGATATTAAAAACAATCATTTTTTTAAAAAAAAGTACATTTGTACTTTAAAAAAAAAATGTAGTTGATGTGACTTCTCATTTAGTTTTGATTCAGTACCACATTAACATTTTAAGTAATAGGCCTAATCACTTTTCATTGACTTTGAGTTCAATTTACCAGAGGTATTTGAGTTAAAAATGCCTTGGGGTTTACAGTGTGGATGTTGCGTTTTTAGCACATAACCATAGCTGTACAGTACAGTGTACTATTGGGCTCCACAGCCTTGGGATAAAAACAACGGTTAAAATGAGTAGGTGGAAGCAGATCTTTTTGGCAGATAGACAAAGCATGGGGCCTCAGTAGCTGTCATGAGCACTGGTTATTTACTCAGGAGCGAGAGGCTAGTGAATGCCTTGCACTGGCAGGGATGACACCATCGGTGGTGCTGGAGTAAAACAACAGAAAGGGGGGGGGGGGGGGGGGGGGGGGGTCTAAAGAGATATACTATAATGTCATCATCATCACCGTCTTCACACTAGGCTGCAGAGGCAGAAAAAAACAGAGTACATTCTGCTGGGATCTCTACTCAGCTTTGTACATGGCTAAAATGTATATATTGTAAGACTGACAATCACTTATGAACTCCATTCAACATGTGTGTATTCTTCTGCAGTGCATTACCGGGCATTGCATAGGACAATTGCGAGTTAGATGCACTCAGTCACTGTGCTCAATGTCCATTGTGCGCTAACGTAATGAAGCCCTTACTGAGCTAGATTGACTGTGTATCAGTCAACTTCCTTTATCAGTATGACCTGTTGTGTTGTTAACACAATGCGTACTCACCTGAAGAACAGAACGATACCTGCAGGGATCAAAAGGGAAAACCACTTTTTACAAGAAGATTAGGCCGTTTTTGCTTAAACGCTTCTAAATCCTGTCAGCTACCGTCACATTGTGTTAATAATGGTGCATAAATACTGGCATATGGATCAGCCTTCAAAGGATCGTTCATCACTAAATTAATAAGAACAAGGTAAACTAACGCAAACTGCAAAACGCTCCATATGTACTGAATAACAGGTAACCTGAACATTGCTTATCTCCTGTAATCAGTAGCAAACCGCAATGGATATCAATAACTACTGTCTTCCAGCTGTCCATCTTCTGCCTTGAAAGATAAAAGAGAATTGTGAAGTAGACTTAGCGTACGCTTTTCCTAGATGAGGTAATCCATTAGCTAGTGTGGCTTTGAATCACGAAACAGGAGGTGCCCTACTTTTTGTTTCTCCTCACAATCCTGCAGAAACCCAGCTCTTCTAATTCAATTTGAAATCCTGGAACAAGTTCTCTTATAGAGGCTTAAGATAAGAGGTGGCTTTTCTTCTCCCAATTCACATTAAACATTCATTCATTCGTTTTTTTTCCCCCTTGGAAAGGGGCAGACACAATTGTGGCGAGAACTTTTAATTCTTCGGGAGGAGGAGGGCCACCACTGCCAGGAGGCTAGAGCTCTGTTACTGTAGGTGAGAGAGAGAATACAGTGGCGTGACTGAGCTAAGACTTCCCTTATACTGCTCCCTCTGCTTTCTCTTTCGTCTTAACGTGCACGACAGTAGCTTGTCATATTACACACATGCACACTTAGGGAACTTTGAATGTAACGTAAATATGCCTCGGCGGTATGATGAGAAGACATGAGATTTAGTGTTGAATTACTGTGCTATTTGTTCTTAAAGATTCTCTTTTTCGAGCTAAAATATTCAGGTTAATGCCGTCCACAATCAACAATACTGGGCTGCAGTACACGCAAACTTCTTGATTTTCCAATCAATTAGAATAATTCTGTGATAGATCATCTGTGCTGTTATGTAAACAATGTTCCTTTATAAGAAATTAACATGCAAAAACAAAAGCACCTCGTAATCATCCAAAGTGACAAGCCCAACAAAGCCTTGCAGCTGGAAA
This sequence comes from Oncorhynchus mykiss, assembly GCF_013265735.2. Taxonomy (NCBI): domain Eukaryota; kingdom Metazoa; phylum Chordata; class Actinopteri; order Salmoniformes; family Salmonidae; genus Oncorhynchus; species Oncorhynchus mykiss. Next base: position 39,752,892 of record NC_048571.1, read on the forward strand.
TGACATGTCTTTTAGAGCAAATTAAATGCTTGAGTGGCTCTGGGTCTTGATTTAGCTTATCTGTCCGCCTATGTGCTCATCACCAGTTTACTGCATGCCTCCCTCGCCTGGCACTCCAATTACATGACATTTATTTGTCATCCTGTGTCAGAAGAAATGTAACAAATGCCATATAGGAGGCCTTCTCTATCAGTCAAATCTGGTCTATCTATAGTGTGTGATCACAGAGCATGATGCTGGAAATCGATGTGGCACTGCCTCACCTGGAGAGGTGCAGTAAATCAGAGGATGTCTGTCAGGTAGGGGTGAGTGGGAGGAGTGGTAGGAACGCTTCACAATGGAGTCCAAGGACAAGGTTTCTCTCCTCACAATGGACACAATTCCAACACAATCGGCCGCCTTAGAAAGAGCTGCCATTATGGTGCTCGAATACCTGACGGCTAGTCAGTGGTTTTGTCCATCTCTTTTATGATATCAAGTTTTCATTATGCTGTTTACAGTGTTCTTGTCGTTGCCTCTCGGCTGTTAAAAAAGTAGGTTAGTTCAACAGCCTTAGATTACATGCTGTGATGTGTCCATTTGCTGTAATGCTAGGTCAGAAACAGTCTTCACGCCATTAGCTGCCTAAACAGAGAGACAGACAGACCAATGACCCCACTCTGCTTTGGTAGTTGTTTGTTTTTCAACTTTCTATACCGTCGCTAAATTACACAAACAAGTGTCTCCTCCTCCAGGTAGACCCATTGTAGCAGCAATCGACTCTGTGACATCCAACATTTCTACATTTGTGGATTACCACATTAAACCGATGTTTGAGAATCTCCCATCTTTTGTCAAAGACACTAGTCACAGGATCTCATTGATAGAGGGCTTAGGAAGGATACCAGAGGGCACCCTGCTGACCACTAACATCCCACACACTGGAGGCTTGCAGGCGCTGCAACACTTCCTTCAGCAGAGAGACTCGACCCTTGCTCCATCCAATGACTGCATCTTACAACTTACTGAACTGGTGTTATCCAATAACTACTTAGTCTTTGAGTCAGACTTTTTCCTTCAAATTCGGGGTGTAGCCATGGGCTCCTCCTTTTCCCCAAACTACGCAAACCTGTATGTGGGACAATTTGAGGAAGCACTCCTTAATGAAACAGAGACACACCCCTTACTTTCTAAAATCCTACTGTGGAAGAGATACATAGATGATGTCTTTGTGCTCTGGGAAGGAAGTCAGCAGAAACTAAATTAATTACAAACTCTACCAAACGAGAGCTCTGAATATCTCAAATTCATGATGCAGACTGATGAGAGATAAATAAACTACCTGGACTTATGGATCGTCAAAGAGAATGATGCATTACACACAGACTTATACACAAAGCCCACAGATCGCAATACCCTGCTACGTGCGAATAGTATGCATCCCCTTCCCCCCAAGAATGGTCTACCATATAGCCAGTTATGCAGGGTTAAACGAATGTGGCCCTTCGACAGATTTTGACAACAATGCAACAAAAAAAAAAAGGACAGATGCATTCAAAATGAGAGGCTACAAGGACTCTTGATGCTGCAATGATGAAATTATCTCAAAAACCAAGAGAGGAATTACTAAAAAATCTATTCTGCAATCTTGACACCTATCCCAAATGGGAACTACAAATGTGGCTCATGCGCACAGTGCAATGGCACTATAAAAACATCCTTCAGACAGCCACATACAGGTCGAAAAATCCCTGTTAGGGGTATCATCTCATGCTAGAGTAATCATCACCTGTTCATGTGGAAACGAAAAGACAATTAAAACAACGCATAGCTGAACACCGCAGCTCAATCAGGTGTAAGAATATTGACTATCCAGTAGCAGCTCACTTTGTTGAAGCTAACCATCCAACACACAGGCATTGAGCATGTTGCTCTACCATGGAGAGGAGGTCACATTGAGATCATACTACTACAAATTGAGGCTTAGTGGTCTGAATATTGACTTTGATCACAGGCCCTTCTTATGAACAATTATTTATTTTATGAAGTCTTAGAAATTGATATTTTTCTTTCTACAGCTTATTAGTGTACACAGAATATGTTCCCCCTGCTGATGATGCTCATTATGCATTAAGGTTGAACCAAAAGATTACATGTAACAAATAAGAAATGAAATACGAAACAATTAAATATGTGAAATGGAATTTAACAATAATGCATGTTGATGCTAATATGATGTACAATATTCAATTATGTTTCTATATGATAACAATAGCCTAATATATTTAATATGCCATAAATTATTTAAATTTTTTAAACAGTTTCACAGATTGTCATTGGTTGCACTAATTGCACTGTTTGTCTTCATAACCTGGTTCAAGTATTCATGACATTAACCTGAGGAAGGCACAGTGATGCCAAAACGTTGGTGAATACCGAATAAATTACTGGGAGTTTACAGTGCCTTGCGAAAGTATTCGGCCCCCTTGAACTTTGCGACCTTTTGCCACATTTCAGGCTTCAAACATAAAGATAAAAAACTGTATTTTTTTGTGAAGACTCAACAACAAGTGGGACACAATCATGAAGTGGAACGACATTTATTGGATATTTCAAACTTTTTTAACAAATCAAAAACTGAAAAATTGGGCGTGCAAAATTATTCAGCCCCTTTACATTCAGTGCAGCAAACTCTCTCCAGAAGTTCAGTGAGGATCTCTGAATGATCCAATGTTGACCTAAATGACTAATGATGATAAATACAATCCACCTGTGTGTAATCAAGTCTCCGTATAAATGCACCTGCACTGTGATAGTCTCAGAGGTCTGTTAAAAGCGCAGAGAGCATCATGAAGAACAAGGAACACACCAGGCAGGTCCGAGATACTGTTGTGAAGAAGTTTAAAGCCGGATTTGGATACAAAAAGATTTCCCAAGCTTTAAACATCCCAAGGAGCACTGTGCAAGCGATAATATTGAAATGGAAGGAGTATCAGACCACTGCAAATCTACCAAGACCTGGCCGTCCCTCTAAACTTTCAGCTCATACAAGGAGAAGACTGATCAGAGATGCAGCCAAGAGGCCCATGATCACTCTGGATGAACAGCAGAGATCTACAGCTGAGGTGGGAGACTCTGTCCATAGGACAACAATCAGTCGTATATTGCACAAATCTGGCCTTTATGGAAGAGTGGCAAGAAGAAAGCCATTTCTTAAAGATATCCATAAAAAGTGTTGTTTAAAGTTTGCCACAAGCCACCTGGGAGACACACCAAACATGTGGAAGAAGGTGCTCTGGTCAGATGAAACCAAAATTGAACTTTTTGGCAACAATGCAAAACGTTATGTTTGGCGTAAAAGCAACACAGCTCATCACCCTGAACACACCATCCCCACTGTCAAACATGGTGGTGGCAGCATCATGGTTTGGGCCTGCTTTTCTTCAGCAGAGACAGGGAAGATGGTTAAAATTGATGGGAAGATGGATGGAGCCAAATACAGGACCATTCTGGAAGAAAACCGGATGGAGTCTGCAAAAGACCTGAGACTGGGACGGAGATTTGTCTTCCAATAAGACAATGATCCAAAACATAAAGCAAAATCTACAATGGAATGGTTCAAAAATAAACATATCCAGGTGTTAGAATGGCCAAGTCAAAGTCCAGACCTGAATCCAATCGAGAATCTGTGGAAAGAACTGAAAACTGCTGTTCACAAATGCTCTCCATCCAACCTCACTGAGCTCGAGCTGTTTTGCAAGGAGGAATGGGAAAAAATGTCAGTCTCTCGATGTGCAAAACTGAAGGAGACATACCCCAAGTGACTTACAGCTGTAATCGCAGCAAAAGGTGGCGCTACAAAGTATTAACTTAAGGGGGCTGAATAATTTTGCACGCCCAATTTTTCAGTTTTTGATTTGTTAAAAAAGTTTGAAATATCCAATAAATGTCGTTCTACTTCATGATTGTGTCCCACTTGTTGTTGATTCTTCACAAAAAAAATACAGTTTTATATCTTTATGTTTGAAGCCTGAAATGTGGCAAAAGGTCGCAAAGTTCAAGGGGGCCGAATACTTTCGCAGGGCACTGTATATATGGAGTGTGCAACTTTCTTTATTTTTATGTTTTTTCATATGTAAACAACATTATTCATTATTGTACAGCTGTCCCAGAGGCCTAATAGAACACAATGAGGATCAATGGGACAGAGCACAGAGGCCTGGATAAGATCTAGGATTTCATACTGGTTGCATCGGCTACATGACACAAGCATGAAGCTGTTGCCCTGTGCTTTCCTAGAGGGAGAGGAGGGGATTGGACAAGAAGCTAATCAAGGCCAAAACATTGTAGTCACTTTGTAAATCACGTTCTCCAGATACACCACATTAGAGTCCCCGGGGGGAAAAAAAATCTTTATTGGTTTAATTAGACTATTACCACTGAAACCATTGTGAGGCTGTGAAATTGAAATTAATATTGAAATGATTCATAGCCTGTTGTTTAAATATGCCATACAAACTATGACTAAAACCTAGAAGCGGCACTGTTTCCCAGGAAGAATGTTAGTCAATAACGGATATTGAAAGTGCTTTTTATTCATCAGTCTTAAGATGGAGCATATCAAATCAAATCAAATCAAATTTTATTTCTCAAATACACATGGTTAGCAGATGTTAATGCGAGTGTAGCTAAATGCTTGTGCTTCTAGTTCCGACAATGCAGTAATAACCAACGAGTAATCTAACCTAACATGTTATGCAGCTCGCACATTGGCATTTTATTAGGATGAATCTTATCCTGGAGGCAGAGCTAAGCGTTTTTCACTAGATGGGCCAGCCGCAAAGTCAAAATTGGCTATACCGTAAAAATGTATGAAAACAAAAAAATTGCTTTTTTTTGTCTTAAGGTGAGGCATAAGGTCAACAGTGGTGGGAAGGTTGGTGTTAAAGGGGAGCTGAACTTCCTGATTTGACCTTGTTTTTCAGTGGTCATGACTGACGCCTGAGTCATCCCAATAAATGCCCATCTACATCCAGCTCGCTAAAGAAATGCAGGTTCATAGAAATCATATGTTCTATATGTGTAGGTCTGCCAATAGCACTCCTCCAATATGTACTGCTCTGAATGTGCTGAGGAAGAGGCAGATTAGGGGAGAAGTACAGGCGAATGATCCAACCAGTCTACTGTCTTAGTCACAGTCTGAAAATGGGTTTGCTCTGATATACACTCACAGCCCCATGGTGGACGGTTAATTTTAGGCTTATTCAACAGAACTGCAATGCCAAACAGTAATTAAAATGTTCAGATTGTACAGTGAATGAATTCTAATGGTCAACACTGCATTAACGGACGATATGCTTTGTATTTGTATTTATATTTATTATGTATCCCCATTAGCTGCTGTCAAGGCAGCAGCTACTCTTCCTGGGGTCCTGCAAAATGAAGGCAGCTACAGTAGGGAGAACAGGTATTTGATACACTGCTGATTTTGCAAGTCTGTATGGCCCTCTCCATACAGACCTTCTCCAGATCCTTCAGGTTTCTGGGCTGTCGCCTGGCAATACAGACTTTCAGCTCTTTCCAAAGATTTTCTATTGGGTTCAGGTCTGGAGACTGGCAATTCCTACCTTCAAAGTCTCTTACAGTTGACTCCAATGCACATCGGAGTTATAAACCAGAGCAAAAACAGACAGCGAAAAAAAACAGTAAAGTAATCACAGAAGTCAAAGGATCATCAGTACTCAGTTACTTCACACAGTAGTCATCACATCAGATACAGTAACTATAGACTAATAAGTGTAAAGCTCTCAACAAACATAGTACCAACATGATGTAAACATGGTGTTAAAATATCAAATTAAATGTTATTTGTCACACATTATGTAAACAGCAGGTGTTTAGTAGACTAACAGTGAAATGCTTACTTACGGGCTCTTCCCAAAAATGCAGAGACAAAAAAAATGTACAAAATATAGGAATGATAATAACACAAGGAGAAATACACAATGAGTGACAATAACTTGGCTACAGTACCGAGTCGATGTGCAGGCGTAGGTGGTAATTGAGGTAGATATGTATATGTAGGTAGAGGAACTAGGCAACAACATAGATAATAAGCAGTAGCAGCAGAATATGTGATGAGTCAAAAGAGTTAGTGCAAAGGGGGTCAATAGAGATAGTGCAGGTAGCTATTTGGTTAACTATTTAGCAGTCTTATGGCTTAGGGGTAGAAGTTGTTCAGGGTCCTGTTGGTTCCAGACTTGGTGCATCGGTACCGCTTAATAACCCATAATGACAAAGCGAGAAAACGTTGTTTTTTTTGCAAATGTATTAAAAATAAAAAACAGAAATACCTTATTTACATAAGTATTCAGACTCTTTGCCATAAAGACTTGGAATTTAGCTCAGGCGCATCCTGTTTCCATTGATCATCCTTGATGTTTCTAACACAGGTGGACAAGTTGTAAATTGAATTGATTGGACATGATTTGGAAAGGCACACACCTGTCTATATAAGGTCCCACAGATGACAGTGCATGTCAGAGCGAAAACCAAGCCATGCGGTTGAAGGAATTGTCCGTAAAGTTCTGAGACAGGACTGTGTCGAGGCACAGATCTGGGGAAGGTTACCAAAGCATTTCTGCAGAATTGAAGGTCCCCAAGAACACAGTGGCTTCCATTATTCTTCAATGGAATAAGTTTGTAACCACCAATATTCTTCCTTGAGCTGGCCATCCAGCCAAACTGAGCAATCGGGCGAGAAAGGCTTTGGTCAGGGAGGTGAACAAGAACCCGATGGTCACTCTGACAGAGCTCCAGAGTCCCTCTGTGGAGATGGGAGAACCTTCCAGAAGGACAACCATTTCTGCAGCACTCCACCAATCAGGCCTTCATGGTAGAGTGAGCAGATGGAAGCTACTCCTCAGTAAAAGGCACATGACAGCCTGCTTGAAGTTTGCCAAAAGGCACCTAAAGGACTCTCAGACCATGAGAAACAAGATTCTCTGGTCTGACAAAACCAAGATTGAACTGTTTGGACTGAATGCCAAGCGTCACGTCTGGAGGAACCCTGGCACTATCACTACGGTGACGAATGGTGGTGGCAGCATCATGCTGTGGGGAAGCTTTTCAGCGGCAGAGACTGGGAGACTAGTCAGGATCGAGAGAAAGATGAACGTAACAAAGTACAGTGAGATCCTTGATGAAAACCTGCTCTAGACTGCTCAGAACCTCAGACTGGGGCGACGGTTCACCTTCCAACAGCACAACGACCCAAGCACACTGCCAAGACAAGGCAGGAGTGGCTTCGGGACAAGACTCTGAATGTCCTTGAATGGCCCAGCCAGGGTCCGGACTTGAACCCGATCAAAAATATCTGGAGAGACCTGAAAATAGCAGTGCAGCGACGCTCCCATTCCAACCTGACAGAGCTTGAGAGGACCTGCAGAGAAGAATGGGGAAAACTCCCCAAATACAGGTGTGCCAAGCTTGTAGCATCATACCCAAGAAGAATCGAGGCTGTAATCGCTCCCAAAGGTGTTTTAAGAGAGTACTTAGTAAAGTGTCTGAATACTTATGTAAATGTAATATTTCATTTGTTTAATACATTTGATAAAATGTACAACTACCTGTTTTTGCTTTGTCGTTATGGGGTATTGCGGGTAGATTAATGAAGGGCATTAAAAAATATATATATATTTTTAGAACAAGGCTGTAACATAAGAAAGTGTGGAAAAAGTCAAGGGGTCTGAATACTTTCTGAATGCACTGTGACTTCTATTTTTTGGAGAATACACACCAATATTGCACTATCTGTACATTCAGAGGGTAGCTGGTTTCTGTACTACAATTCTACCAAGTATTTATACCACTGACAGACTTTTATGAGCTGTTTTGACTGCAACTAAGCATATATCTAAGGTAGGTTTGATTTTGTACACAATCATACTTAGTTATTACCAGTTATAACCATAGGCGAGTACACAAGGTGCTCCATCTATATCAGGTCAAGATCACCCCAACTGTTCCCCTCCGCCCTCTGAGGATATGTATAATTTAAAATTATGTCTCCAGATTCAAAGAAAAACTTTTTTTAGATTTGCCGTACAGTAGCTACTTCTCTGAGAATACAGCTCTCTGTGTAAATTCAGAGCTTATCCGGGTTCTTGTATTGCATATATCAAGTATTTTACCATTTGAAGAATTTGCATCCCATTGGCAGATTATTATATGCACAGATTATTATTATTATTTTTAACCTTTATTTAACAAGGCAAGTCAGTTAAGAACAAATTCTTATTTTCAATGACAGCCTAGGAACAGTGGGTTAACTTAACTGCCTGTTCAGGGGCAGAACGTCAGATTAGTAGCTTGTCAGCTCGGGGATTTGAACTTGCAACCTTCCGGTTACTATTCCAACGCTCTAACCACTACCTTATTACAGTCATACATGGTATAGAAAAGTACAATCTTACGCTCGCTAAAGAAATGCAGGTCTGTAGAAAAACATATGTTCTATATGTGCAGGTCTGCCAATAGCACTCCTCCAATATGCACAGCTCTGAATGTGCTGAGGAAGAGGCAAATTAGGGGAGAAGTACAGGCGAATGATCCAGCCAGTCTACTGTCTTAGTCACAGTCTGAAAATGGGTTTGCTCTGATATACACTCACAGCCCCATGGTGGACAGTTAATTTTAGGCTTATTCAACAGAACTAGTAATTAAAATGTTCAGATTGTACAGTGAATGAATTCTAATGGTCAACTCTGCATTAAAGGATGACATGCTTTGTATTTGTATTTATTATGTATCCCCATTAGCTGTTGTCAAGGCAGCAGCTACTCTTCCTGGGGTCCTGCAACACGAAGGCAGCTATATACAGTCGTGGCCAAAAGTTTTGAGAATGACACAAATATAAATTTTCACTAAGTTTGCTTCTTCAGTGTCTTTAGATATTTTTGTCAGATGGTACTATGGAATACTGAAGTATAATTACAAGCATTTCATAAGTGTCAAAGGCTTTTATTGACAATTACATGAAGTTGATGCAAAGAGTCAATATTTGCAGTGTTGACCCTTCTTTTTCAAGACCTCTGCAATCCACAATGGCATGCTGTCAATTAACTTCTGGGCCACATCCTGACTGATGGCAGCCCATTCTTCATAATCAATGCTTGGAGTTTGTCAGAATTTGTGGGTTTTTGTTTGTCCACGCGCCTCTTGAGGATTGACCACAAGTTCTCAATAGGATTAAGGTCTGGGGAGTTTCCTGGCCATGGACCCAAAATATCGATGTTTTGTTCCCCGAGCCACTTAGTTATCACTTTTGCCTTATGGCAAGGTGCTCCATCATGCTGGAAAAGGCATTGTTAGTCACGAAACTGTTCCTGGATGGTTGGGAGAAGTTGCTCTCGGAGGATGTGTTGGTACCATTCTTTATTCATGGCTGTGTTCTTAGGCAAAATTGTGAGCCCACTCCCTTGGCTGAGAAGCAACCACACACATTAATGGTCTCAGGATGCTTCACTGTTGGCATGACACAGGACTGATGGTAGCGCTCACCTTGTCTTCTCCAGACAAGCTTTTTTCCGGATGCCCCAAACAATCGGAAAGGGGATTCATCAGAGAAAATGACATTACCCCAGTTCTCTGCAGTCCAGATGCACTCACACCTGCCTGCTGCCATTCCTGAGCAAGCTCTGTACTGGTGGTGCCCCAATCCACCAGCTGAATCAACTTTAGGAGATGGTCTTGGCGCTTGCTGGACTTGAACCCCTTTTTGTGCAAAGCAATGATGCGGTTCCTTGCAGGTAACCACGATTGACAGAGGAAGAACAATGATTCCAAGCACCACCCTCCTTTTGAAGCTTCCAGTCTGTTATTCAAACTCAATCAGCATGACAGAGTGATCTCCAGCCTTGTCCTCGTCAACGCTCACACCTGTGTTAATGAGAGAATCACTGACATGATGTCAGCTGGTCCTTTTGTGACAGGGCTGAAATGCAGTGGAAATGTAGTGGGGATTCAGTTCATTTGCATGGCAAAGAGGGACTTTACAATTAATTGCAATTCATCTGATCACCCTTCATAACATTCTGGAGTATATGCAAATTTCTATCATACAAACTGAGGCAGCAGACTTTGTGAAAATTACTATTTTTGTCATTCTCAAAACCTTTGTCCACGACTGTACAATAGATGCATATAGAAGTATTCCTACCTTCAATGTCTCTGACAGTCTGACATACTGACACTGGAGTCAAAATGACCATAAAGGAATTGAATTTATAAAAAGTCCATATTGATACAGAAACACTAAACAATTATTTAGATTTATTAAGAACAAGTTCACTGACAAAGTCGTGAAAAATGTGAAGAATTGAATGAACCGCCTTTAGACTATGATATGGTCAAAATAACATCAGTCGATGGTATGAGGGTTTAGAAGTTAACATCCCATCATGCTTAATTGCCCAGTTGTCCATTATTTTGGCTAGAAGAAAAGTGACTTTGAAAGATGGGTCTCAAAGTAGCATAGGGGGTTTAAAGTGTGTGTGTGTGTGTGTGTGTGTGTGTGTGTGTGTGTGTGTGTGTGTGTGTGTGTGTGTGTGTGTGTGTGTGTGTGTGTGTTTCACCAGATCCCATCCAATTGAACACTTACAGGAGATTCTGGAGTGGCGCCCGAGACAGCGTTTTCCATCAACAAAACACCAAATTATGGAATTTCTCGTGAAAGAATGGTGTCGCATCCATCCAGACACTTGTAGAATCCATGCCAAGGCGCAAATTAAGCTGTTTTGGCAGCTCGTGGTGGCCCTAAGCCCTATTAAAACACTTAATGTGGTTACCTGTGACACAGGATGGTCATAATGCTTCTTGACAGTGTCATAAAGTGTATTTTTAAGTTATTTAAAATATGATGAAAAAAAACATGATTGCAAAAAATTCATTACACAACAAAGGTCTTATGAAACAAACTTTCAAACTAAAGGAAACTTCTTGGCAGGGAAACTTTTTGATTCTCTGCCAAAATATAACGCAATATATGTCACAACAGGTGTAAATATATGGGTCGTGGCAGTGTTATGACCACATTATGACAGGTTATGACATGTCATGTCAACTGTTATGACATGGTTATGACTGTGTCATAACGTAATATGACGGTGGGTGTCAAGTAAAGTTGAACCATTAGTACAATACAGCAGCAGATAACATAAACCAAGTAATCGATCAAATAATTTCCCACTACAACTTGTCCTGATTGTCCCCGTTTATTTACTTGTTCTTAAATTAATCCATGGATAACAACTTGGGTCCTGAATCCCCCCATAAGACAGCAGAGCCAAACACAGCCCAGAGCAGAGCACTAGTGGTCTGTGTCTCCACAGCTGTGAGAGGCTCTACCACCGCTGGCATCTGCTCCTTTAACAAATCAAATCAAATCAAATGTATTTATATAGCCCTTCGTACATCAGCTGATATCTCAAAGTGCTGTACAGAAACCCAGCCTAAAACCCCAAACAGCAAGCAATGCAGGTGTAGAAGCCCGGTGGCTAGGAAAAACTGCCTAGAAAGGCCAAAACCTAGGAAGAAACCTAGAGAGGAACCAGGCTATGTGGGGTGGCCAGTCCTCTTCTGGCTGTGCCGGGTAACGTCCCATCCACTATTCTCGATGGTGCTGTACTTCACCTAGATGTTAAGCAAAGCAATCTGGAGAGAAAGCGGAGCGTCTTAGAGGGTTAGACGTAACAAAAACAAACAAAGACACACTAGCAGAAGTCTGGGGATGCTACACTATGTTGATGAAACAGCAGGAGGGAATCTCTTGCTGCGTTAAGATAGCTAGCTACGAAGGTCTAGTCAAACTGAACAGATTAGAATTATAATGGTCTCTCAGTCAAATACCTTACAGGTTAACACATTATTGATATTTATTGATTTCATTACATGTTAAACGAGATGTGTCAGTGTGGATTATGTTTGTTTTAGGTTGGGTCATACAGTGTCATGTTATAAAATAATTTGGGTCTATACCATCTTCTATTAGCCCAACCTTTAATTGCTTTTCCCTCATCAAGTTAGGTGATCAGTATTTGTAACAATGAACTGTATACATTACAATTCATACGAGCCTGTCCCTCCCATTTAATGTTCTCAATAAGATGGCCTAATTAACACAGTTCTGCTTTGCAAACACTTAAAATTGAGTGAGGGAGACTGCTGATCAGCAAGGCCCTCCCCTGTGATTCACAATGTTCAGCCATGGATAAAAAATTCATGAGGTTATTTCGTTTTTTATGGGGCAGCTTGTAGTGAATCAGAATAGGGCAGATAGGCTGGTGTTATGACATTCCGTTTTAAAGGTTGACGTGATGGCCATGTTAAAACAAGCACTGCCGAAAATCAACAAACAAGAGAGTCTTGGATGCGTGCACCGCGGTGGTGGTGGTGGTTGTGTGTGTGTGTGTGTGTGTGTGTGTGTGTGTGTGTGTGCGTGCGTGCGTGCGTGTGTAATGGGGGGTTATGAAGAGAGGATCAAGCCATCCTACCAACAGATACCTTTATTAATAATTGACTTCTGTCATGTGAAATGTAATGAATAATAGTGACCAAGAAACATGTCTCATATGCTTTAGGCTTACAGTGTATACTCTATTACACGTACTCGTTACACAGGCACAAGAACTTTGATGAAGAGTAAAGCTTTGTCATGGATTGTACGGTGTATGTTGTGTCCTTCACAAATAATTTCCGTCTCTTCATGAAGGACATACAGCAAGGACAAATGGACAGAAGTGTTTAACCGCAGATAAGGAAAGAGGGTTTGACATGAGCATTAACATCTAGAGTAAACCACCAGGGATGTGGTGGAGCAGTAACTGTCGATTCTTAGTGCTCTTTATTAACTTTAGGCAGGGAATATAGCCCGGCAGATTGTGTATGGTTCCCGACACCGGTTACATTAACCCTAATCTTAACCCTAAACTTAACCAATTTCGATCCGTAGGTCTAACAGAGTCTCCATGACATTACTTTACAGATGTACATCCAGACAACCACGCTGACCATCTCTGTGAGCCTGAGTGCATCTGTCTCTCTGGGGATGCTGTACATGCCCAAGGTCTACGTGATCCTCAGGCACCCGGAGCAGAACGTTCCCAAACGCACACGCAGCCTCAAGGCTGTGGTCACAGCTGCCACCATGTCCAACAAGTTCAACCCCAAGGCGAGCCTACGTCCCAACGGAGAAGCCAAGTCTGAGTTGTGTGAGAGCCTTGAAACACAAGGTGAGTTATAAGGTGAAGACTAATATATGCTATATATACACTGAACAAAAATATACAGTGCCTTGCGAAAGTATTCGGCCCCCTTGAACTTTGCGACCTTTTGCCACATTTCAGGCTTCAAACATAAAGATATAAAACTGTATTTTTTTGTGAAGAATCAACAACAAGTGGGACACAATCATGAAGTGGAACGACATTTATTGGATATTTCAAACTTTTTTAACAAATCAAAAACTGAAAAATTGGGCATGCAAAATTATTCAGCCCCTTTACTTTCAGTGCAGCAAACTCTCTCCAGAAGTTCAGTGAGGATCTCTGAATGATCCAATGTTGACCTAAATGACTAATGATGATAAATACAATCCACCTGTGTGTAATCAAGTCTCCGTATAAATGCACCTGCACTGTGATAGTCTCAGAGGTCCGTTAAAAGCGCAGAGAGCATCATGAAGAACAAGGAACACACCAGGCAGGTCCGAGATACAGTTGTGAAGAAGTTTAAAGCCGGATTTGGATACAAAAAGATTTCCCAAGCTTTAAACATCCCAAGGAGCACTGTGCAAGCGATAATATTGAAATGGAAGGAGTATCAGACCACTGCAAATCTACCAAGACCTGGCCGTCCCTCTAAACTTTCAGCTCATACAAGGAGAAGACTGATCAGAGATGCAGCCAAGAGGCCCATGATCACTCTGGATGAACTGCAGAGATCTACAGCTGAGGTGGGAGATTCTGTCCATAGGACAACAATCAGTCGTATATTGCACAAATATGGCCTTTATGGAAGAGTGGCAAGAAGAAAGCCATTTCTTAAAGATATACATAAAAAGTGTTGGTTAAAGTTTGCCACAAGCCACCTGGGAGACACACCAAACATGTGGAAGAAGGTGCTCTGGTCAGATGAAACCAAAATTGAACTTTTTGGCAACAATGCAAAACGTTATGTTTGGCGTAAAAGCAACACAGCTCATCACCCTGAACACACCATACCCACTGTCAAACATGGTGGTGGCAGCATCATGGTTTGGGCCTGCTTTTCTTCAGCAGGGACAGGGAAGATGGTTAAAATTGATGGGAAGATGGATGGAGCCAAATACAGGACCATTCTGGAAGAAAACCTGATGGAGTCTGCAAAAGACCTGAGACTGGGACGGAGATTTGTCTTCCAACAAGACAATGATCCAAAACATAAAGCAAAATCTACAATGGAATGGTTCAAAAATAAACATATCCAGGTGTTAGAATGGCCAAGTCAAAGTCCAGACCTGAATCCAATCGAGAATCTGTGGAAAGAACTGAAAACTGCTGTTCACAAATGCTCTCCATCCAACCTCACTGAGCTCGAGCTGTTTTGCAAGGAGGAATGGGAAAAAATGTCAGTCTCTCGATGTGCAAAACTGATAGAGACATACCCCAAGCGACTTACAGCTGTAATCGCAGCAAAAGGTGGCGCTACAAACTATTAACTTAAGGGGGCTGAATAATTTAGCACGCCCAATTTTTCAGTTTTTGATTTGTTAAAAAAGTTTGAAATATCCAATAAATGTCATTCCACTTCATGATTGTGTCCCACTTGTTGTTGATTCTTCACAAAAAATACAGTTTTATATCTTTATGTTTGAAGCCTGAAATGTGGCAAAAGGTCGCAAAGTTCAAGGGGGCCGAATACTTTCGCAAGGCACTGTAAATGCAACGTGCAATAATTTCAAAGATTTTACTGAGTTACAGTTCATATGAGGAAATCAGTCAATTGAAATACATTAATTCGGCACTATTCTATGGATTTCACATGACTGGGAATACAGATATGCCTCTGTTGGTCACAGATACCTTATTAAAAGAAATGGGCCTCTCAATGGGCCTCATGATCTCGTCACGATATTTCTGTACATTCAAATTGCCATAGATAAAATGGAATTGTGTTCGTTGTCCGTAGCTTGTGCCTGCCCATACCATAACCCCAATGCCACCATTGGGCACTCTTTTCACAACGTTGACATCAGCACACTGCTCACCCACAATTATCTAAAACAACGCTGGAGGCGGCTTATGGTAGAGAAATGAATTTCTTATTCTCTGGCAACATTCCTGCAGTCAGCATGCCACTTGCACACTCCCTCAAAACTTGAGACATCTGTGGCATTGTTGTGTGACAAAACTACACATTTTAGAGTGGCCTTTTATTGTCCCCAGCATAAGGTGCACCTGTGTAATGAGCATGCTGTTTAATCAGCTTCTTGATATGCTTCACCTTATTTCAGGTTATGAAATATGGGACCAACACTTTACATGTTGTGTTTATATTGTTGTTCAGTGTACATGTCAGCCTTGGCTGAGAGCACCCTTGTGTGTCTTTAAATGTTAAATGTATTTTACCCTTCAGGCACTGTAAATGACGTGAATAAATTGGTTTAAGAGGTGGAAAGCAAAGTCTCCAAATCATTATTTACTGGCCACCTTGCGTCGTTGTTATTTTAAACTTCGATTGATGTAGGAAATGAGCTGCCATTTTTTATTTTAAGTCCGTTTGTGAGTTGAGGGAGGCATTAAAACATTCCATGATAAGCTCAAAATCTCCACTGTGTGTGGATATCATTAAGGAGGGCATTAATACCAGGAGTGGTGTACTGTATAGTCCTACTTCACCAGATACCTCAACGCCATACACAATTAACCTATTGTATTGTATTGAATGTATGAGATCCATTTCAAAGCTTGTTATACACCATATATAATAACAACCATGTTTTATTTTAGAATTTCAACGCATTCAGTTGGCTATCACAGAAAGACACTGTTCAATATGCTGAACAGGTATATTTTCAGCAGTTTGGCTCAGATTTGTGGCTTTGTGCTCAAAGCCCGGTGTAATTAATTGAGAGGTAAATGAGTTTCCTTTCTGAACCAGCTGAACCTCTCTCTGCTTGAGTCCATCTCCCTCTAATTTCAATAGCAATAAAAATGCTTAGTGGTTTCTGGGACAGACTCTGGCTTTATACAACTGTGGTAAATAGTGATTTCAACCATTGACTCAGCAGAAAATGTCTCAGGTGATGGCCAAAACACTCATCCACACAGCTGGCTCGCTTCCCTCAGAAAAGAAAAGAGGGGACTAAGTCGGTAATGTCTGTCAATAGAGATAGACTCCCTGTTTGTAGGTAAATCTTCATGACGGATGCATATCGTGATGATTCACTGAGAGCTAGCCTACAGTATTTTGGGGATTATTTAGCCCCTGCAATTTTTATTCCACTGATAACAAAAGTACAGAGATGTTCCCCAAAAATACATTGTAGACAATTTACTGTAGTTGTTTATATTGAATGCAACATTGCAAATATTTGATGGCAAAAGGACGAGGATGCTGAGCATGGTGTGGCGTTACATAACATCTACACATAGGCCTTTATCTTAAAAACATTTATTTAGTTTAACGACAACAGTGACAATCTAACAATCAGTGAGGAGAGGGAGATTGGGCGTGCAAAATTATTCAGCCCCTTTACTTTCAGTGCAGCAAACTCTCATCAGAAGTTCAGTGAGGATCTCTGAATGATCCAATGTTGACCTAAATGACTAATGATGATAAATACAATCCACCTGTGTGTAATCAAGTCTCCGTATAAATGCACCTGCACTGTGATAGTCTCAGAGGTCCGTTGAAAGCGCAGAGAGCATCATGAAGAATAAGGAACACACCAGGCAGGTCCGAGATACTGTTGTGAAGAAGTTTAAAGCCGGATTTGGATACAAAAAGATTTCCCAAGCTTTAAACATCCCAAGGAGCACTGTGCAAGCAATAATATTGAAATGGAAGGAGTATCAGACCACTGCAAATCTACCAAGACCTGGCCGTCCCTCTAAACTTTCAGCTCATAAAAGGAGAAGACTGATCAGAGATGCAGCCAAGAGGCCCATGATCACTCTGGATGAACTGCAGAGATCTACAGCTGGTGGGAGGTGGGAGACTCTGTCCATAGGACAACAATCAGTCGTATATTGCACAAATCTGGCCTTTATGGAAGAGTGGCAAGAAGAAAGCCATTTCTTAAAGATATACATAAAAAGTGTCGTTTAAAGTTTGCCACAAGCCACCTGGGAGACACACCAAACATGTGGAAGCAGGTGCTCTGGTCAGATGAAACCAAAATGGAACTTTTTGGCAACAATGCAAAACGTTATGTTTGGTGTAAAAGCAACACAGCTGAACACACCATCCCCACTGTCAAACATGGTGGTGGCAGCATCATGGTTTGGGCCTGCTTTTCTTCAGCAGGGACAGGGAAGATGGTTAAAATTGATGGGAAGATGGATGGAGCCAAATACAGGACCATTCTGGAAGAAAACCTGATGGAGTCTGCAAAAGACCTGAGACTGGGACGGAGATTTGTCTTCCAACAAGACAATGATCCAAAGCATAAAGCAAAATCTACAATGGAATGGTTCAAAAATAAACATATCCAGGTGTTAGAATGGCCAAGTCAAAGTCCAGACCTGAATCCAATCGAGAATCTGTGGAAAGAACTGAAAACTGCTGTTCACAAATGCTCTCCATCCAACCTCACTGAGCTCGAGCTGTTTTGCAAGGAGGAGTGGGAAAAAAATTCAGTCTCTCGATGTGCAAAACTGATAGAGACATACCCCAAGCGACTTACAGCTGTAATCGCAGTAAAAGGTGGCGCTACAAAGTATTAACTTAAGAGGGCTGAATAATTTTGCACGCCCAATTTTTCAGTTTTTGATTTGTTAAAAAAGTTTGAAATATCCAATAAATGTCGTTCCACTTCATGATTGTGTCCCACTTGTTGTTGATTCTTCACAAAAAAAATACAGTTTTATATCTTTATGTTTGAAGCCTGAAATGTGGCAAAAGGTTGCAAAGTTCAAGGGGGCCGAATACTTTCGCAAGGCACTGTATACAGTGTAGACATTGTTGATGTTGTAAATGACTATTGTAGCTGGAAATGGCAGATTTTTTATTCAGCTGTGCTAACATAATTGCAAAAGGGTTTTCTAATCATCAATCAGCCTTTTAAAATGATAAACTTGGATTAGCCAAAACAACTTTCTATTGGAACACAGGACTGGTGGTTGCTGATAATGGGCCTCTGTCCACCTATGTAGATATTCCATAAAAAAATCTGCCATTTCCAGCTACAAAAGTCATTTACAATATGAACAATGGACTTTATTGACCACTGTATTTTTGACCAATTTGATGTTATTTTAATGTACACACACACTACTGTTCAAACACATACACTGAGTATTCCATACATTAAGAACACCTTCCTAATATTGATTCCTCCCTCCTTCAGAACATCCTCAATTTTTCAGTGCATGGACTCTACAAGCTGTCAAAAGTGTTCCAAGTGGATGCTGGCTCATGTTGACTCAAATGCTTCACACAGTTGTGTCAAGTTGGCTGGGTATCCTTTGGGTGGTGGACATTTATTGATACAAACGGGAAACTGTTGATTGTGAAGAACCCAGCAGCGTTTCAGTTCTTGACACAAACTCGTGCACCAGGCACCAACTGCCATACCCCGTTCAAAGGCACTTCAATTTTTTGTCTTGCTCATTCACCCTCTGAATTGCACACATAAGTACATCATCCATGTCTCAATTGTCTCAAGGCTTAAAAATCCTTCTTTAACCCATCTCCTCCCCTTCATCTACACTGATAGAAGTGGATTTAACAAGTGACATCAGTAAGGGATCATTGCTTTCACCTGGATTCACCTGGTCAGTCTATGTCATGGAAAGAGCAGGTGTTCATAATGTTTTGTATACTCAGTGTACCTACAGATACATCTATATATGAAACTTGGTCCAACCTGTAGCTGAAACGACATGGTATTTACTCTTAGGTGGATACAACATAATTTATGTTTCTGGATATGTCATCATTGATATCCACCTGTCAATGTACTAAGCACAAAGTAGAAATGCTGTACCACTACTTACAAACCACAGTGTATACAGTACAGCAATAACTTTGACGTTGCGCTGACCTTGTCTCTACGTTGATCTCATCTCCTTCTTTCTCTTCTCTTTCAGCTTTCACCACAAAACAAACATACATCAGCTACAGCAACCATGCAATCTAGGAGAGGAAGGCCATCGTCATTGCTCAGGATGGTCACCTCGTGGAACATTTTCTTATGCAGTGGAAATTGGGGGAAAAATAGAGCAAGAAAGTGGACATGGGACATGTGAGGATCACTAAAGAATTTCATAGGGAGTAGCCATTGTTAAGGACGGAGAAAAGACAAACAGAGATGCAGGAAGGGACCCTCAGGGGACCCCAACAGAACAAATACAGTATAATTGTGATGTTCCATCTTGTGTTGGCCATGGCAGACAAGACAAACACTTCCCTCCTGGCCAGAGTCCAGAGTACAGAGAGGATTCATGCAGGATGGGGCTTCTAATCCCTTCTTGTTGTTTACATTGCTGCGTTACCTTCTCTTTCACTATGACTTCCCATCTCAAGCTGATAATTGAAAGAATCTGTTTAGGTGTGTGCAATTCGCAATGTTGTAGTCTGCCAGTGTTGTCATCAGTAAGTGACATTGCTCTCAGTGCTTCGGGAAGTTGCAGAAACACCAGTTTAAGAGTGGTCCGTCCTTAAATGTCTAGGAAGACTTTAAATCATGTAATTGTTAAAATATATACTTCTAAAAGTATTCCAGTTTTTTTTTTAAATACTGGATGGAAAAAATTATTCCAACAATGCAGGATACTTGTACTCCATCATAAAAAAAATATAATGATGTTGACAACAAAGAATATGGTCATTATTGATTTTAAGCATGCCAGTTTGAACATCCTGTGTTGTGTTGTTAAAAAAATAATATTTAGAATGCGTTCAAACTATGTTGCAGTGTCGTTCCCATTGTTTGGGCCTGAGCCTATTGTACGTATTCTCCAAACTGGTCTAGTGATTGATCTTTGTTTATTTGTGCTAAAGTGAGGCCCCTAAAGTGAGGCCCTACAGTGAAATACCATAGCTGACCCCAATCCATTTCCACCAGCTATACTCCTGGTCACACATAGAGGTTTTCATTGATTGATATGATTTATTTAAGCACCATACACCTACCAGTGCCCAGTCCACATGGGATAACACAACACTACTAAATACAATTGTCCTTTTACTCAAGGTACAGCTAAGTTGTACAGATCTAAATCCATTAAAATGGAGGTAAAGTATGCACTGGCGAGTTGCCACACAGTATTCATTCACCCAAGATGATATCCATCACGAGACTAATTCATCACACAAAAAAAATGTCATCTCTGAGGACTGTCATGTTCTGTAAAATGCTTCAGGGATATGTTCGTATACTTTATGACTGATGCCTCAAGCTGCAGAAAATAACCTACTCAAGACAAAATGCAAAAGGATCCAGTACTCATTTCAGTCGCCTACAGCTCTCTGAATAAATACAATATATGACCAAAAGTATATGGACACCTGATCGTCGAACATCTCGTTCCAAAATCATGGTCATTAATATGGGGTTGGTCCCCCCTTTGCTGCTGTAACAGCCTATGCTCTTCTGGGATGGCTTTCCACTAGATGTTGGAACATTGCTTCGAGGACTTGCTTCAATTCAGCCACAAGAGCATGAGTGAGGTAGGGCACTGATGTTGGGCGATTAGGCCTGGCGGGTTAAGGTCAGGGCTCTGTGCAGGCTAGTCAAGGTCTTCCATACTGGTTTCAACAAACCATTTGTCAGGCTGAAACAGGAAAGGGCCTTCCCCAAACTGTTGCCACAAAATTGGAAGCACAGAATAATCTAGTAAGTCATTGTGTGCTGTAGCGTTAAGATTTCCCATCATCACTGGAACTAAGGGGCCTAGCCCGAACCATGAAAAATAGCCCCAGACCGTTATTCCTCCTCCACCAATCTTTGAATGTGGCACTATGCATCCAGGCAGGTAGCGTTCTCCTGGCAACCGCCAAACCCAGATTTGTCCATTGGACTGCCAGATGGTGAAGCAAGATTCATCACTCCAGAGAACTCTTTTCCACTGCTCCAGTCCTATGGCAGCAAGCTTTACACCACTCCAGCCGACACTTGGCATTGCGAATGGTGATCTTAGGCTTGTGTGTCACTGCTTGGCCATGGAAACCCATTTCATGAACAGTACTTGTGCTGACGTTGCTTCCAGAGGCAGTTTGGAACTTGGTAGTGTTTCAGCACTCAGCGGTCACGTTCTGTGAGCTTGTGTGGCCTACCACTTCGAGGCTGAGCCGTTGTTACTCCTAGACGTTTCCACTTCACAATAACAGCACTTACAGTAGACTGGGGCCGCTCTAGCAGGGCAGAAATTTGACAAATGCCTTTTTGGAAAGGTGGCATCCTATGACGGTGCCACATTGAAAGTCACTGGGTTCTTCAGTATGTTCATTCTACTGCTAATGTTTGTCTATGGTGATTGCATGGCTGTGCGCGCAATTGTATACACCTGTCAGCAACGGGTGGGGCTGAAATAGCAAAATCCACTCATTTCAAGGGTTGTCCACATTCTTTTGTATATATAGTTTATATCAGAGGTGGGTTCTGTAAATCTGAGCAGCCCTTTCGTTTTTCTAGGGAAAAATTGTGAGGTCACTTGTGATGTGAATTCAATGCTTCTTTTCCATCTATCCCTCTGTATTACTTTGAACACCAGTTGTGTTGCAGAAATAAAAATAATTTGAGTGCTGACTAAATTAGTTAATGTATGTTATTAAATAGATTGATGATGTCTGCTTTTATGTCCCGACAAAACTGAAAAGGGAAAAATGTGAACAAAAAATAAACAGTGCCTGACTATCTGACTATGTATTTGTAAAACCTATTGAAAACTAATGAAGTGTGTGGAGCATGTCCAGTTATTTTTATATACAAAATCACATTTCTAATTAAAATGTTTTTAAAATTCCAAGCCTCTCTTTGTTTTCTCTCAGTATTGCATTTTTATTGCATTTTTATGACCGAAAGAGTCTGTTGTTCAGAACGAGAAACAGTAAAGTAATAATTGACTGTAAAAGTGCAACATTTGCCTGTTCCGTATGAGAGGAGGCCTCGCTCCCCTGGTCTGGAGAAGTAGTCAGACATGTCAGATAGAGAGGGAGAGAGAGAGAGAGTGATAAAGTGATGTTATTCATTTAGATGCAGGAAGTCCGGGAAGATTCAGGCTATGACCAGATCATGTTATGTAGATAAGCCAAGGAAAGATGTATTTTTAAAAATAAGTAAAAATTATTTGAAAAATTAATAAATGCAGGGTATAACTGCAGAATGTTCTGTATTTTCCATTGACAAGGCAAAGTAAAGACAGTACAGTATGAAGATAGGTAGAAACTGCTTCTCCAATAGAAATCCCACGATCACGCTTCAAGGCAATGTCATGGGCAGAAACATGTCATCAGGTCTAACCGTCTTCTCACGCCAAACTATGAATGTGCAGGCCATCAAATCAAAGGCACTCCTTTGATATAAAGTTGTTTTTGAGAAAATAGGACATTTGAAAATGTGTCAGTTTGTCACTTTCTGTCACGACTTCCACCGAAGTCGGCTCCTCTCCTTGTTCGGGCGGCGTTCAGCGATCGACGTCACCGGCTTTCTAGCCATCGCCGCTCCATTTCTCATTTTCCATTGGTTTTGTCTCGTCCCATTACACACATGGTTTTCATTCCATAATTACTGCATGTATTTAGTCCTCTGTTTCCCCTCCATGTCTTTGTGTGTAATTGTTTGTTTGTGATGTGGATTATTGTCGGGCGCTTTACTTTTGCCATGTTCCTTGTTTTTGGCACATTATTGTTTTTATGTGCTGTATTTTGTGGAACGGAATTCAAGTGCGCCTGTTCACGACACTCTGCTCTCCTGCACCTGACTTCGCCTCCTGTACACACCGTTGACAATTTCACAAGGTTGGAGTAATAAGATGTTCAACTACTTAAGACTCAAATCTAGGTTGTGCCTTTAGATTTCGAGAAACAACTAAGGAAGAATGGGAAGTCAATGAAAGAAGTGAAACAAACCCCGGGTTGGTCTGCTTCGCAAGCGTTCCTGGAAGTCTCACGATGTTGCACCTCTGGGTTTAGAAAGTCTGTGCTATTACATTAACTTAACTGGTGAAATAATATCACTATTTGGCTAAAAACCAAACCAACAATCACACAAACTTGGTATCACTTTATAATTACTCCACGTAATAAAGCATTTATATTGGAATAGTAAATAGTTTATTCATCATTTCTTAATCATCACTCCCACATTTGCAAATGTTAGTAACCTAGTTGTTCACACATTTATAAGCAACTTTTAAAGTATTTAATAATGATTCATGAGATCATTAGCCTCTAGTGACACCCCATCCCATCATCATCTGACACTAATTAGCATAACGCAACGGACATAAATCTTCCTAGAAAATATTCCTATTCATGAAAATCACAAGTGAAATATATTGGAACACAGCTTAGCCTTTTGTTAATGAAGTATTTTTGTGTGGTGTGGGCTACTAAATTATATTAATCCTCTGAGTGACAAATGTAATTTCTATCAGCAGTGCATGATTCTGTAATGGTTTTCTTCATCTGAACGAGAGGCGGACCAAAGCGCAGCGTGGTTGTTTTGATTCATGTTTTAATCAATCACTTCACATGAACAAACTAACAAAAACAAGAAATGTGAAAACTCAAAACAGTCCTATCTGGTGCAAACACAGAGACAGGAACAATCACCCA
Source organism: Oncorhynchus mykiss (assembly GCF_013265735.2). Lineage (NCBI taxonomy): Eukaryota > Metazoa > Chordata > Actinopteri > Salmoniformes > Salmonidae > Oncorhynchus > Oncorhynchus mykiss. The sequence continues at coordinate 39,776,910 of NC_048571.1, forward strand.
CAAACACACAGTGAAACCCAGGCTACCTAAGTATGATTCTCAATCAGAGACAACTAATGACACCTGCCTCTGATTGAGAACCATACTAGGCCGAAACATAGAAATACCCAAATCATAGAAAAACAAACATAGACTGCCCACCCCAAATCACGCCCTGGCCATACTAAATAATGACAAAACAAAAGGAAATAAAGGTCAAAACGTGACAGATTCTCCTTATGGTCTCAAAGTGGCCCCTAGAACATATCAATGGTTAATAAATATTTTATCTTAGGGCTAGGTGTTCCGTCAGCGGGACACCTGCCGACAACATCCGGTGAAATTGGAAGGCGGCAATTCAAAATAATATTCGTAAAATTAAACATTCATGACAAAACAAGTGTCTTATATTATTTAAAAGCTTAACTTCTTGTTAATCTAACTGCGTTGTCAGATTTCAAAAGGGCTTTACGGCAAAAGCATACCATGCAATTGTCAGTTGACAGTGCCCCACATCAACATATTTTTCAACCAGCTTCACAAAATTACAAATAGCGATTAAATAAATCACTTACCTTTGAAGATCGTCCTCTGTTTGCAATTCCAAGGGTCCCAGCTCCAACATGACTGGTCATTTTGTTCGATAAAATCCTTCTTTATATCCCAAGAAGTCTGTTTAGTTGGCACCATTGATTTCAGTAATCCACTCGTTCAACATGCAGACAAAGGAGTCCTAAAGACTACCAGTAAACTTTGTCCAAACAAGTCAAACAACATTTCTATTTAATGCTCAGGTACTCTAGAATGTAAATAAACTATAGTATTTCACACGGAAAGTAGTATGTTCAATAGGAAATTAAAAATGTGCGCACCCTCTCCCTCTCGCGCCGAAAGACCAATTTGCTCCAGGTGGTCCACTAACAAATTCTCCAAATACTTGTTAGTTTTTCAAAAAACAAGCCTGAAACCTTAAATAAAGACTGTTGACATCTAGTGGAAGCCATAGGAATTGCAATCTGGGTGACGGAGTTACATAGAAACAATAGGTTTCCATAATAAGAGCCAGGGAGCTCAACAACAAAAAATTCTGGTCTGATTTTCTTCTGATTTTTGTCTGCCAAATCAATTCTATTATAGTCTCAGACATTACTTTAACAGTTTTCGAAACTTCAAAATGATTTCTATCCAATGCAACCCATTATGTGCATATCCTGGATTCTGGGCCTGAGTTTCAGGCAGTTTACTTTGGGCACGTCTTACAGGTGTAAATTCAGGAAACTAGACCCTAGCCCTAAGAAGTAAATATTTATGAGGTAAGGAAACAAATACCTGAATACATTATTTTGCTGAACTATCCCAGTACATTTAAAGAGTTACTACCTACAGTATAAATGCCCAGTAAAGGCGCAGCCAAACAAAGCCATGTGTGAAAATAGTCTGCAGTTAAAAGGCTGAAGCACTGGAAGCGTTTAAATGTTATACATGTAAAATGTCTACCTGCAAATCATACATGTAACATTTCTACCTCAATCCCAGGCAGGTAACCTAGTGGTTAGAGTGTTGGGCCACTAACTGAAAGGTTGTGAGATTGAATCCCCGAGCTGACAAGGTAAAATATGCTGTTATGTCCCTGAACAAGGCAATTAACTGTTCCTAGACTGTCAATGTAAATAATAATTTGTTTTTAATTAACTGACTTACCTGGTTAAATTTAAAAATATATACCAGCACTAATGAGGGAATAAACATCTAAAGAGAAAAATGGTCCAGTCCGGCCAGCTGTTGTCTGTCGGCTACATCTTCCTGTTTTATGATTAGATCGTGTTTGCGTGGTTGACAACATTAGCAAAACATTCACATTACAACTCTTCCTCAAGTCCACTACAGTTTTTGAGAATACAATGTTCAATATATTTCCTTTCCTGTGTTGTATGCTTATTACTTTACCATTGATATGTTCTATTTTGAGATCTTAAGGAGCATCAGGTAGTTACTGGAATGACTACCAATGTCCATATTTTTAAAAATAAAAGCCCACACTTTAGATGATGCCATGCAACAAGACCTAACAAATGTTTGGTAAATAATAATAATAATAATAATTGCCAGAGAAGCCGGTGTTTGAGGGATATATTGGCACGGGTGTTGTTATGACCGAGATGAAGCCGAGGGCCGGCGAACCCTGCCAATATATCCTCCAAACACCGGCCTCTCAGGCATTGTCACTTTTATTCAATGGGTCACCAACATATTCAAATAATGATTTACATATTGTCATTTTTTAAAATACATTTATTCATACTATTTCATCCTTACACAAGGTATAGTCCTGACACAAATCTAGAGTTGCTACCCAAGCCAGCTGGTCGTTCATTTTATTAGTTTGGTTGCCAGAAGCACGTCCCAGTCTTTTTGTTCTATATCTACAGCTCATTCGGAATGTATTCATACCCTTTGACTTTTTCCACATTTTGTTATGTTACAGCCTAATTCTAAAATTGATTCAATAGTCCCCCCCCCCCTCTTTAATCTACACACAATACCCCATAATGACAAAGTAAAAAAACGTTTTTTTAGAAATTTCTACAAAATGTATTAAAATTAAAAAAACATTTACATAAGTATTCACACCATTTACTCAGTACCTTGTTGAAGCACCTTTGGCAGCAATTACAGCCTCGAGTCTTCTTGGGTATGGCACCACATGCTAGGCACACCTGTATTTGGGGAATTTCTCCCATTCTTCTCTGAAGATCCTCTCAAGCTCTGTCACAATTGGATGGGGAGCATCGCTGCACAGCTATTTTCAGTTCTCTCCAGAGATGTTCGATCAAAATCAAGTCCGGGGTCTGGCAGTGCCACTCAAGGACATTCCGAGACTCCTGTTGTCTTGGCTGTGTGCTTAGGGCCGTTGTCCTGTTGGAAGGTGAACTTTCACCCCAGCCAGAGGTCTGGAGCAGGTTTTCATCAAGGATCAATCTGTACTTAGCTCCATTCATCTTTCCCTCGATGCTGACTGGTGTCCCAGTCCCTGCCGCTGAAAAACATCCCCACAGCATGATGCTACCACCACCATGCATCACCTTAGGGATGGTGCCAGGTTTCCTCTAGACGTGACGCTTGTCATTCAGGCCAAAGGGTTTAATCTTTTTTTCTTCAGAATAGAATAGAGAATCTTGTTTCTCATGGTCTCAGAGTCCTTTTGGCAAACTCCAATTGGGCTGTCATGTGCCTTTTACTGAGGAGAGGCTTCCGTCTGGCTACTCTACAATAAAGGCCTGATTGGTGGAGTGCTGCAGAGATGGTTGTCCTTCTGGAAGGTTCTCCCATCTCCACAGAGGTACTCATTGTTGTCAGTGATCAGGCCTACCACTGTTGTGTCATCAGCAAATGTAATGATGGTGTTGGAGTCGTGTTTCGCCACGCAGTTGTGCATAAACAGGGAATACTGGAGGGGACTAAGTACACACCGCTGAGGGGCCCCAGTTTTAAGGATCAGCGTGGCAGACGTGTTGTTGTCTACTCTTATCTCCTGGGGGCGGCCCGTCAGGAAGTCCAGGATCCAGTTGCAGAGGGAGGTGTTTAGTCCCAGGGTCCTTAGCTTAGTGAAGAGCTTCGTGGGAACTATGGTGTTGAACGCTGAGCTATAGTCGATTAACAACATTCTCACATAGGTGTTTCTTTGTCCAGGTGAGAAAGGGCAGTGTGGAGTGTGATTGAGATTGCATAATCTGTGGATCTGTTGGGGTAGGTTGTAACGATCAATGAGTGAATAGGTGTGGAGTCAGGCGCAGAGAGCAAAGGATGCGGGAAAAACACGCTTTAATGTCCAGAAATAATCACAGGAACAAAAATAGTATACCAAACCAGGTATAACTACAGAACAAAAGTACCCTATCGTGAAAAATTAAAGGACAGCGAGAAACCCAAATGAAAACACTAACCACTCTAACACATACAGATGAACAAGCCCGCACAAACAGAAGCGGGCTGAACGAACTTAAATAACCCCACCCCAACCCCAAACAACCAAACAAGGAACAGGTTGAAAACAATTAGACAAAACCAAACGAACACAGAACAAAGGATCGGTGGCAGCTAGTAGACCGGCGACGACGACCGCCGAGTGCCACCCGAACAAGAAGGGGAGTCACCTTTGGTAATATTCGTGACAGTACCCCCCCCCCCCCCCTGACGCGCAGCTCCCGCAGTGCGCCGACGCCGGCCTCGGGGACGTCCCGGGGGCCGAGGCGCAGGGCGATCCGGATGGAGGCGATGGAACTCTCTCAACATAGATGGATCCAGAATATCCCCCACCGGGACCCAGCACCTCCGTACCCCTCCCAGTCAACGAGGTACTGCAGGCCCCTCACCCGGCGTCTTGAGTCCAGAATAGCTCGTATCGTGTATGCCGGGGACACCTCGATGTCCAGAGGGGGCGGAGGGACCTCCGGAACCTCACCTTGCTGCATGGGACCAGCTAACACCGGCCTGAGGAGAGACACGTGAAACGAGGGGTTAATGCGATAATACGAAGGAAGTATTAATCGATAACAAACCTTGTTTATTCTCCTCAGGACTTTAAATGGCCCTACACACTGCGGACCCAGCTTCCGGCAGGGCAAGCGGAGGGGCAGGTTCTGGTGCAAACACGGGGGCCTCACTGCAGTGACGGTCAGTGCTCTTCTTCTGCCGTCCACTCGCTTGGCGTAATGACTCCTGGACGGCCCTCCAGGTCTCATTAGAGCGCTGCACCCACTCCTCCACCGCAGGAGCCTCAGTCTGGCTCTGATGCCATGGTGCCAGGACCGGCTGGTACCCCAACACACACTCAAATGGTGACATGTTGGTAGAGGAGTGGCTTAGTGAGTTCTGGGCCATTTCTGCCCAGGGGATGTATCTCGCCCACTCCCCTGGCTGGTCCTGGCAATACGACCGCAGAAACCTACCCACCTCCTGGTTCACTCTCTCCACCTGCCCATTACTCTCCGGGTGATACACTGAGGTCAGGCTGACCGAGACCCCCAGACGTTCCATAAATGCCCTCCACACACGGGAGGTAAACTGGGGACCCCGATCAGAAACTATATCCTCGGGTACCCCGTAGTGCCGGAAGACATGTGTGAAAAGGGCCTCCGCAGTCTGCAGGGCCGTAGGGATACCGGGCAACGGGATAAGACGGCAGGACTTAGAGAACCGATCCACAACGACCAGGATCGTTGTGTTCCCCTGAGAGGGGGGAAGGTCAGTAAGAAAATCCACCGATAGATGGGTCCACGGCCGCTGTGGAACGGGGAGGGGTTGTAATTTCCCTCGTGGCAGGTGCCTAAGACCCTTACTCTGGGCGCACACCGAACAGGAGGAGACATAGAATCGCACATCCCTCACCAAGGTGGGCCACCAGTACTTCCTCCTAAGACCTCGCACTGTCCTAGAAATACCTAGGTGACCCGACGAGGGTAGACTATGAGCCCATCGAATCAATTGATCACGAACAGCGAGCGGCACGTACCTACGACCCTCCGGACACTGTGGAAGCGCAGGTTCCTCCCTTAGCGCCCGCTCGATGTCCGCGTCCACCTCCCATACTACTGGTGCCACCAGCTTAGCCGCCGGAATGATGGGAGTAGGATCGATGGACCGGTCCTCAGTGTCATAGAGGCGGGACAGCGCGTCAGCCTTAGTGTTGAGGGAACCTGGTCGATACGAGATAGTAAAACGAAATCTGGTGAAATACATGGCCCACCTTGCCTGACGAGGATTCAGTCTCCTAGCTGATCGGATATACTCCAGGTTACTGTGGTCAGTCCAGATAAGGGAAGGGTGCTTAGCCCCCTCAAGCCAGTGTCTCCACACCTTCAGGGCCTTAACCATAGCCAACAACTCCCTGTCCCGCACATCATAATTCCGCTCCGCTGGCCGGAGCTTCTTCGAAAAAAAGGCACAGGGGCGGAGCTTCGGTGGCGTACCCGAGCGCTATGAGAGCACCGCTCCAACCCCAGCCTCGGATGCGTCCACCTCTACTATGAACGCCAAAGAAGGGTCCGGATGCGCCAACACCGGCGCCTCAGTGAACAGCGCCTTCAACCTACGGAAAGCTCCGTCCGCCTCTGCTGACCACTGCAAACGCACCGGCCCCCCCTTCAGCAGTGAGGTAATAGGAGCTGCTACCTGACCAAAACCCCGGATAAACCTCCGGTAGTAATTGGCAAACCCTAAGAACCGCTGCACCTCCTTTACCGTGGTCGGAATCGGCCAATTACGCATGGCCTTGACGCGGTCACCCTCCATTACCACCCCCGAGCTGGAAATGCGATAACCCAGGAAGGAAACGGCTCGTTTGGAAAACTCATATTTCTCCGCCTTCACGTACAGGTCATGCTCCAGCAGTCGCCCAAGAACCTTGCGCACCAGAGACACATGCGCGGTGCGTGTAGCGGAGTAGATCAAAATATCGTCAATATACACTACCACACCCTGTCCGTGCAGGTCTCTGAGAATCTCATCCACAAAGGATTGAAAGATAGCTGGAGCATTCTTTAACCCGTACGGCATGACGAGGTACTCATAACTATCTAAAGAGTGCACGGGAAAAGGGGGGTCTACTTTTACTAACGGAATCCTCAACCTCTGAGCGAGTCCGTGATCTATAAAGTTCCCAGCTGCGCCTGAATCGACTAGCGCCTTATGCTGGAGAGAAGGAAAAAATGTAAGGAAACAAATTAATAAAAACATGTGACCAACAGGAAACTCTGGGAGAGTGTGGTGCTGACTCACCTGGGGTGACTGAGTAGTGTTCTGCCTGCCCTCTCGACTCCCAGATGAACTCCTCCAGCACCGACCTGAAGTGTGCCCTCTCCGGCCACAACTGGTACAGGAGGAGCCTCCTCCTCCGATCTCCCTAGACGTGGCCCCTCCTAGCTCCATCGGGATAGGAGCGGGAGGGTCAGGAGGTGGAACTAACAGGACCCTTTCAGAACGTCCGCGAGCAGCTAGCAGATGGTCTAACTGGATCGACAGGTCTATCAGTTCATCCAGGCTAAGCGTAGTGTCCCGAAAAGCCAGCTCCCTGAGGACGTCCTCTCTCAGGCTACACCTGTAATGGTCTATCAGGGCCCTGTCGTTCCACCCTGCTCCAGCGGCCAAGGTCCGGAAATCCAGCGCGAAGTCCTGCGCGCTCCTCGTCCCCTGCCTGAGATGGAACAACCTCTCACCCGCCGCTCGGCCCTCCGGAGGGTGATCGAACATGGCCCGGAAACGGCGGATGAACTCCGGGTAGTTGCCCCTCGCTGAGTCGGGCCCGTTCCAGACAGCATTGGCCCACTCCAGGGCTCTACCCGTAAGGCAAGTGACGAGGACACTCACACTCTCCTCGTCCGAGGGAGCTGGCCGAACGGTGGCCAGGTAGAGGTCTAGTTGAAGCAGGAATCCCTGGAACCCCGCCGCTGCTCCATCGTACTCCCTCGGAGGCGTAATGCGCAGAGCGCTGGAACCAGATCCCGCTGGGGGAGATGGTAGAGTTGCTGGTGGGAGGGTAGGTGGGGTAGTAGGGAGACCACTCCTCTCCCAACGATCCATCCTCTCCATCATTAGATCCATCACTGATCCGATGCGATGGAGGATGGACGTGTGATGAAGGACTCTCTCCTCCATCGTGGGAAGAGGGGTGGTCGCTGCTCCTGCTGACTCCATCATAGGTGCGGGCTTCTGTAACGCTCAATGAGTGAATAGGTGTGGAGTCAGGCGCAGAGAGCAAAGGATGCGGGAAAAACACGCTTTAATGTCCAGAAATAATCACAGGAACAAAAATAGTATACCAAACCAGGTATAACTACAGAACAAAAGTACCCTATCGTGAAAAATTAAAGGACAGCGAGAAACCCAAATGAAAACACTAACCACTCGAACACATACAGATGAACAAGCCCGCACAAACAGAAGCGGGCTGAACTAACTTAAATAACCCCACCCTAACAACCAAACAAGGAACAGGTGAAACGTACAGTCACTGTGGTGACGACTTCATTGATGCACTTATTGATGAAGCCGATGACTGAGGTGGTGTATTCCTCAATGCCATTGTGTGAATCCCGGAACATATTCCAGTCTGTGCTAGCTGTACTCTACCTCAGGCGAGCAATACCTCGAGACTTCTTTAATATTAGACATCGCGCACCAGCTGTTATTGACAAAAAGACACACACCCCCACCCCTCGTATTACTAGAGGTAGCGTCTCTGTTCTGCCGGTGCATGGAAAATCCCACCCGCTCTATATTGTCCGTTTCTTCGTTCAGCCACGTCTCGGTGAAACATAAGATATAACAGTTTTAATGTCCCGTTGGTAGGATAATCTTAATAGTAGGTCATCAATTTTATTTTCTAACGATTGCACGTTAGCAAGGATCCCAGATTTCCGGCGTCTTTTCTTCACGCAAAAGGCGTGGATCTGGGCCTGTTCCAGTGAAATCAGGATATCCTTCTCGTTGGACTCATTAAAGGATAAAGTTTCTTCCAGTCTGCAGTGACTAATCGCTTTTCTGATGTCCAGAAGTAATTTTTTGTCATAAGAGACAGAAGCAGCAACATTATGTACACAATAAGTAAAAAAATGAGTTACACAAAACACACAAAATAATCACAAAATTGGTTGGGAGAATGTTAAACGTCAGTCGTGTTCTTCGACGCCATCTTTATTTTTATAGTGGAAATCAAGTTTTTTAAATTGCCTGGCTGGCTGACAAGACAGTGGTTTGTGCAGTCAGATGTAGCAGAGTAAATGGGCATTTTGAAGTCATAGATTTAGCCGGTAGTAACTTGTTGAATGGACATCGGCTGGAATGCGGTTTTAACCAATCAGCACTCAGATTAGAACCACCCATTGTATAAAACGGACCTATATTATACATATTAGGAATAGAGTAATGATTTATTACTTGGAGTTATTATGAAGTGCTTTCACAAATTATAACAGTTCATTATAATTTTTATAAAGAATCTATAAACTAAATACAGTTAATAAACCTGTAAACTCCTTTAGAAGTCATTTTAGATATGCCTCCATGTTACCTTCATGTTACCGAAAAAGGATCTGTTGACAATATTATATATAACAATAAAGTTTAGTTACAGAGGGACAACAAATCCTGCCAGTTAGTTTGTTCAAATTCCTGTCATTACTTGTGAGAGAGGTTGTTGCATAGATAAATACAAAATAACGTTTCCTAGCCAGAAGTGATCTAAAGTAAAACCACTTTCACGCGCAACCGCTTCCATCTCAGTAAAAATAATAATAAAATAGTACATTTTATTTTAAGTGCTTTTCATGACACCCTAAGTCACTTTACATACACAAATCAGCACAATAAAAAGCAATAAAATCACATATTAAAATATGTATGGACATAAAAGTACACAAAACATGAGGACAGACTAACCATGGAGAACACAACATAATGACAGGATAACCAAGAAAGGGAACTAGACAGAGGATAAAAGCTAACACAACAATGTCTTTGGGCTCCCAGGTGGAGCAGCAGTCTAAGGCACTGCATCTCAGTGTTAGAGGTGTCACTACAGGCCCTGGTTAGATTCCAGGCTGTATCACAACCGGCCCTCATTGGGAGTCCAATAGGGCGGCGCACCATTGGCCCAATGTCATTAGGTTTTGGCCGGGGTAGGCCGTCACTGTAAATAAGAATTTGTTCATAACTGACTTGCCTAGTTAAATATAATGGTACTTTTTATTTAAATCTGTGTGAGCCCTTGTAAAGAGGTGTGTCTTTAGTGTGGACTTGAATATGTGTATGGATTTTTTTAAACCTTTATTTAACTAGGCAAGTCAGTTTCTTATTTACACTGATGGCCTAGGAACAGTGGGTTAACCACTTTGTTCAGGGGCAGAACAACAAATGTTTACCTTGTCAACTCAGGGATTTGATCTAGCAACCTTTCGGTTACTGGTCCAACACTCTAACAACTAGGCTACCTGCCACCCAGTTGTGAGGATTGTGAGGTTCTGACATGGAGAGGGAGGGAGATCCAGAGTTGATGAGCTGCACTCATGATGATGAGGCCAGTGTCAGAGGAGCACAGTGAAAAGGTGTGAGTGTAGGTGTCAGTAAGGTATGTGGGCACCAGTGCTTTGTAGGTGAGGATGAGTAATTTGAAGATTATCCTGTATTGGATTGGGAGCCAGTGGAGCTTGATTGGGATTGTTGTAGTTGTTGGTATAGAGCTTCCACTTTGAGGTGATTGTGAGACAGGGGTTTTCCAATGGGCGGAGAAATTTGTTGATGGTTGAGAAGAGCACTCTTGGGTTTCCTTGATCATTCCTTATAATGTTGGAGAAATAGGTAGATTTCAAGTTTAAATGTTTAATGTCACGTGCACAAGGACAGTGAAATGCCAGTCTTGCAAGCGCTAAAGCCAACAATGCAGTGATCAATATCAATGTATCAAAAAATGTATATACGGTAGAACAATAACACACAAGAAAAAAAAAGAATAACACAAGCAAGTAAGAAGCATAGAGACAGTACAGTTCGCCACCTCCTTTCTCAGCCTCCAGTATTTATGCTGCAATGGTTTATGTGTCTTGGGGGCTAGGGTCAGTCTGTTACATCTGGAGTATTTCTCCTGTCTTATCCAGTGGCCTGTGTGAATTTAAGTATGCTCCCTCTAATTCTCTCTCTTTCCCTCTCCCTTTCCCTCCCGTAGGACTTGAGACCTGGGACCATGCCTCATGACTACCTGGCCTGATGACTCCTTGCTGTCCCCAGTCCATCTAGTCGTGCTGCTGCTCCAGTTTCAACTGTTCTGTCTGCAGCTATGGAACCCTGACCTGTTCACCGGACGTGCAACCATGTCCCGGACCTGCTGTTTTCAACTCTCTCTACCGCATCTGCTGTCTCTAACTCTGAATGATCGGCTATGAAAAGCCAATTGATATTTATTCCTGAGGTGCTGACCTGTTGCACCCTCGACAATCACTGTGATTATTATTATTTTATCCTGCTGGTCATCTATGAACGTTTGAACATCTTGGCCATTTATTGTTATAATCTCCACCCGGCACAGCCAGAAGATGACTGGTCACCCCTCAGAGCCTAGTTCCTCTCTAGGTTTCTTCTTAGGTTCCTGACTTTCTAGAGAGTTTTTTTGCCTAGCCACCGTGCTTCAAAATCTGCATTGCTTGCTGTTTGGGGTTTTAGGCTGGGTTTCTGTATAGCACTTTGTGACAGCTGATGATGTAAAAAGGGCTTTCTAAAAACATTTGATTGATTGATTGATACTCTATAAGGTAATCAGTCAATAATTAAAATACATTAATTAGGCCCTAATCTATGGATTTCACATGACTGGAATACAGATATGCATCTGTTGGTCACAAATACCTATAAAAAGTGGGCGTGGACCAGAAACCAGTCAGTATCTGTGTGACTACCATTTGCCTCATGCAGCGCAACACATCTCCTTCGCATAGAGTTGATCAGGCTGTTGACTGTGGCCTGTGGAATGTTATCCCTCTCCTCTTCAATGGCTGTGTGATGTTGCTGGATAGAGTATCCCAAACATGCTCAATGGCTCAATGGGTGACATGTCTGGTGAGTTTGCAGGCCATGGAAAAACTAGGCCATTTTCAGCTTCCAGGAATTGTGTGCAGATCCTTGTAACATGGGGCCATGCATTATCATGCTGAAACATTGGGTGATGGTGTTGAATGGCACGACGATGGGCGTCACGGTATCTCTGTGCATTCAAATTGCCATTTATAAAATGCAATTGTGTTCCTTGTCCTTAGCTTATACCTGCCCATACCATAACCCCACTGCCACCATGGGGCAATCTGTTCAGAATTGACATCAGCAAACAGCTCACCCACACAACGCCATAAAAGCTGTCTGCCATTTGCTCGATACAGTTGAAACTGGATTCCTACATGAAGAGCACATTTCTCCATCATGCCAGTGGTTATCGAAGGTAAGCATTTGCCCACTGAATTTGGTTAGGACGTCGAACTACAGTCTGATCAAGACCCTGGTGAGGAAGATGAGCACGCACATGAGCTTCCCTGAGTTGATTTTTGACAGTTTGTTCAGCTATTCTTTCGTTGTGCAAACCCACAGTTTCATCAGCTGTCCAGGTGGCTGGTCTCAGATGATCCTGCAGTGAAGAAGCCGGATGTGGAGGTCCTGGGCTGGTGTGGTTACACGTGTTCTACGGTTGTGAGGCCGGTTGGATGTACTGCTAAATTAACATAGATAAATGAACATTCAATTGCCTAGCAACAACTCTGGTGGACATTCCTGCAGTTAGCATGTGTGGAAGGACCACCAGAGGGCAGGCTGGGCTCACGGATAGTAGCCCAACAAGGCATGGGAGACAAGGTAACCAGAGGCAATTAACTTCTTGGATATAGGGGGCGCTATTTAAATTTTTGGAATTAAAAACGTTCCCGTTTTAAACAAGATGTTTTGTCACGAAAAGATGCTCGACTATGCATATAATTGACAGCTTTGGAAGGACAACACTCTGACGTTTCCAAAACTGCAAAGATATTGTCTTTGAGTACCACAGAACTGATGCTACAGACGAAACCAAGATGAAATTTCAAACAGGAAGTGCCCCAGATTTTGAAGGCGCTGTGTTCTAATGTCTCCTTATGTGGCTGTGAATGGGCCACGTATGAGCGTACACTTTCTGTCGTTTCCCCAAGGTGTCTGCAGCATTGTATTATTTGTAGGCATATCATTGGAAGATTGACCATAAGACACTACATTTACCAGGTGGTCGCTTGGTGTCCTCCGTCGCAATTATTGCGTAATCTCCAGCTGCAGTACTTTTCCATTTGCTACTGAGGAGAAACCCAACTGCCACGAATGATTTATCATCGAATAGATATGTGAAAAACACCTTGAGGATTGATTCTAAACAACGTTTGCCATGTTTCTGTCGATATTATGGAGTTAATTTGGAAAAAAGTTTGGCGTTGTAATGACTGAATTTTCAGGTTTTTTTCTTAGCCAAACATGATTAAAAAAACGGAGTGATTTCTCCTGCACAAATAATATTTTTGGAAAAAATGAACATTTGCTATCTAACTGAGAGTCTCCTCATTGAAAACATCCGAAGTTCTTCAAAGGTAAATGATTTTATTTGAATGCTTTTCTTGTTTTTGTGAAAATGTTGCCTGCTAGGCTTAATGCTATGCTAGCTATCAATACTCTTACACAAATGCTTGTGTAGCTATGGTTGAAAAGCATATTTTGAAAATCTGAGATGACAGTGTTGTTAACAAAAGGCTAAGCTTGTGAGTGAATATATTTCTTTAATTTCATTTGCGATTTTCATGAATAGTTAACGTTGCGTTATGGTAATGAGCTTGAGGCTATGATTACGCTCCCGGATACGGGATTGCTCGACGCTAGAGGTTGAGAACAGCTGACGGTACTAATGGCATATTATCCTTCCCCTATAAGAGAGAGTATGGAACCAGCAGAGAGAGGGGGAAAACTATCTCTAGAAGATGGCCACCGAGACAGAGGAGCTATCCATGAAGAACCACTAAGACGGTGACAATCCCGTGACTTTTGTTGTAGTTTAAAGATAATCCTATTGTGTTTCTGTTTCATCTGGAGAAGAAGATGTATGTTTTTCCTTGGGAGATTTTCATTGATAATGTTGGAGTGTTTGTGTTGACCAAATGCCCTCAATAGAGAACTGTGTTCAATCATGAAAACCTACTGGTTTATTCCACCTTCCCACTTTAGAGTGACGCCCAATTAGTTGGTCCGCTCACATTGGTGGAGAATGCGGGCATTAGGTGGACGAGTGACACAAGGATAAGTGAGTAAATCAAGATTCTTCCAGTAGACCCGGAGGAACCATTCAAGAACGATGGATAACGCCCTACTACATCAATTGATCACGGCACAGCAGACAACCATAGAACTCCTGCAACAACAGCTGAGCCGGTGAGAAGAACCTAGAGTTAAGCCAAGAGCGGCTGCTCACCACATCTTACCTCGTCTCTCCAAGGAGGATGATATTGAGGCCTTCCTCATGACCTTCGAAAGGACGGCCACCTTGGAAGAGTGGCGAAGCTGCGGACTATGGGCAACTAAAAACCGAGATCCTGTCCCGGTACCAGCTAACTGCCAGAGATAGGGCCGTAAAGTTCAATCAATGGACCTATACAGCTGATCAACCCGTCCTTGCCCAGATCTTCGCATTAATATGACTGACAAAACAGTGGATAGAACCTGGAAAGGGAGTAGGACATGTGATAGAGACCCTCGTAGTGGACAATATATTGAGGGAATTACCCAGTGACTTAAAAAGGGTTGTGGGGCAAGCCAACCCGTTGTCAGCCGACGACATAGCCCAGGCGGTGGAAACATATCGGTCTACAGGGGAGTTGTTAAAAAGTGACGAGGAACGGAAGGATTCTTCAAATCCTGTACCACGACTCACCCCGGCGCGTCCGCCATGGAAACGTCCAAACCCCCTCCGGAAGTGGGAGAAGTCAGCCACCACACAGCAGTGTCTGTGTTATAAATGTCAGTCTCCCGATCATTATGCCCCACAATGTCCTAGCAACGACGAGCCCATGGTCATGGAGTCATCACTGCCTACCCCCACACATCCTGTTTTGAGGGGGCAGGGTCAACATTGTTGGTTAGCAGAGATAGCCCCAGCCCCAGAGATTCCGGTTCAAGTCGAAGGACAAGATGTGGCCATTCTCGACTCGGAAAGTATGGTTACGTTAGTAGAGGAGCAGATGGTGACCTCCGCAACACTGCTACCAGACAAAGTAGCCATAACCTGTATCCATGGAGAGACCCACTATTACCCCACTCTGAATCTGCCTATTCTCACTCCAAAAGGAAGGTGTACAGTCAGGGCAGGGAAAGTGCCCCAGCTGAAGGTGCCATTATGGATCGGGAGAGACTGTCCCCTATATAAGGAGCTTCGGCAGATGACGTTATGCACGGGAAGAAGGGGGACAGGAAAGAAGAGAAAATCCAAGCCCGAGGTAGTAGTCCTACAAGGAGACGTAGCCGCGTCCTCGTCCTCTGCAGCAGAGGAAGAAATAGCGACCCAACATTTACGGCAGATATTCCAGGAAACCACCGATGAAGACACCTGTGAAGGGTTATACACAACGCAGGAAGGAAGGAGCAACAAGGCGCTAAGGGATATATTTGAAGCTCCATCTGAGGAGGGAACCTGGAAGGGATTCTCCTTGGTCACCCCTGATGGGGATGGGGAACAACCTCCACATCCCTCTACCGAGGTCGACCTGCCCCGGGAATTAAAGGGACAGTTCGGCACCTTGCAGCATAGAGACCCAGACCTAAGGGAGGCCATGAGGAAGGTGAAGGTGATCGACGGGAGGAACGTCGACGGATCAGGTGAGCCCCCTCTTCTTTACTATGCAATCAGGCAGGGTCTCTTATACTGGGTCGTACAACGAAGGGGGGAAAACCAGGAATTTCTAATGGTGCCTAGACCATACAGGGATACAGTTCTAGAGTTAGCCCATTCCCATGTCCTAGGAGGACACCTGGCACGAGACAAGACTATTGACAGAATCATGCAGAGATTCTATTGGCCCCGGGTCACCCGGGATGTGGCCAGGTATTGTAGGACGTGTGATCAATGTCAAAGTACTGCTCCACGGCCACGCCTACGTAACCCTTTGATTCCTCTCCCCATCATAGAGACTCCCTTTGAACGCATAGCTATGGACCTCGTAGGACCCCTCCCAAAATCCGCCAGAGGACATGAGTACATCCTAGTGGTTATAGATTACGCTACCAAGTTCCCGGAGGCCATACCCCTGCGTAACATGTCGCCAAAGGGAATTGCCAAGGAGTTATTCATGATGTTCTCTCGTGTGGGTATCCTCAAGACGATCTTAACCGATCAGGGAACCCCGTTCATGCCCCAGTTGATGAAGGACTTGTGTCGGTTATATCAGGTTCAACAGATACGTACAAGCATATTCCACCCTCAAACAGACGGGTTGTGTGAACGCTTGAACAAAACGATTAAAAGCATGTTGAGAAGAGTGGTGTCCCGAGACAGGTCAAACTGGGACATGCTTCTTCCACACTTAATGTTTGCCCTGCGAGAAGTACCCCAGGCATCCACTGGATTCTCTCCGTTTGAATTGCTCTATGGCAGACCCTGTCGAGGGATCCTCAACTTAGCCAAGGGGACCTGGGAGACCCAACCATGCCCCTTTCGATCCACAATAGAACACGTTAACCTGATGAGAGACCGCCTGTCAGCAGTGTGGCCCATAGTCAAGGAGCATATGGAGAAGGCACAAAGGACCCAAGGCCGGGCCTATGATAAGTCCGCGACCCCCCGTGAGTTCACCGTGGGAGAGAAAGTGATGGTGCTCGTGCCCACGGCCGAACATCGCTTGCTGGCGCAGTGGAGGGGGCCCTACGATGTAATGAAAAGGGTCTCACCGGTCAATTACCTCATCAAGCAACCTGACAGGAGGAAGAAGGTCCAACTCTATCACATAAACCTGTTAAAGACGTACCATGGACGAGAGGAGGTGGCTTTGATGGACCTTAGCTTTTTGTGAATATGGAACATTTCTGGGATCTTTTTTTTCAGCTCATGAAACATGGGACCAACACTTTACATGTTTAATTTATATGTTTGTTCACTGTAAATACAAGGGTCAACTCAGATAGTCCGTGTAGCCATTTTGTTAGCTATTTAGCAGTTTCATGGCTTGGGGATGGAAGCTGCTCAGAAACCTGTTGGTGGCATATTTGATGGGCTTTCCTTTCACACCACCTGATATAAAGGTCCTGGACGGCAGGGAGCTTGCCCTAGTGATTTACTTGGCTGTCAGCACCACTCTCAAAAGAGCCATTCGATCGAGGGCGGTGCTGTTGCCATACCAAGCAGTAATTCAGCGAGTCAAGATGCTCTCAATGGTGTAGCTGTATAACCTTTTGAGGATTTGAGGGGCCCATGCCAAACTTTTTTAACCTCCTTAGCGGGAAGACATGCTATCGTACCTTCTTCATGACTGTGCACGTGTGTGTGGACCATTTTAGGTACTTGGTGATTTGGACTCCGAGGAAGTTCGTGTGCTCTCCCCCTTGTTTCCTGTAGTCCACGATCAGCTCCTTGGTCTTGCTGACATTGAGGGAGAGGTTGTTGTCGTGGCACCACATTGCCAGGTCTTTGACCTCCTCCCTATCGCCTGTCCCATCGTCACCGTTGATCAGGCCTACCGCCGTCATGTCGTCAGAAAAATTGATGATGGTTTTGGAGTCGTGCGTGGCCACGCAGTCATGAGTGAACAGGGTGTACAAAAGGAAACTAAGCACATAACTCTGTGGGGCCCCCGTGTTGAGGGTCAGCATGACATAGGTCTATGATCGAGTTCCCGAGGGAAGTGTTCAATCCTAGTGTCCTAAGCTTGGTGACAAGCTTGGAGGGGACGATGCTTAGCTGTAGTCAATAAACAGCATTCTCACATATGATTTTCTCTTATCTAGGTGGGTGAGGGCAGTGGGGTTTGCAATTGAGATTGTGTCGTCTATGGATCTGTTGGGGTGGTATGCAAATTGGAGTGGGTCTAGGGTGTGGCAAGTGTGTCCTTGTAGTTGTAAAGGTGCTTATAAACCCTTGTGTAGTCTTAACGTTCTGTTTACTCCCTTGTTTTAAGGGTAAAAATTTACCCACCATCAATAAACCCCTAAAAAAAGGATCTTAACTGTTTTTTACATTTTAAACCCCAAATATTTTTTGCTTGAAGAAGCAATCTGTCATTCATCACACACTTTGTGAATATCTGGGTTTTCCCTCGTCACAATGTCGAAAGACTGCATTTAATCAGTGGACACCACTTGTTTTTTATCAACACACCTGTCATAATTGTTTTCTTTACTAAAGTAGAGGTTTATTATTATTATTATTGCTAAAGGGACTGCATATGTGTTAACATGAATTCTTTTAGCAAGATATGCCCTTGTATAGCCTAAGAAGGTAGCAGAAATGTGCAGAATGTAGTTTTGCATGCATTTTATTGAAGGGAAACAATAAGTCTTGATCTTTTTTGGCAACATAGTGATATTTTCTCATATACTGTACAATGAGGAAATCAACCACAAAATACTAGTCTTCTCCCATTTTTTGAACCTTTTCCCCCACCGACAAGGTGTATAAACAACAACAATAAATAAGACTAAAATAAGATTTTAAAAAAAATCTATCAACTCTA
Source organism: Oncorhynchus mykiss (assembly GCF_013265735.2). Classification (NCBI taxonomy): domain Eukaryota; kingdom Metazoa; phylum Chordata; class Actinopteri; order Salmoniformes; family Salmonidae; genus Oncorhynchus; species Oncorhynchus mykiss. Next base: position 39,795,149 of record NC_048571.1, read on the forward strand.
ATTAGCACATGTAGAACAGAATGCAAGTGTGTGTGCATGGACTTTACAGATGTATTTCTCACATGTGCAGCACATAGTATTTGTTTTACACTTCTTCTTTGGGGGCAGAATTGGCATCTCCACCTCTTTCCTGCCCCAGCTGCAGCCTCAGGTGGATCAGGACAAGATTCAGCCCCTGAGCAGAACTTGTTACCCCACACATTCAAAGAAGGAATGTGTGGGCTTACAAGTGCCTTTCCCAGCTGCACCAGGAACAATGATGTTATGGAAGGTGACCAGGAGCCAGCGAGCAGTCATCCTCTTGCAGCTGTAAGTTCCAATCACCTTGTCCAGGTTGTCCACACCTCCTTTGTTGTGGTTGTAGTCCAGGATGATGGCTGGCTTCCTGTCCTCATGATCACTGATCTCAACCGTTTTGTGCAGTGTGCTCAGGAGGACCACATTCTTTTTCCTCTTTGAGAGGTAAGAAACTAGAGGTGTGGTGGGGGTGAAGGCAAGCTTTGTTGAGAAGGCGTCTCTCCCCATTGTTGCGAGGAGTGCAGGGGGGAGCTCAGGCTTGTTCTTTCTAACTGTGCTAACCATGGTGATTTTCCTATTCGGGAGCTGATGGCTGAGTTCAGTCAGTAGCACACATAATCTGCATTTTTCATTGTGTGTGTCTTTGTGGTTTCTGTGGTGTGTAAATTATTTTGTAACTGCCGGGTCAAAAATAACCGAAGACAATCTTTGTACCCTGGTCGTGTACAGCTTTCATAGAAATATGATTTTTTTTCTCACTTTTTCTAATGTTGGGGTTACTCTAGGAAAAGTAATCAAATTTCAAGTTGAAAAAATATAATTTAGGGGGTTTTCTCTGCTGTTAAACACAAGGGTTAATAATGAGCCCTGTCCATTTGTAGAGCAGTTCCAATCCTGTCCTGTGGCTTTCATGGCACGCTGCTCAGAAGTGTACCAGTGGATGTTGAAAGGGACCACCCTTGTTAAAACGGGAGCCAGAACATCCAGGTAGGAGGAGAGCTCACTATTGTAATGAAGCACCAGCTTCATTACTGAGGATACATGAGGGCCAGGGGTGTCATGTGATTGCAGGATATCCATTAGGTCAGCAGTGTTAATCCTTTTTAGATTTCTGTAGGTAGTGATGAGCTTGTTGGTGGGCTTGGGCATGAGGGCAGGCTCACTGAACAGAATGGCCTTGTGGTCAGAGATGGGTGTGTCCAGACCTGAGAGGTTGAAGGGAGCCGTGTTATAGCACACAAGGCCAAGCACATGGCATCTGTCATGGGTGGGGAAGTAGACATGCTGTGTGAAGTTGAAGCAATCCAATAATGCTATGATGTGTAATGATGCATGATACATGTTTGTTTGTGTGTGTTTAAACATGTATTTGTGTGTGTGTGTGTGTGTGTGTGTGTGTGTCTGTATGTGTGTGCGTGTGTGTGTGTATGTATATGTGTGCGTGTGTGTGTGTGTGTGTATGGCTACGACAAAGGATGAGCAAACAGAGGAAAGAAAAGTGGATGAACACCAAATTAATAACATAGCAGTAAGAAATAGGATCGTCAACTTTACAAGTGGTAACATCATTTCTGATGGAAAACAAGCAATTATTTCACATGAATGGTTAGTAGGCCATATTTTTATACTTCAATCCATGGTCCCTGCAGTGGTAATGTCCAGTCATGAGCGTCTCTGTTCATCTCAAGCCTACAGAATGATTGCCCCTCAATAGGCCAACAAAATGCAGAAAAATAACAGTCTCATACTGCTAAATACATGTTATTTGTGCACTGCAATATAGCTAAAAAGTTTTGCAAAAGCATAAGGTGCAATCTAAATGCCATCCTTCTCAAATGCTTTACTTCAGGTGTGGGAGTAGAAGGCCTGTCTCTTCTACCTCTTAGTATTTAGAACATAATAAAAACACTTTCGAATAAACTCAATGAAACACATTGCTCATTTAATCAATTTTCATTTATTCAATAGACTGAAAGTGTTCAAGTTTTAATTAACATATAAATAGACGACTAACAGAATGTTAAAGGCTACATGTTTTCATACAAACACACATGTTTTTCAACATAAACACACGGAAACACAGATTGTCAAGATGAGTGCATCAAGGTCAGAGCAAAACTATACTGACAAACTACTCAAGATCACTAAAAGAAGGACTTCCCTCCTTGCCGTAGGGAACAATTGTGTAAAAATAGATGAATATCTGACAGCATTTTTACTTGAGCATCTGGCCTGTTATTTGCTTCAATAAGTCTCAATCTGAAAGCCAAACATTTTCAATAAATCAAGTGTATTTAGGACAAGTTCATCCGCTGTTATGCAAACTAATAGTGATGCACACAGATAATGGAATGTATAAGCTGTCAACAAAAATGACAGTCCGACCATTCAACTGAGAAAAGTATCGAGGAGTTCAATGCAATCCTCTGAACGGTGTAATTTCAGCTTGAGCGATACACTTGCTTTGATTGAAGTTGAGTCATTTATCTGCCCAAGCCAGTGAATCCTATAAGCACTGATGCGTCTGTAATGGACAGCCATATAGTTTATCTAAAGACCGGTAAGTGAAAGTACCAGGGGACACACTGTTCCAAACAGCAGTTGACAGACAATCTGTCAGATCCACAGATAGAAAATACAAAACATGTGGCAGGATTCCCAACCGTGTCAATGTCACTCCACAGTAGAGGGGTGAACTCAGTGAACATTCACTTAAGATAGTTTTTTGCCATATTATTCCCAGATCACGTATACATTTCCAAGAATCATCCATGCATCACATATACATCCATCAGTAAAAATTAACATTGGGCATAATCCATTCCATAGCTAACTTGAACATGATGGCCAATATGTGGGATACTTGAACATTTCCAACAGAGACTCTCATGCCTTGGAACTGACAATACAGTAGGTGGTGTAAATAGGGAATTTCTTATTTACACTGTACTTTTTCTTCAGTTCACTGTCTGCCAGCACACAATACAGCCGCCTCACATGACAGAATGAGTCCACCCAATAGACATAGCTATAGGAAACATATTTTACTTGCATTTAGCAAGAAGGTACAGAGACCTGGCATTGCAGCATTGTTTGTCTCCTCTCATGACTCCTCTTGAGCCCACTGAGCTCAATCCTGAGGTCCCTTAGGACTCTCCTGAACTCCCTCTGCTGTGGTGCACTGTACTGTCTCCATAGCCTCAAATCAATGGCTCTGTTCTGCTCCGCTCCGCTGTAAAAAAAAAAAAAACAGGCCTTGCTTTTCAAGAGGAGAGCCACGCATGCTCTTTCATGAGCTGAACAACATACAGCTAACAATGATGAGACTTCACATAATCCTTCCATGGCCACTCTCTTTACAAAGGAGGCTTGCAGAAACCTCAAATAAAATACCTTAAATTCAGCGACTCACTCCATCTATATTTCCCCAAACGATATAATAGTTCTAGACAAATTATGAACAACTGTACTGACTGCATTGCTCTGGGTTTGAGGGAGGGAGGGAGGAAATGGGATACATCTTTCAAACTTTATGTTGCTAAGAAACACAGGGCTGGCATCATGAATACCCAGAATTTGACACCGTGATCGCAGAAATCAAAGCTGTACTGTCTTCACAGTTCACTGATTGGTTAAAAGCCCTGTTTTGAGGCCAATGTCGTACATACAGAGAAACATAACCAGCTATAAAGATGTTGAATGCATACTAATTACTTCACATATGCAAGCTGTTAAAACGCAGAAAACACATCCCACTCAATCTTTACAAAATGGCATATCATCATGCCACAATTAGGGAAAAGGAAACGGATGTATAGGCATGCATGATCTGTTGATGATGATAAATCAAATTGCAATTCTGGTTTATTTGAATTCATGCTAATTCATTCAACTCTATTGTACTTGTTTCCGTTCCATCGTGTGTACCCAGGAAACAAAATTACATTCCAGGATGTGACCACAAAGTTATTTTAGCCCCCACGTAATTCATGATAACGTTATTGTGAAACGTGCCTTCTATGTAGCTGTGGTGTCCGCTAACAAAACTCACGTCCCAAGACTTTTCAGGACGTAGAAATGTGGAGGATTTTAAACAGCTAAATAACATTATTCGGGAAGGTTATAAGAGATGTCCTTGAATGTTCCCTGAACGTGCACACTGTTATGTGCCGTACTGGTACTGCAGGTAACCACTGACGAAAGTTACGTTCACAGTGGTTACCAGAAACTGCATTTTGTGGGGCTTTCAATGTACTTTCTGACCTTTAGCAACATTATGCGGTTGACCTAAAAATTATGTTTTCATGAAACGTCTCCTACAGTACATTTCCCTGTGGCGTCAGCTGACCAAAGTCATGTCGCAAGTCTTTTTAGGACGTTGAAATGTGGGGGGATCTTTTTAAACAGCTGACTCACGTTATTTAGTGACGTTATAAGAGATGACCTTGAATCTTTCCTGAACGCGCACACTTACATGTCTTGTTGGTGCTGTAGGTAAACACTGACCAAGTTAAGTTCGCAGTGACTACCAGAAACGGCATTTTGTGGGGTTCTCATTGTACTTTCTGACGTAATAGCAACGTTATGAAGTCGACATAAAAATAATGCTTTCATGAAACATCTCCCAGATGTTTTCAACTGTGGTGTCAGTTGACAAAAGTTACTTCCCAAGTCACTTCCGGACGTGGAAATGAGGGGGCCCCTGAATATCTAATTACATTATAAGATATACGTCATTTAATCTACCCTGAACATCAACACAGTATCTTGTCGGTAGGTGTCCACTGACGAAATATGCAAAATTCCAGAAAATATATATATTTTTTAACTTAAACAATAGAATAGACAATAGTTTCGGGGGGGAAAAAAATCACAGCTATAAGCTCACAAAATAACAAGTCAGTAAAAACACGAACACTGCACTCCAATCAAGGACTGTAAAACTGCTTCAAGCTAAAAGTTAAGAACTATGTTATGTTTATTCAGGTGCTGCTGTTCCATCCTCATCCACTGTCGCCTGCTCAACCCGCTCCTGGATGTCACAATAACACAAATTGGTCATTATTTTCAGTAAACAAATTATCAAAACGCCGGTTTTAACGTCGACTCCCTACTACATTCCTTTTGTACTAGCACAATTATTTAGCTATACTGACCGACTGGATTGAAGTGAAGTAAAAAAATATATATATAAAAAAATAAAGTGTTAATCATACCTTTCGCTTACACTTGAGCCAAGCTGGTGCATGTTTGAGGGCATCTGCTATTTGGTCATTTACCTCTTACTAGGCAGCCTTAGGAGCGTCCCTGAAAGCAAACCTCATGTTCAGAATTTTTTTTAAATGGTACGTTCCTTGTCATATCACTACTTTTCCACCTATGCTGGCTGAGACAGAAGTTGGGTATTGTCCCTCTCTTCCCTCATAGGCAGTTTTGGCCATGAGACCTCTCTCCTTCACCTTTCCTTTGTCCTCTCTCTACGAACTTAACAGGTGGTAGGATTTTACATTTAGTTTGTAACTGCCTTGTTACTGATTTTAATTCATTTGAAATGTTAATAAATACACATTTGACTTACCATCAATTGACCAATAATGCTATCTACTTAATAATAGTAAATAACGATCTAAACGTGTGCATTTACTTCCTTGTGACATCATAGATTGATCGCTCATTAAAGGCCCTCTTCCCCTTCCTGCCCTTCAAGGAGCAGCCTATCCACAGCTCCTCTGTTCCAGTTTTTCTCATCATTCATCTGATTCCTGAGCCCAGGTCCTGGCCACAGCAGAGGGTCAGGTATCGGATAACACTCATTTGTGTGTTCCTCAACTGGCCATACAGTTCTTAATGATAATAATGAGAAATCATTTTTGGAGTGTATCACGTAATCATGGGCTAAAACTCATGTTTGTAAATAGGCAGAGGGCTGATTGTTTCTTCTTAAGATAAGTTAAGTGTTAATTGGGAAATCAATCCAAACACTAAATAGGCATATATGACACCAGCCTTTCATTGACATTAAGATATTTGGATCCAATAATATTGCAGGTTGAAATCTTCTCTCTAATCTGGTCACATTCAAGTGGCATTTGATAAACAGCTAACTTTTGTTTGTCAATTGCTGTTCAAATACGTGATTTTTTAAAAAATGTTTAATTACAAACAGATACATTTTAAATGGCAATTTTCTTTCGATAGTGGGAGTCTTTAACTTTTTGGTGACAGGGGGGCAGTATTGATTTTTTTTTATCCGTTATTTTACCAGGTAAGTTGACTGAGAACAAGTTCTCATTTGCAGCAATGACCTGGGAAATAGTTACAGGGGAGAGGAGGGGGATGAATGAGCCAATTGTAAACTGGGGATTATTAGGAGACCGTGATGATTTGAGGGCCAGATTGGGAATTTAGCCAGGACACCAGGGTTAACACTCCTACTCTTATGATAAGTGCCATGGGATCTTTAATGACCTCACGGAGTCAGGACACCCATTTAACGTCCCATCCGAAAGACGGCACCCTACACAGGGCATTGGGATATTTTTTTTTAGACCAGAGGAAAGAGTGCCTCTTACTGGCCCTCCAACACCACTTCCAGCAGCATCTGGTCTCCCATCCAGGAACTGACCAGGACCAACCCTGCTTAGCTTCAGAAGCAAGCCAGCAGTGGTATGCAGGGTTGTATGCTGCTAGCCTGCATAGCTTAGAGTAGCTTGGATGAATAAGATGCCCAGAGTAAACTCACTGCTACTCTGTCCGAGATGCTAATATATGCATATTAATAGTAGTATTGGATATAAAAATAGAAGTTTATAAAACTGTTTGAATGATGTCTGTAAGTATAACAGAACTCATATGGCAGGTGAAAACCTGAGAAAAATCCAACCAGGAAGTGGGAAATCTGAGGCTTTTAGTTTTTTTAAAACTCAGCCCCTATTGCAGATACAGTGGGATATTGGTTATGTGGCACTTCCTAAGGCTTCCACTATATGTCAACAGTCTTTAGAACGTTGTTTCAGGCTTCTACTGTGAAGTGGGACCGAATGAGAGAGGAATGAGTCAGGTGTCTGGCAGATTGCCACAGGCTCTGAGGCGCGGTCACGAGAGAGTTAGCTCTCGTTCCATTGCTTTTCTACAGACATAGGAATTCTCCGGTTGGAACATTATTGAAGATTTATGATAAAAACATCCTAAAGATTGATTCTATACTTAGTTTGACAAGTTTCGACAGGCTGTAAAGGAACTTTTTTAACTTTTCGTCCGGCGTTCCGGTGGACCTGAACACGCTTTTGGATTTGTTTATCAAACGCCCTAAAAAAGAAGCTATTTGGACATAAATGATGGACATTATCGAACAAAACAAACATTTATTGTGGAACTGCGATTCCTGGAAGTGCATCCTGATGAAGATCATCAAAGGTAAGTGAATATTTATAATGTTATTTTTGACTAATGTTGACTGCGCAACATGGCGGATATTTATTTTGGCTAGTTTGGGCTCTGAGCGCGGTACTCAGATTATGCTTTTTCCGTAAAGTTTTATAAAATCTGACACAGTGGTTGCATTAAGGAGAAGTGTATCTACAGTTCCATGCATAACACTTGAATTTTCATCAACATTTATAATGAGTATTTCTGTGAATTCATGTGGCTCTCTGCACAATCACCCCATGTTTTAGAACTACTGAACAATGTAAAATTTGATTTTTTTAATGAAATACGCACTTTATCGAACAAAACATACATGTATTGTGTAAAATGAAGTCATATGAGTGTCAACTGATGAAGGTCATCAAAGGTTAGTGAATAATTTTATCTCTATTTGTGCTTTTTGTGACTCCTCTCTTTGGCTGGAAAAAATGGCAGTGTTTTTCCGTGAGTTGGTGGTGACCTAACATAATCGTTTGTGGTGCTTTCGCTGTAAAACATTTTTGAAATCAGACACTGTGGCTGGATTAATGAGAATTTTATCTTTAAAATGATGTAAAATACTTGTATGCTTGAGGAATTTTAATTATGAGATTTTTGTTGTTTTGAATTTGGCGCCTGCACTTTCACTGGCTGTTGGCAAGGTGGGATGCTACCGTCCCACATATCCCAGAGAGGCTTTAAGTGTTTCACAGATATACCTCATTTGTTACTGCAGGGTTTTGCAGCATTTCAAGTTGCCCCAAGGATTCTGATTCCTTTGGCTGCCGGGCCTCTACGACCTCCATAACTTGGTTCAGAGCAGTCCTGAACTCTTTTTCGGATCATCTCCAGTTTCACCATTGTCCTCATCTCCACTGCTTGAAGATTTGAAAAATAATAAAGACTCAACAGTTTAGCTGTAAGCAGCGTGACAATTCAAGTCATAAGTACCAGGCAGAACATGTATGAAGGCCATGTGAAATACCTCGATCAAAATATTGACTCTTCATATGCATCAGTAGTATTGATAACCATACACAGTGGGGCAAAAAAGTATTTAGTATTTAAACTTTCACCATTGTCCTCATCTCCACTGCTTGAAGATTTGAAAAATAATAAAGACTCAACAGTTTAGCTGTAAGCAGTGTGACAATTCAAGTCATAAGTACCAGGCAGAACATGTATGAAGGCCATGTGAAATACCTCGATCAAAATATTGACTCTTCATATGCATCAGTAGTATTGATAACCATACACAGTGGGGCAAAAAAGTATTTAGTATTTAAACTTTTGTTATTGACCAAATACTTATTTTCCACCATAATTTGCAAATAAATTCATTAAAAATCCTACAATGTGATATTCTGGATTTTTTTCCCTCATTTTGTCTGTCATAGTTGAAGTGTACTTATGATGAAAATTACAGGCCTCTCTAGTCTTTTTAAGTGGGAGAACTTGCACAATTGGTGGCTGACTGAATACTTTTTTGCCCCACTGTAGCTGCTGACAGCTCAGTGGGAAGGTTAATAAATCTCAACAAAAATAAATCCTAAGCATAATTTTGTGTTTTAAATAATACTTTTAGTTTGATGGCAAATACATCCAGATATTTACAAACATGGCATCGCACTTGTGTTTTACCCCAGAAGAGTGTGGTGATTTCACTACTGTTGTCAGTACCAGTTTCACCTATACACAGCACCTCAAGTATTTGGAAAGTTCATTATTGCACAAATAGTAATACGACTTTAAATAACCTAATATGCAAAAATGTGATGGTAATTTTAAAGGTTTGTAAAGTTCTAATACTAATACATACAATTCAATTGTTTACCCTAACAAATTACAACCAGACACTTTCTGTTGCTCTGGCTTGAGATGACACATGGCCTCAAGTCCTCTGCATCTGCAACTTCAGAGAATATCACAGATGTCACAACGTTAGCACATTTACAGTACACGCTTAACAGATTTTCCTGTCCATCCCATACAGTTGGTGGGAACAGAACTTTGAGAAAGTAGACTCGTTCATCAGACTTGAAACATTTAAAACACAATGTGCTTTGTAGGGTCTTTTCAAAGACACGGGCTCTTGAAGATGCTAATAGAAGAAAAATAACTGTTACACTTTGGCAATGTGACTAATAATCAAGTATGTCAAGATCAGATGGGTGTGGTAATTTCTTGCTATATCAACTGTCATCAGGTTATAACTTCATGCCGCCTCTACAATTCAAGACTAGTACTTGCATTAACTGTAAGCTTTTCTTCACCCACATACTTAAATCACCCACAAACGTACCATCAACTTCCTGATTATACATTTAATGACCTAGTAGCCTAATGCTGGATCTTACCACTAGGGTCCGATTGGAAGCGTGGCACTGGAAGCTGGACTTGTCTGGGTTCATTTGTCTTTTTCTGGAGTGCTTCACTTCCATCATCACTTTCCACAATACAAAATAATTGTCATTCTTTTAATTAACTTCCTGATGCATGTAATGCATGTAATGGACTAAGAGTAGTTAAGAAATCCTCACCAGGTAGCTCTACACGGAATCTGATTGGTTCAGTCACCACCCTCTTCGCTGGTTCCTCGTCAAATTCAACATTGGAGGTGTGCCACAGAGTAATTGTTTGTATGTGCAATAAATATTGTCATAAATACTTTCCTATTACCATTGGCAAAACAGGGTAAATTTAGTATTAATTCATATAGTAATACTTTCAGCAAATACACATACTACTTAAGAGGGGGAAGTTACTGACTCTACTGACCAGGAGTGGGTTGCACCAGTTAGACACTAATAAGGTGTAAGTTAAGTTGGGCCATACCTACACCCGACATAATGATTTAGAATATTGAACAAGATGCGACATGACTAGTCATGAAATACTTACCTTGGAAACTAGTTATAGATATTTACTATATGTCTACCCCACATTACATGTAGACTTAGCTTTTGCTATGGCAGAGTGTAAAAACTATTACTTACAACCAGGTGATTTTCATTGGTTGCACTAATTGTCAATGGTTGCACTAATTGCACTGTTTGTCTACATAACCTGGTTCAAGTGTTCATGACATTACCCTGAGGAAGGCACAGTGATGCCGAAACGTTGGCAATTACCCATTAAATTGCTGGGAGATTACACATGGAGTGTGCAACTTTCTTTATTTTGATAGTTTACAACCAGGTGGTGACACAGGTTTATGCCTGGCTTAGAACATATTCTACGTTGGAACTAGCCTTACGTATAGGAGTACGTTCAACTAATGCAACCTGCTCCAGAGCCACACAAGCAAGCATACATGGCAATATAAACAGGAGTGGATGGATACAGTCAAATATTATTTTACTAGTGGATAAAAATATGGAAATTCTGTACTTCTCCCATAATATTTTGTCAGGCCGTTGTCTTAATCATTGTTGCGCTGGCATTTCTTGGCCAGTAGCAACACAGGACCTGCAAGATATGAGACACGATTTAAAGTTAATTATTTATTGTCTCTTTGCCTGAAAAGGGTAAACCATTTACCTGATCAACTCACCCCATCTCTCTTCTCCACCCGCTGCTCTGGTACAACTTCAACAGTGTTCTTTTTTACAAAATGTACAACATAATAATGCTCTGCAGAATAATAAAACACTAATTCCACACTGTTCAGTCTACTGATTTTCCAGCCAAGATAGTTTGCAAAACTAATCCAGCTTGTGAACTTGGCTGTAGCTAAATGGGGCTTGCTACAGGCTGTGCAAGATGGTAAGCATACAACACGAGTGCCATGGTCCTCCTCAGGTATAATAGCTTAACAAGACTGCTCTTTGCAATGAGACGTATTCACGCGCTCCTTGTAGTGGTGCGGAAAGTCCAATACAGTCTTAAGTCACAAGGACTCAGCGTCTAAGATTCCAGATGCTGAAACACCTTGCAGAGGTCAGTATCAGAGGCATATTCTTGGCTCACTACCTCACAGCATGACCTATCATTTAGTATGTAGGCATTGTTTGGCTGTCTCATTTTGACGACCTGTTGGCGGAGAGAAGCTATAACAGTGCGTTCTTGCACTCTTTTAGAGTGCACAGATTTGTGCACTTGTTTGTGCAATTTTGTGCAAGTTTGTACAATTTGCACAAGTGGCCGCCTCCCTGAACGGACCATCATAGTTGTTGCAAGTAGTTCTCAAACTTGAAAGCACTACAGTTGTCAAGGCAGCCGTGTTCTTCAGCATCAGCAGTGAGGCGTAGGAGGGAGAACACAAGAAATATGTCTCCATACAAACCCGTCCCTGCTCCACAAAGAAGTTCAGTAAAGCATGAGCATAGGCACTGTGGATTGAAGAAAATTGAGCAGATACCAAAATACACTTCACCATATCAATGGGTAGGATGCAAAAAGGAGAGGTTTTCCCTTCATGGTGATGTTCTGGCTGTACCAATTCCCTAAAGGATTTGTCAGTTCTGATGCACAGGTTTTTTTTACCTGTGGGTACGTCATCCTCCCACCATCCCTGCCTTTTTGTTGTGTACCAGTCACAGCCATAGTAGCTAGAATACATCTTTATGCATTTTACCATGGCTTTTGCAGGTGCATCACGTGTAATAGAACAAACTTTCACTAGCAGTGTTTTGTCTCCTCACTTCAAGCCGGTCTACATCAACTCTTTCAGCTCCAGCAAAGTGTCATTGAGGAATTCCAGGGAGTTTCGATGATGCCAATGCAAGTGACAGATGACACTGTCACAAAAGTAGCCTTAACCTGTTAGAGCTCTAGGGGCGCTATTTCATTTTTGGATAAAAAACGTTCCCGTTTTAAGCGCGATATTTTGTCACGAAAAGATGCTCGACTATGCATATTCTTGACAGTTTTGGAAAGAAAACACTCTGAAGTTTCAGAATCTGCAAAGATTTTGTCTGTAAGTGCCCCAGAACTCATTCTACAGGCGAAACCAAGATGATGCATCACCCAGGAATTAGCAGAATTTCTGAAGCTCTGTTTTCCATTCTCTCCTTATATGGCTGTGATTGCGCAACGAATGAGCCTACACTTTCTGTCGTTCGCCCAAGGTCTTAGCAGCATTGTGACGTATTTGTAGGCATATCATTGGAAGATTGACCATAAGAGACTACATTTTCCAAGTGTCCGCCTGGTGTCCTGCGTCGAATTCGGTGCGCAATTGCCAGCTGCTTCTACTTTACCATTTGATTCAGGGGAGAAAGCATGTGTCCAAGAACGATGTATCAATGAAGAGATATGTGAAAAACACCTTGATGATTGATTCTAAACAACGTTTGCCATGTTTTCAGTCGATATTATGGAGTTAATTTGGAAAAAAAGTTTGCGTTTTGAGGACTGAATTTATGGATTTTTTTTGGTAGCCAAATGTGATGTATAAAACGGAGCTATTTCTAATACACAAGGAATCTTTTTGGAAAAACTGAGCATCTGCTATCTAACTGAGAGTATCCTCATTGAAAACATCAGAAGTTCTTCAAAGGTAAATTATTTTATTTGAAGGCTTTTATGTTTTTGTTAATGTTGCGTGCTGGATGCTAACGCTAATGCTAACGCTAAATGCTAACGCGAAATGCTAACTCTAGCTAGCTACTTTTACACAAATTATTGTTTTCCTATGGTTGAGAAGCATATTTTGAAAATCTGAGATGACAGTGTTGTTTACAAAAGGCTAAGCTTGAGAGATGGCATATTTATTTCATTTCATTTGCGATTTTCATAAATAGTTAACGTTGTGTTATGCTAATGAGCTTGCTGATAGATTTACACAATCCTGGATACAGGGGTTTTTTCATAGCTAAACGTGACGCAGAAAACGGAGCGATTTGTCCTAAACAAATAATCTTTCAGGAAAAACTGAACATTTGCTATCTGAGAGTCTCCTCATTGAAAACATCTGAAGTTCTTCAAAGGTAAATGATTTTTTTGAATGCTTTTCTGTTTTTTTGTGTAAATGTTGCCAGCTGAATGCTAATGCTAAATGCTACGTTAGCCATCAATACTGTTACACAAATGCTTGTTTTGCAATGGTTGAGAAGCATATTTTGAAAATCTGAGATGACAGTGTTGTTAACAAAAGGCTAAGCTTGAGAGCTAGCATATTTATTTCATTTCATTTGCGATTTTCATGAATAGTTAACGTTGCGTTATGGTAATGAGCTTGAGTCTGTATTCACGAACCCGGATCCGGGATGGGGAGATCAGAAAGGTTAACGACATATTGGTACTTTTGAACAAAGGGAGACCCTCCAGAATAAGGGATATTTCTAAGACATACAAATCTCCAACTACAGAATGAGGATAGATGCTTAGAGGTTTTACGAACTCCACCTTCACTTTAAACCTCTTAAATCTGACAAACTCCACATCAGGCTTGACTTCAACACAAACATTGGTCTTTTCTAGGAGAGTTGTAGCAGTGGAAGGCAAATCTGGGTGACCATTAGACTGCAGCATCTTCAGAAGTGCATCAACAGCATTGTGTTTTACTTGGAAATCCCTTATCCAGGTTGTCAGGTCCTATCTGAAGGTAGAATATATTTCAACATTGTCAGAGTCAGTTGTCTCCTGAATTGCACAACCAGTATTAGCTTCAGTCTCTGAATTTATGTCACTGTGTGATGGCAGTCTTGGAGGAGTACCACCTACTGCCTCAAGTTCACCATCTGTCTCTTCCTCAGCGTGTGTTGGCAGTCTTGGAGGAGTACCACCTACTGCCGCAAGTTCACCATCTGACTAATCCTCAGCGTGTGTTGGCAGTCTTGGAGGAGTACCACCTACTGCCGCAAGTTCACCATCTGACTCTTCCTCAGCGTGTGTTGGAAGTCTTGGAGGAGTACCACCTACTGCCTCAACTTCCCTATCTGACTAAATTTTACTCTTAGATTGAGCAGGACTGGTATCTTCACTCTTCGTGTCAGACCGGGTTGGTGAGAATAGATCCACTTTCATTGTCATTGTCTTCCTTCTCTACCCTTTTTTCCTTAAGGGTGGTTTCCTCTTGACAATTTCATCCAGATTCTATTGTATTCTCTCTTTCTTGAAGTACTTGACATCTTGAGTTAACGGTCTGAAAACGATTAAACAATGATATGACAATGGCTCTACACATACAGTACACTATGAAATTGAATAACCAGTTAGACAACACATTGGTTTACCATTTTTGAAGACATTTTCAATCTTCAGAACACTAAGTAAAGAAATGGAAAGAACATTAATATCTACTACCCAAGACATTATCCATAATATCAGTCTTGAATCAGAACTTAAATGAGGAAAGAGGGGAGTAGAGCTTCTCAGGATATCATGATACTGCAAAGCATTTGAACAATGTTGGTGTTATAGAACGGATGCATTTATCAAGGCACAAGGCAAGACCCAGATGCAGACACAGGCGGCAGATGGTTGGAGTCTTACAATGTTTATTCATCCAAAGGGGTAGGCAAGAGAATGGTCAAAGACAGGCAAAAAGGTCAAAACCAGATCAGAGTCCAGGAGGTACAGAGTGGCAGACGGTCACGTGTTCAAGGCAGGCAGAATGGTCAGGCACAAAGTCCAGAAACAGGCAAGGGTCAAAACTGGGAGGACTAGAAAAAGGAGACCGCAAAAAGCAGGAGGACGGGATAACTGGGACAGGTGAAACTGATCAAGGTGTGACAAAATTGCGCTTTTGTGCAAATTTAGACAGCCCATCAGTAAAAATGTATGTATCAGGCCTGCATTGTACTTGTTTACGTGCTGATGCTAGTAATAGACCAAGAACACCTGTCAATGTGGTCTTCATTAGAACCTAAGTACCCAATTACTGAACCCTGTAACACAGGCTGTGATTATGCAGTTTAACAAAGCTGTGCAAGACCCATCTTACTCACAATAGCTTTTCTTATTTTACACCATCAGTCACCTTCCCAAAACACAAGCCAACAAAGCCCACGCGGACTGAGTAAAAATCAGCAAATTGATTTCCAATATCTATTTGATCATGGCTAGCACACGAAGTAACCACAGCAACAACAAAAAAGTGCACCAAGTTAAATGACTACATCATATCTATTCAAAGCCCTCGTGAGTGAATAAGTTGCGCAGACATCAACAACCATCAGGTTGAAGACAGGTTTTTATAACAAGTACAGTATACAGAGCATTCTGGAATGGAACAGAAGTATATATGATTCACCAGAGAAAAGGGTGCCAGTCTTATAGTTCACAAATCAAAGGAACAGATGGAACAGCATATTTACATAGGGAACAAAGTGATCGGACAGACTGTTTACATGACAGTGGATTGGTGTAATTCAGTGATATGCCCGGTTACTGTCCGGGGGAGTCAGATTTTCTGATGCCTTGTCAATTTGTGCTCAAGCCTGTTCCCGTTTGCGTCCGTTTCCTTCTTATCATAAACCAGTTGTTCTTAATCAAGACAGCTTACCCAAAGGCAGAGGCAGAGTTATGAATAAATAAAGGTGAGTAATTAAATAGATCAGGAAATCGCTTTCGCTTTCTAAAAAAGACAAACGTATTTCCTCTAAACAAATTGTACCACAACAGGTAACGTCACCTCTGACAACACATTACACAAACTCACATATCAACGTCATATCATGGTCTAACCATATTCACCAGCTCTTAATAGGGTGGTCTATTGAAACACTGGGAACTCACACACACAACAATGCTGCGACAATGTGCCACACTATAGGTAACTTTGCTGCTGTAGCTTTGCTGCTGCCTCCACCACCCCAGCCTCCACCTTTTGGTTCTTATACTGTCTGGGGGATTGATGCATAGGTGGGGTGGCAGGGTAGCCTTGTGGTTAGAGCATTGGACTAGTAACTGGAAGGTTTCAAGTTCAAACCCCTGAGCTGACAAGGTACAAATCTGTTGTTCTGCCCCTGAACAGGCAGTTAATCCACTCTTCCTAGGCTGTCATTAACTGACTTGCCTAGTTAAATAAAGGTAAAATAAAAAAATAGGCAGCTCTTTGTCATTGCTTTTACCATTTAAAGTATAGACAATCTGAGCTAAGAGCTTTTGTGTTGCAGGACCATACCGTCAAAAAATAATGCATATTTATTTGTTACTGTTTAAATAAATTCACCAATGTTAAAATTAATGCAGGAGTATGCTGACTCAACTGGATAACAATAGTCCACTAGCTGAGGTTCGGCTTTGTCTGTGTCAATGTAGGGCTACACTGGACAGGTAGACCTTCAAAGACTTCAGAATGTAAAAGTAGATCTGATCAGTAGGCTGGGCACCACTGCCCTAGACCAAGTAATTGCTGATACTTTAACATCCACCTGCGACATAGTCAAACAGCTACGAGAGCTGGGAGTACACTAACTTACCTGTACAGTTTAAGGGGTTCACAGACCGTTAGCGGTCCACCACGAAAACATCCGGGGAAATTGCAGAGCGCCAAATCCAAAATACAAAGATTGTAATATTAAACATTCATGAAAATACAAGTGTCTTGCATCATTCTTTAGCTTAGAATCTTGGTAATCGAACTGCGTTGTCCGATTTACAATAGGCTTTACGGCGAAAGCATAGCATTCCACTCTCTGACGACAGCGCCCCACAACAACATATTTTTTCAAACCAGCACAGGCATCACAAAATCACAAACGCAAATTATGTAAGCATACAAACATTAATGAATGGAGATGATGGGTACACAGTCCACGGTGGTGAGTCCAAGTATCTCTGATCAGTATAGACATTGATGGAACATGGCTGATGAGGGCACTTGGATCAGAATGATGATTTCAGCATGGGTTACATCATGGTGCCGAGAGCGTTTTGTGTCAAGAAAGCTAGGTCCTGTGTGCAAGGAAAATGACATCGAGGGCACATCATTCAACAACACAGCATACAGGGTGATCAAAACAGACCAAATTGGTTACACACAGGGAAACAGGCTTGGTTACCAATTGATTAAACAGTTCTGGTATTCTGCTTCAAAGGCACAAAAGGCATTCCTTCACAATATACTTGCTGGTCGATGCCGATTCTTGGACATGCCGCCAACCCACTCCCACAGGCTTTGGGTTGCATCTCAAGATGTGCTTCAGCAAACGTAATCTGGAGCATAGCAGGCATGCTAGAGACTCCAACTGAACAGGTTGGATAGGCTGTTGAACCTCACACATTTCCTGGATATGGGACCTGATGCACTGTGGCCCCACTCCCATGAGACTTTCCTCTCAACTGTCTGCTTCTACCAGGCTCCTTGCTTCCTCATACCCACTATTTGACATATCTTATCTCCCTCCCCTGCTGCTCTTACTTTATCCTACACTAAAGGCCCTCTTTCCATTGGCAGTCATATTTGGGGATAGGTTCCAAGACCAGCTCTCCCCCAGAGTCACTGCTGCCACTGCTTTTCACACACGGGATTACTCCGTTACACAAGGAACAACTTCACATGGATCCACAACCACAAGCAGCGCTATCCAGGGCTCCATGCAGGCTGTCGTCCATGGCCATTAGCAATCTGGTCCCTGACATGAAAGCATAGCTGCATTGTGCCACATTCAAGTTAATGTTGAGACTTAAGTTCCTGACTTTTCCACCATGTCTTCTTTAGAGAATAGAGGAAGGACAGCCCTTGCAACATTTGACTTTGTATGCTTCTTTGATTTTAGCAATGTTTTAATATATGGATTATGATATACACTGTATTTACTTCAAGTGTATATATTCCAGAATGTCTATTTATTACTCTAAATGTTTCTTTAGTAACGCAACTGCAACGTTGATTGTAGACACATCACAACTCTCAAATAAACATTCCAAAATGTTATTTTGATATTCACAAAGTAGTCTGGCATTCTGACATGTACACTTGAGGATTCTGTACATTTGAACATTACAAATACTACTACAATGTCACCAAAGTGCCCTGACATTCAGAACCTCCAAAGTACTTACTGAAAACGTAACTAATATCCATATGTCGTCAGACATACCACCACTTGACATACTGACAATGTTCCATGATGTCTATGTATAATTCTCATTGCAACTTTAGATGTAACAATGCATGGCTCTATACCAAACGTTCTGAATTCTTCTATCCCAACATTTACCTGACACATGTCACCTGTCACCTGTCACCTGTCACCTGTCACCAAAATCACCATATTGTGAAGTAGTTTTAGAACTTGCCTAGACTTTAGAAATAACGTTTCTAATATCCCCTTATGCTCAGATAGAACATGTGACATATAGATCACTAAGGGACATACTGTACAATACATATTTTTGAGTAACACAACTGTTGTTTGTAGACACACCAGGGCTCTCAAAGGAATATTCCTAAATGTTCTTTGGATATCCCAAAAGTGATCTGACATTCATTGGACTCATTGGGAATGTTATGTAGAATATTGACAAAGTGACCTGACAATCAGTACATTTTATGAACCTTCTGTGAACATTACAAGATACTACTAAAATGTCACCAAAGTGCTTACTGAAAATTCAACTGACACTCATACGTACTGTAGTCAGAAATACAAAGTTACAAGTACACCACCACTTGACTTACTGACAATGATCCATAATGTCTATTTATAATTGTCATTGCAACGTTAGTTAACGGCTCTTTAGCAAACATTCTGAAATTCAACATTTATTAAAAAAACATTATTTTTAGGTCAACCTCCAAATGTTGCTAAAAGTCAAAAAGTACATTGAGAGCCCCACAAAATGCAGTTTCTGGTAACCACTGGGAACGTAACTTTCGTCAGTGGGTACCTGCAGTAGCAATAAGGTACGTAACAGTTTGCACGTTCAGGGAAGATTCACGGACATCTCTTATGACCTTACTAAGTAACGTAATTTAGCTACTTAAGATCCATGACATTTCAACATCATGAAAAGTCTTGTGACGTAACTTTTGTCAGCTAACACCACAGCTACGTACAAGGCACGTGTCACAATAACATTATCATTACTTGTCATTACCTACTAAAATAACTTTGTGGTCACTCAAATATAATTTTCGTAGCTGGGTTACTACAATATCCCGAAATTGACCTGACATTTAGGGATAAGACATTCACAACATCTACTAGACTCATTGGAACGTTATGTAACATATTGCCAAAGTGACCAGACATTCAGTACATTTCAGAAACCTTCTGTGAACGTTACAAATACTGTACTACTACAATGTCACCGAAGTGTCCTGACATTCAGAACGTCTGAAGAACTTGTTTAGAACATAACAAATGTTCCTACACACTTAGAAAGACAACGCTACAAGTGTACCACCACTTGACTTACAGACAACGTTCCAAAATGTATTTCTATCATTACGATTGTAACATTATATGAAGACAAACCATAGCTCTAAATCTAACGTAATGAAATGTTCCTAGGATATTTCCAAAATATCATTATATCTAGAACCTTTTATAATGTTCCCATGATATCTGCATAGCGACCAGATATTTATTAGCTCTATAATACTTACAGTGGGGCAAAAAAGTATTTAGTCAGCCACCAATTGTGCAAGTTCTCCCACTTAAAAAGATGAGAGAGGCCTGTCTTTTTCATCATAGGTACACTTCAACTATGACAGACAAAATGAGAAAAAAAATCCAGAAAATCACATTGTAGGATTTTTTATGAATTTACTTGCAAATTATGGTGGAAAATAAGTATTTCATGTTTCGACAGTATTAATAAGTTAATAAACAGAGGGAAGTCAAATGCAGCAAGAATCAAAAGAAGAATACAACACAGACTGTTCATTTTATTCTGAGCATGTGTGACTATAAACTATTGCTCACACAGGGTTAATTTTCACTGTTTTCCAGGCAGTGCATGCTTCCACAGTAATAATGTACAATCAGGAGAACATTTGTGACCCAGCACCTCAATTTGGTCTTATGTAGCAACATTTTAAATTGTGTTTTTTTACAATGGATAAAAGTAGAGACTCAGAGCTACAAAATTATATATCACACACTGCAGTTGAGGAACAATGGAATAGTAATTCTGCTTTGAAAGTTCATAAACTTGTGACCCCACTTTTGAGAAAATGGCCCTTGAATATTTTGTTACACTTACTGGAAGCCACTGCAAAGATTTCAAGAG
The DNA here is from genome assembly GCF_013265735.2 of Oncorhynchus mykiss. Taxonomy (NCBI): domain Eukaryota; kingdom Metazoa; phylum Chordata; class Actinopteri; order Salmoniformes; family Salmonidae; genus Oncorhynchus; species Oncorhynchus mykiss. The sequence continues at coordinate 39,815,702 of NC_048571.1, forward strand.
TAAAAGTAGTGAAAATAGTAGTAAAAATACACTTTATCTAGACAGTTGGCACTATGCATTACAGTGGGCACTATGCATTCGGGCAGGTAGCACCCACATTTGTCCCTCTGACTGATTCCTCACTACAGAGAACGTGTTTCCACTGCTCCAGAGTCCAATGGCGGCGAACTTTACACCACTGCATCCAAAGCATGGCATTGCGCTTACAGTTGACCGGGACAGCTCTAGCAGGGAAGAAATTTGACAAACTGACTTATTGGAAAGGTGGCATCCTATGTCGGTGCCACGTTGATAGTCACTGAGCTATTCAGTAAGGCCATTCTACTGCCAAAATGTGGCTATGGAGATTGTGTGCTCGATTTATACACCTGTCAGCAATGGGTGTGGCTGAAATAGATAAATCCACTAATTCGAAGGGGTGTCCACATACATTTGTATATAAAGTGTAGAAACCCCAAGCTTAGACAGGGCTTAGAAGACAGTTTCAAGCCTGCTTGACATAGCCGCTAACCGTAGCTATCTAAACTGCTAGCCATCAAGCTATTGAAGATAGCTGAGAGGATTTTCGCTATCTTGGAATGTCTCTTCTCATTGAGGCCTTCCGATTTATGGGAAGAGGCGAACGCTTCCTGCTATGTAGGAGTTGTGTTCACTATGCTCTTTTCTGGATTTTTGATATAACAGCTGCCTAGTTGCGGAGGACTATAGGACCTAGCTGTCTACCCTAAGCAAGCAAATCTGTGTTGCACAATTTGCTGGGGAAACCATGTCCATCTGCCTTTTCCTCTACACCTCAGGCTGGATGTCGTTACGATATGGGGAGAGCATCAACTCAGCCTTTGCTGACAATAGGCTAACCAGGAGAAATTAGGAGGTTGCAGAACATTAGATTATTGTACTTACAATGTAATTATATTTAACAACTCTGTTATTACAATGGTGTTATAGGATATACATGTTTTTACAATGTACTCCCCCAGGAACAAATCAAATCAAATGTTATTTGTCACATGCACCAAATACAACCTTACAGTGAAATGCTTACTTACAAGCCCCTAACCAACAATGCAGTTTACAAAATACGAGTAAGAATAAGAAATAAAAGTACAAGCAACTTAATGTAGTGAAGTGACATTTTAATTATTTTACAATTTTAGTTAGTAAAAACATGGTTCTAAAAGCTTGCTCCCTTGCATTTTCCTAGCATTCACTAATGTAGTTAGCTAGCTAAATGGCTAGCTAGGCACATGTCAACATGTTTTCCAACTCGGTTAATAAACGTTAATAAATCATCATAAAACTCATGAAACATTTAGCTTACAATGTTAATTCACAATCTTTGAGACTTATCTTTGCACTTATGCATATTCCAATCCTGTAGCCTTTTCCTGCAGTCAAAATACCAAATTGCCCTCTAGTGGGAAGAATAATATTAATATTTTTCACAAGTTCAAATGTAATAGCATTTTTGTTTTAAACCTGCCAAAAATCCAGCGTTTCTTTGTCAAACGGTTTGTTAGATTTTAGTCTTCTGTCATGTAAATAAAGTGTAATATTAGGATGCAACCTCAAAAGATCATCACCGATCCTCCACCAAATTTCACAGTGGGCCTCTCCAGGTGAAATTTGGTGGAGGATCGATGATGAACTGGGGGTGCTTCAGCAAGGCTGGAATCAGGCAGATTTGTATTTGTGAAGGATGCATGAATCAAGCCACGTACAAGGTTGTTCTGGAAGAAAACTTGGTTCCTTCTGCTCTGACAATGTTCCCCAACTCTGAGGATTGTTTTTTCAAACACAATGCTACACGTCACACAGCCAGGTCAATTAAGGTGTTGATGGAGGACCAGCCGATCAAGACCCTGTTATGGCCAGCCCAATCTCCAGACCTGAACCCCATTGAAAACCTATTTAATGTGATCAAGAGGAAGATGGATGCATTATTCGAGTTTTGACAACAATGCATATTTTTTGTTATTTTGACAAGTTGTCATTTTCTGCAAATAAATGCTCTAAATGACAATATTTTTATTTGGAATTTGGGAGAAATGTTGTCAGTAGTTTATAGAATAAAACAAAAATGTTCATTTTACCCAAACACATACCTATAAATAGTATTACCAGAGAAACCAATAATTTTGCAGTGGTCTCTTAATTTTTTCCAGAGTTGTATGTATGGCGCATAATGTATTTACTGTTTTATTCAGGTTTCCAAGTACTGGTGACAAATCATTCCGTTATATATCATGTGTAAAATACCTTTTTCAAAGTTGATTATGATGTGCTAATGCTAAGATTTTTGCCAGCTATGTGTGGCGCCATGTTTGTTGACATCATACAATGCATTCTGGATGTCACGTAAGCGTCTTGCCAGACCAAAGATGTTATAACAAAACGAGGTGAAGGGATAGTTCACTTTACTGACTTATGGTGATTTCAAGACAACTGGAAACTTGAGATCAAATCATGACATCTGATCTTCAAGTCGGGAAGTCGGAGCTCCAGAAAGAGGCCAGAGTTCCCAAGTTGGAATTTCGAGTTGGATGACAGTTCACAGTCTGAGCTCTTTTTTCACAGTTGTTTTGAACTCATGAAGTCAAAGATGTCTGTGTTCCCAGTTATTTTGAACACGGCATCAGACTGTAACTATGATACATCAGGGTTTTCAGCTCAGACCCCCCTTTCCAGTGATTACATTTTTTAATGTATCTTAAACTTCCCCTGTGTTTGCCACACATCTATTGATAAATCCCTGATCAGAGTAATATTTCCTGCAACATATCCCCCGACGATACCTTCCCCCATTTCTACCCCCCATGGACTTGAAAATGTTTTTTTTTTGTATCCCTGTTTAGCCTTTGTGCTAAAGTTAGTCTAGGCAGTAGGCTTGTATTTGGTCTGTGAGGTGATAATTTTATTTGATTTGTGATTTGTCAAACTGTAATCGACTTGTTACTCATGTGTTCTGGTTCTTGTATACACTGTAACAAGAACATCAAAGATTTGAAAAGTGGCCAAACTAAGTAAATATTTTTCTGGTAATGGGCGCAGCCATCTTTGACTTTGTTTATTTGCATTTATAGTGAATAGAATTCTGGGATTAGGACTTTTCAGTAGTAAAACAAACAAACATGGCTTCCATCATAAAGAATTTAGCTGCTGCTAGCTTAGCTGACACACATCTCTTTTCTAAGCAATATTACATTTCTCCCTTTTGCTTACCAGAGATGTGGTACATCGTAAACAAGTCTAGCTGTTAGGTCGCTAACTTATATATAGTTTGTCAGCGCAACTCGTTACTTAGACTGGTTTATTGAATGAATTTGGCTATGGATGTGTGTTGTGTGATGCTTGGATGCTTGGATGCTGAAGTTCACATGTATCTTTTACAATAAAAGGTGAAATTTGGGAATAAAGTTGTGAAGACCTTTATATCCCATCAGCACAAACCAATGATCACAAATATGTGATTGTACGCATCAAAGGGTTAACTAAAGATTTCATACATTGACAATTTTGTAACGTTTATTGACAGAGTTGGAAAAAAAGTTGACATTGTGACAGTGCTGTCTACAGTTGAAGTCGGAAGTTTACATACACTACACAAATTTACTGTTAACAAACTATAGTTTTGGCAAGTCGGTTAGGACATCTGCTTTGTGCATGACATAAGTAATATTTCCAACAATTGTTTACATACATATTATTTAACTTATAATTCACTGTATCACAATTCCAGTAGGTCAGAAGTTTACATACACTAGGTTGACTGTGCCTTTAAACAGATTGGAAAATTCCAGAAAATTATGTCAAGGCTTTAGAAGCATCTGATAGGCTGACTGACATAATTTGAGTCATTTGGAGGTGTACCTGTGGATGTATTTCATGGCCTACCTTTAAACTCAGTGTCTCTTTGCTTGACATCATGGAAAAATCAAAAGAAATAAGCCAAGACCTCAGAAAAAACATTGTAGACCTCCACAAGTCTTGTTCATCCTTGGGAGCAATTTCCAAATGCCTGACGGTACCACGTTCATCTGTACAAACAATCATATGCAAGTTTAAACACCATGGAACCACACAGCCGTCATACCGCTCAGTAAGGAGACACGTTCCGTCTGCTAGAGATTAACGTACTTTGGTGCGAAAAGTGCAAATCAATCCCAAAACAACAGCAAAGGACGTTGTGAAGATGCTGGAGGAAGCAGGTACAAAAGTATCTATATCCACACTAAAGCAAGTTCTAAATCGACACAACCTGAAAGGCCGTGCAGCAAGGAAGAAGCCACTGCTCCAAAACCGCCATAAAAAAGCCAGACTACGGTTTGCAACTGCACATGGGGACAAAGATCGTACTTTTTGGAGAAATGTCCTCTGGTCTGATGAAACAAAAACAGAACTGTTTGGCCATAATGACCATCGTTATGTTTGGAGGAAAAAGGGGGAGGCTTGCAAGCCGAAGAACACCATCCCAACCGTGAAGCACGGGGGTGGCAGCATCATGTTGTGGGGGTGCTTTGCTGCAGGAGGGACTGGTGCACTTCACAAACTAGATGACATCATGAGGAAAGAAAATTATGTGGATATATTGAAACAATATCTCAAGACATCAGTCAGGAAGTTAAAGCTTGGTCGCAAATAGGTTTTCCAAGTGGACAATGACCCCAAGCATACTTCCAAAGTTGGCAAAATGGCTTTAGGACAACAAAGTCAAAGTATTGGAGTGGCCACCACAAAGCCCTGACCTCAATCCTATAGAAGATTTGTGGGCAGAACTGAAAAAGCGTGTGCGAGCAAGGAGGCCTTCAAACCTGACTGAGTTACACCAGCTCTGTCAGGAGGAATGGGCCAAAATTCACCCAACTTATTGTGGGAAGCTTGTGGAAGGCTACTCGAAAAGTTTGACCCAAGTTAAACAATTGAAAGGCAATGCTACCAAATACTCATTGAGTGTATGTAAACTTATGACCCACTGGAAATGTGATGAAATATATAAAAGCTGAAATAAATCATTCTCTCTTCTATTATTCTGACATTTCACATTCTTTAAATAAAGTGGTGATCCTAACTGACCTAAGATAGGGAATTGTTAATAGGATTAAATGTCAGGAATTGTGAAAACTGAGTTAAAATGTATTTGGCTAAGGTGTATGTAAACTTCAGACTTCAACTGTACATTTGTGAATGATGGGGAAATGCTAGCTAGCTTCCTTTCTATTAGGCTAGATATTGTTCCAAAGATAATCTCTGTGTCTGTACACATGCATGCATGTTCACATAGTCTACCCTAATGTTGTTATTCTGGCACAGTTCAACTGTCGTTCAAACTGTGCAATGGAGTATAATGTATGATAATTTTTTCCTTACGGACAATATCGTGTGATGCCTGAACTTCTTCTTGGGGTGGATTCTTGGAGAGAAACAGAATTCCTCTGCCTACATGTGTCTTTGTAGCAGAACTGTATTCCGTAAACTGTATCCCTCTCGATGGATTGGACATTATGCTGGATTTCAAGCAGAAGATGGCTCAAGAGGAGGTAAATGGTTTGTTACACCATATGTGATTTAACCAAAGATTTCTGGGAGTTACAGGATGGCTACTATATGGTGTAGCACAGAATTTTCTACCACCATCAACTTCGTCCTTGATTTGTGGAAACAGGAGTCTCGTAACATGTCTGTGTCCAGTTGCAGGGGTCCGTTTGAATGAGATAAGACTTAAAATAGATAAGTTTGCAGGATACACCGTTGGATTACTCCAGAGAAAAATAGTTTTTTAAATACCTGAGCATTTTCCAAATTCAAAACTGACCCCCTGCAACAGGACACAGTCATTAAGTTTCCTGTTTTCACGAATCGATGATGAAGACAGTGGCGCCAAGGTTTGTAGAAAATTGACAGTGCTACACCAGACAGTACCCATAACCTTTCAAACGAGATTCGATTATTTCTCAAGCTACAGTATGTTTATAATTGAGGGATGATTACAAGCATTGACCCTGTTTTTCTTTTATTCATAGTGCACCATTGGGTGCCAGACTGATCTCCCGGTCATGAACCGGCACCTACAAGAAGGAGCAGGTGGGTATTATAACATGTCCAACAATGTGATTGTAATGTTTTAGCAACCTCCAAAAACAATTTCATTGACTGTTCACTTGCTTTTTTCACAGCTTGTGACACCACTTCTGTTGTTGCCAACGTCTCACTCGACTCCTATGAAAAGGACACACCCAAGAGGCCTCTGATAGTGACCCTGTCATGCCCTAACCTTAGAGAGCCTTTTTTTATTCTCTATTTGGTTAGGTCAGGGTGTGACTTGGGTGTGCAAATGTATGTTTCTATTTCTTTGTTGGCCTAGTATGGTTCCCAATCAGAGGCAGCTGTTTATTGTTGTCTCTGATTGGGGATCATACTTAGGCAGCCCTTTTTCCCACCTTCAGTCATGGGATCTGTTTTTGTACAGTTGCTGTGTAGTCTGCAGAATGTTACGTTCGTTTATCTTTTTTTCAAAATGAAGAAAGATGTACGCTTACCACGCTGCGCCTTGGTCTCATTCCAACAACGGACGTAACAGACCCGAGTTACTGCCCTGATGACAGATTGCTTCTGTAACGGATGTGAAACGGCTAGCTTAGTTAGCGTGGGCGCTAAATAGCGTTTCAATCAGTGACGTCACTTGCTCTGAGACCTTGAAGTAGTAGTTCCCCTTGCTCTGCAAGAGCCGCGGCTTTTGTGGCGCGATGGGTAACGATGCTTCGAGGGTGACTGTTGATGTGTGCAGAAGGTCCCTAGTTCGCGCCCGGGTATGGGCGAGGGGACGGTCTAAAGTTAAACTGTTACATTGATGCTGTTGACCCGGATTACTGGTTGCTGCGGAAAAAGGAGGAAGGTCAAAAGGGGGGTGAGTGTAACGGATGTGAAACGGCTAGCTTAGTTAGCGTGGGCGCTAAATAGCGTTTCAATCAGTGACGTCACTTGCTCTGAGACCTTGAAGTAGTAGTTCCCCTTGCAGATCCCCCCGCGGCTTTTGTGGCGCGATGGGTAACGATGCTTCGAGGGTGACTGTTGATGTGTGCAGAAGGTCCCTGGTTCGCGCCCGGGTATGGGCGAGGGGACGGTCTTAAATGTGTACTGTTACACTTCAATCTCAGGAAATGAGTGTTATGTGAAAAGTTGTGTAAATAAATACATGGCTTGATAAACCTGTAGGCTAATTCCCAAGCCAAGCAGCAGATACAACTATTCAAGTAATTTTGTTTGTGAAGTGCATTAGCAAAAAGATTTGTCCTCTTCTGAACAAAATGCAATTGAACACTTGGCTGTCTATTATATCACCCTGTCAACGGCCTTCCCGGTCAACACTATTTTATAAGATCGCCAGCTGCGGTTGTTCGAGAGATGTCCAGTTTGCAGCCGTACATGCATCATAGAGAAGACCAGCAAGGGAGCTCTGATCAGCATTGTGCAGACATACCCTTGCTGTGAGCATTCCTATGAATGGAACAGTCAGCCACATGTCGTCAAGTATCTGGCAAGCAACCTTCACCTGTCATCGGCAACAGCTTTCACATGCTCATCATTTGCACATATACAGACAGTAACCCACTTCATTGCTTTAACCCAATTGTGAAGCAATTTATGTCAACTGACAATTTGTTGCTTATTTTCTACTTAGATGCAAAAAATGTCCAGGGCATAACCTGGCCTGGTGGAACAAGTGTTCAATATTCTATTTCACGTCTGAAGTGAAGTAGAAAACTGAACGCAGCGAACAGGATGGTTCCACCAGACTAATCATAACCACCATTGACAATGTAGTCAGTGCTCGGTGTGGGTGACCGACCAGTATCTTTGATGAGGGGCCAGTAGCTGATTTACACTGCAATGCCAATCAATGGGGCTCTGGCAAAGACCTGCAACTCCAGCCTCACCTCTTGCTTGCTCACCAACGGTCGATGGGGAGAACAGAATCCTAACTGCCATTGGCAATAGAACAGTGACTATTTGTTCACAGATACCAGCACTTGGGAGACTTGCAAGATGATGTGATGGAGCCCAGACTGGCTTGATGCTGATGTCTCTGAAAGGAGAGAAACCTTGCACTCAGCAATAAAATTATACAATACACATCTATTACTTTTTATAAGGGAAGGTATGACGACTGACGTGTTTGGTAAGGGAGCCCCAGCACCCTGCTACCTGACTGAACATGTCCGTAACCTGTAACACATTACATAGATGAAAGTGACTTCATCACCCACTGGAGACATGAAGACAGAACCTCAGTCAGAGAGCTTTGCCTTTCATTATTAGACAACCAAATCCTTAGATTTGGGAAAATAGACCATAGAAATGTCATACACACACACACACACACACACACACACACACACACACACACACACACACACACACACACACACACACACACACACACAGTTTGATTTGTTAGTGTAGGCATACTGTCTTTATAAGCATCTCAATATGATATTTACAGCAGAAAATGGTTGGTCTTTAACACATCCATCAATTTTTTTGTTGATGCATCTATACTCAAGCTGGAGATGTTTGTGTAATGTCCACATGTACAGTTGAAGTCGGAAGTTTACATACACCTTAGCCAAATACATTTTAACTCAGTTTTCACAATTCCTGACATTTAATCCCAGTAAAACATTCCCTATCTTAGGTCAGTTAGGATCACCACTTTATTTTAAGAATGTGAAATGTCAGAATAATAGAAGAGAGAATTAATTATTTATGCTTTAATTTCTTTCATCACATTCCCTGTGGGTCATAAGTTTACATACACTCAATTAGTATTTAGTAGCAATGCCTTTAAACGTTTAACTCTGGTCTGTCATGCCCTGACCATAGAGATCCCTTGTTTCTCTATGGTGTAGTAGGTCAGGGCGTGACTGGGGGTATTCTAGTTTATTATTTCTATGTGGTGTTCTAGTTTATTTTTCTAATTTGGTGATTTGTATGATTCCCAATTAGAGGCAGCTGGTAATCGTTGTGTCTAATTGGGGATCATATTTAGGTAGCATTTTTTTGTGCATGTGCACCACGTAATCACGTTTCGTTGTTAGTTTATTGATTTATTTGTTTTGTTCTTGCTAAATGTCACTTTTTAATAAATATGTGGAACTCAACATCCGCTGCGCCTTGGTCCGTCTCTCCTCACGTACGTGACATGGTCAAATGTTTCAGGTAGCCTTCCACAAGCTTCCCACAATAAGTTGGGTGAATTTTGGCCCATTCCTCCTGACAGTGCTGTAGTCAGGTTTGTAAGGCCTCCTGGCTCGCACACACTTTTTCAGTTCCACCCACAAACTTTCTATAGGTTCGGGGTCAGGGATTTGTGATGGCCACTCCAATACCTTGACCTTATTGTCTTAAAGCCATTTTACCACAACTTTGGAAGTATGCTTGGGGTCATTGTCCATTTGGAAGACCCATTTGCGACCAAGCTTTTAAACTTCCTGACTGGTGTCTTGAGATGTTGCTTCAATATATCCACATAATTTTCCTTCTCATGATGCCATCTATTTTGTGAAGTGCACCAGTCCATAAAAAAGCCAGACTACATTCTGCAACTGCACATGGGGACAAAGATCATCCCTCCTGCAGCAAAGCACCCCCACAACATGATGCTTCCACCCCCGTGCTTCACGGTTGGGATGGTGTTCTTCGGCTTGCAAGGTCCCCCTTTTTCCTCCAAACATAACGATGGTCATTATGGCCAAACAGTGCTATTTTTGTTCCATCAGACCTGAGGAAATTTCTCCAAAAAGTGTGATCTTTCTCCACATGTGCAGTTGCAAAACGTAGTCTTGCTGTTTTATGGCGGTTTTGGAGCAGTGGCTTCTTTCTTGCTGAGCGGCCTTTCAGGTTGTGTTGATATAGGACTCGTTTTACTGTGGATACAGATAATTTTGTACCTGTTTCCTCCAGCATCTTCCCAAAGTCCTTTGCTGTTGTTCTGGGATTGTTCATCTCTGGCAGACAGAACGTGTCTCCTTCCTGAGTGGTATGATGGCTGTGGTCCCATGGTGTTTATTATTGCGTACTATTGTTTGTACACGTGAATGTGGTACCTTCAAGTGTTTGGAAATTGCTCCCACGGATGAACCAGACTTGTGGAGGTCTACAATTTATTTTCTGAACCCTGTCTGATTTCTTTTGATTTTCCCATGATGTCAAGCAAAGAAGCACTGAGTTTATAGGTAGGCCTTGAAATACATCCACAGGTACACCTCCAATTGACTCAAATTGACGTCAATTAGCCTATCAGAAGGTACTAAAGCCTTGACATAATTTTCTGGAATTTTCAATGCTGTTTAAAGCCACAGTCAATTTAGTGCATGTAAACTTCTGACCCACTGGAATTGCGATACAGTGAATTATAAGTGAAATAATCTGTTTGTAAACAATTGTTGGAAAAATGTATTGTGTCATGCACAAAGTAGATGTCCTAACCACATAGTCAAAACTATAGTTTGTTAACAATACATTTGTGGGGTGGTTGAAATATGAGTTTTAATGACTCCAACCTTAGTGTATGTAAACTTCTGACTTCAACTGTAGACTACCCCTGTAGGGATATTAGTTCTGGGATTTGTCTCCCGGCAAAGATCTAACAGCAGACATAAGGATAGATAAAACAAGCTATTTATAGAATGTTGTAGGACAGCTGAGCTGACTGAAGACAGGCATTCAACTAGCAGTAGTTGATTTCACAGTAACGTGATGAAAAGTTGAAACTAAGTTGCAGTCTACTGTCGTAGCAATGCATTTTCGAACATGTTTTTAATGAAACAGATTCCAGACCCTGGCTCTTGCTAGCTTGCCATAACTGATCATGTTAAGATAGCTAGGTGGGACAACCACATATCACAAGCATAGTAAATTCACTTTTCCTCAACATAAAGTCAAAGATAGAACAAACATACTCTTTGAAGAGGTAGGATTCCAGGTGCTTTCGGAAGATTGGGACGGACTCTGCAGCCTTAGCTTCAAGGGGTGCAACCATTGGGGTGCCAGGACAGATAAGAACTTGGACTGGGCTGAGCAGGAGCTGACTTCCTGTAGAGGTGGGAGGGACAAGAGACCAGAGGTGGCAGAACAAAGTGCTCCGATTGGGGTGTAGTGTTTGAGCATAGCCTGAAGGTAGAGAAGGGCAGTTCCACTTGCTGCTCAATTGGCAAGCACCTTGGTCTTTTAGTTGATGCGAGCTTCGACTGGAAGCCAGTTTAGTGTGAGTAGGAGCCGGGTAACATGAGAGAATTTACTGTATGAAGGTTGAAAACCAAGAGAGCTGCAGTGTTCTGGATAAATTGCAGGGATCTTATGACAAGCAGGCAGCACAGCCAACAGTGAGTTGCAGTAGTCTAGACAGGAGATAACAAGGGCCTGGATTAGGACCTGTGTCGTTTCCTGTGTGAGGTAGGATTGTATTCTACGGATGTTGTAGAGCGGGAACAAGTCACTGCTTTGATGTTTGCAGAGAACAGGGTGTTGTCCAGGGTCACGCTGAAATGCTTTGCACTCGGAATGGCGACACTGGAGTTGTCAACCCGCGATGAGAGGTCTTTTGGGAGTAGAGCAGCTCAATCTTGTTGAGCTTGAGGTTGTGGACCAACATACAATCTCAGATATCTGCCAGGTACGCAGAGATGCATGTTGCCACCTGTGTCTCAGGGGGGGAAAAGTAGTTGAGTGTCATCCGCATAGCAATGAAAGGAGACCATGTGAAGATATGACAGAGCTGAGTGACTTGGTGTATAGAGTGAAGTGGAGAGGGCCTATCCAAGCCCTGGGGGACACCAGTAATGAGAGTAAGTAGTGCAGACAGATCGTCTCCACGTCCCATAGGGCGGCGCACAATTGGCACAGTGTCGTTAGGGTTTGGCCAGGGTATGCCCTCATTGTAAATACACATTTGTTCTCAACTGGCTTGCTTAGTTAAATAAAAAATTAAATAAGTCACTTGGTAGGAGCTACCTGACAGGTAGGATGCAATCCAAGAGTGTGCAGAGCCTAAGACGCTCAGCCTTTAGGTTGGAGAGGAGGATTTGATTGTTCAGTGGTGAAGGCAGTGGATAGATCAAGGAGAATGAGAACAGAGGAGATAGTCAGCTTTGGTAGTGGGTCAAGAAGATCGTTCTGAGAGAGTTGATCAGAACCAGCACACTCAGTTGTTTTGGAAGGTAAAGAAAGGGAAACAGGTCCATAGTTTGACATCAGATGAGTTGTTGGTTTCTTGAGGGGAGCAACTAAGGAAAGTGGCTTTAGCAGCAGATACAGAGGAAGAAAAGGTAGAGAGGAGGGAGTGAAAGGAAGACACCCCTGTTCTGTAAGCTTGTAATGAGACACTCAGCAAGAGGTGAGGGCCGAGCCGGCCAGCAGGAAAGAGGACAGTGCGAGTCATAGGATGTGGGAAGGGAGGAGTAGGGTTGAAGCGGCAGAATCAGGAGGGAGAAGGATTTAGCAGAAAGGAGAGAGCATGGACTTCTAGTAAAGATGCGTATTGCCTGCTTTGAGAGTTGGAAAGGATTGGGAAAGGGTGAGGTCAAAAGAGGCAGGGGGAGAGTAGGAACGAAGTGGTCAGCGATCATCAGGAAATGAGCTTATCAAGGTGTCAAACTCATGAGAAACTCTACAAGGGCACCTCGTGGGCGATAAGACGACAACAATGTTAAGCTTGAGTGGACAAGTGACAGTGTCAGCATGGAATTCAGATGAGGAGAAAGACATGTGAGAGATGGAAAAGAGAAAAGCTCCAGTTAGGAGAAATTAATATGGGGTGTTCAGGGCCAAAAAGCCAAGGGACTGAAGGGCTGCATAAACTGAGATGAACTCTGCATTGTTGATCGCAGATTGGAAGTTCCAAATGCTGCCAGAGATCTGGAATTCCACATGGGTGGGAACGCAGGGTACACAAAATGATTAGTGTTGCAGCCAAGGGGTGGGGAGCGTCTGTAAAGCCTACAGGGAGAGGAGTGAACAGGTATAGAAAACACAGTTGCAAAAGCTACAAAAGAGCAAAATGAGATCGATGAGCCCTCAACTGACACAACCACCACTTACAGTTGTTGCCGAGAAACACCTCCCTGTACTAATTGCTGATTGCCTAGGAGAGGAGAAACCACTCCCCCTCCAATACAGCACTGATTACCAAAACAAGTCACAAATTGCCTTGCCCCTTAATCCTGGTTGATATGTCAACAATCATCCGTTCAAAGCCACTTAAATCTTGTGTCTTGCCCATTCACCCTTAGAATAGCACACATACACAATCCATGTCTCAATTGTCTCAAGGGTTAAAAATCCTTCTTTAACCAGTCTCCTTTATATACACTGATTGAAGTGGATTTAAGTGACATCAGTAAGAGATTATAGTTTTCAGATTAATTCACCCGGTCAGACGGTCATGGAAATAGATGTTTCTAATGTTTTGTACACTCAGTGTATATTAAACATGGGGAAATCACGTTTTTGACTGCAGTGGGCCTTTAAATGATTTAAAAAAATTCCGGAGAGCGCAATCTATAAACCACGTCATTGCAATGTGCTAAATACCTTTTTCGTTGTATTGCGGTTTGACTTTGTGCTGTAATATACTGAGAGAAGTCCAGCATAGCAGCAACAGGATGAATGATTGTTATGATGGGATGTGATGGATTGCACACACACATTTAGTTTTCACTTCATATTGCCTTGTCCAAGTTCGGAAACTGCCCAGGCAGCAGCAAAAACATTATATGAGTACACAATCCCATTCCAAACAAGCCTTAATATGAACAAGCATTTTTTTCCCACACATTGCTTCCAAAACTACAATTCATCTCTAAAACTGGCAATCCGTCATCTTTTAGGAGCTGGCAAGTGCCTGTGAAACACCAACTTACCTGGTAAAAATAAGGGTAAAATAAAATAAATAAATAAACAGCCCACCCACGATCCAGACAAAGGCAATACAGACACTGGAACAAACCTTCAAAGTTTTAGGGATTACTTTCCACAAAATGTGTAGTAATGTTTTGAGAGGATTTGGACAGAAGATTTCAAACAGACTTTCAATTTGTTTCCTACTGTAGACTTTGAGAGAAACATACAACTTATAAATGGGAACTTCAAGTCTAATAAAAAAGGGGGGGGGGGGGGGGGGGGGGGGGGCTGTAAAAGGGGGGGGGGGGGGGGGGGGGGGCATGTGGAATTGTTTGAAAATGGTCATACCATGGATCATTTATCTATTTGATTTAAATTTTAGGAACCCGTTAGGCATATATAAAAATGTGCAGCTTAGAGAAGGCTTCATAAAGCCTTCATAAACACTACATAAATGTATTACAAACCATCTATAACCATATTTCATAATTTATAAAGGGTTCATAAATGTGCCATAACTGTATAACGTAACCACAAATGTAAATTGTGACATAACCCACCAGGTCAAATATGAAATAAACCTGTTCTTTATAAAGGGTGGAATAAGCGCCACTTAAAAAGGCCTTATAAAGCATATTCAACTAAACGTATTTATAACCCTGTTATGCATCTTGGTAGAGCATTGCAATGCCAGGATATTGGGTTTGATTCCGTAAAAATATGTCCACACATGACTGTAAGTCACTTTGGATAAAATCATCTGCAAAATTGTATAAATTATATTTCACTTAAGCATTTCTTGGATCGCACAACGTCTTTCCCTCTTGGGGGCATTTATTGATTCTGATCTCAACTTCCCCCAAAATGTTGTGTTGCAGGATGACACAAACTCTAAAGTGCAGTCATGCACAGCAAAATACTTTGTTAGTGCCTTTGCATTATTTTATTTCTTTGCCTACTTCTGTTTTTTTCCCCAAATAAAATGTTCTTGCTTTGGTTTTTCTAGGTTTCAGATTTCCCCCATTTTTTCGGCTATACCCCATTTTTTTCACACATTGGATTTTCTCTGTTCATTTGAACAACATCAGAGTATGATTTTTGAGGTCAGGGATTTTTTTTTTAAGTTCATTTTTTGATTGTAGTTGCCCTTTTAATCATTGAGCATACCTGGTACTGTTTTTAGTTTACCGCGTTTTCTGTAGTGCAATTCGGCCTCCAATGAAATGGTTGGTGTAAAAAGCCAGTAGCACTCCATATTATTCAGAGCCCCTGTAACGTTCATTGTTGGGAGAAAGCGAGGAGGACCAATGCGCAGCGTGGTAAGTGTTCATAGCTTTTAATGACGTACTAGAACACTGAACAAAACAATAAATAACAAACAAACAGTCCCGTAAGGTGAAAGACAAAAACACTAAACAGGAAATAATCACCCACAACTCAAAGGTGAACCCAGACTACCTAAGTATGGTTCTCAATCAGGGAAAACTATTGACAGCTGCCTCTGAGCCATTTGAATGTAAAACTTTTTTTAATCAAAATGTGTTTTTTGTCAGAAATGCCTTCTGGAACATGTGAACTTTCATGTGCCTTAATAACAAACTTGTATGCCATCTGTAAATATTAATAACATTGTTACATTACAAGCCTAGTTGGTTTAGCCACGGAGAAAGTCAGCAACCTTCCCCCTAGCCATGATTGGCTGAGATTTTGAGTGGGCTGGACACGCAGAGAGATGAGTTCAGATTGGTCTACAATGTAGTACACTTCTGTCTATAACATGAGTTGGTCAGTATGTGTAGGTAATCCTTTCTAACACTGCTTTTTTGAAAGATATGATGTAGTTGAACTGCATAAGTGTTGCCCTCCACTTTATGGAGGATCGAGTTTTAAAATCAGTGGAAGGAGAGTATGATACCTAGGAGGTGAAGAAAATTCTGTTGTTTGATTGCAAATATGCAGATACAGTCGAAAAGTGAACACACTGCTGTATAAAATACCTGTCTCCGGATTACATCTTCAAACTAAGGGCAAATATGTCATCCATGACAGAGAGGATGAAGCGTCCATCCATGTAAGATAGTCTAGCTAGCTACATTTTCAGATATTTTCAGATATTATTTAGTCAGAAAGTCATTTTCATTTAAAGTTAAATGGTACTGTTAGCTAACTAGGTAACGTTAGCTGGCTGGCTCGCTAGCTAATGTTACATGTATGATCTGTGTAGTAATATTACTCATATCTCAGAGCCATTTGCATTGCTAGTTATAGCCTGATGTTGGCTAGCTAACGTTGAACCTGGTTGGTTAGCTACTGTCACGCCCTGACCATATAGAGCTGTTTATTCTCTATGTTAGTTGGGTCGGGGTGTGATTTATGGTTGGTTTTCTAGGGGAATTGTATTTCTATGGTGGCCTGATATGGTTCTGTCAGGTGCGTGAATGAGGACCCAAAAGCGAATTAACAAAACAGAGTTTCTTTAATGACGAAACACACGTAGGCTCAGATGGACAGGCAGATTCCGACAGGACAGGACAAGGTTAGATGAACAGGCAGATTCCGACAGGACAGGACAAGGTTGCAGCAAACACGACGATAGTCTGGTTCAGGCATGAGTAACACAAACGAGAATCCGACAAAGACAGAAACAGGAACAGAGAGAGATATAGAGACCTAATCAGAGGGAAAAAGGGAACAGGTGGGAAAAGGGGTGAACGAGGTAGTTAGAGGAGACAAGGAACAGCTGGGGGAAAGAGGGGAAGAAAAGGTAACCTAATACGACCAGCAGAGGGAGACAGGGTGAAGAGTAAGAACAGGAACAGGACACAACATGACAATACATGACAGTACCCCCCCACTCACCGAGCGCCTCCTGGCGCACTCGAGGAGGAAACCTGGCGGCAACGGAGGAAATCATCGATCAGCGCACGGTCCAGCACGTCCCGAGAGGGAACCCAACTCCTCTCCTCAGGACCGTACCCCTCCCAATCCACTAGGTACTGATGACCACGGCCCCGAGGACGCATGTCCAAAATCTTACGGACCCTGTAGATAGGTGCGCCCTCGACAAGGATGGGGGAGGGGGGGGAAGACGAGCGGGGGCGCGAAGAACGGGCTTAACACAGGAGACATGGAAGACCGGGTGGACGCGACGAAGATATCGCGGAAGAAGAAGTCGCACTGCGACAGGATTAATGATCTGAGAAATACGGAACGGACCAATGAACCGCGGGGTCAACTTGCGAGAAGCTGTCTTAAGGGGAAGGTTCTGAGTGGAGAGCCAAACTCTCTGACCGCGACAATATCTAGGACTCTTAGTTCTACGCTTATTAGCAGCTCTCACAGTCTGCGCCCTATAACGGCAAAGTGCAGACCTGACCCTCTTCCAGGTGCGCTCGCAACGTTGGACAAAAGCCTGAGCGGAGGGGACGCTGGACTCGGCGAACTGAGATGAGAACAGCGGAGGCTGGTACCCGAGGCTACTCTGAAAAGGAGATAGCCCGGTCGCAGACGAAGGAAGCGAGTTGTGGGCGTATTCTGCCCAGGGGAGCTGTTCTGACCAAGACGCAGGGTTGCGAAAAGAAAGACTGCGTAAGATGCGACCAATAGTCTGATTGGCCCGTTCTGCTTGACCGTTAGACTGGGGGTGAAAGCCGGAAGAGAGACTGACGGAAGCCCCAATCAAACGGCAAAACTCCCTCCAAAATTGAGACGTGAATTGCGGACCTCTGTCCGAAACGACGTCTGACGGAAGGCCATGAATTCTGAAAACATTCTCGATGATGATTTGTGCCGTCTCTTTAGCAGAAGGAAGCTTAGCAAGGGGAATGAAATGAGCCGCCTTAGAGAACCTATCGACAACCGTAAGAATAACAGTCTTCCCCGCTGACGAAGGCAGTCCGGTGACAAAATCTAAGGCGATGTGAGACCACGGTCGAGAGGGAATGGGAAGCGGCCTGAGACGGCCGGCAGGAGGGGAGTTACCGGACTTAGTCTGCGCGCAGACCGAACAAGCAGCCACGAAACGACGCGTGTCATGCTCCCGGGTGGGCCACCAAAAACGCTGGCGAATGGAAGCAAGCGTACCCCGAACGCCAGGGTGGCCGGCTAACTTGGCAGAGTGAGCCCACTGAAGAACGGCCAGACGAGTAGGAACGGGAACGAAAAGAAGGTTCCTAGGACAAGCGCGCGGCGACGGAGTGTGAGTGAGTGCTTGCTTTACCTGCCTCTCAATTCCCCAGACAGTCAACCCGACAACACGCCCCTCAGGGAGAATCCCCTCGGGGTCAGTGGAGGCTACTGAAGAACTGAAGAGACGAGATAAAGCATCAGGCTTGGTGTTCTTAGAGCCCGGACGATAAGAAATCACGAACTCGAAACGAGCGAAAAACAGCGCCCAGCGCGCCTGACGCGCATTAAGTCGTTTGGCAGAACGGATGTACTCAAGGTTCCTATGGTCAGTCCAAACGACAAAAGGAACGGTCGCCCCCTCCAACCACTGTCGCCATTCGCCTAGGGCTAAGCGGATGGCGAGCAGTTCGCGGTTTCCCACATCATAGTTACGTTCCGACGGCGACAGGCGATGAGAAAAATACGCGCAAGGGTGGACCTTGTCGTCAGAGAGGGAGCGCTGAGAAAGAATGGCTCCCACGCCCACCTCTGACGCGTCAACCTCGACAACGAACTGTCTAGAGACGTCAGGTGTAACAAGGATAGGTGCGATGTAAAACGATTCTTGAGGAGATCAAAAGCTCCCTGGGCGGAAACGGACCACTTAAAGCACGTCTTGACAGAAGTAAGGGCTGTGAGAGGAGCTGCCACCTGACCGAAATTACGGATGAAACGACGATAGAAGTTCACGAAGCCGAGAAAGCGCTGCAGCTCGACGCGTGACTTAGGGACGGGCCAATCAATGACAGCTTGGACCTTAGCGGGATCCATCTTAATGCCTTCAGCGGAAATAACAGAACCGAGAAATGTGACGGAGGAGGCATGAAAAGTGCACTTCTCAGCCTTCACAAAAAGACAATTCTCTAAAAGGCGCTGGAGGACACGTTGAACGTGCTGAACATGAATCTGGAGTGACGGTGAAAAAATCAGGATATCGTCAAGGTAAACGAAAACAAAGATGTTCAGCATGTCTCTCAGGACATCATTGACTAATGCCTGAAAGACAGCTGGAGCGTTAGCGAGGCCGAAAGGAAGAACCCGGTATTCAAAGTGCCCTAACGGAGTGTTAAACGCCGTCTTCCACTCGTCCCCCTCCCTGATGCGCACGAGATGGTAAGCGTTACGAAGGTCCAACTTAGTGAAAAACCTGGCTCCCTGCAGGATCTCGAAGGCTGAAGACATAAGAGGAAGCGGATAACGATTCTTCACTGTTATGTCATTCAGCCCTCGATAATCTATGCAGGGGCGCAGGGACCCGTCCTTCTTCTTAACAAAAAAAAAACCCCGCTCCGGCGGGAGAGGAGGAGGGGACTATGGTACCGGCGGCAAGAGCTACAGACAAATAATCTTCGAGAGCCTTACGTTCGGGAGCCGACAGAGAGTATAGTCTACCCCGGGGGGGAGTGGTTCCCGGAAGGAGATCAATACTACAATCATACGACCGGTGTGGAGGAAGAGAGGTGGCCCTGGACCGACTGAACACCGTGCGCAGATCGTGATATTCCTCCGGCACCCCTGTCAAATCACCAGGCTCCTCCTGTGAAGAAGAGACAGAGGAAACAGGAGGGATAGCAGACATTAAACATTTCACATGACAAGAGACGTTCCAGGAGAGGATAGAATTACTAGACCAATTAATAGAAGGATTATGACAAACTAGCCAGGGATGGCCCAAAACAACAGGTGTAAAAGGTGAACGAAAAATTAAAAAAGAAATGGTTTCGCTATGATTACCAGAGACAGTGAGGGTTAAAGGTAGCGTCTCACGCTGAATCCTGGGGAGAGGACTACCATCCAAGGCGAACAAGGCCGTGGACTCCCTTAACTGTCTGAGAGGAATGTCATGTTCCCGAGCCCAGGTCTCGTCCATAAAACAGCCCTCCGCCCCAGAGTCTATTAAGGCACTGCAGGAAGCTGACGAACCGGTCCAGCGTAGATGGACCGACAAGGTAGTGCAGGATCTTGAAGGAGAGACAGGAGTAGTAGCGCTCACCAGTAGCCCTCCGCTTACTGATGAGCTCTGGCTTTTACTGGACATGAAGTGACAAAATGACCAGCGGAACCGCAATAGAGACAGAGGCGGTTGGTGATTCTCCGTTCCCTCTCTTTAGTCGAGATGCGGATACCTCCCAGCTGCATGGGCTCAGCACCCGAGCCGGCAGAGGAAGATGGTAGTGATGCGGAGAGGGGGGCAACGGAGAACGCGAGCTCCTTTCCACGAGCTCGGTGACGAAGATCAACCCGTCGCTCAATGCGAATAGCGAGTTCAATCAAGGAATCCACGCTGGAAGGAACCTCCCGGGAGAGAATCTCATCCTTTACCTCTGCGCGGAGACCCTCCAGAAAACGAGCGAGCAAAGCCGGCTCGTTCCAGCCACTGGAGGCAGCAAGAGTGCGAAACTCAATAGAGTAGTCTGTTATGGATCGATTACCTTGACATAGGGAAGACAGGACCCTGGAAGCCTCCTCCCCAAAAACAGATCGATCAAAAACCCGTATCATCTCCTCCTTAAAGTCCTGATACTGGTTAGTACACTCAGCCCTTGCCTCCCAGATTGCCGTGCCCCACTCACGAGCCCGTCCAGTAAGGAGAGATATGACGTAGGCGATACGAGCAGTGCTCCTGGAGTAAGTGTTGGGCTGGAGAGAAAACACAATATCACACTGGGTGAGGAACGAGCGGCATTCAGTGGGCTCCCCAGAGTAACACGGCGGGTTATTGATTCTGGGCTCCGGAGATTCGAAAGCCCTGAAAGTGGCCGGTGGATCGAGGCGGAGATGGTGAACCTGTTCTGTGAGGTTGGAGACTTGGGTGGCCAGGGTCTCAACGGCATGTCGAGCAGCAGACAATTCCTGCTCGTGTCTGCCTAGCATCGCTCCCTGGATCTCGACGGCTGAGTGGAGAGGATCCGAAGTCGCTGGGTCCATTCTTGGTCGGATTCTTCTGTCAGGTGCGTGAATGAGGACCCAAAAGCGAATTAACAAAACAGAGTTTCTTTAATGACGAAACACACGTAGGCTCAGATGGACAGGCAGATTCCGACAGGACAGGACAAGGTTAGATGAACAGGCAGATTCCGACAGGACAGGACAAGGTTGCAGCAAACACGACGATAGTCTGGTTCAGGCATGAGTAACACAAACGAGAATCCGACAAAGACAGAAACAGGAACAGAGAGAGATATAGAGACCTAATCAGAGGGAAAAAGGGAACAGGTGGGAAAAGTGGTGAACGAGGTAGTTAGAGGAGACAAGGAACAGCTGGGGGAAAGAGGGGAAGAAAAGGTAACCTAATACGACCAGCAGAGGGAGACAGGGTGAAGAGTAAGAACAGGAACAGGACACAACATGACAATACATGACAGGTTCCCAATATGGCAGCTGTTTATCGTGGTCTCTAATTGGGGATTATATTTAGGTAGCCATTTTCCCATTGTGCTTTGTGGGATCTTGTCTAGATATATTTGTCAGTGAGCATTATTATTAGCTTCATGTTTCCGTTGTTTGTTTTGTTGTTTACATTTCCAAAATAAAGGATGGAAACATACCACGCTGCATCTTGGTCTACTCCTTATGACGAACGTGACATCCAACTGTAGATTCATGCAGGGTAGTAACGTTATGAGTTGGGATTTTTGTTCATTATTTAGCTAGCCAGCTACATGTCTAAACAAAATACTCCACTAAGTAACCATTTCAATAGAATGTTCATGATGTCACTGCGACACCTGTCGATAGAAGTACAGTAGCTGGTAAATTTTGCACTGGCTACCTACTCCGATTTCAGAGCACTCTTATCTGAGCATGCCAGAGTGCAGAATAACTGACAAATTTATGAATGCTCAACACCCGTTGAATATGGCCGGTGTGAGTAAACGTTGGTCAAAAAGAGTAATTAAATAGTTGCCAGCAGCACAATTGCAGTACCCAACATTCTGGGTAATATAAAAACAGCCTAATAATCAGCTCTGCTAGGGCGAGTATAATGGTCAGAGTAAGCTGTTCTCTCATTTGTGTCTGGAAGTAACTAGCAAGCTAGCCAACGTTAGCCAGTTAGCTTGGGTGCTCGACTATTAGGGTAGCCTAGTGGTTAGAGGGCAGCTGTCACGGCCGTCCTCCTCTTCATCTGAAGAGGAGAGGCGAGATGGATCTGAGGACCAATACGCGGCGTGGTAAGTGTCCATGGTCAATCTTTAATAAAGAAAGTAGTGAACACTGAAAACTATACAAAACCAGTAAACAAAATAACAACCGTGAAGCTAATCATATGGACTGTGCTGGAACAAGCCATCAACATAGACAATCACCCACAAACAAACAGTGCAACCCAGGCTACCTAAGTATGATTCTCAATCAGAGACAACTAATGACACCTGCCTCTTATTGAGAACCATACTAGGTCGAAAACATAGAAATGCCCCAAAACATAGAAAAACAAACATAGACTGCCCACCCAACTCACGCCCTGACCATACTAAATAAATACAAAACAACGGAAATAAAGGTCAGAACGTGACAGTACCCCCCCCAAAGGTGCGGAATCCGGCCGCAAAACCTTGACCTATAGGGGAGGGTCTGGGTGGGCGTCTGTCCGCGGTGGCGGCTCTGGCGCGGGACGCGGACCCCACTTCACCATTGTCTTAGTCCGCCTTATTGTCCGCCCCCGTGGCTTTCTCACCATGGCCACCCTTCTCAATGACCCCACTGGACAGAGGGGCTGTTTGGGACAGAGGGGCAGCTGCTCGGGGCAGAGGGGCTCCGGCAGCGGCGCCGGACAGGCGGGAGGCTCCGGCAGCGGCGCCGGACAGGCGGGAGGCTCCGGCAGCGGCGCCGGACAGGCGGGAGAGTCCGGCAGAGGCGTCGGACAGGCGGGAGACTCCGGCAGAGGAGCGGGACAGGCGGGAGACTCCGGCAGCGGCGCCGGACAGGCGGGAGACTCCGGCAGCGGCGCCGGACAGGCGGGAGACTCCGGCAGCGGCGCCGGACAGGCGGGAGACTCCGGCAGCGGCGCCGGACAGGCGGGAGACTCCGGCAGCGGCGCCGGACAGACAGGACCACCTGCAGGGAGGAGACAGAGAGACAGCCTGGTGCGTGGGGCTGCCACAGGAACCACCAGGCTGGGGAGCCCTTCAGGAGGCTTGGGGTTAGGAGGAGGCACCTGAAGGACCGGGCTGTGGGGGAGCACTGGAGCTCTGGTGCGCAACCTTGGCACCACCTCCCCAGGCTGGATAACCACTCTAGCCCGGACCCTCCAGAGTGCAGGCACAGGTTGAACTGGGCTGTGGGTAAGCACGGGAGATCTAGTGCTTACTACACGCACCTCTCCCTTAGGCTCCACTCCCACATTCGCCCGGCACGAGCGGAGCGCAGGCAGAGGACGCACTGCACCCTCCCAGCGCCCCGGAGACACAGCACGCAGAGCCGGCGCAGGATACCCTGGACCAAAACTGCGTACCGGCGACCAGACCCGCTGAGCAGGCACCATACGCCCTGGCTCGATGCCCGCACTCGCATGACACTCTCGGGGGGCTGTCCTATAGCGCACCGGGCTATGGCCACGTACTGGCGACACCGTGCGCTTAACCGCATAACACGGTGCCTGCCCAGTATCGCGCTGCTTATAATAAGCACGAGGAGTGAGCGCAGGTCTGCTACCTGGCTTAGCTCCACCCCTCGTGTGCCACCCCCCCAAAACATTTTTGGGGCTGTCTCTCGTTCCTGTCGCACTGCCGTGCTGCCTCCTCATATCGCCGCCGCTCAGCTTTCGCTGCCTCCAGCTCTGCTTTGGGGCGGCGATATTCCCCAGCCTGTGCCCAGGGTCCCTCTCCGTTCAGTATCTCCTCCCATGTCCAGGAGTCCTGTGATACCGGCCGCTGTTGTTGCTGCTGCTGCTGCTGCCGTCGCTGTTTTCTACCACGCCGCTTGGTCCTTGGTTGGTGGGTGATTCTGTCACGACCGTCCTCCTCTTCATCTGAAGAGGAGAGGCGAGATGGATCTGAGGACCAATACGCGGCGTGGTGTCCATGGTCAATATTTAATAAAGAAAGTAGTGAACACTGAAAACTATACAAAACCAGTAAACAAAATAACAACCGTGAAGCTAATCATATGGACTGTGCTGAAACAAGCCATCAACATAGACAATCACCCACAAACAAACAGTGCAACCCAGGCTACCTAAGTATGATTCTCAATCAGAGACAACTAATGACACCTGCCTCTGATTGAGAACCATACTAGGCCGAAAACATAGAAATGCCCCAAAACATAGAAAAACAAACATAGACTGCCCACCCAACTCACGCCCTGACCATACTAAATAAATACAAAACAACGGAAATAAAGGTCAGAACGTGACAGTACCCCCCCCCAAAGGTGCGGAATCCGGCCGCAAAACCTTGACCTATAGGGGAGGGTCTGGGTGGGCGTCTGTCCGCGGTGGCGGCTCTGGCGCGGGACGCGGACCCCACTTCACCATTGTCTTAGTCCGCCTTATTGTCCGCCTCCGTGGCTTTCTCACCATGGCCACCCTTCTCAATGACCCCACTGGACAGAGGGGCTGTTTGGGACAGAGGGGCAGCTGCTCGGGGCAGAGGGGCTCCGGCAGCGGCGCAGGACAGGCGGGAGGCTCCGGCAGCGGCGCCGGACAGGCGGGAGGCTCCGGCAGCGGCGCCGGACAGGCGGGAGGCTCCGGCAGCGGCGCCGGACAGGCGGGAGGCTCCGGCAGCGGCGCCGGACAGGCGGGAGAGTCCGGCAGAGGCGTCGGACAGGCGGGAGACTCCGGCAGAGGCGCGGGACAGGCAGGAGACTCCGGCAGCGGCGCCGGACAGGCGGGAGACTCCGGCAGCGGCGCCGGACAGGCGGGAGACTCCGGCAGCGGTGCCGGACAGGCGGGAGACTCCGGCAGCGGCGCCGGACAGGCGGGAGACTCCGGCAGCGGCGCCGGACAGGCGGGAGACTCCGGCAGCGGCGCCGGACAGGCGGGAGACTCCGGCAGCGGCGCCGGACAGGCGGGAGACTCCGGCAGCGGCGCCGGACAGGCGGGAGACTCCGGCAGCGGCGCCGGACAGACAGGACCACCTGCAGGGAGGAGACAGAGAGACAGCCTGGTGCGTGGGGCTGCCACAGGAACCACCAGGCTGGGGAGCCCTTCAGGAGGCTTGGGGTTAGGAGGAGGCACCTGAAGGACCGGGCTGTGGGGGAGCACTGGAGCTCTGGTGCGCAACCTTGGCACCACCTCCCCAGGCTGGATAACCACTCTAGCCCGGACCCTCCAGAGTGCAGGCACAGGTTGAACCGGGCTGTGGGTAAGCACGGGAGATCTAGTGCTTACTACACGCACCTCTCCCTTAGGCTCCACTCCCACATTCGCCCGGCACGAGCGGAGCGCAGGCAGAGGACGCACTGCACCCTCCCAGCGCCCCGGAGACACAGCACGCAGAGCCGGCGCAGGATACCCTGGACCAAAACTGCGTACCGGCGACCAGACCCGCTGAGCAGGCACCATACGCCCTGGCTCGATGCCCGCACTCGCATGACACTCTCGGGGGGCTGTCCTATAGCGCACCGGGCTATGGCCACGTACTGGCGACACCGTGCGCTTAACCGCATAACACGGTGCCTGCCCAGTATCGCGCTGCTTATAATAAGCACGAGGAGTGAGCGCAGGTCTGCTACCTGGCTTAGCTCCACCCCTCGTGTGCCACCCCCCCAAAACATTTTTGGGGCTGTCTCTCGTTCCTGTCGCACTGCCGTGCTGCCTCCTCATATCGCCGCCGCTCAGCTTTCGCTGCCTCCAGCTCTGCTTTGGGGCGGCGATATTCCCCAGCCTGTGCCCAGGGTCCCTCTCCGTTCAGTATCTCCTCCCATGTCCAGGAGTCCTGTGATACCGGCCGCTGTTGTTGCTGCTGCTGCTGCTGCCGTCGCTGTTTTCTACCACGCCACTTGGTCCTTGGTTGGTGGGTGATTCTGTCACGACCGTCCTCCTCTTCATCTGAAGAGGAGAGGCGAGATGGATCTGAGGACCAATACGCGGCGTGGTGTCCATGGTCAATATTTAATAAAGAAAGTAGTGAACACTGAAAACTATACAAAACCAGTAAACAAAATAACAACCGTGAAGCTAATCATATGGACTGTGCTGAAACAAGCCATCAACATAGACAATCACCCACAAACAAACAGTGCAACCCAGGCTACCTAAGTATGATTCTCAATCAGAGACAACTAATGACACCTGCCTCTGATTGAGAACCATACTAGGCCGAAAACATAGAAATGCCCCAAAACATAGAAAAACAAACATAGACTGCCCACCCAACTCACGCCCTGACCATACTAAATAAATACAAAACAACGGAAATAAAGGTCAGAACGTGACAGCAGCCTAGTGGTTAGAGCGTTGGACTAGTAACGGTTGCAAGTTCAACCGTTGCAAGTTCATACTGTATCCCCGGGCTGACAAGGTATAAATCTGTCGTTCTGCCCCTGAACAGGCAGTTAACCCACTGTTCCTAGGCCGTCATTGAAAATAAGAATTTGTTCTTAACTGACTTGCCTAGTTAAATAAAGGTAAAATAAAATACAATTGTTGTTAGGGCAGAACGCTTCGATCAACCCTATTCTTCGGCCAGAGCATCCAGTGTGCGCTCTGAGAGCGAAACACTCTAAATTTACGAACGGACATTCTAACAACACTCTTGAGTTTACGAACACCCAGAGCACACTCTGGCACTCCAGATTAAATTTATGAACACATCCGTAGTATAAACCAGTCTTTAGTCTTGAATTCTTTGTTTGTTTAGTACATGGCATCACATGTGAATCTTTAAAGATATGAGTGGGGATAAAGCTTAAGAGGGTGTGAACAATGCTGAATTTGTATAGACAAAGAAGAGCTTTCCAGTATGTGTACCAAAACATTCAAAGGCCATTTTCTCAAAAGTGAGGTTACAAGTTTATCAACTTTCAATACTTTCAATATTTTCACATAATTTCATATTTTGCTACATAAGAACGAATCGAGCAGGTCAGTCACATATATTCATTCTACACAGCAAAATACAAATCCCCCTAGATACAGGCACTTCTCATAGTCAAGTTATCAGGTTTGTAAATTAAAGAAGAATATAATTATATGAATTGAATCGAGTTTCCTGTAAGAACCGACGCTGGCGATGAGAAGCAGGTACGGAGAGCGAACATTTAAAATACCACAGACATGGAACAGGACAGGAACTGCGTCAGAACAGGGTAGCAGAACAACATATGACAATCAATGCTGAAGCGGGGAACAGAACTGGGGAACAGACAGATATAGGGGAGAAAATAACACAGGTGATTGAGTTCAGGTGAGTGCAATGAATCGCTGATGTGCGTGACGAGGGAAGCAGGTGTGCGTAATGATGGTGGCGGGAGTGCGTAATGCAGGGCAGTCTGGCGCCCTCGAGTGCCAGGGAGGGAGAGCGAGAGCAGGCATGACAGTTTCCCATCTTCCCATTTAGAGTTTCTGGCACAGAACGTAAATGCTCTTATCCAGATGATGTGACAAAGGCATTTGCGATCAGACCTGCAAACTTTCTTTGTTGTTACTTTTAAGGTTGGAACAAACATACAGTACCTCCAGCAGGAAGAGAGGCAATAACCCTTCATCCACCAGCTCAGCTACACTATTCACAGTGTAATGGTCAATGTAATTGCATTGCTGACTTTTAACTTAATGTATTTTTATTGTTTACATTTTTTTTTAACAAATAAAAGGAAATGTATGGTTTAAATATGTCTTTCATGTTTATTTGTTTTAGCTGTTAGTAATAATTCCCTAAGTGTTAATACATTTACATCATTAAGCCTTTATGGGTAACGATGTGTGCTGAGAGTCGGGAAGCAAGTTCAGGGAGTGAGTGTTTTAATAAATAAACGCAACAAAATACAAAACAAGAAACACGAACAACGCACAGACATGAAACTGAAACAATAATGCCTGGGGAAGGAACCAAAGGGAGTGACAGATATAGGGAAGGTAATCAGGGAAGTGACGGAGTCCAGCTGAGGCTGATGATGTGCAGGTGCGTGTAACGATGGTGACAGGTGTGCGGACCGGACATCTCTGCAGAGGCAGGGGAACCTGTCAATCCGGTTGAGACGCAGGAGCATGTAGCGGCTCCCGGACCCGACGTCATTCCACCTGACTCCATTTTAAAAAAAATAACACTCCCTGATGCTTCCCTTAGGCCTGAAGGCAAGAATCCTGGAGTCACATCTTCACTGTTGACGTTGAGATTGGTGTTTTGCAGGTACTATTTAATGAAGCTGCCAGTTGAGGACTTGTCTGTTTCTCAAACTAGAGACACTTATGTACTTGTCCTCTTGCGCAGTTGTGCACCAGGGCCTCCCACTCCTCTTTCTATTCTGGTTAGAGCTAGTTTGCTCTGTTCTGTAAAGGGAGCAGTACACAGCATTGTACTAGATCTTCAGTTTCTTGGCAATTTCTCGCATGGAATAGCCTTCATTTTTCAGAACAAGTCTAAACTGACAAGTTTCAGAAGAATGTACATTGTTTCTGGCCATTTTGAGCCTGTAATCGAACCCACAAATGCTGACGCTTCAGATACTCAACTAGTCTTTAGAAGGCCCGTTTTATTGCTTATTTAATCAGAACAACTGTTTTCAGCTGTGCTAACATAATTGCAAAAGGCTTTTCTAATGATCAATTAGCCTTTAAAAATGATAAACTTGGATAAGCTAACACAACGTGCCATTTGAACACAGAAGTGATGGTTGCTGATAATGGGCCTACGTATGCCTATGTAGCTATTCCATAAAATATCTGCCGTTTCCAGCTACAATAGTCACTTTCAACATCAACATGTCTACAGTGTATTTCTGATCAATTTTATGTTATTTTAATGGACAGAAAATGTGCTTTTCTTTCAAAAATAAGGAATGTCTAAGTGACCCCAAACATTTGAACTTTATTTTGTGCATTTATATATATATATATATTTTTTTACACATATTTAGCACTTTATATTTTGTTGCTACAAATTACCTCCATAAATCCATTTGTTTGTATGGGTTACCTTCAGACAAGTCCTGTGACACTTCGTGAGAGTCTCATCTTTCCATAGAGTGGTCATATTAGTTTATTCAGATGCTACAGGCGTTTTCATTAGAAGACAGATTTTCGGGATGTCTAATGGTCTGACAAACATTGCATTAGCTCGGCCACCTTCCACCGCAGATGCGGAAGGCCGACATACGCGAATGCGATGTATCGACATCTCTCCAGCTTAAACTGACGGATGTTGATAGAGATGTATTTTTATATTACTTAGATTGACGCAATGGACTCTTAAGGACAACTCTGAGAACATTCACAAGGAAAAACACTCAGACAAATCATCGATACTTTCATTCAATATCAAAATATATTTTCAAGTGTTTCACTCTACAGTACATTATGTCTTAATGGGCTGTGCATCATATCATACACACTCCTGCATTATACAATAGGGCAGTATGCATTGAATCCTGAAGCATTTATTTTGTGATAATGGCAACAGACCACAGAAAAGGCAGGGACAATGCAGGAAACCCTCCTACTGTATTTCCAAAGGCCTTTGGACACCACTCAAGAAGACTATTGCTTTGTTCGGGCTGAAAATGAGAGCCTTTTATTTCCAGCAGTACTCTTATCTGCACCATGAGATCCATGGCTCCTCCATCACTGCTTACACGTTTGACTTATGGACTTGACAAACATCAAAAGATCCTTCCCCATCCACCTTCCTATTGCCCTTTTATTCATGCTGATCCAAGCCACTGCCAGAGAACAGGAGGATCTCAAGAGGCCATTACCGTGTGGTATATCAGACAGCTCATCAGCCTGCACTGGATGGATGGCATTCTGTGAAGCTCAAGCAAAGCCTAAGATGGGCACTTAAGCATGTTAGCCTAAAGAATGACAATAATTTCCTTCAGTCAAAGGGTAAGGTCTCTCAATATGGCTGGAGCTAAGTGACGGTCATAAAGCCAAAAGTATGGTCATAAAGTCATTATAAAAGGAAAATGATTTACTGAGGCCTGGGATCCCAAATTTCATTTACATCTTTATCAAATTGTTTCTGAAGATAAGAGGAAGAAATATGTTCCATGGGCAGGTGGGCAGGGCGTGATAAGCAGCCAAGACCTTCCAAGGAACTGGGACTAGCTATCTCTTCAGGAACAGCAGACAATAGTAGTGGCACTGCCACTGCAGGAGCTGGGATAGTTTCACTGTTTTGAAAGGTTGTGGTTATATGGGTTTTTGAAAAGTGGTCACACATTGTTTTAGGCCTCTTTGGAGAGAGGACCAAAAGTTACTTCCAGGCCATGCCATAGTGAAGTACTGTATGCGCTCCTCTAGTGAATGAATTGCATTGTGGGGATGGAGTGCTTCTGGATGCCAACTCATTCACAGCTGATATTAGATTCTGTGAACCTCAACTTTCTTAGGCACAGGTGAGGTTGCTCATGATTTGGGGTCTCTCCTCTGTCAGAGTGGACTCCACGGAGTGTTAGCAATGACGAAGGAGGCAACGAGAAACACTGAGATAGGGTGGCCACCAAGTAGGGTTTTTTTCCCCCACATTTTCAAAAATATAAATTTTTACTAGAGAAAATAAACCGAAAAGTGTTATCAAACTTAATTGAGATGGAGAAAAAAAACTGACTGTCCTATGAAGTAGCAACTTAAAAAAGAACTGAGAGCTACGGTGCAGGAACAGAACGTGCAAAAATCATAACTCAACTCACAAGAAAGGGGATGACACAGAGAATATATAGGGAGTGGCCAGTTCCATTCTCAACATGAAGGCAATTCTGCAAAACATCCGTCTGCAATTACAGACTATAATGATAAAGTTTTAACATAATGATCAGATTTTAAATACAACCTTTATTTTAGCATTAGCAGTACATAACATCAATAGAGAACGGTACTTTGCCATTTTAATATCGTCCCTGGAAACAGTTCGCCTGCGTTGACCAGAGAGGTGGCATTTCCCATGGACCTCCTTTACCAGAACACAGCTGGCTTACCTGCTGCAGACATGGTGCCGGTAACTGCTGAGACAAGGAGGTAAACAGATGTCACGCCCTGACCTTAGAGATCCTTACTATTCTCTATGTTTGGTTAGGTCAGGGTGTGACTCGGGTGGGAAATTCTATGTCTTCTGTTTCTTTGTTTTTGGCCGAGTGTGGTTGCCAATCAGAGGCAGCTGTCTATCGTTGTCTCTGATTGGGGATCATACTTATGCAGCCCTTTTTCCCACCATTAGGTTGTGGGATCTTGTTTTCTGTTTAGTGTCTTAGCCTGACAGAACTGTGCACTTTCGTTTTCGTTATTTTGTTTGAGTGTTTTTTGAATAAAATAATCATGAACACTTTCCACGCTGAAAGAATATAGGGCAGGAAAGAAAGAAAACATTTATACGGTTGTAATCTATAAGTGGGGTAAGTTTTAGTTAAATTATTTTCAAGAAAAAAAGCCATTACTTACGATTAAGAAACTCATCCCAGAGAACATTTTAAGTATTGGTCTTTGGTCACCAACGAGAGCCGTTACAACAGAAGACATTATATAGCTTGAACATTGATTGTGTATTTGAGAATAATAATGAAGTTGGATGATAGAATTAAATTATACTCGTGACTGTCACCAAAAGCGTGCACTCAACATAAAGAAACAAATTTGACATGATTTGTAATCATGAATTGCTGCAATTGTAACGGTTTTCTTCCTCTTCTGAGGAGGAGTATGAAGAATCGGACCAATGCGCAGCGTGGTAAGTGTTCATGTTATTTATTGGAACAGAAACACTAAACAATGAGATTGAACCGAAAACGAAACAGTCCTGTAAGGTGCAGCAACACAAAACAGAAAACAACTTCCCACAACCCATAGTGGGAAAACAGGCTGCCTAAGTATGGTTCTCAATCAGAGACAATGATTGACAGCTGCCTCTGATTGGGAACCATACCAGGCCAAAACCAGAAATACAAAACATAGAACAAAAACATAGAATGCCCACCCCAATTCACGCCCTGACCAAACTAAAATAGAGACATAAAAAAGGAACTAAGGTCAGGACGTGACAGCAATAGTGTTATGCATGGGATATAATTATCACAAGCTATGTGATGCGTCGTCATTTATATATTATGTGTATCACCATGAGTATAATGCAAAGTGAGTGTTAATAACGTGCATTCAATTGAAATGACATTTGTTTGGCCAGGGTTGTTATTAAATACTTGTTATTAAAGATGTGTTTTATTAAGAATGTATTTCTACAAGAGGGTCTAATCCATCATGACTTCTATGGTACCGTTATTATTAGAGTAAAGTTTCCGTTCGCGTCTGTGGTAACAGTGCACCACTCAGACTGGCAGAGCTATTGGGCCAAAGACAGGAAGATATATAACAGCCCAGACAGCTCATGATGAATTACTGCTTTGGCTGAGTTTATTCGCTGGTACTTAGGGTTGCCAGTGATATACACCAAATAGCCGCAGTTTGATTGGGAGGTCACTTGAGTCAGTCTGTCAAGAGAGCAGGCTATCAGACAGTCTGTCCTAGGTAGACAGCGATAGAGGAGGGTGGTGTGAAAGACAATCCCAGAAGGTGGCCTTTGATGAAGTTACTTTTTCTGCCATTGTCCAAAACGATTGCAGTTCTCTCCTCACCAGACATGATTTAAATATGGCACATAATAGTATTAGCATAACAGTAATTGTATCCACAGGCAGTCACCCTGCGTCACATATGGGGCGGCAGGGTAGCCTAGTGGTTAGAGTGTTGGACTTGTAACCGAAAGGTTGCAAGTTCAAACCCCAGACCTGTAAAGGTACAAATCTGTTGTTCTGTCCCTGAATAGGCAGTTAACCCACTGTTCCTAGGCTGTCATTGAAAATAATAATTTGTTCTTAACTGACTTGCCATTTTAAATTAAGGTAAAATAAAATATCCTAAAACATGTTCATAGCATGATAGTCTTTTCTCAAGTCTCATTTCAGAGCAATTAAAATTTCACGTCCTAACGAGTCTGAGTGGTTGAGCTGGTTTAAAAAGCATGGTGCAGAAAAAACACAGCAAGGAGAATCCAGAAAGTCAGTGATTATGAAGAAGTTTCTTTCGGGGACAAAGAAACCCTACAATAATGTTTTCAGTTAGAAAAACTTTAAACAGCTAGGGAGTACTAATGTCTTTTCATCTGCACAAAATAATTTCAAGCTTCTCAAGGTCAGTTCTAGTTTTACATTACTGAAGTATACAAAAGAAATGAGGAACTCCAAAATAACCCTCCCGCTTCAGCAGAAATTGAATGTTTTCAGTTAATATTTCACCAGGGTATCCGGCTCAGATTTTCCTGAAGAGAGAATTGGCCGACCTGACTATTTGTCTGCATATCCAATTGGCAAATAAAGATAGCAGCAAAGATAACTTCAAGGCTGTTTTCATTATTAGGGAACACAATCCAGTGTATGGGACAATAAAAACATAGATTTTTTTCAAATCAATAGATCAACATAATTTTTCCCTTTTATCAGTACAAATGTGCAGTACCCAAGCCCCCAAGTCCAGCTCTTCAGTGTCACGCCCTGACCTTAGAGAACCTGTTTATGTCTCTATTTTGGTTTGGTCAGGGTGTGAGTTGGGGTGAGTATTCTATACTCTATTATTTGTATATCTATGTTTTGGCCGGGTAGGGTTCTCAATCAGGGACAGCTGTCTATCGTTGTCTCTGATTGAGAACCATACTTAGTAGCCCTTTTTGGTGGGAAGTTGACTATTGTTGATGGCACACAGCCTGTCGCTTCACGGTTTGTTTTGTAGTGTTTGTTGTTTTGTTCGGCGCATTTTCCAAACAAAGTGAAAATGTACGCTCACCATGCTGCACCTTGGTCCTCTTCTTTTAACAGCCGTGACATCCAGAACCAACTATACAGCATGGGCCTCTTTCTTTAGGTGTTAATATTAGAATACTGTATAAAGCCCGTGGTAACAATGGGTCTTCAAATTCTACACACCTCAGAATGTGTTCATATCTCTTTCCAACAATTGTACAGTAACATCTTGAAGTAAATCCTGGCGTTTCCATTCAATTGTTGACAGATTTTCATGCAAATATTATAAAATCTGCATAAAAACAATATGGCATTTCCCCTTCAGAGATGTGTTTCCATCAAATTGACTTGTTGCAGATAAAAGGATGTGCGTGATGTAGTGCACATAAAAATTACTGTTATGGTTAAATTCCCAAATACTTAATAAAATGTGTTTCCATCTTAATTTCAACGCTACTGATGGTTTTGTCACACAAAAAAAGCATTATATAGCTAATGTTCAAAATCTGGTCTTGGTATGTGTGCTTTACCCAACATTATTACGGGTGAGTGAGAATATTTTGATTTGTCAAACGGCAGTCAAGCATCTATCATCATGTCACCAGAATAAGACCCTCAATATTTATTGGAAAGGTGTATCAAGCTCATCACCATACACTTTCACCACCCTGTGAAGTTCATCCTAACTTATTTTATTTGTAGCCTAATAAACTGCATGGTTAAACGCGCATAAAGGCGTTTCCACCGCCATTTCAAACAAACAATTTATCTGTTGGTTTTTCCATCATTTGCTCTCATGATTTTTGTTTTATACGGAATTACATTTGGGTTGTAAAGTGATGGCTGCTCTTCCTCCATGTAGTTTTATAAGTGCAATAGCCTACTCTTTTCAAAGTGCACTCTAGGGTACTCAACTACTATTTGAGAAGGTCTGGATGTATATGGTAATTTATCAGGGTAGTAACAAACGCCCCCACCTCATGACTCAAGCAACCCCAAACTGTTCAATCTGTTCACACCTCTCTTTTTGGCAGAGCTTGCTACAGCTTGGTATCATATTATGATACCAAAGTAATCTAACTATATCAAATTTGGGCCCGCTGGGTGTCGAGGCCCTTGGGGTCGAGGCCCACGTGCACGTAATATGGCCATAATAACTACAAGATTTAGGCCGAGATTCATTCAGTTCCAGCGTTAATCCAAGATAAACGACAACTTCATAGCATATTTCTATTATTTAGACAACGTCAGTGATATAACTGTGTTGGAGCTGTCCCCTTTCTCTGTCTTAGCTAGCCACTGACTACATTTTAGCTAGCTGGTTAGCAGAGCAGTAGCTAAACAAATATGTTTGTATTATTTAGCCTAGATAATTGTTTGCACAGTATTTCGACTTTTTATGTCTGTTTCATATGTTATTGCATTTTTTTAAGGATGTGCATAAGTTTATTAAAAGGGGAGAAGACCACTAAGTCTGGCCATGTGGAGAAGTGCAGCTATAGTGAGGGGCAATTTACCGGCTTGGTCAGAGCAAGCATGAGGAATAAAGATTATCCTGTGGTGGTGAGTGTAGCTATTAAGTTAAGTTTGAGCGTCTTAGCAATACGATGTGTTCTATACAACTGTCAACATTCTACAAGGAAAGAGCCACTTAATCAATGTTATAACCATTAACCAGATGATCCTGGATACCAGACTTAGATGAGTGCTATAACTCTAGTTCTAATTGATGAGAATGAATCAAAAAATATATTGACATTCAGAATTGTCTTTGTTTAGACATCCAGTCTGTATTGTAGTTGCATGACCAGAGACAAATCTTCAAAGGCACAGTATTTATTTTTTCATAGTGGTACATGGATTCAAAGGTCTGTATTTATAGAATCCTTCCCACTGTATGATTGATATGTCAAGTGATAAAATCCCTAGTTATCAAAAAATGTAAATTACAGTTAATTTAATTTTCTACAGCTGTAATGCCATCAATCAAATGAAACTTTAATTACATTGGCAAGAAAAAGTATGTGAACCCTTTGGAAATACCAGGATTTCTGCATAAATTGGTCATACAATTTTAATCTGACTTCATCTAGGTCACAACAATAGACAAACACAGGCTGCTTAAACTATTAAACACAAACCATTAAACATTTTCATGTCTTTATTGAACACACCATGTAAACATTCACAGTGCATGGTGGAAAAAGTATGTGAACCCTTGGATTTAATAACTGGTTGACCCTTCTTGGCAGCAATAACCTCAACCAAACATTTTCTGTTGCTGCGGATCAGACCTTCACAACGGTCAGGAGGAAATTTGGAACATTCCTCTTTACAAAACTGTTTCAGTTCAGCAATATTATTGGGATGTCTGGTGTGAACTACTCTCTTGAGGTCATGACACAGCATCTCAATCGGGTTGAGGTCAGGATTCCGACTGGGCCACTCCAGAAGGAGTATTTTCTTCTGTTGAAGCCATTCTGTTATTGATTTACTTCTGTGTTCTGGGTTGTTGTCCAGTTATATCACCCAACTTCTGTTGAGCTTCAATTGGCGGACAGATAGCCTAACATTATCCTGCAAAATGTCTTGATCAACATGGGAATTTATTTTTCTGTTGATGATAACAAGCAGTCCAGGCCCTGAGGCAGCAAAGCAGCCCCAAACCATGATGCTCCCTCCACCATACTTTACAGCTGGGATGAGGTTTTGATGTCGGTGTGCTGTGCCTATTTTGTCAACACATAGTGTTGTGTGTTCCTTCCAAACAACTCAACTGTAATTTCATCTGTCCACAGAATATTTTGCCAGTAGCGCTGTGTAACATCCAGGTGCACTTTTGCAAACTTCAGACATGCAGCAATGTTTTTTTTGGACAGCAGTGGCTTCTTCCGTGGTGTTCTACCATTAACACCATTCTTGTTTAGTGTTTTACATATCGTAGACTCATCAACAGAGATGTTAGCATGTTTCAGAGATTTCTGTAAGTCTTTAGCTGAGACTCCAGGATTCTTCTTAACCTCACTGAGCATTCTGTGCTGTGCTCTTGCAGTCATCTTTGCAGAACGGCCACTGCTATGGAGAGTAGCAACAGTGCTGTACTTTCGCCATTTATAGGCAATTTGTCTTACTGTGGACTGATGAACATCAAGGCTTTTAGAGATACTTTTATAACCTTTTCAAGCTTTATGCAAGTCAACAATCGTTAATCTTAGGTCTTCTGTGATCTCTTTTGTTCAAGGCATGGTTCACATCGGGCAAGACATCTTGTGAATAGCATTTTTTTATAGGGCAAGGCAGCTCTAACCAACATCTCCAATCTCGTCTCATTGATTGGACTCCAGGTTAGCTGAGTCCTGACTCAAATGAGCTTTTGTAGAAGTCATTCGCCTAGGGGTTCAAATACTTTTTCTAACCTACACTGTGAATGTTTAAATGATGTATTCAATATACAGTGCCTTGCGAAAGTCTTTGGCCCCCTTGAACTTTGCGACCTTTTGCCACATTTCAGGCTTCAAACATAAAGATATAAAACTGTATTTTTTTGTGAAGAATCAACAACAAGTGGGACACAATCATGAAGTGGAACGACATTTATTGGATATTTCAAACTTTTTTAACAAATCAAAAATTGAAAAATTGGGCGTGCAAGATTATTCAGCCCCCTTAAGTTAATACTTTGTAGCGCCACCTTTTGCTGCGATTACAGCTGTAAGTCGCTTGGGGTATGTCTCTATCAGTTTTGCACATCGAGAGACTGACATTTTTTCCCATTCCTCCTTGCAAAACAGCTCGAGCTCAGTGAGGTTGGATGGAGAGCATTTGTGAACAGCAGTTTTCAGTTCTTTCCACAGATTCTCGATTGGATTCAGGTCTGGACTTTGACTTGGCCATTCTAACACCTGGATATGTTTATTTTTGAACCATTCCATTGTAGATTTTGCTTTATGTTTTGGATCATTGTCTTGTTGGAAGACAAATCTCCGTCCCAGTCTCAGGTCTTTTGCAGACTCCATCAGGTTTTCTTCCAGAATGGTCCTGTATTTGGCTCCATCCATCTTCCCATCAATTTTAACCATCTTCCCTGTCCCTGCTGAAGAAAAGCAGGCCCAAACCATGATGCTGCCACCACCATGTTTGACAGTGGGGATGGTGTGTTCAGCTGTGTTGCTTTTACGCCAAACATAACGTTTTGCATTGTTGCCAAAATGTTAAATTTTGGTTTCATCTGACCAGAGCACCTTCTTCCACGTGTTTGGTGTGTCTCCCAGGTGGCTTGTGGCAAACTTTAAACGACACTTTTTATGGATATCTTTAAGAAATGGCTTTCTTCTTGCCACTCTTCCATAAAGGCCAGATTTGTGCAATATACGACTGATTGTTGTCCTATGGACAGAGTCTCCCACCTCAGCTGTAGATCTCTGCAGTTCATCCAGAGTGATCATGGGCCTCTTGGCTGCATCTCTGATCAGTC
This sequence comes from Oncorhynchus mykiss, assembly GCF_013265735.2. Taxonomy (NCBI): domain Eukaryota; kingdom Metazoa; phylum Chordata; class Actinopteri; order Salmoniformes; family Salmonidae; genus Oncorhynchus; species Oncorhynchus mykiss. The sequence goes on from NC_048571.1 coordinate 39,854,127, forward strand.
TTCTCCTTGTATGAGCTGAAAGTTTAGAAGGACGGCCAGGTCTTGGTAGATTTGCAGTGGTCTGATACTCCTTCCATTTCAATATTATCGCTTGCACAGTGCTCCATGGGATGTTTAAAGCTTGGGAAATGTTTTTGTATCCAAATCCGGCTTAAAACTTCTTCGCAACAGTATCTCGGACCTGCCTGGTGTGTTCCTTGTTCTTCATGATGCTCTCTGCGCTTTTAACGGACCTCTGAGACTATCAAAGTGCAGGTGCATTTATACGGAGACTTGATGACACACAGGTGGATTGTATTTATCATCATTAGTCATTTAGGTCAACATTGGATCATTCAGAGATCCTCACTGAACTTCTGGAGAGAGTTTGCTGCACTGAAAGTAAAGGGGCTGAATAATTTTGCACGCCCAATTTTTCAGTTTTTGATTTGTTAAAAAAGTTTGAAATATCCAATAAATGTCGTTCCACTTCATGATTGTGTCCCACTTGTTGTTGATTCTTCACAAAAAATACAGTTTTATATCTTTATGTTTGAAGCCTGAAATGTGGCAAAAGGTCGCAAAGTTCAAGGGGGCCAAATACTTTCGCAAGGCACTGTATGTCTGTTAAGACGAGGGGTGGGGGTGTGTGTCCATTTGTCAACAACATCTGGGACGCAATGTCTAATTTTAAAGAAGTCTCGAAGTATGGCTCGCCTGAGGTAGTATTGTCTACAGCTTATTATGATGTACTCTATCTACAAAGAGAGTTTTCGTCTACATTACTTGTAGCTGTCTCTTTACCACCACAAACCAATGCTGGCACTAAGATCGCACTCAATGAGCTGTAAAAGGCCATAAGCAAACAAGAAAATTCTCATCCAGAAATGGCTCTCCTAGGCAAAATGAAATCTGTTTTACCTAATTTCTACCAGCATGTCACATGTGCAACCAGAGGGGAAAAAACTCTAAACCACCTTTCCTCCACACACACAGACGCATACAAAGCTCTCCCTCGCCCTCCAATTGGCAAATCTGACCATAACACTATCCTCCTGATTCCTGCTTACAAGCAAAAGATAAACCACAAAGTACCAGTGACTGCCTCAATTCGAAAGTGGTCAGATAATGTAGATGCTACGGTACAGGACTGAATTGCTAGCACAGACTGGAATATGTTCCAGGATTCATCCGGGGGAGCAGCAGGAGGCTACAGTATATGGCAGGCAACAGTTGGACAGCGCACCAACCCCAACTGGCACACCATGAGGAGAGGGTGGTTGATGGACAGCAATTTTGGAGCAGTGGTTAGGGCCAAGTGCGTTACTTTGTCACTGCTAAAAAAGGGTCCTCAGATCACAGTCATTGTATGGGGTGTTCTCTGTAATGTTGGGCACAGAAAACAAAGAGGAGGGCATCAAGGCATTCAAAATAGTGTAGTCTGGATCTTGGGTGCCTCACTGGATGGTCTGTTGAGCACCAAAGCAGTGGTGGAGGTCAAGTATCTGTATTGTGCAAGGATTTGAAGAAGGATTTCGATATCTAGGAAGATGGAGGGTCTTACCTCCTCCATGAAGATCCTCCTAACTGTCACTAGGTCCAAGGGAAGCTCCACATCACTTGAAGAGACACTTGTATCTTCATTGTTTGGACCACCAAAGCCTCCATCACCATCCCCATCCAGTGTGACAACCTCTGGCAGATTCATATTGCTGGACTAGAGAAGTTTTTCAAGGACCACATGCTCCCAAAGATGGCACTGCAACAGCGAACCTGTATAAAGTTCTTGTAAATAGTTTCTGCACACAAATCAGCGTTCTTGTCATGCCTCCTGTCAGTTACTGAAATATTCCACATACAGTTGAAGATTGAAGTTCACAGACACCTTAGCCAAAAACAGTTTTTCACAATTCCTGACATTTAATCCCAGTAAAAATTCCCTGTTTTAGGTCAGTTAGGATCACCACTTTATTTTAAGAATGTGAATTGTCAGATTAATAGTAGAGAGAAGGAATTATTTCAGCTTTTATTTCTTTCATCAGCTTCCCAGTGGGACAGAAGTTTACATACACTCAAATAGTATTTGGTAGCATTGCCTTTCAATTGCTTAACTTGAGTCAAATGTAGCCTTCCACAAGCTTCCCACAATAAATTGGGTGAATTTTGGCCCATTCCTCCTGACAGCTGGTGTAATGGAGTCAGATTTGTAGGCCTCATTGCTCGCACATGCTTTTTCAGTTCTGCCCACAAATGTTCTTTAAGATTGAGGTCAGGGCTTTGTGATGGCCACTCCAATACCTTGACTTTGTTGTCCTTAATCCATTTTGCCTCAACTTTGGAAGTATGCTTGGGGTCATTGTCCATTTGGAAGACCCATTTGCGACCATGCTTTAACTTCCTGACTGATGTCTTGAGATGTTGCTTCAATATATCCACGTAATTTTCCTTCTCATGATGCCTTCTATTTTGTGAAGTGCACCAGTCCCTCCTGCATTAAAACACCCCCACAACATGATGCTGCCACCCCCGTGCTTCACGGTTGGGATGGTGTTCTTCGGCTTTCTCCAAACATAACCATGGTCATTATGGCCAAACAGTTCTATTTTTGTTTCATCAGACCACAGGTACAATCTTTGTCCCCATGTGCAGTTGCAAACCGTAGGCTGGCTTTTTAATGGCGGTTTTGGAGCAGTGTCTTCTTCCTTGCTGAGCGGCCTACCAGGTTATGTCAATAAAGGACTCGTTTTACTGTGGATATAGATACTTTTGTACCTGTTTCCCTCCAGCATCTTCACAAGGTTGATTTGCACTTTTCGCATCAAAGTTTGATCATCTCTAGGAGACAGAACGTGTCTCCTTCATAAACAGTATGACGGCTGCGTTGTCCCATCGTGTTTATTATTGCGTACTATTGTTTGTGCAGATGAACGTGGTACCTTCAGGCGTTTGGAAATTGCTCCCAGGGATGAACCAGACTTGTGGAGCTCTACAAATTTTTTCTGAGGTCTTGGCTGATTTCTTTTGATTTTCCCATGACGTCAAGCAAAGAGGCACTGAGTTTGAAGGTAGGCCTTGAAATGCATCCACAGGTACACCTCCAATTGACTCAAATTATGTCAATTAGCCTATCAGAAGCTTCAAAAGCCATGACATCAAGGCACAGTCAATTTAGTGTATGTAAACATCTGAACTTCTGGAATTGTGGTACAGTGAATTATAAGTGAAATAATCTGTCTGTAAACAATTGATGGAAAAATGACTTGTGCCATGCACAAAGTAGATGTCCTAACCGACCGAAGAAATTTGTGGACTGGTTGAAAAACAAGTTTTAATGACTCCAACCTAAGTTTATGTAAACTTCCGACTTCAACTGTAGTTCATACACACACACTAGGTTACCAGAATTGATTATATTACATACAAGTTTTGTTCAAAACAGTGAGCTAAAGTAATGTGGTTAATGTAAGTTCAATCAAAAAGGCTGGTTTGTGCATCTCCTCGCAGTTTCATTCAGTAGTATAACACAATTCACATTACATTTTATCATGGGCACAGTGGGAATTTATATCTGTGATGTTTAAATTATTTCCTACCCCCTTCGTTGTGTGGAGCTTCCTTTGCTGGTAAATGGCAGGTGTCTGAGCATTTGCAATAATGCAATGATTAAAGTAGCACGCAGATGTTTTCCGTTTAGCTCATTTTGCTGCCATTTACAAATATAACAGCACAGCATCATGTCACTCCTCCTCAAACGATCAATTAGACAGGTGCATTTGCAGATATATCTGCACAGTGTTTGTTTGTCAACTAAGTAGCCAGACAATTTAAATGGAATGATTAACTGATAATATTTAAATTTAACTGACATTATTTCAAATGAACTGTCAACGTCAAAGCAACATCAAAACAAAGGGCTACCTGCTATCTTGACATCTGGCATCATCCCTCGTGTCTGGAACTTCAATGTTGCAACTGAGAGAGCGAGAGAGAGAGAGATGGGAGAGCACATCTAATTCTAAGGATGGGAGAGACATCACTTCCAGCAGATCTCCTTGCTAAAGGTAGCATTGATCACTGCTTCTCGTGGGGTGAGACATGTTCTGCATGTCACGCCTCATGTCTAAAACATGGGGGAAAGGAGACATAAAGTCTACATGTTGATGCATCTAGAAATTCAATGTTGTACACAATACTGTATCATATTTGATGAGTTACTGACCTATTCGCCCACAGACTCGATGTGCTCAACCGGATCACACTGGCACAGGATGTCCATGCATCAGATGGTCTGAGGGATGCACTCATGTTGGACTGAAAAACAAAGAGACATTTGGTCAGTGGTGGGTCTTTTTCAATGCTGTATGAATATCTTTATCTGGACAGAAAATCCATTGTTTATCTTAACACAAACCCACCTTTGACAATGTGACAAGTGGTCCCTCAACACCCAATCCTGCTTCATTGTTTGTTCTTCTATCCCAATCCACAGTCTGGCTCTTTCGCTTTTACCATTGTGGATGAGTTACCTTTTATGGTAAATACAGGGCCATTTCACTTTCCCACCGGAAAATGGCAGCTGCAGACCCAAGTGCTGTCACTGGGTTTCTGGTCTGCCCATCTGAAAGATTTTTAAAAAGTGACTTTTACTAGCTTGCTAAGTTGATTACGAAATTTTTAATAAGTATTAAAATACCATAACCCAGATTTGACTATAGTAACGATAAAATAGACTGGGCTTTGGTCTATCTGCACATCCTAAAATCCTCCCATGTGGATGGAACATTTCTGCTGGGACGGAGGAATTATCTGGAATGCTCAATTAGAAGATCAGGACAGTCTAGGGTACTATTTGCCTGAAGAGGTAAGGTATTGCAATGAACTATACTACTGTACTTCTGACACAATTTGTGTTTTCTAATGGGAAAACACACAAGTCCTTTCTAACCTAGCTAGCCAACTAGTTAATGTTAGCTCACCGTCCGTACAGTCATACCTTTCCATGCGGTGACATGCTAGCTAATGTAAGCCTACCAGGGCAAGGATATTTAGCTAACGTTTAGCTAGGTAGTTACGTTAGCTCATTATTTGTGTAGTCAGACTTTCCCCCTGACCCCACGGGTGGTAACATCCCTGCCCCTAGTCCACCAGGGCAGGGATATTCAATGTTAGCTAGTTAGCACTAATTGCTATTGTTAGGCATATTCGCTAGCATGTCGGTAAAGTCCAACAACAACACGTGAGATTATCGTGCAATGTTAGCTAGCTAACATTAGCTAATGTAGCCAACTAGCCAACCAAGGTGCCAACCTAGCTAACCCACCAGTACATTTTTAGCGAGCAAAATCCCAACCCTGGTGGGATAACATTAACTAGCATGTCACCACGTAAAATAGGATGACTACACAAAACATGAGCTAATGTTAACTAGCTGGCTAGCTCACAAAGGACTTGTCAAAATGAAAAGGTCGCAACAGTTATTATGCTAGCCTATACTGTTTTTTTTTAACTTGTAAGGAAGGTAATGTTCATTGTACACGTAACTACAGTCCGTGGCTATCCAGCAAATTTTCAAAAGCAAAAGCATTCAAAAGCATCTAGTGATCTAAGATTAGCTAGTTGGCTACAAAGGCCAGGGTAATTTAAAAAATGGCAAGGTAGCTAGCTATGTCATTTGAAAAATGATAAACAAGAATACACATGAAAAAAACACAATATCACTTATTTACACAAAATAAGAAGGCTAGGTTACTTGCTACTTGTCGATGAGACTTTGCTTGAAGAAATGTGGAGGTTTTTCCCACCATGGGGCTTGATTACGTCAAAGCTTGCGACAGGATGTGTAGACCTATATGATAGCCACATTAATGGCTAATTATCATTACATTTGTGGGGGGTCATTACAGGCGATATATTGATAAAAGTTACCTTGTCCGAGAGAGATTTGCACATATATCAAAATGTCACTCCAGGGTAAGCCTACATGAAACATAGACCTTATATGAAGTAGTTTTAAAATCCCATTCGGGAAAAAATAATGGTGGAAAAATGATCGGATCACTTTCCGGGTTTTTATGACACATACTGTGGTACTCGCCTGAGTGTATTGATACACCATCCAAAGTCAAATTAATTAATCACTTTACAATGATCAAAGGGATATTCAGTGTCTGCTTTTTATATGTGTACCCATCTACTAATCAGTGCTCTTATTTGGAAGCATTGGAAAAGCCCCCTTGTCCTTTTGGTTCTTCATCTGCATTGCTTGCTGTTTGGGGTTTTAGGCTGGGTTTCGGTATAGCACTTTGTGACATCGGCTGATGTAAAAAGGACTTTATAAATACATTTGATTGATTGGTTGAATCTGTGCTTGAAATCCACTGCTCGACTGAGGGACCTTACAGATAATTGGGTGTTGGGTATAGAGGGTCGTCATTCAAAAATAACTGCTATTGTTGCACAATGCAACTTGTTTTGTGATTTGTTGAAAAAATGTTTACTCCTTATTTAGGCTTGCCATAACTAAGGTGGTGAATATTTTTTTTACAAGTTTTGTTAACGTTTAAAGATGTTTTTTTCACTTAGACATTATGTAGAATTTCATTTAGATCAGTGAACAGAAAAATCACAATTAGATCCATTTCAATCCCAGTTTGCAACGCAGCCAAATGTTGAAAAAGAAACAAGGGGAATGAATACTTATTATAGGCACTGTGTATATACAGTTATATATGCAGTATATACAGTGACATGATGCTGTGTTGTTATATTTGCAAATGACAGCACAATGAGCTAAACGGAAACATCTGGATGCTACTTTAATCACTACATTATTGCAAATGCTCAGACACTGGCCATTTATCAGAAAAGGAAGCTCCATACAGCGTCAGAAGTTTACATACACTAAGTTGACTGTGCCTTGAAACAGCTTGGGAAATTCTAGAAAATGATGTCATGGCTTTTGAAGCTTCTGAAAGGAAAATTGACATAATTTGAGTCAACTGGAGGTGTACCTGTGGATGTATTTCAAGGCCCACCTTCAAACTCAGTGCCTCTTTGCTTGACTTCATGGGAAAATCTAAAGAAATCAGCCCAAAAATTGTAGACCTCCACAAGTCTGTTTCATCCTTGGAAGCAATTTCCAAATGCTTGAAAGTACAACGTTCATCTGTACAAACAATAGCACGCAACTATAAACACCATGGGACCACGCAGCAGTCATACTGGTCAGGAAGGAGACGCGTTCTGTCTCCTAGAGATGATCGTACTTTGGTGCGAAAAGTGCAAATCAACCTTGTGAAGATGGAGGAAACAGTTACAAAAGTATCTATATCCACAGTAAAACGAGTCCTATATCAACATAACCTGAAAGGCCGCTCAGCAAGGAAGAAGCCACTTCTCCAAAACCGCCATAAAAAAGCCAGACTACGGTTTGCAACTGCACATGGGGACAAAGATTGTACTTTTTGGAGAAATGTCCTCTGGTCTGATGAAATAAAAATAGAACTGTTTGGCCATAATGACCATCGTTCTGTTTGGAGGAAAAAGGGGGAGGCTTGCAAGTCGAAGAACAACATCCCAACCATGAAGCACGAGGGTGGTAGCATCATGTTCTGGGGGTGGTTTGCTGCAGGAGGGATTGGTGCACTTCACAAAATAGATGGCTGCATGAGGAAGGAACATTATGTGGATATATTGAAGCAACATCTCAAGACATCAGTCAGAAAGTTAAAGCTTGGTCGCAAATGGGTCTTCCAAAGGGACAATGACCCCAAGCACACTTCCAACGTTGTGGCAAAATGGCTTAAGGACAGCAAAGTCAAAGTATTGGAGTGGCCATCACAAAGCCCTGACCTCAATCCTATAGAACATTTGTGGGCAGAACTGAAAAAGTGTTTTCGAGCAAGGAGGCCTACAAACCTGATTCAGTTACACCAGCTCTGTCAGTAGGAATGGGCCAAAATTCACCCAACTTATTGTGGGAAGCTTGTGGAAGGCTACCCGAAACATTTGACCCAAGTTAAACAAATTGAAGGCAATACTAATTGAGTGTATGCAAACTTCTGACCCACTGGGAAGGTGATAAAAGAAATACAAGCTGAAATAAATCCTTCTCTCTACTATTATTCTGACAATTCACATTCTTAAAATAAAGTGGTGACTGACCTGAGACATGGATTTTTTACTAGGGTTAAATGTCAGGAATTGTGAAAAACCGAGTAAGATGTATGTAAACTTCCGACTTCAACTGTATACATACATATGGGGCGGCAGGGTAGCCTAGTGGTTAGAGCGTTGGACTAGTAACCGGAAGGTTGCAAGTTCAAGCTGACAAGGTACAAAACTGTCGTTCTGCCCCTGAACAAAGCAGTTAACCCACTGTTCTTAGGCTGTCATTGAAAATAAGAATTTGTTCTTAACTGACTTGCCTGGTTAAATAAAGGTAAAACAATATACAGTGCCTTGCGAAAGTATTTGTCCCCCTTGAACTTTGTGACCTTTTGCCACATTTCAGACTTCAAACATAAAGAGATAAAATTGTATTTTTTTGTGAAGAATCAACAACAAGTGGGACACAATCATGAAGTGGAACGACATTTATTGGATATTTCAAACTTTTTTAACAAATCAAAAACTGAAACATTGGGCGTGCAAAATTATTCAGCCCCCTTAAGTTAATACTTTGTAGCGCCACCTTTTGCTGCGATTACAGCTGTAAGTCGCTTGGGGTATGTCTCTATCAGTTTTGCACATCGAGAGACTGAAATGTTTTCCCATTCCTCCTTGCAAAACAGCTCGAGCTCAGTGAGGTTGGATGGAGAGCATTTGTGAACAGCAGTTTTCAGTTCTTTCCACAGATTCTCGATTGGATTCAGGTCTGGACTTTGACTTGGCCATTCTAACACCTGGATATGTTTTGTATTTGGCTCCATCCATCTTCTCATCAATAACCATCTTCCCTGTCCCTGCTGAAGAAAAGCAGGCCCGAACCATGATGCTGCCACCACCATGTTTGACATTGGGGATGTTGTGTTCAGGGTGATGAGCTGTGTTGCTTTTACGCCAAACATAACGTTTTGCATTGTTGCCAAAAAGTTCAATTTTGGTTTCATATGACCGGAGCACCTTCTTCCACATGTTTGGTGTGTCTCCCAGGTGGCTTGTGGCAAACTTTAAACGACACTTTTTATGGATATCTTTAAGAAATGGCTTTCTTCTTGCCACTCTTCCGTAAAGGCCAGATTTGTGCAATATACGACTGATTGTTGTCCTATGGACAGAGTCTCCAACCTCAGCTGTAGATCTCTGCAGTTCAACCAGAGTGATCATGGGCCTCTTGGCTGCATCTCTGATCAGTCTTCTCCTTGTATGAGCTGAAAGTTTAGAGGGACGGCCAGGTCTTGGTAGATTTGCAGTGGTCTGATACTCCTTCCATTTCAATATTATCGCTTGCACAGTGCTCCTTGGGATGTTTAAAGCTTGGGAAATCTTTTTGTATCCAAATCCGGCTTTAAACTTCTTCACAACAGTATCTCGGACCTGCATGGTGTGTTCCTTGTTCTTCATGATGCTCTCTGCGCTTTTAACGGACCTCTGAGACTATCACAGTGCAGGTGCATTTATACGGAGACTTGATTACACACAGGTGGATTGTATTTATCATCATTAGTCATTTAGGTCAACATTGGATCATTCAGAGATCCTCACTGAACTTCTGGAGAGAGTTTGCTGCACTGAAAGTAAAGGGGCTGAATAATTTTGCACGCCCAATTTTTTTTTTTTCAGTTTTTGATTTGTTAAAAAAGTTTGAAATATCCAATAAATGTTGTCCACAAAGTTCAAGGGGGACGAATACTTTCGCAAGGCACTGTACTTGTCACGCCCTGATCTGTTTCACCTGTCCTTGTGATTCAAATCAAATCACAGCCAGAACCTATGAAGAAACCTAGAGAGGAACCAGGCGCTGAGGGGTGGCCAGTCCTCTTCTGGCTGTGCCGGGTGGAGATTATAACAGAACATGGCCAAGATGTTCAAATGCTCATGGATGACCAGCAGGGTCAAATAATAACAATCAGAAAAGCAAAAGATTGTGCCTATTAAAATAACATAAAAAAATACAGTTTAGATATTGTTAATGTTGTAAATGACTATTGTAGCTTTAAACGGCAGATTTTTTATTGGAATATCTACATAGGTGTACAGCCCCCCATTATCAGCAACCATCACTTGTTTTCCAATGACACATTGTGTTAGGGGTGGCAGGTAGCCTAGTGCTTAGTGCATTGGACCAGTAATCAAAAGGTTGCTAGATCAAATCCCTGAGCTGCCAAATTAATAATCTGTCGCTCTTCCCCTGACCAAGGCAATTAATCCACTGTTCCTAGGCCATCATTATAAATAAGAATTTGTTCATAACTGACTTGCCTAAATTAAAAAATATATATTTTAGCTTATACACGCTTCTAATTTTAGAAGGCTAATTGATCATTAGAAAACCCTTTAAAATTATTTTAGCACAGCTGAAAACTGTTGTGCTGATTATAGAAGCGATAAAACTGGCCTTCTTTAGACTAGTTGAGTAACTGGAGCGTCAGCATTTGTGGGTTCGATTACAAGCTCAAAATGGCCAGAAACAAAGCACTTTCTTCTGAAACTCGTCAGTCTATTCTTGTTCAGAGAAATGAAGGCTATTCCATGTGAGAAGTTGCCAAGAAACTGAAGATCTCGTACAGCGCTATGTACTACTCCCTTCACAGAACAGTGCAAACTAGCTCTAACCAGAATAGAGGAGTGGGAGGCCCCGGTGCACAACTGAGCAAGAGAACAAGTATATTAGAGTGTCTAGTTTGAGAAACAGACTCCTCACAAGTCCTCAACTGGCAGCTTCATTAAATTATATCTGCAAAACACCAGTCTCAACGTCAACAGTGAAGAGGCGACTCCGGGATGCTGGCCTTCTAGGGAGATTTCCTCTGTCCAGTGTCTGTGTTCTTTTGCCCAACTTAATATTTTATTTTTATTGGCCAGTCTGAGATATGGCTTTTTCTTTGCAACTCTGCCTGGAAGGGCAGCATTCCAATAGTAATTTATAACATTAACAATGTCTACACTGTAGTTCTGATTCAATTGATGTTATTATAATAACAAAAAAATGTGCTTTTCTTTCAAAAACAAGGACATTTCTCAGTGACCGCAAACTTTTGAATGGTAGTGTGTATATATATATATATTACAGGTAACTGCCAAAATAAAATAAACACTTGAGTAAATGAGGGACAAAGTACATTGCAATTAGGTAGCTTCACACAGGTTTGGTTCATACAAACATTTCGCTACACACAATAACATCTACTAAATATGTATATGTGGCCAATAAAATGTGATTTTAACTTCTTACGGCTAGGGGTTTCCGGTAACATTCTGCTGTAAAGGCAGAGCGCGAAATATGTCACTTTCATAAATTCACAAGGGCAATACACCAAATTAAAGCTTAACTTCTTGTTAATCTACCCATCGTGTCCGATTTCAAAAAGGCTCTACAGCGAAAGCACACGATATGATTATGTTAGGTCAGAGCCTTGTCACAAAAACACATACAGCCATTTTCCAGCCAAAGAGAGGAGTCACAAAAAGCAGAAATAGAGATAAAATTAATCACTAACCTTTGATGATCTTCATCAGATGGCACTCATATGACTTCATGTTACACAATACATGTATGTTTTGTTCGATAAAGTTCATATTTATATCCAAAATTCTCAGTTTGCACTTCATGGTCAGTAATGTTGTGCCTTGAAAACATCCGGCGAATTTTCAGAGAGCTGCATAAATTTACAGAAATACTCATAATAAACGTTGATAAAAGATACAAGTGTTATACACAGAATTATAGATATACTTATGCTTAATGCAACCACTGTGTCAGGTTTCAAAAAAGCTTTACGGAAAAAGCAAACCATGCAATAATCTGAGTACGGCGCTCAGACACAAAAACAAGCCATGCAGATACCCGCCATGTTGTGGAGTCAGTAAAAGTCAGAAATAGCATTATAAATATTCACTTACCTTTGATGATCTTCATCAGATTGCACTCACAAGAAACCCAGTTCCACAATAAATGTTTGTATTGTTCGATAAAGTCAATCTTTGTCCAAAAACCTTTTGTTATCTCGTTTTAGTAAACAAATACAAACTCACGAGGTGCGGGCAAGTCCATGTGAAAGTTTAGACGAACAGTTCGTAGAAACATGTCAAACGATGTATAGAATCAATCTTTAGGATGTTTTTAACATAAATCTTCAATAATGTTCCAACCTGAGAATTCCTTTGTCTTTAGAAATGCAATGGAATGCAGGTCACTCTCACGGATGCGCGCGGGATCAGCTCATGCCACTCTGGCAGGCCTCTGGTTGAATCAGCTCTCATTCGCCCCCACTTCACAGTAGAAACCTAAAACAATGTTCTAAAGACTGTTGACATCTAGTGGAAGCCTTAGGAAGTGCTGTATGACCCCATAGACACTGTATATTCGATAGGCAATGAGTTGAAAAACTACAAACCTCAGATTTCCCACTTCCTGGTTGTATTTTTCTCAGGTTTTTGCCTGCCATATGAGTTCTGTTATACTCGCAGACATCATTCAACCAGTTTTAGAAACTCCAGAGTGTTTTCTATCCAATACTACTAATACTATGCATATATTAGCTTATGGGCCTGAGTAGCAGGATGTTTACTCTGGGCACGCTTTTCATCCGAACTTGAAAATGCTGCCCCCTATCCCAAACAGGTTTAAGTTAATTAATTAAGCAATTAACATCCCATCAAGCTTAGGGTCATGTAAAAAATGCCCAGTTGCCCATTCATTTGGCTACAATGGCTAAACAATGAACTCTGTGACTTTGAAAGAGGGGTCTCAAAGGAGATTAGGGGGTTTAAAGAGTGTTTGTGTGCGCATGTGTCTGTTTTGTGTGTGTGTGCGTTTTGTGTCTTGTGTGTGTGTCTGAACCGAGTTGAACACTTATGGTAGATAGTGCATTAAATTGAGCTGTTTTGTCACTGGCTTAAACACAATACCCCATAATGTCAGAGTGGAATTATGTTTTTCTAATGTTTGAAAATGAATAGAAAATTAAAAGTTGAAATGTCTTGAGTGAGTTTGATTTCAACTCCTTTGGTATGGCAACCCTAAATAAGTTCTGGAGTAAAACTTTTCTTAAAAAAGTTGCATGGACTCACTCGTTGTGCAATAATAGTGTTAAGTATTCATTTTGAATGACTACCACATCTGTAACGCGGGACTAGGTGGGTGCAGGAATCAGACGCAGAGAGAGCTCCACTGAGGTTAAGTGCTTTACTCAGGCACAACAAAATAATAAGCCCAACAAAATACAGGGCGCGGGACACACAACGAGACAACCCAAAAACCCCAGGGTGCCAAGTTAAAGAAAATAAAATCCACCACTACCTAAAATGCACACACGTAACATAAAGACAATCCCTCACAAAACAAGGGCGGGTCTACCTACTAAATATAGGGGAGCTAATTAAACCAAACAACAGAAACACAGGTGAAACTAACGAAAAAGGGATCGGTGGCGGCTAGTAGGACGGTGACGACGACCGCCGAGCACCGCCCGAACAGGCAGGGGAGCCAACTTCGGCAGAAATCGTGACATCATCTCTGTACCCCAAACAAACAATTCTCTGTAAGGTCAGTCAAGCAGTGTATTTCAAACACAGATTCTTCCAGAAAGAACCGGGAGGCTTTCCAATGCTTCGCAAAGAAGGACATCTATTAGTAGATGGGTAAAAAAATGTAAGCCGACATTTGATATCCCTTTGAGCATGGAGAAGACATGAATTATACTTTGGACGGTGTATCAATATATACAGTCACTACAAAGATACAAGCATCCTTCCTAACTCAGTTGCCGGAAAGCAAGGAAACCGCTCAGGGATTTCATCATGAGGACAATGGTGACGTTAAAACAGTTACAGAGTTTAAAATGGTTGTGATAGGAGAAAACTGAGGATGGATCAGCAACATTGTAGTTACTCCACAGTACTAACCTAATTGACAAAGTGAAAAGTCTGTACAGATTACAAATCAAGTCAAATATTATTTGTCACATACACATGGTTAGCAGATGTTAATGCGAGTGTAGTGAAATGCTTGTGCTTCTAGATCCAACCATGCAGTAATATCTAACAAGTAATCTAACAATTTCACAACAACTACCTTATACACACAAGTGTAAAGGAATGAATAATAATATGTACATACAAATATTATGGATGAGCGATGGCCGAATGGCATAGGCAGGATGCAGTAGATGGTATAGAGTACAGTATATACATATGAGATGAGTAATGTAGGGTATGTAAACATTATATCAAGTGGCATGGTTTAAAGTGACTAGTGATACATTTATTACATCCAATTTTTTATTATGATAATGGCTATAGATTGAGTCAGTAGGTTGGCAGCAGCCACTCAATGTTAGTGATGGCTGTTTAACAGAAGCTGTTTTTCAGTCTCTCGGTCCCAGCTTTGATGCACCTGTACTGACCTCGCCTTCTGGATGATAGTGTGGTGAACAGGCAGTGGCTAGGGTGGTTGTTGTCCTTGATGATCTTTTTGGCCTTCCTGTGACATCGGGTGGTGTAGGTGTCCTGGAGGGCAGGTAGTTTGTCCCCGGTGATGCGTTGTGCAGGCCTCACTACCCTCTGGAGAGCCTTACGGTTGTGGGCGGAGCAGTTGACGTACCAGGCGGTGATACAGCCGACAGGATACTCTCGATTGTGCATCTGTAGAAGTTTGTGAGTGTTTTTGGTGACAACCCAAATTTCTTCAGCCTCCTGAGGTTGAAGAGGCGCTGTTGCGCCTTCTTCACCACGCTGTCTGTGTGGGTGGACCATTTCAGTTTGTCCATGATGTGTACGCCGAGGAACTTAAAACTTTCCACCTTCTCCACTACTGTCCCATCAATGTGGATAGGGGGGGTGCTCCCTCTGCTGTTTCCTGAAGTTCACGATCATCTCCTTTGTTTTGTCGACATTGAGTGTGAGGTTATCTTCCTGACACTACACTCCGAGGGCCCTCAGCTCCTCCCTGTAGGCCGTCTCGTCATTGTTGGTAATGTCATCTGCAAACTTGATGATTGAGTTGGAGGCGTGCATGGCCACACAGTTATGGGTGAACAGGGAGTACAGGAGAGGGCTAAGAATGCACCCTTGTGGGGCCTCAGTGTTGAGGATCAGCGGGGTGGAGATTTTGTTTCCCTCACCACCTGGGGGCGGCCCGTCAGGAAGTCCAGCACCCAGTTGCACAGGGCGGGGTCGAGACCCAAGGTCTCAAGCTTAATGATGAGTTTGGAGGTTACTATGGTGTTTAAATGCTGAGCTGTAGTCGATGAACAGCATTCTTGCATAGGTATTCCTCTTGTCCAGATAGGTTAGGGCAGTGTGCAGTTTGATTGCAATTGTGTCGTCTGTGGATCTATTGGGGCGGTAAGCAAATTGGAGTGGGTCTAGGGTATCAGGTAAGGTGGAGTTGATATTATCCTTGACTAGTCTCTCAAAGAACTTCATGATGACGGAGGTGAGTGTCATGGGGCGATAGTAATTTAGCTCAGTTACCTTAGCTTTCTTGGGAACTGGAACAATGGTGGCCCTCTTGAAGCATGTGGGAACAGCAGACTGGGATAAGGATTGATTGAATATGTCCGTAAACACACCAGCCAGCAAGTCTGCGCATGCTCTGAGGACGTGGCTAGGGATGCCATCTGGGCCGGCAGCCTTGCGAGGTTTAACATGTTTAAATGCTTTACTCACGTTGGCTATGGTTAAGGAGAGACCACATGTTTTGGTAGCGGGCCATGTCGTTGGCACTGTATTGTCCTCAAAGCGAGCAAATAAGTTGTTTTAATTTGTCTGGGAGCAAGACGTCGAAGTCCGCGACGGGGCTGGTTTTCTTTTTGTAGTCCGTGATTGACTTTAGACCCTGCCACATACCTCTCGTGTCTGAGCCGTTGAATTGCGACTCTACTTTGTCTCTATACTGACGCTTAGCTTGTTTGATTGCACTGCGGAGGGAATAGCTACACTGTTTGTATTCGGTCATGTTTCCGGTCGCCTTGCCCTGATTAAAAGCAATGGTTTGCGCTTTCAGTTTTGCACGAATGCTGCCATCAATCCACGGTTTCTGGTTGGGGAAGGTTTTAATAGTTGCTGTGGGTACAACATCACCGATGCACTTGCTAATAAACTCGCTCACATAATCAGCGTATTCATCAATGTTATTGTCCAATGCTATGCGGAACATATCCCAGTCCACGTGATCGAAGCAATCTTGAAGCCTGGAATCAGATTGGTCAGACCAGCGTTGAACAGACCTGAGCATGTGCATTTCCAGTTTTAGCTTCTGTCTATAGGCTGGGAGCAACAAAATGGAGTCGTGGTCAGATTTTCCGAAAGGAGGGCGGGGCAGGGCTTTGTATGCGCCGCGGAAGTTAGAGTAACAATGGTCCAGGATTTTTTCCGCTCGGGGAGCTCATTCGATATGCTGATAAAATTGCATATAAACATGCATCCTGTTTCCAACAAGGCATTAAATTAATTTTGCAAAAGATGTAGCAAAGAAATTAACATTTTGTCCTGAATACAAAGTGTTATGTTTGGGGCAAATCCAATGCAACACATTACTGAGTATCACGCTCCATATTTTCAAGAATAGTGGTGGCTTTATCATGTTATTGGTATGCTTTTATTGTTAAGGACTGGGGAGTTTTTGAAGATAAAAAAAGAAATGGAATGGAGCTAAACACAGGCAAAATCCTGGAAGAAAACTTGGTTCAGTCTGCTTTCCACCAGACACTTGAAGATATATTCACCTTTAAGCATAAAAATCACCTAAAACACAAGGCCAAATCTACGCTGGAGTTGCTTACCAAGAAGACAGTGAATGTTCCTGAGTGTCCGAGTAACAGTTTTGACTTAAATCTATTTAAATCTATGGCAAGACCTTAACATTTTAGGGATACTTTTACTTTTAGATTTGTGTGTATTGTTGTAAAATCGTTTTTAGATACTAATGAACTGTTAGATACAACTGCACTGTTAGAGCTAGGAACACAAGCATTTCGCTACACCTCCAATCACATTTGCTAAATATGTGTTTGTGACCAATAGACTTTGATTTGATCCACTTTAAAAGTGCTTTTACTCTTGCTACTATTTTATCCATAACATTTTAAATATATTTAATACGTTTTAAAATGGTTGTCCAGTAATGTTAAACAACCAATTTTACAGAGCTTGAAGAATTTTGAAAATAATAATGAGTAAAAATCCAGGTGTGGAAAGCTCTTAGAGACTTACCGAGAAAGATATAAAGCTGTATTTGCTGCCAAAGGTGCTACTACAAAGTATTGACAGCGAGGTTGATTTTTTTTCTTTAAACATAAAAAAAAAAAAAAAAGTGAAATTGAGAGTCAGATATAATCTACTAAAAGGAAGGATGTCTTTATTTATAAATCAAGCCAGAAATGCATAATTTAGACAACCTGTAAAAAATTAAACATGGTGTGAAAATTGACTGTTCAACTTAAAAAACGCACCCGATAAAATCCCTACTTCGAGACTCTTTTAAAAAAAATTGTATAATATGTTTATTTTACAATAAAAAAATCTAATAAAAAAGACAGCAACACTAACAATGACATTCATTGTACTGTTGAATGGGACAGCCAATTTAGAGGACAAAACAAAACTTAACTCACACATACACAAAATAAAACAAAATCCTATTAGGTGGTACATGTATAAGAAGACACTTGATATAGTCCCTCCTGTCTTATTTTTTATGATCTGAAAAGGAAAAGTAATCTTAGATCAGCACTCATTTTCTTGGATGCCCAGAAGTACGCAACATAAAAAGAGGATGGGGGAAGTGATGGGTATTAACCCAGTTACCAGTATTTCCTTGGGTTAGTTATTCCTATGAAGGCTAAAAAGGAGGCATGGAATCCCTGATTGACCATACTGCCATGGCTATGTACTGAATAAATAAGGTGAAAGTGAGCTTCCCTGCTGGAGCAGAGGATAAAAGACCTGGCTTCGGGTCAAAATACTGCTGGTTCAAATCACATGTGAAGAATATCAACATGTTAAGTGTAAAAAATGTTTAAGTCTCCCATGATTTAAATAATGTACAGCTTGTCAATGTATGAAGTGGAAAATATGTGGTTGTCCGTAAGATGAATTTAAATGAACGAAATGAAAATGCCATGTGTCTCTATATCACCTTCAAATAAAAATTTCTGTTAAATCTGGAGAGGAAACATATGGGGATGTATTCCAATATATTTTCAGGAGCTACAATTTTGAATGTTGAGGTAATATTAGGTAAAACTTATATATAACATTTTCCAAATGTTCTTGAAATGTTCTGAGGACCTCCAAGACAAGGTAAATGTATATTGGTTGAATATCAATGGAGTATTATGTTAAACCTAAAACAAATAATCTTACAACATTATTGACATTTTCTGTGCAACGTAACTTAAACATTGCATGAATGTCATCACAACTGAGCATATTTAATGTTTTGGGAACCTATCTCTTATACTGTACCCACACTCTTCTCACAACCTAAGTAAATGTTCTGGAAACCTTTAAAGAACTCAGAAAGGGTGTTCTGTCAACATTCTTGCAACGTCAAAATAATGTGTTGTGCACCCTGAGACAAACATTATCTGAATGTCAGCACAAATGGACAGCTTTAGTGTTTTGGTGAATCTCTTGTCATATCCCCACAATGTTCCCTCAACCGAATGAAACATTCTGGGAACCTTTAAAGAACCAACTAAATGTGTTCTGGGAACATTCTTGAAACATCATGTAACGGTCGTCTGATGAAGAAGGATCAGACCAAAGCACAGCGTGGTAAGTCTTCGTGATTTACTAACACTGAACACTAGAACAAAATAACAAAGTGAGAAACGAAACCGAAACAGTCCTGTCAGGTGCAGAACACTAAACAGAAAACAACTACCCACAAAACACATGTGGGAAAAGGCTACCTAAGTATGGTTCCCAATCAGAGCTGTCCCTGATTGAGAACCATACCCAGCCAAAACAAAGAAATACAAAACTTAGACAAATGAACATAGAATGCCCACCCAAATCACACCCTGACCAAACCAGAACAAAGACATATAAGCTCTCTAAGGTCAGGTTGTGACAGCACCCCCCCCCCCCCCCCAAAGGTGTGGACTCTGGCCACAAAACCTGAACCTGGTGCGGGACATAGACCCCGCTCCACCAAGCCAAAGTGGCTTGGCCCACTTTGGTGGCGCCTTTACTGCGGGGACCCGGACTGGGGACCCTCGCCGCCGACCCCGGACTGGGGACCCTCGCCGCCGACCCCGGACTGGGGACCCTCGCCGCCGACCCCGGACTGGGGACCCTCGCCGCCGACCCCGGACTGGGGACCCTCGCCGCCGACCCCGGACTGGGGACCTTCGCAGCGGGCCCTGGACTGTGCACCCTCGTAGCGGGCCCTGGACTGTGCACCCTCGTAGTGGGCCCCGGACTGGGCACCCTCGTTTCGGGACCCAGACTGGGCACCCTCGTTGCGGGCCCCGGACTGGGCACCCTCGTTGGGGGCTCCGGACTGGAGGGTCCGCTGGAGGCTCCGGACTGGAGACCGTCGCTGGAGGGAGGTCCTTAGAGGCACAGGATGAACCAGGCTGTGGAGGAGCACTGGAGCTCTGGTGCGCAGCCTTGGGACCACTCCTCCAGGCTGAATGCCCACTTTAGCCAGGCCCCTCCAGAGTGCAGGCACAGGTCGAATCGGGCAGTGGGGGAGCACTGGAGATATAGTGCTTACCACTTGCACCTCTCCACTTGGCTGTATGCCCACTTTAGCCCGGCACGGGCGGAGCGCAGGCATAGGACGCACTGAACAGTCCCAGCGCACTGGAGACACAGTGCGCAGAGCCGGCGCAGGATACCCTGGGCTGAAATGGCACACCTGAGACCAAGTGCGCTGAGCTGCCACATTCTGCCCTGGCTGAATGCCCACTCTCGCATGGCACTTGCGGAGGGCTGGCATATAGCGCACCGGGCTATGAGCGCGGGCTGGAGACACCGTGCGCTTTACCGCATAACACGGTGCCTGACCAGTACCACACTGCTTCCGGTAAGCACGGGGAGTTGGCTCAGGTCTATAGCCTGACTCCGCCAATCTCCCCGTGTGCCCCCTCTCAAAAAATTGTGCCTGCCTTGCTGACTCGTGCCTGCTTCGCTGACTTGCCTCATATCGCCACCTCTCAGCTTTCGCTGCCTCTCTTGGACGGCGATATTCCCCAGCCTGTCTCCAGGGTCCCTTTCCGTCCAGTATCTCCTCACAAGTCCAATCCTGAACCCTCTGCTCCTCCATACCACGCTGCTTGGTCCGCTGGTGGTGGGTAGTTCTGTAAAGGTCATCTGATGAAGAAGGATCGGACCAAAGCGCAGCGTGGTAAGTGTTCATGGTTTATTAACACTGAACACTAGAACAAAATAACAAAGTGAGAAACGAAACCGAAACAGTCCTGTTAGGTGCAGAACACTAAACAGAAAACAACTAACCACAAAACACAGGTGGGAAAAGGCTACCTAAGTATGGTTCCCAATCAGAGACAACGATAGACAGCTGTCCCTGATTGAGAACCATACCCGGCCAAAACAAAGAAATACAAAACATAGACAAATGAGCATAGAATGCCCACCCAAATCACACCCTGACCAAACCAAAATAGACATAAAAAGCGTGACACATCAGCGGAATGTTTTATTCAAACATTCCATAATCATCGGAATGACTGGACCATTTTTGTGTTCTGAGAGTGAATGTTCTGGGAACTTTCACTGAACCAATGTTGGTTTGATTAAATTGCTCGTTCTTTTAGAAACCGTCGTGGCCTAATTCCATAAAGCAAATAAAGGGCGTTATTGTCACTATAATAAGTGAATTGAGTTTTAATGCTAGTTCACCTTTTTAATGCTAGTTCACAGTTTCTACAATGTGTCTGAAAACATGCGTATATATGGCATGTACCTTTCAGAAAATGTGTACTCAGAAATGTAGTGTGAAATATACACAACGGTTATAAATTAGGCCCCTGGTGCTGGACAGGCAGAATTTCCAGTGCCTCCGTGTGCAACTGCCATGGGAAGCACTTTGAGGGACTTCAGAGAGAAAATGCTTTGCAGAGGATTGTCTGAAGCAGGACGGCACCCAGGAGATGGACACAGAAGGTTGTGGTTCTCCTTCAGCAGCTCTCTCATGAGGTTCTCTCTGTACTTTTGGTAGGTAATCACCTCACCTATGGGGTGAAGGAGAGGGAGTTAGAAGGATGATGAGGGAGTGGGTAGGTTGATGAGATTTTGTCAACATAATAGCATCATGGAACTGTATGTGATGTGTGTGTCCAATTGTATGTCCAATTACAGAAAACTTTGTTATGTAATCATCTCACAAGCTGGCGGTGAACTATGTGGCCATTGACAGCAGTGCCGATCAAATTAGAAAAATATCTTCTTATACCATGTGGTTGTTTTCTGAGCGCATGTCACAAAGCTGTGTATTATATCTGCCTTATCCACTGCCCTCTTTTTGCTATTGTTGTCAAGCACAAAGTCTGGTTTGATCTTTCTCTCTCCCGTCAGGTAGTCAGCCTTCCCTGTGGCTCTCTCTTCTCCTGTAGCTCCAAGGCACAGCGATTGGTCTCCTCCACTATGTCTCCCACCAGCTCCTCTGTCAGAAACTGCTTGAAGCACTCTGCCTCATAGGGAGATGGCAAGGGGCTTTTCACTCCAGTGTGGGGCTCATCAAAGCAAACAGCAGGGTCAGGAGAGGTGAAATAGCTGGCGGCCTTCCAGCTACCGCAGACTCCATGTACTTCACCCACTGTTGGTCTGGCTCCATTCAGCATCTTCAGAGGGACTTGGGACTTCGTCGGTGGGAAAGGGGTCCTCAAATTCAATGCTCTCAATAGCCAAAAGATTGGGGGGCAGCTCCTCAATGTCACTGTCAAAATCTGATTGCTCACTTTCATTTTCAGACTCATTGTCCGAATTTATAAAAATCTAATTGGTGAATTGTCTCCTTTTGAAATAAATGTCTAAGCTTAGCCCACTAGCTACATACATAAACAACAACACATAGTGAGTGTCAGGGGTGACGTGATTGGCTGCCGGCACCACACTTGTATTAATAAATCACTATCAGAAAAATGGTTTGTGTGGTTATACATTTTTTTTATTTACTGTTTTATTCACATTTTCAAGTACTGGTGACAAATCATGCATTCCGATTCTTGCATACATTGTAATGGACGCATATGACTTGTGTACAACACTTTTTTGAAGGTTGTACATATTATGATGAACTAATGCTAAGCTAATTGACGTCTATGTGTGACGCCATGTTTGTTGTTATTGCCGTCATTCGATGCATTCTGGGTGTCACGTAAACATTTGTCAGACCAATTATGTTATAACAAAACGAGGTGAAAGGAATGGTTCACTTGTCTTTTGGGTAAACCTCCAGATGTGAATGATGGGAGTGACCTATCTTGTCCTATGCAACTCCCCACATGACAGACCCCCTTCAACATCTATATTGTAAACAGACCCAACTTTTCTTGTCACCTTGACTTACCTTTGGTTGACATGGAAAAACAAACATGGCGGCGCACACAAACTCTAGCCACCGTCGGGTTACTTTTGTCTTTTAGAAAGTGTCTTACTCAATTATTTCAATCACTGTTGAGCTCACCAGTGATGTGATGAATTGTAAATAGTAATTGCTATTAGCTTATTCATATGATGGTTTCTGTTATCCAAGAGTTAGCTAAGTATGACCGCTTGTGTTAGCTCACTCTTTCCCCAGTCATCGTTAGGACTCTCTGTTTGTCAGAGAACTGTGTTATGTTGTTGCTACAGCATTTCTGTGAATGACTGAACATCTGCATCTGAAAATAAACTGCTCACATTGAGCACATACAGTTGTAAAGACTGTGCTTGTGCACAATGTTTCTGTGAAAAAGCAGTGAGGCCAGCTCGAATGCTGACTGTTGCGTCAATCGTAACTAGACTTTCTAATGAGGTGCTCTAATCACACCAGTTTGAGCATACACGTCACGAACCACTGTAGAATTATCACATTTGTTTGATTGTGCACGTCAAAAGGTACCTATACTTTCTTTATGTTGGTATTTCTTTAATTTTGGCAGTTACCTGCATATATACGGTGTATATAATTTTTTAGTTCGGACCTGCGGTCTGTATTGACCCCATTCTGGGTCCATATCCAGACCACAGTCCACCAGTTGAGAATAGATGGTGTACTCTTTTCAAAGCTAGTTGGGTGCTTTGGTACAGTGTATCCTTTGTCCTCTTCCAGAAGCATGACATTACTTTATTGTTCTCCTCTTCATGATAAAAACAGATTCCAACAATCCTTCAATTTATAGGTATAAAAGATTGATGCATTAGATCAGTGGATATATATTTATCATAAACACATACACTGAGTATACCAAACATTAGGAACACCCCCCCCCCCCCCCCCCCCCCTTCCCTCAGAACATCCTCAATTCATCAGCAGATGGACTCTACAAGGGATGCTGGCCCATGTTCACTCCAATGCTTTCCACAGTTTTGTCAAGTTGGCTGGGTGTCGTTTGGGTGGTCGACCATTCTTGATACACATGGTAAAATGTTGCTCGTGAGAAACCCAGCAGCGTTGCAGTTCTTGACACAAACCGGTGTGCCTGGCATCTATTACCATACCCCGATCAAAGGCACTTAAATCTTTTGTATTGCCCATCCACCCTCTGAAATGCACATACACAATTCACATCACAAATGTCTCAAGGCTTAGAAATCCTTCTTTAACCTTTCTTCTCCCCATCTACATTGATTGAAGTGGATTTAAGAAGTGACATCAACAAGGGATCATAGTTTTCACCTGGATAGTCCATGTCATGGAAAGAGCAGATATTCATAATGTTTTGTACACTCAGTGTATGTATCTTCAGTGTGTGAGGCCCCACACATTTTGTACTCAAGGAAATGTCAAAGTTATTTTCATTTAATCTGATTGATCTTGGGTTAGAGGAGGAAGAATCATCTCCACAATGCACTGTGTTATGTGACTTCACAATGTGGAAATATAGTTTTAAGGCCAACCTAATTTAGTTTTCTGAGCTAAATTGTTCTGTAAAAAAAGGATTGCCATATAAAAGCCTATTCCAGCTCAAGTCAGTCCTGGATAAATACATCAAATGTATTATTATACTAACATTATGATTGTGTATTCTCTATTGCTTAATACTTCACAGTAAATATTATTCTCAAACCAAGATGAATGAGATGGACAGCCTGTGTTGAACTTATACAGTACCTCATATACAGAAAACCTAAAGCATAACAATGCCACCTAGTGGAATTCATTTAGATGTGATAAATTAGGAAAGAATACAATAATAGCTAAACTGGAACGTTCACCTCCCGCATTTTCAACTGCAGATGCAAAGACTGGCTGTATTCAACCAAACTAGGACAGCATTTCAAACACTGAATGATTTCATACGACGCACACAGAGATTATTGATGTTGTGGTCCAATATCAGCCCTCTGCAGAAACCTGATCCAGGTGATTTTCAATTATGCTCAGCACTGATGATCAGTTTCACTGAGCCTATTTTGAACTGAAAGCAGACACACACAAGGAAATGCCTGGTCCACGCCTGGAGACTCAATCAGTAAGGCTGGTCTGAATGCTTGTTTAACTTCATCCAGTAAGCATAACATAATTCACATTGTTTCCTATTCTACAGGCGCAGTGGGAATGAATACAAATGTATCATCATAAGCATAGCATCGTGTTTCTTCTCCTCTTTACTTTAAGCCATGTTCAGAATGTCATTCACCTATTTACCTTATAGCCTATAAGCACAGCACAATAATGCCAGCCTGGTATCTACATGGATCAACAAAGATGTTGCTTATGTGAATACATTGAATTAAATATGGGGGGGGGGGGGATTAGCCTCACACTAGGGATGCCTGGAGAAAGTCTTCACTGACATGATGCTTAAGTGCATTGCATTGAATGGGGGGGGGGGGGGGGGGGGGGGGGGGTATGCATCTAAGTCAATACATTACATTAAACTGCTACTGACCAAAGGGGTTGGGTCAATTCTGAGTTGAAAATGTGTTTTAAATTTAAATTCAATTATTCAATATAAATAGAATTTGAATTACCAACACTCCACAGGAAGCAGCATTTAATTAAATGAAATGCATCGAAATTCAAATTGTTAATTTATTCCATAGATCGTTGTGCTCATGTTTATTTTTTAAATAACATATGATTACCAATACTATGTTTAACATATTCTTGAAAATTCCTCCTAAAACAGTTGGAAATAATTACAGTGGTCTGGAAATACTGTAAGAAAATGTTATAGTTTGTCAGTAATAATTAATAAATCACTTACGTGTTATTAAATATTAGGGAAGAAATACATTTCTCAGAATGCATTAGATCAAAATGCTGTTTGACATCTTGTAATTATAATGAAGCTAATATGTGATGGCCCAATGTGAACTTTTGTTTATGCCCATTCAGCATTGTTCACACCCCCTTAAGCCATAGACCCACCCAACTGTTAAAGAATTCACATGTTAATACATGTCCAACCCCTCCATTATCTCAGCCAATCATGGCTAGCCAGGAAGGATCCTGTCTTTCTCCCTATATATACAGTGGGGAGAACAAGTATTTGATACACTGCCGATTGTGCAGGTTTTCATACTTACAAAGCATGTAGAGGTCTGTCATTTTTATCATAGGTACACTTCAACTGTGAGAGACGGAATCTAAAACAAAAATCCAGAAAATCACATTGTATGATTTTTAAGTAATTAATTTGCATTTGCACAGGACAAAAACTGCAAGAAAAGACTGACAACTGTCATTTCATTATAAATATGCATAACCCATATTTCAAAATTAATGTGGTGATTGAAGAACAAAAACTAAATTCCCAAAATATGATAAATAAAAATGTATACCAGTTAAATATCAGGACCAAAAAATTGACAGCTGTGCCATACAGGTTGCAAAATAGTTGGGAAGATGTACCAATTCCATGACACATGGTTTTTAAACTGATACTCAAAATGACACCGGATTCAACATTTACAATTGTTCTATTTAAATTATTATACATAATTATTGCCACCAATATAATTGTACTGTATATATACAGTTGAAGTCGGAAGCTTACATACACCTTAGCCAAATACATTTAAACTCAGTTTTTCACAATTCCTGACATTCAATCCTAGTAAAAACTCCCTGTCTTAGGTCAATTTAGGATCACCACTTTATTTTAAGAATGTGAAATGTCAGAATAATAATTTATTTGAGCTTTTATTTATTTCATCACATTCCCAGTGGGTGAGAAGTTTACATACACTCAATTAGTATTTGGTAGCATTGCCTTTAAGTTGTTAACTTGGGTCAAATGTTTCGGCTAGCCTTCCACAAGCTTCCCACAATAAGTTGGGTGAATTTTGACCCATTCCTCCTGACAGAGCTTGTGTAACTGAGTCAGGGTCGTTGGCCTCCTTGCTCGCACACACTTTTTCAGTTCTGCCCACAAATGTTCTATAGGATTGAGGTCAGGGCTTTGTGATGGCCACTCCAATACTTTGACTTTGTTGTCCTTAAGACATTTTGCCACAACTTTGGAAGTATGCTTGGGGTCATTGTCCATTTGGAAGACCCATTTGCGACCAAGCTTTAACTTTCTGACTGATGTCTTGAGATGTTGCTTCAATATATCCACATAATGTTCTGTCCTCATGATGCTATCTATTTTGTGAAGTTACTAGTCCAACGTTCAAACCACTACGCTACCTGCTGCCAATTAGCCTATGTGAAGCTTCTAAAGCCAAGCTGCTTAAAGGCACAGTCAACTTAGGGTATGTAAACTTCTGACCCACTGGAATTGTGATATAGTGAATTATAAGTGACATAATCTGTCTGTAAACAATTGTTGTAAAAATTACTTGTGTCATGCACAAAGTAGATGTCATAACCGACTTGCCAATAGTTTGTTAACAACAAAGTTGTCCAGAACAGCTGGTGCTCTAGTGCATGCTTCAGTGTTGCTTGCCTCAAAGCGAGCATAAAAGGAATTTAGCACATCTGGTAGGCATGCGTCACTGGACCGCATGCGTCTCTGGACAGCTCGCGTCCGGGTTTTCCTTTGTAGTCCGTAATAGTTTTCAAGCCCTGCCTCATCCGTCGAGTGTCAGAGCCGGTGTAGTAGGATTCAATCTTAATCCTGTATTGACGCTTTGCTTGTTTGATGGTTCGTCTGAGGGCATAGCAGGATTTCTTATAAGCATCCGGATTAGTTTCCCGCTCCTTGAAAGCGGCACTCTAGCCTTTAGCTCGATGTGGATGCCTGTAATCCATGGCTTCTGGTTGGGATATGTACGTACGGTCACCGTGAGACGACATTGTTTTTGCACTTATTGATGAAGCCGATGACTGAGGTGGTATACTCCTCAATGCCATTGGATGAATTCCAGTCTGTGCTAGCAAAACAGTCCAGTAGCGTAGTATCGGACCACTTCCGGACCACTTCCGTTTTGAGCGAGTCACTGGTACTTCCTGCTTTGGTTTTTGTTAGTCAGCAGGAATCAGGAGGATAGAATTATGTTCAGATTTTCCAAATGGAGGACGGGGGAGAGCTTTGTATGCATCTCTGTGTGTGGAGTAAAGGTGGTCTAGAGTTTTTTCCCCTCTGGTTACTCATGTGACATGCCGGGGGAAATTATGTAAAACAAATTTAAGTTTGCCTGCATTAAAGTCCCCGGCCACTAGGAGTGCCGCTTGTGGATGAGCATATATTTCTACGGCACTGTTACTATGCCGTCTCTGTAATAATATAGGAGGTCCAAGAAAGCAGAACTTCAGACAGAAAGGAAGAGAGGGGAGCAGACAGGACAGAGCGAGAACACAGGAGAACGTAGAGAGAGGGGAGGCCCACACAAGACAAACATGGCATATTCCTCTCAAGCCAGAGGAAGTAGTCCTTGCTAAACATTATCTCTCAAAAAAAGAAAGATGCCACTTCTGACATGTCCTGTGTGTAAATTGTTAGACCCTAATATGTTCCCATCACTGAAGGCAATCATACAGGCTGCGCTAACCATCCCAGTTAGCAGCTGTGAGAGATATTTCAGTGCATTAAGACGTCTATATACCTGGTTTAAGAGCCCAATGACCCAAGATAGAATTCATCATGACAATTGACAAAGATATACATACTAACACGCTTGGGAAAGTGTGAAGTCAGACAGGTTTGCACCTACAGTTTAATTTAGTTTAATTTACAATCTTTATTGTTGGACTAACATCTTAGTACTGTGTAATATAACTCTCAAACATTGTGACTATTTAGTTGGAGAAAAGATTGTATGCTTGTATGTACGTACATGTGTGTAAAATTGGGAAGTGTTGTTACTACAGGGGTGTTTTGTGTAATTCAGTAGGTAGAAATATTGTCCTGTAGCTAACTGACCTTGGAATCTGTGATTTATTACCACAAATATGATAAAATCATGATTTTCAAGCGTGTTTGGTGCCTGCATTTGTACATATTATCTGCAAAGGTTGTGTGTGTGTGTGTGTGTGTGTGTGTGTGTGTGTGTGTGTGTGTGTGTGTGTGTGTCCCACACAGTTATAAAACATGCCTACTGCTAATGTGAGTTTATGCTGTTCCAAAATAATCCAAAGGATGGCAGCCTAAAATCCCAATCCTGCTGTAATATTGCACGTAACTAGTTTTCTTCCATGCAAAACATTAATTTTTGGTTTAGACTGCCACCATTAGGATTATTTTGGAACTGTACAGTGCGCGCAGCATGACTAGTTCACGTTAGTTAGCAGTAATGTGACCAACATCAACATGATGCTTTTTTTTATTGCCAATCAAATATTGGACATGGTTTATGAAAACATTGTAACAAAATGATAAATACTTTTTCCAACAATTTTTCTTAATGGAGAATTACGATATAGTTATGCACTTGTAACTTTTACTTGCTTATGTATATATTTTTTACATCATTGACACCATACTCCGTTGGGGTACTGACCAAAATCCAATGAATTTATATTAAGAAGTGTTAATTATTTGGTGTCAGGAGAGCACAGAGCATGGAAGAAAGCAGTGAGACATGCAACATAGCATTATGTTACTGCAAAATGTTCACTGCAAGCGTGTGAGGCTGAGCTCTTCATTTTGGTTGCGCAGGGATCAAATCTCCCCCGGGAGTCAGCCCCAGGTCTTCAGGGCTGAGCCCCAGATGTTCTGAATGTCTTGTGACGTCCCTGGTCGGCGGCTTCGTATGGAGGGTGTGACTCAATTGCGGAGCCTCCTGAGGCATGCATTGGCCAAATTAAGCTCCGTTCCGCATTAGCGTGCGCCTCCCAAATTTTGTAAAAATGCGAAGGGCTGGTTGAAGGTAGGTGGGGGAGGTACCTCCTTTATAACCACACTCACTTTCTTGACAACCTCCTTCTCAACAGCTCTCCTCTGCTAAGTGCAAGAAGAATGAAAGCCCCGACGTATGCGGAGGATGCATGGCAGTAAACGCTGTATTTCCACTTCAGATGTCAGATTGACCATGAAGAGCCTTTTAAGCTACTGTGCGCCTCTGCTAGTAAAATCGATGCCACAACCAAATGCTTTACTGAGTCTTAAATATCACAAGTAGTACTACTTGAAATTGGCGCATTAGTGGATGTTAATAAGGACACAGCTTAAATACTGATTCAAAGCTTGGACATTACAGTAAGATGATCTTTATCATGCCATGTCAATTTAGTTGAGACAATCCTTTTTACAATTGTGTAGCCTTTTCAAGTACAGTGCTTCCTCATTTAAAAGTTGCGAGTTTGCACCACAGGACTTAGAGGTACCCAGCGTCATGTCTTCATTGCACCAGACCACCACTAGGTGGAGTTAGAGCAATCATTATGCATTTGTGTCCCAAGGATTTTACATGACCAATCATAATGAGTGGATCCAATGACACATTTTCAAGCGAGCCAGACTTGCCTTGTGTCGTTCTTCAACAAACATGGCTGACAAAACATTATGGTGGAACCAGATGTAAGTTGTTATAACGTCATAATGAGTCAAGCAAATAATTCAAAATTAAGAAGAATATGTGTCGTTCTAACGCAGAGACAAACATGCATTTTTTTTTGTCATAAAGATCATTTACAAAAATCGCCATTTAGCAAGTTATCTGACTAGATAACTTTAGCCAGCTAGCTAGTGTTAGGAGAATGAATTTGTAATTCGTGTTGTTTAATGTTTTAGGGACTCCTGAGAAAACCAGCAAACCAGGCTGTCTTGTGAAAAATTGGATGTAAGGAATCTTGCTAGCTAAATTGTGTAAGCTTGCCTTGCAATGCAGCTGAAGTAACATAGCGAGCTAACTATTTACTTGCTTGTGGAGGATAAAAATAACTGTATGCCTATGGATGTGTAGCTAGCTACAGAATGTAGCCGATCTGTGTTTGGATCCTAAAACGTTAGGTTCTGAACTAATATTCATACCAATCTAGGAACCTCAACTAACATAGTTGTTGTATCAATTTCAATTCTGAATGGCATTAATGAAGCTTATGGATAGAGTAGAATATAATAACTTTATTGTGCCAAGGATGCAAGTTATATACACATGTACTGTAGTTATTACCACTCATCAGATTCCCACATTGTAGCCTGTACATTGAATATACTCACTGATCATGTACTCTTCCTTGGCAAATACAGTGGGGCAAAAAAGTATTTAGTCAGCCACCAATTGTGCAAGTTTTCCCACTTAAAAAGATGAGAGGCCTGTAATTTTCATCATAGGTACACTTCAACTATGACAGACAAAATTAGAAGAAAAAAAATCCAGAAAATCACATTGTAGGATTTTTAATGAATTTAATTGCAAATTATGGTGGAAAATAAGTATTTGGTCAATAACAAGTTTCTCAATAAAAAAAATCTCAATACTTTGTTATGTACCCTTTGTTGGCAATGACAGAGGTCAAACGTTTTCTGTAAGTCTTCACAAGGTTTTCCAAAGTAAGGTTTTCCACAAGGTTTTCACACACTGTTTCTGGTATTTTGGCCCATTCCTCCATGCAGATCTCCTCTAGAGCAGTGATGTTTTGGGGCTGTTGCTGGGCAACACAGACTTTCAACTCCCTCCAAAGATTTTCTATGGGGTTGAGATCTGGAGACTGGCTAGGCCACTCCAGGACCACTCCTTCGTTGCCCGGGCGGTGTGTTTGGGATCATTGTCATGCTGAAAGACCCAGCCACGTTTCATCTTCAATGCGATTGCTGACGGCAGGAGGTTTTCACTCAAAATCTCACGATACATGGCCCCATTCATTCTTTCCTTTACACGGATCAGTCGTCCTGGTCCTTTTGCAGAAAAACAGCCCCAAAGCATGATGTTTCCACCCCCATGCTTCACAGTAGGTATGGTGTTCTTTGGATGCAACTCAGCATTCTTTGTCCTCCAAACACGACGAGTTGAGTTTTTACCAAAAACGTATATTTTGGTTTCATCTGACCATATGACATTCTCCCAATCTTCTTCTGGATCACCCAAATGCTCTCTAGCAAACTTCAGACGGGCCGGGACATGTACTGGCTTACGCAGGGGGACACGTCTGGCACTGCAGGATTTGAGTCCCTGGCGGAGTAGTGTGTTACTAATGGTAGGATTTGTTACTTTGGTCCCAGCTCTCTGCAGGTCATTCACTAGATCCCCCCTTGTGGTTCTGGGATTTTTGCTCACCGTTCTTGTGATCATTTTGACCCCACGGGGTGAGATCTTGCGTGGAGCCCCAGATCGAGGGAGATTATCAGTGGTCTTGTATGTCTTCCATTTCCTAATAATTGCTCCCACAGTTGATTTATTCAAACCAAGCTGCTTACCTACTGCAGATTCAGTCTTCCCAGCCTGGTGTAGGTCTACAATTTTGTTTCTGGTGTCCTTTGACAGCTCTTTGGTCTTGGCCATGGTGGAGTTTGGAGTGTGACTGTTTGAGGTTGTGGACAGGTGTCTTTTATACTGATAACAAGTTCAAACAGGTGCCATTAATACAGGTAACGAGTGGAGGACAGAGGAGCCTCTTAAAGAAGAAGTTACATGGGCGGAGCTAGCATGTTGGAGTGAACGGCTGTGCGTGAGAGGCTCCTGCAACTTTTTTGCGAAATAATCTAATTTAACCTACTCTATGGCACTTTTTACAAGAAACGTTTCTTTCTAATACAAGATTGTAACTTTTTATATGAAAATGCCGAGTAATAAGCGACCAAAGGACAATAAATCCATGGCGGAGGCCTACTCCCCACTAAACAACGAGACAGACATGGCGGGAGGCACATGCAACAACGTGACACTTAGAGAACTTACCCGGGCTTTGGGGGAGCTACGTGTTGCTATAGCTGAGGATCTTAAGACCACTATTGCTGAACTGGCATCATTCGAACGGTCGCTTCGCATGGCCAGAGTATTGTGGACCTTGAGAAAGCTTCTGAATTCAACGCTGGTAGGATCGACGAGTTAGAGAAGCTATGCACGTCATTGCAGGATAGTGTGCAGAGGCTTTCTGTGAAAGTGGTGGACCTGGAGGGCCGATCCACACGTAATAACCTTCGCGTTGTTGGTCTGGCAGAGGGGGTAGAGGCGGGCTCTCGCCCCACCGACTTCTTCGCCAAGCTATTGAAGGATGCAATGGGATCGGATGTTTTGGATTCGGATCCCCAGCTGGACCGCGCACATCGCTCCCTTGTCCCAGTGCCTGGACCGGGCCAACGTCCTCGCCCAGTAATCATCTGTTGTCACAGTTTCAAGACCAAGGATCTTATCCTGCGTGAAGCTCGAATGAGGGGCAACCTGTCACATAAAGGGCATCCATTCCATGTCTATGAGCATTATGCGCCCGATGTGGCAAAGCATCGCGCCGACTACAGAGATGTCATGACCAAACTCTACAAACTCCATCTTCGCCCAGCCTTGCTCTTCCCTGCAAGACTAAGAATTACCCCGCCTTCCGGTGAGAAGATTTGGCTCTCCTCGGTTCTGGACGCAGAGAAGTTTATCCGGGGATATACACCAATCCCCCGTACAGGTTAGAGTGCCTTGTTATTGCGTGTTAGGGTCTGCTCAAGGACTCGAATCCATACTATACCATATTGGGTGAAACCATATTAAACGGGCTCAACAAGGGCTACCGAACATGTAAGACGCTGAGCAGACCAATGGATGGCGGTCAGAGCTCTCATTTAACGTTAAATTCACTTTCATCCCGGCTGTGCTCAGCGATGAATATTTTTTACTTCCAGGTTTGATCACTGACACCTTCGGACGGATATACTTATATTCCCCCACTTTTGTTTTGTTTCGTTATTTATTTTACAATCCTTACATTATTCTTACTACCATACCATTTATTTATTGCTTGCAGGGGACTGGGGGTGATGGTTGGGAGGGGGCAGACACCTGGTTAGCAAGTTGATGTTTTGTGCCGTTCTGCCTTTGTCTGGCCGTGGGCCTCTCTCCCGACTAGAGTCCCACCAGCCCTCTGTAGTGCTTATGTCTGTGTAGGTGTGCGTACATATAATTACTATTTGTACTTTATTACTATTTTCTCTTAGCATTTTAGTATTATGTATGTGTATATTTTAAATCAGTGTAGATTGTTATTCTGGGGTATGAATGTTTGTATGTGTATATGTGCATATGGATGTATATACATATTCTTTAAATATATATTTTTATATATGATTTTTTTGTGTGGGTATGTATACATACATGTATATGTATGTATATGTGTGTGTGTGTGTATGTATATATAGGTATGTATATATGTGTGTGTGTGTGTGTGTGTGTGTATATATGTATGTATGTATGTATGTATGTGTGTGTGTATGTATGTATATGTGTGTGTGTGTGTATGTATATATAGGTATGTATATGTGTGTGTGTGTGTGTGTGTATGTGTGTATGTATGTATGTATGTATGTATGTATGTATGTATGTATGTATGTATGTATGTATGTGTGTGTATGTATGTATGTATATGTATGTGTGTAGAGATATATATATATATATATATATATATATATATATATATATATATATGTATATATTTTTATTTATTTTTTATTAAACATGTTTTTTTTATGGGGGGAACGTTTAATTTAACAAATCCTTGTTCCGATCTCCTGACCCACAGTATGTAAAGGTACGGCTGACTATGTCGGTTGCGGATGGTTTATTTTTTGACCGGCAGTGCTTAGCAATATAATCTTGAGGCTATATCTTGCTTATCTCTTGGATTGACCCAGGATGACGCTTAAATGCGCAATATGTTTAAGTTGCAACTTATTCGGTTTAGGTTTATTAGATGCTAACTGAACACTTAACTCGCGGGAGCCTCCTCAGTTCATATGTTAGTAGAAGTTCTAGGATAGTGAGAGGTGCGTATAGTTTAGTTGGGATTTTATTTTTGTTTTACCTCTTGTTCGAGTTCGCGCCGTGCTTTTTTTTTGCATTATTTTTTTTCCTTTTTTTCCTGTTTGTACATGCCTGTTAAATGTGGGTTGATGGTGGGGGTAAGTGTTGGGGAAATTAAGGGAACAGGGTGGGAAGTAAAGGTGCTTGCAGGGGAGGAGGGGTGGGTTGGATACTGCTCGGGTGTAGGTGCTACATATGCTGATCGTGATGGTTTGGTGCACTTTCTTACCTTTTTATCAAGTTACATGGTATGCAGGCCACCATAGGAACTACAAACGAGAGGAGGGCGGGGCTTACATTCACTTCCTGGAATGTCAAGGGTTTAAACGAACCAATTAAGAGGGGCAAGGTCCTAGCCAACTTGAAAGCACTCTCGTCTGATATTATATTTTTGCAAGAAACCCATCTGAAGAATAACTCTCATAGCAGACTTAAGTGTAGGTGGGTGGGGCAAGTGCATCACTCTAACTTCTCTGCCAAAACGAGAGGCACAGCGATTCTGGTACGGAAAGGAATTCCCTTTCTACATAAAACCACTATTGCGGATAAAGAGGGTCGGTATGTGATCGCAATAGGAGAAATCCACTCTACCTCAGTAACTCTACTAAATATCTATGGGCCAAACATTGACAACCCCTCTTTTTTCAAAAGAGTCCTTGCCCTGATTCCAGATATCTCTCATACTAACCTGGTCATTGGAGGGGACCTTAACTGTGTGCTAGACCAATATTTGGATAGATCCTCTACCTGGCGAACCCCTACCTCCTATTCAAGCGAATTCTTGAATACCTACATAAAAAATTTAAACTTATTTTATGGATGGAGGATCGCTAACCCTACGGGTAGGGAATACTCCTTTTACTCTCATGTTCACAAGGTTTACACTCGAATTGACTACTTTTTGTTGGATGCTAGACTACTCCCCTATACCTGTAATGTGAGGTATCATGATATTATAATCTCGGACCACAGTCCACTCACCTTCTCCCTGAGATTGGATGACATTGTACCAAACAAGAGGGTCTGGAGGTTGAATCCTCAGCTCCTCACAGAACCAACATTCTGTGAATATCTTAAAGACCAAATTACATTTTTCTTTGATACCAACGACAACACAGAGACCTCCCCAGCATTATTGTGGGAAACACTGAAGGCTTATCTGAGAGGCTGTATCATCTCCTTTCAGGCTGCCAGGAGTAGGCAAAACAGATGAAAACTGGAAGAACTGGAGGGACAAATTCACTTACTGGATAGGGAGAATGCTAGCCACCCATCTATGGAGAAACAAAAAAAAATTACCTCTTTAAAATTTGAATATAATCAGATTCTCTCAGCTAAAATTGCTAAATCTTTTCTCTATGCCAAGCAAAAATATTTTGAGTTTGGTGACAAACCACACAAATTACTCGCCAGACAACTTTGAAAAAATGTGAGTGACCGAATGATTCACAGGGTTAAATCTGCATCTGGGGAATTACTGTCTTCCCCCAAAGACATCAATGACAGATTCTGGCAGTTTTATGAGACTCTATATACATCTAAAGCGGATCCTAACCCCTTAATTATGCAAACATTCTTGGAGGACTGTAATCTTCCTGCCCTGAACCAGGAAGATTCTAACTTCCTGAATAAGGAAATATCTCTTGATGAAATTCGAGAAACAATTAAAAAGATACACTGCTTCTTTATGCAATCGCTTT
Organism: Oncorhynchus mykiss; assembly: GCF_013265735.2. Lineage (NCBI taxonomy): Eukaryota > Metazoa > Chordata > Actinopteri > Salmoniformes > Salmonidae > Oncorhynchus > Oncorhynchus mykiss. The sequence goes on from NC_048571.1 coordinate 39,890,480, forward strand.
GTTACATTTATTTTTAACGTTACAGAAATCGCACACTATTCAATATTCTGAGACGGCGCTCAGATATAAGCTACATTTCTCCGTAATGTTGGAGTCAACAGAAACACAGATTTCAGCATAAATATTCCCTTACCTTCGATGGTCTTCGTTCAGAATGTTCTGGAAAGGTTCATACTTACCCAATACATCGTTTGGTTTCAAGTCTTGCGTCTTTGTATTAGCTACTGCTAATAACATCAGCTGAAATGCACCCAAAATGTCCTCTGGTCCGGAAAAGTTGCACATCAAAACTTCAAAATTACATATTATATGTCGACTAAACAGGTCAAACTAAGTGCAAAACCAAGCTTTAGGATGTTATAGACATACAAAACAATTTTCAATTCAACCGGTCATTGTTTGTCCTTCTTCTGAGTACTGGAACAAAGGAATGGCTGGGACCAATTCGCGCCCTAACGCACAGGTTTTTTCTCGCGGCACTTACTCAAATCACTCCTGAATCACACTGAACGATTAAACGCTCTACAGAATGAGAACATCTAGTGGAAGACATAGAAAGCGTCCCCAGATCCATAAGTGGTTGGGAAGGGTGGGGGCGATGACGTCAAAGTTGCTCCAACTTTCACTACCACAAAACTAGTTTGGAAGAATGCCTGCCCTGTGAGTTCTGCTATACTTACAGACATAATTCCAACGGTTTTAGAAGCTTTAGAGTGTTTTCTATCCAATAATAATTATTATATGCATATATTAGCCATTTGACAAATTTTTTTCAGTTTACTATGGGCACGCAATTGCTCCAAAGGGGGCAGTAGTCAGCCATATCTTTAACAAGTTAAATCTCTAAAGAGTGGCAAGACCCCGGGCCCAGATGGATACCCTGGTGAATTCTATAAAACATTCAGCAACATGCTCTCTCCCTATCTGCACAAAATGTTGGTTCAGGCCAATGAGGATGGAGCTCTCCTTTCTACTTTGGACGAAGCGTTCATTACAGTTATACATAAGAAGGGTAAAGATCCAGAAGAGGTAGGGTCATACAGACCAATATCTCTCCTTAATACAGACCAAAAGATTTTAGCAAAAACTCTGGCTAACAGGCTTAGCACTTTAATTGGCAAATTGGTCCATTCGGATCAGGCCGGCTTTATCCCTAACAGAAACTCATTCTTCAATCTCAGGCGCCTCTTCAATATTATGTATTCTCAGAGGTTACCCAACGTGGACCTTGCCGTCATATCTCTTGACGCCGAAAAGGCCTTTGACCAAGTTGAGTGGCCCTATCTATTCAAGGTCCTACAGAAATGTAATATTGGAGATAGGTTCATAAATTGGATCCAGCTTTTATATAGGAACCCCTGTGCCAGAATACTCACTAACCAATCATTGTCGTCCCGATTTAAACTCAACAGGGGGACAAGGCAGGGTTGTGCGCTGTCGCCTATGCTCTTCGCCCTAATTATCGAACCGCTCGCTCAGACGATTAGATCTCATGCAGCAATACACGGCTATAATACTAAAGATACTCTAAATAAGATCTCCCTATACGCAGATGACATCCTCCTCTATGTAACAGAACCCCAGGCTAGTATCCCAGCTATTCTTGATGTGATCAATTTGTTTGGTACCTTCTCGGGATACAGAATAAATTGGAACAAGAGTGAATTAATGCCCATAGGGTCGCAAAATACCTCCTGGCTAGAACATCTCCCATTTAAGTTATCTTCTTATGGAGGTGGTCCCTGTACCTATAGTACTTTACTTAGTACTCGATAAATCTCAAACTTTCATAAAAATACACATGCAAGGTACTGAATTAAAGCTACACTCGTTGTGAATCTAGCCACCAAGTCAGATTTGTAAAATGCTTTTCGGCGAAAGCATGAGAAGCTATTATCTGATAGCATGCACCCCCCAAAATACCAGCACGACACGTAAACAACAGATTTTGCGGTAGCCGGCGCTACCCAAAACGCAGAAATAAAATATAAAACATTAATTACCTTGGACGAGCTTCTTTGTTGGCACTCCTATATGTCCCATAAACATCACAATTGGGTCTTTTTCCCGATTTAAATCCGTCATTGTATACCCAAAATGTCATTTGCTGAAGGCCAGTCTGATGCTGGCCTTCAAAAGTCGCCTATAAACTTTTACAAATCACTTCAAACGACTTTTCTAAACCAACTTTAGGTATTAATAAACGTTAATGATGTATCAAATTGATCACGGGGCGATCTGTATTCGATAGCAGCAAGTCTGGAAATCATCGTCCCTTTTTTTCAGTTTCACAACATACTGTGGTGCGCCTCAAGAAAGGAGGGGTCTATTCGTGTTGTAACCAAGGATAAATTATTGATAGCAATGGCGACATCGTGTGGAAGCTGTAGGCGTTTACAGGGGATTCGCATATATTTTCTCTCGTCTTAAACAATACATTGAATGGCGGACAAATATATATATATATTTTTTGGTAAACAGTTTTACCAGGGATTTTTACTCCTAAACACGTTCTGTTATAGCCACAGACCCGATTGAACCAGTTTTAGAAACTTCAGAGTGTTTTCTATCCACACATACTTATCACATGCATATACTATATTCCTGGCATGAGTAGCAGGACTTTGAAATGTTGCGCGATTTTTAACAAAAAGCTGCGAAAATTCGCATCATCCATAACAGGTTTTAACTTCAGAAAAATTTACCTACCTAGGAATTGTAGTTACCAAACAATAATCCTTACTATTTAAAGAGAATTTCCCCTCTCTGATACAAAAACTCAAAGCAAACATACTATTTTGGAGAACTCTCCCAATTTCTCTGCTCGGAAGAATTAATGCCATTAAAATGGTCTTCCTCCCACAACTGCTCTACCTATATCAGAACATCCCAGTATTCATACCTAAATCCTTTCATAAACAACTGGACTCAATTATCAATCCTTTCATCTGGTATTATAAAACACACAGGATAGGTAAAAAACACCTCTGTAAATCCAAGATGGAAGGAGGATTGTCTCTCCCAAATTTTATATTTTTTATATAACCTCCGCGTTGTTACGTTTCTGTTGGATGACGTACTTCCGGCATCCAGCTGGCTTAGTATGGAGCGTGAGGAGTGTCACCCCTTCTCTATTGGCGCTGTGATTTTGTCGCCTGTCAATCTGGAGATGTCACTTTATTGTAACAATCCTATTATACATAGCACAGTCCGAATCTGGAAACAAATTAAAGTCCACTTTGAGCTTAGACCAATGTCATTCATGCTCCCTGTCGCCAGGAATCCCTCCTTTGCCCCTTCTAACCTTGATAACACCTTTGAGCGATGGGGAGAGTTGGGGATAAGTACCATAGGGGATTTATACATAGAAGGGACCTTTGCTTCCTTTGAGTTGCTGAGGGAAACTTATAATCTTCCCAGAAGTAATTTTTTCAGATACCTACAAATTAGAGACTACGTTAGAAAACACCTCCCAACATTTGGGAATGCTAAACCTTCCATGTTTGACGGATGCATAAAAATATGCCCCACCTCAGATAAACTGATATCGCGTCTATATGATGCTTTTCAATCTGTTAGCAAACCTTCTACTGATGCCATCAAGGCAAAATGGGAGGAAGAACTAGGGACTGACATCTCGGTGGCAGACTGGGAAGAGAGCTTGGAGTATATCCACACATGCTCCATTAATTCCAGACATCGTCTCATACAATTCAAGGTATTACACAGATTACACTATTCCAAAACTAAACTGCATAGGATATTTCCTGACACATCCCCCACATGTGATAAATGTCAGGCTACGCAGGGTACACTACTCCACTGCTTTGCCCTATGCTCTAGCTTGCATGGTTATTGGTGTGGAATTTTTGGGATCCTCTCTGAAGTTTTGGAGACTTCAATTGATCCAGACCCGCTTCTGATAATCCTGGGAGTATCTGAGTCCCTAAACGGATTAAGCAACCCCCAAAAACAACTAATCTCGTACGGTCTCATCTCGGCAAAAAAACTAATCGTTGTTTTGGAAAAGGAGGGAAGCGCCCTCTACCAAATTATGGCTCAGTGAATTGGCAAACACTGTACACTTAGAAAGAATTAGATATATTCTGAACAATAAATTATCAACATTTGATCAAATCTGGCAGCCTTTCCTCTCCTACCTGGACGAGTCGGCGCTGTGAATTTGTACTTATTAACGCACTCTCAATTGTAATATTTTAATCTACCTTTGGGCAGCATGTGCTGGCCCTGCCACCCGAGCAGTTGGGGGGTTGGGGGAATAAGGGGGTGGGGATAGGGGGGACATCTTCCCTCTTTCTTTCTACGTGTCCTTGTTTTGTATGTCGTGTTTTGTATTATTTGTTCTGCACCCAGGACTCTGGGTCTTGTTGTTCCTGTATGCTCTTTTATGTTTAGATAAGAATTGTATACCTGTCTTGTATACCTATATGTATACACCATTCTTGTGTGTGTTTAATAAAAAATATTTGAAACAAAAGAAGAAGTTACAGGTCTGTGAGAGCCAGAAATCTTGCTTGTTTGTAGGTGACCAAATACTTATTTTCCACCATAATTTGCAAATAAATTCATTAAAAATCCTTACAATGTGATTTTCTGGATTTTTTTCTTCTCATTTTGTCTGTCATAGTTGAAGTGTACCTATGATGAAAATTACAGGCCTCTCTCTTCTTTTTAAGTGGGAGAACTTGCACAATTGGTGGCTGACTAAATACTTTTTTGCCCCACTGTAAATGTGAGGTTCAGCTATGAATCACTGAGACATTATTTTTCAGTCATATCAACTCCCATTATTTGAATGATGCTGTGTCTGCATGTATGTATTACAATAATACACTTCAACAATGTTTAGCACTCCTGCTCCTGGGACATCAATGATTACACATAGTAACTATGCAATAGACCAGAAACATGATTGATTTGTAATTTATATATACAGAAGAAGAAAAAACAATGCATATCAAACTCCCTTCATCTGCATTTAATCTGAGGACACAGGATAGTATTTCAATGAGATACTTAATTTCAACCAGTGGAGAATGTGAAACGCTTTATTGAAAGAAGCTCATTATCCAGGTGTTATAAATACATACATTATAAATAAGATAAGATGTACTTCAATGCACATATGGTGTGCATTATAAAACGAGGAAGAAAGACGAGGTGGGGAGAGAGGTGTAGAACACAAAACGGGAAAGAGGTAAGAACAGCAGCAGATAGCATATGATTCATGAATTACATTGCTACCCTAACATTCTCTCAGTTCATCACAAATGCGGTGTCTCCTAACCAGTCTTGGGCCCCCAGTTGGCCTGAAGGTTATCTTAGGAGCGGGTGAGGTGGTGATGACGGGACTGGCTTCCTCTCTCACATCAAAACATACCTGCAGATGAGTGGCAAATGGATAGAGAGAGAGCATGATTAAGCCTTGTTTTTTTTTATTCTAACACGGTCAGTCATCTTAAATCAGGAGGTGAAATGCAAAACCGACCATGGATTATTAACTCTGGGACTATTACATCTCTGTCTGTATTTCAATGTGAAGCATGTCTTTAATAATACTTCCTGTTGACCAGACCAAGTGACATCTCACCTATGATCATGCTGTGCCCTCTGTGTCAGCCAGTTCAGATGCGAGAGGGGTTCACCAAAACAGCTGATATAACCTAGAGGATTTAGGGAGAAGGGGGAGAGGGATGAAGTGAAGAAGAGAGACTGTTGTGTGTGTGTGGTCTCACCTGGTGGTTAAGTGGCTACAGAGTACTTTATGCTGAAAAACAGACACATGAGGACAAACAATAGAAGATAATATCAATGGAAAATACTGTATGTGACGCAGACACCTATCGGAGTGTACCTAAAACATTAAAATATAGAGGGCTATGTGTCTCACCACTTGGTTATTGCAAGGTTAACCCCAAGGGAAATCATGACTTGGCAGCAACAGATTGTCCAGTGAAAATGGCTGTGTTTATGTGGTGTAAATCTGAAAATTAGCATTTGACATCTTAAGGGTTTTTTAATTAATGCATGTGAGACAGGTTCCATGTACAACAAGACAGGCAGAGATGGAGAAAAATCACACAGAACAGTTTAAATACCTCTGGTTGTGGACACTTTTGCCAGCAATAAAGCTTCCACGGCCTGTTCCTCGGACATTGAACATCTGGCAATGTCTACCGTTTTCGACCCCTTGGTCAGCTCGCTCTCTGAAAGTAAAGAAAACAGCTTATTTTTTATAGATAGGAAAACAATAACTGAGATATGACTGTAGCAGCAGATGTCATTTTTAGGATACGTCAATACAGCCCAGTGATGCTTCCCTGAGATGCCATCTTCGTAGGTGTCCGCTTTGATTGACTTCCTTTGTCGGAAAAAAGTTGTTTTCAGAACAATTATTTTTGATTGAAATTAAAAAAGTTTTTATACTTGACAAAACGACACAAATGTACCTCCTTAGCATATAAAAATGTGCCTGTGAATAATCACACCTTCACACAAACCTGCTAATGCATGCAAAATTCTTGCCGCACGACCGAAGATGCTGCCATATCCTGCCAGCACACCCACAAGCAAGCCACTCAGGAGCAGAATGATGAAGGAAAGGAAAGTGTTGGGAACAGCAATTTGTTTCAAGTTGGGGAGGAGGGCTAATAGCTAAACAATAGACTATTCAACCTTTACTAAAGAATAGTCTAATAGCCGAGCTAGGTGTGAAAAAACACCCTCCTATCACAGACCAGATTTGCCCTAACGACCAAGGGTTAGCTTGCTACTCAGTGTAATAAAGTAATGACTTTTCAAATAAGTTACCTTACAGGTTATGTTGGCTGACAATTTGTTAGCTATGCTGTCCTTACGAACCACATAGCACATCATTACAGCAGTATGTACTGCAGTTAGCTAGCTACCTAACGTTAGTAGTTATACATCAAACTTCCAAGTATATTAACTATAGGCTGTCTAGTTTATTAACTTGATTATTCTCATAATTCTTAGCTTAGCTAAATGGTATAGTCGTTGTGCTTTCTCAATGGACATTCGGGTACGTTCGTACATTCGGGTACTTTTGTAAATTCGCTCTGGCTATCGCTCTGGACAATAGAACTATTTAAAATTCACCCAAGGCTGAAAAACAGCTTAAGAACGTTAGCTAAACTGGAACACAAATTAATGGAATCGAACATTCGCAGAGCCTGTTTTGACAGGACTGATGCTTAGAATTCCATTACATTTTTTTATTTTTATTTTACCACTAAAATCTATTTGTCGGCCAGAACTGAAAAAATAAGTAAGCATTCGCACCTCGATGGTGTCAACTGTCCTTATGTCTGCGTAATGAAAAAGTAGGGAAAAAATTAAAACTTCTGACTATTTCTGGTCTAGAGATCGATGACAAACGAGCTCGCTGCTCAGACTTGCATAATTACCAAGAGGAGAATCTCCTGATTAAAATGGTACCCATGTAACAGTTTTTCTTCTTTCCCTCTCCTTGCCCCTACCTGGGCTTGAACCAGGGACCCTCTGCTCTCAAAGCATGATTACCCATGGATCCACAAAATCCACGGTCCTTGCAGAGCAAGGGGAACAACTACTTCAATGTCTCAGAGCGAGTGACATCATCGATTGAAACGCTATTAGCGTGCACCCTGCTAACAAAGCTAGCCATTTCACACTGGTTACACCTGACTTCAAAAAATCTAAATCTAAGTGTACATATTGCGAGATATTTGGCGAAATAGACAGACATGCCTATATTTCCCCCATAGGAAACAATGGGAAGACCGCAGAGTTACTATATTATTTTTGTTGTTTACATTTTGTTGTTAACATTTTAACTATGAAACAACATGAGCAGGTCTCATTGCCAACAATAGGGAAGCAGGCAGTGTGACGTTGAACAATAAACTGGGAATAGAACGTTCGGTGAAATAAAAGATCACAGAAATGTTCCATATGGACAAAAAGGTTATTTCTCTAAAATGTTGTGCACATATTTGTTTACATCCCTGTTAGTGAGCATTTCTCATTTGCCAACATAATCCATCCACTTGACAAGTGTGGCATATCAAGAAACTGATTCAAGAGCTTGATCATTACACAGGTGCAACTTGTGCTGGGGACAATAAAAGACCACTAAAATGTGCAGTTTTGTCACACAAAACAATGCCACAAATGTCTTAAGTTTGAAGGAGAGTGCAATTGGCATGCTGACTGCAGGAATGTCCACCAGAGCTGTTGCTAGAAAACCAAATGTTAATTTATCTACCATAAGCCGCCTCCAATGTAGTTTTAGAGAATTTGTTAGTACATCCAACCGGCCCTAACACAGCAGACCATGTGTACAGCATCGTCTGGGAGAGCGGTTTGCTGATTGTGATCAGAGTGCCCCATGACGGCGGTGGGGTTATGGTATGAGCAGGCATAAACTATGAACAACGAACACAATTAAATTTTATCCATTGGCAATTTGAGGCCTATTGTGAGGAAAAACATTGTCTTAAGGTATCTGTAACCGACAGATGCATATTGCGTTCCCTGTTATGTGAAATCCATGTATTAGGGACTAATTAATGTATTTTGATTGTTTGACTTCCTCATATGAATGTAACTCAGTGAAATTGTTAATTGTTGCGTGTCGTGTTTATATTTTTGTTCAGTATATAAAATTGTTGCCTGCAGGGGAAAAAGTTGTTCAAATTAATATACAGTTGAAGTCAGATGTTTACATACACCACAGCCAAAAACGTTTATACTCAGTTTCTCCACAATTCCTGACATTTAATCCCAGTAAAAATTCCCTGTTTTAGTTCAGTTAGGATCACCACTTTATTTTTAGAAAGTGAAATGTCAGAATAAGAGTAGAGAGAATGGTTTATTTCAGCTTTTGTTTATTTCATTACATTCTCAGTGGGTCAGATGTTTACATACTGTACACACAATAAGTATTTGGTAGCATTGCCTTTAAATAGCCTTCCATAAGCCTTTCACAATAAGTTAGGTGAATTTTGGCCCATTCCTCCTGACAGAGCTGGTGTAACTGAGTCAGGTTTGTAGGCCTCCTTGCTCGCTCACACTTTTTCAGTTCTGCTACAAATGTTCCATAGGATTAAGGTCAGGGCTTTGTGACTCCAGTACTTTAACTTTGTTGTCCTTAAGCCATTTTCTATTTTTGTTTCATCAGAACACAGAACATTTCTCCATGTGCAGTTGCAAACCGTAGTCTGGCTTTTTTATGGCGGTGTTGGAGCAGTGGCTTCTTCCTTGCTGAGCGGCCTTTCAGGTTATGTCAATAAAGGAATTGATTTACTGTGGATATAGATACTTTTGTACCTGTTTCCTCCAGCAGTCCTTTGCTGTTGTTCTGGGATTTATTTGCCCTTTTTGCACCAAAGCACGTTCATCTTTAGGAGACAGAACGCATCTCCTTCCTGAGCGGTATGACTGCTGAGTGGTCTCATGGTGTTTATACTTGCGTAATATTGGTACCTTCGGGCATTTGGAAATTGCTCTCAAGATGAACCAGACTTGTGGAGGACTCCATTTTATTTCTGAGGTCTTGGCTGATTTATTTTGATTTTCCCATGATGTCAAGCAAAGAGGCACTGAGTTTGAAGGTAGGCCTTGAAATACATCCACAGGTACACCTCCAATTGACTCAGGCTAATTGACATCATTTATCAGAAGCTTTTAAAGCCATGACATACTTTTCTGTAATTTTCCAAGCTGTTTAAAGGCACAGTCAACTTAGTGTATGTAAACTTCTGACCCACTGGAATTGTGATACAGTGAATTATAACTGAAATAATCTGTCTGTAAACAATTGTTGGACAAATTACTTGTGTCATGCACAAAGTAGATGTCCTAACCGACTTGCCAAAACTATAGTTTGTTAACAAGAAATTTGTGGAGTGGTTGAAAACAAGTTTTAATGACTCCAACCTAAATGTATGTAAACTTCCGACTTCAACTGTATTGCTATAAGAACATATTGGTGGTACTGTACCCTCAGTGTGCTATATTAAATTACACATTGATTAAAATGGAATGCCCCCTGATTAAAATGTTTTTCTTATAAATGGGAATAGGCCCCTTGTCACCAGACACTCCCTCTCATGAGCTGCCAGCAAGATGGATGGCATCCTGGAGTGAAACGTTTGACGCCTCGACAACCCAAACCCCCCCGTAAGCGTAAACAGAGGTTTCTTTTGACATTGGATATGCCAGCGCCTTGTCACACGCACAGCTACCCTCCTCCATTTCTTTGTTTTGAGACCTCTCGAAGTGACTTGCAGTCCTTCACTACCAAGTTAAAGTTAAGTTACTGTAAATAAAATGTTGTTTTCTCCACTTCCCATGGTGATCTCTTTCTCAGAGTGATGATCTGCTCCAGGATTCTTTGATTCTCAGTTTGTGGGAGCGGATGGATGCCACTCTGAGAAAATCAGGGGTCAGGTGGTGTTTGTCTAGAGCCAGGTACTTTTCAATGGTAAGGAATGTGAGGAAATGCAATTACGATAATAAAAGATTAAGTGAATCTACTGCATAATATCATTCTACAGAATGTACCACGTTGTCCTTTTCCAATACATGCATATACCAATCCTTAAATTACAGTTACCCTAATGTAACCCATATTTTGAGATTTGAATGCCATACGCTAAGTCTTGTCCTCCTCTACTATATAATTAACATTTTTGAGGCTGTTTCCATGACTACAGGAACCTAGAGGACATTGAAATGATCAATGGATTTTCCCTAATCAATGTTTAATTCTCTATTTTAAATGCTGCATAATCTTCTATCCTCATTTTTGGGGGGAAGAGATGGTCCTTGTTCTTGTCCCTATTACATCTTCTGCATACATGTTTTAGTACTGCATCAGGGTATTTGATGGTAATGTCAAGTGGCTCATCAAGTACTTCTTGTTGCATGCATGGAATGTGATAGTTCACCACTACATATGAATAGCTTAATAGTTTCAAATAATCTGGAAAGCATGCATGACGACGGGATTCAATCAGTCAATTTCAGCACTTTTTATTTGTTTGACTGGCAAACATCCATTTTCACCTTCAATATTTTTTATACTGAATGTATTTGCGTTAGAACACAAGGGCTGCGTACAGTATATCCAATACTAAAATGGGCGGTTTGAAATGTTGGTATATCTGAACAGGACAAATGGTTTTGAACTTGAAGTTATGACTGACAATGTGTAAGATAAAGTCTGGGTCAATAAGACTTGCAATCAGAGACATTGACCTCTGGCTCTATTGACATCACTGGATTATCACCTTCTTATTGAGAGACAAGATCTTCACGCAGAACTACATAAAAGCAGAGACTCGTCAAGGAACAGGATTCAGTGGTATTTGTTTCAAAAAGTACAGGCTTAATTAACTGAATGAACAACAAAGACGGAATGTTTGCTGAAAAACAAAAAGTGAGAGAACAATGACCTTAGTTCCTTTTGTATGTTTCTATTTTGGGTTGGTCAAGATTGCGAGTTGGGGTGGGCATTCAATGTTTTTGTTCTATGTTTGGTATTTCTATGTGTTTGGCCTGGAATGGTTCCCAATCAGAGGCAGATGTCAATCGTTGTCTCTGATTAAGAACCATACTTAGGTAGCCTGTTTTCCCACTCTTGTTTGTGGGTGGTGGTTTTCTGTTTAGTGTATGTCACCTTGCAGAACTGTTTCGTTTCTTCCATTCACTTCGTTATTTTGTTTTGTGTGTTCAGTTAATAAATTAACATGGACACTTACCACGCTGCGCATTGGTCGGCTATTTCATACTCGTCGTCAGACGACGAAGAGATCCGTTACACAAGGGAAAGTTGACATATAAATACATCCCAAGATTTACGCCCATTGCTTGAGAGAGAAAGGTCACAATTGCAAAGAGTGAGCCCATACGTTAAACAGCAAACACGAGGAATGTGCATTATCAATATGTTTCCATCTGGTACGAATTTGCTAAAATATACGTCTCAAGATGCTTACACGGAACCCAAACCGGCTGCACGCGTGCGCCATCGTGCATAAATGTATTTTGTCCCCCCAAACCAAACATGATCATGACACGCAGGTTAAAATATCAAAACAAACTCTCAACTAATTATATTAATTTGGGGACAGGTCGAAAAACATAAAAAATGTATGGCAATTTAGCTAGCTAGCTTGCACTGGCTAGCTAATTTATCCTATTTAGCTAGCTTGCTGTTGCTAGCTAATTTGTCCTGGGATATTGAGTTCTTCAAAGGGTTCTCCTATGGGGACAGCCAAATACCTCTTGTGTAGTTAAATACAAGTATTCAATGGGGGCAGATTACTGTCATGGTATGGATGCCTAGAGAAAGGCATCACAGATATGATTCCTAAGTGAATTATTTGCATTCAATAGGGGGAAGATAAGCATCGAGCTATGGACACCTAGAGAAAGACATCACGGACATGAGGCTTTTATGAATACATTGCATTTAATGGGGGGGGATATACTGTAAGCTTCACACTATGGATGCCTAGAGAAAGGCAGACAGACAGAAATACAGACATGTAAATTAACAAACAGACAGACATGTATACATAGATTTTTATAGCTGTTCTCTCTCTCTATTCTCTAATCCGCCCTCTCCCAATCTATCTTCTCTCTCTCTCTCTCTCCCTCTCTACCTCCCTCTGTATCTCTCTACCTCTTCCTTTTCCCTTCTTTCAACACCTCCCCCCTCTCCCCCCTCTCTCTTGGTCCCCCTTTCCCCCTCCTCTCTCTCCCCCTCCCTTCTTAACCCTCTCTCTCCCCTCTCTCTCTCCCACTCCCTTACTCTCCCCTTCACCCCTCCATTCTGTCCTCTCCTTCTTTCCCTCCCTCTCTCCCCCTCTTCTCATCTCTCTCCCTCCTCTCCCGCCTCTACCTCCCTCTCCTGTCTCCCACCTCTGCAAACAGGAGATTGACACAGAGGTCAATACATTACCAAAAGCTGCAATAGGGTACATTGGTGAAAGACTCAGACAAACAGGCAGTTTCAAGTCAATCTAAAAAAACATGTGACTGATATCCTCTTCAGAATTCATTCTAATAAGGCTCTTAGTTTCTTGAACTGCAAGACCATTGTATTCAATGGAGTTCAAAAATGCTTTTGGGCCGATTGATGTCAAATTTCATAGAACAACGTTTTTAAACCTTCAAAACCACCCCTATGACCCCAAATTAAGTAACTTCCTGCAATTTAAACTTAAACTTGAACTTAAAGCCTCCCGGAGACACTCTTTAACACTGCCCTGAGTTTCAAGTCTTTATATTGAATTAACTACAGAGGATTGTTTTTGTGTAACTTCAGGGAGAGAATGAAGGACCATGTTGAGGATGAATTATTTCACTTCCTGATGCCACAGGAAACTGAAAATCAACACAAGGCATCTCTATAAGTCCATGACGAGTTACGTGGAAGGACAGTTAGCTATCCCAATCGGTTATGTAAGTATTATAGGTAAAGCTTTTCTAAGGAAGAAAGACCTTATTCACTGTAGAACAACATTTTTACTGTGAATAGTTATTTTCACATGGTCAGGTGTAGGTTTGTATTTATTGGGAGTGTATTGGGTTTCTAGCCTCAACCGTTTTGCCAATGTCACTCAAAAGCACCATAACGCTAGGTCAGGATTCAAGTGGGCCTACTTTCTGCTATCTAGTGGGGGAAAGGTGAATTAATGAATTGTTAATTGGATTAGGGTCAGAATTATGTGTAGGGTTAACCCTTTGAGATGTATGAGCACACCAGTGTCCCTGCAGCGTATGCTCAAACCGGTGTGATTATAACACTTAATTGGAACGTCTAGTTATTATTAACAAAACAGTCAGTGTTTGAGCTGGACACTGTTTTTTCACAGAAACATTTTCCACAAACATTGTCTTTATGTCCTCAATGTGAGCAGTTCATTTTCAGATGCAATGTTCAGACGTACAGTTGAAGTCGGAAGTTTACATACATTTAGGTTGGAGTCATTAAAACTCATTTTTCAACCACTCCACAAATTTCTTGTTAACAAACTATAGTTTTGGCAAGTCGGTTAGGACATCTACTTTGTGTATGACACAAGTAATTTTTCCAACAATTGTTTACAGACAGATTATTTCAGTTATAAATCACTGTATCACAATTCCAGTGGATCAGAAGTTTACATACATGGAGTTGACTGTGCCTTTAAACAGCTTGGAAAATTCCAGAAAAATATTGTCATGGCTTTAGTAGATACTGATAGGCTAATTGACATAATTTTAGTCAATTGGAGGTGTAAATGTGGATGTATTTCAAGGCCTACCTTCAAACTCAGTGCCTCATTGCTTGACATCATGGGAAAATCAAAATAAATCAGCCAAGACCTCAGAAAGAAAATTGGAGTCCTCCACAAGTCTGGTTCATCCTTGGGAGCAATTTCCAAATGCCCGAAGGTACCACGTTCATCTGTACAACCAATAGTATGCAAGTATAAGCACCATGCTTAGGAATCTAGGTGCAATTTAGATGTTGGCCAGTAGATGGCAGCAGTGTATGTGCAAAGTTTTAGACTGATTCAATGAACCATTACATTTCCGTTCAAAATGTTGTATCAAGACAGTCCAAATGTGCCTAATTAGTTTAATAATACATTTTCAAGTTCATAACTGTGCACTCTCAAACAAATAGCATGGTATTATTTCACTGTAATAGCTACTGTAAATTGGACAGTGCAGTTAGATTAACGAGAATTTAAGCTTTTGGCCCATATCAGATATGTCTATATCCTGGGAAAGGTTCTTGTTACTTACAACCTCATGCTAATAACATTAGCCTACGTTAGCTCAACCATCCTTCTGGGGACCCACCGATCCAGTAGAGGTTACAGCTGGGTGCGAGTGAGTGCAGATTCCCAGTGTGTAAATCAATACATTCATCAACATATCCAGCAACATAACCCACAATTAAGCCTTGTTTCAAGGTCTTTACAGTAGATGATAGCATGTAGCTGTAACTGTATGACGGTCTAAGCAAGGAACAAAAAATTCATCCCAAAGGTGTTTGATGGGTTTGAGGTCAGGGCTCTATGCAGAAATGTCAAGTTCTTTCACACCGATCTCAACATACTATTTATGTATGGACATCGCTTTGTGCACGGGGGCATTGTCGTGTTGAAACAGGAAAGGGTCTTCCACAAAACTATTGCCACAAAGTTGGAAGCACAGAATTGTCTAGAATATCATTGTATGCTATAGCGTTAAGATTTCCCTTCGCTGGAACTAAGGGGCCTAGCCCGAACCATGAAAAACAGCCCCAGACCATTATTTCTCTTCCACCAAACTTTAAAGTTGGCACTATGCATTCGGGCAGGTAGCATTCTCCTGGCATCTGCGAAACCCAGATTTGTCTGTCTGTACTTAGGTACCCTTTTTCCCCCACCTGTTTTGTGGGAAGTTAACTTTGTCTTTGTTCAGGGCACATAGCCCAAAGCTTCACGGTTTGGTTTTTGTTCTTCGTTTTGTCTGTGTCATTTTTTAATAAAGAGAAAATGTACACTTACCATGCTGCACTTTGGTCCAGTCCTTCAGCCAGCCGTGACAATGCTAAGTTCATATGCAACTTATTTTAACAAACAATTAAATGGAACATAGACATGATTGTAGCAACAGAATGTGGGATGGGATGGAAAAATGTGTTGGCCGGGGAAGGTGGAAAGCCATATTGTGTGTTTTTCTTTGAGAATGTCAGATTTCATACTGTCGTTATTACGTTCTCTCTTGTCAACAATCACGAAAGCCCTCAGCATGACCCAGATCGTCATAGTGAGACAACCCACCCATTGAGCTTACCGACAATGGCTATCCCCATCTCTGGGCCCCCGTAACACTGCTCACTGACAGATGAATGCGTGCGCATGTATCCTTTTTAGAGAGTTGATGCAAGAACAAGGGAATGTCTTTTTATAATCCTTTTCAAATCAAATAAAATGTTATTGGTCACATACACATGGTTAGCAGATGTTAATATGAGTGAAGTGAAATGCTTGTGCTTCTAGTTCCAACCATGCAGTAATATCTACCAAGTCATCGAACAATTTCACAACAACTACCTTATACACACCAGTGTAAAGGAATGAATAAGAATATGTACATATAAATATATGGGTGAGCGATGGCCGAATGGCATAGGCAAGATGAGACGAGTAATGTAGGGTATGTAAACATTATATAAAGTGGCATTGTTTAAAGAGAGTAGTGATACATTTATTCCAATTTTGTATTATTATGTGGCTAGAGATTGAGTCAGTATGTTGGCAGCAGCCACTCAATGTTAGTGATGGCTGTTTAATAGTCTGATGGCCTTGAGATAGAAGCTGTTTTTCAGTCTCTCGGTCCCAGCTTTGATGCACCTGTACTGACCTCGCCCTCTGGATAATAGCAGGATGAACAGGCAGTGGCTGGGGTGGTTGTTGTCCTTGATTATCTTTTTGGTCTTCCTGTGACATCGGGTGGTGTAGGTGTCCTGGAGGGCAGGTAGTTTGCCCCCGGTCATGTGGTGTGCAGACCTCACTACCCTCTGGAGAGCCTTACGGTTGTGGGGGGAGCAGTTTCCGTACCAGGCGGTGATACAGCCCGACAGGATGCTCTCGATTGTGCATCTGTAAAAGTTTGAGTGTTTTTGGTGACAAGCCAAATTTCTTCAGCCACCTGAGGTTGAAGAAGCACCATTTCAGTTTTTCTGTGATGTATACGCCGAGGAACTTTCCACCTTTCCTCTCCCTCTGCCGTTTCCTGAAGTCCACGATCATGTCCTTTGTTTTGTTGACGTTGAGTGTGAGGTTATTTTCCTGACACCACACTCCGAGGGCCCTCACCTCCTCCCTGTAGGCCGTGTCGTCATTGTTGGTAATCAAGCTTACCACAGTAGTGTCGTCTGCAAACTTGATGATTGAGTTGGAGGCGTGCATGGCCACGCAGTCATGAGTGAACAGGGAGTATAGGAGAGGGCTAAGAATGCACCCTTGTGGGGCACCAGTGTTGAGGATCAGCGGGGTGGAGATGTTGTTAACAACAAGTGGCTATTTGGACATAAATGATGGAACTTTATGGAACAAATCAGTCATGTATTGTCGAACTGTGATTCCTGGGAGTGCCTTCTGATGAAGATCATCAAAGGTAAGTGAATATTTATGGTATTGTTCCTAACTTTGTTGATTCCAAAATGGCGGATATTCCTCTGGCTGTTTTGGGCTCTGAGCGCCGTTCTCAGATTATGCTTTTTCCATCAAGTTTTTAAAAAAAAAATCTGACACAGCAGTTGCATTAAGGAGAAGTCTATCTTTAATTCTGTGAATAACACTAGTATCTTTTATCAATGTTTATTATGTGTACATAATTATTGCACGTTACTGCACATTACTGCAAGTAAGGTGCCAATGTAAACTGCGATTTTTGGATATAAATATGCACATTATCGAACAAAACATACATGTATTGTGTAACATGATGTCCTATGAGTGTCATCTGATGAAGATCATCAAAGGTTAGTGTTATGAGATTTTGATGAATAATGACTAAATTAGGTATACATTATTTAACTTAAAACTACAACTAAACAGAATACTACTATGTTACTGTATGAATCTTATTATAATCGTAGTACTGAATATAATGTGTGTAATCATAATCAAGGATTAGAACAAAGACTGTCTGTTCCTTGTTAACTTCATTCGTTTCTATCGTCAGACTGGCTGGAATGCTATGTTCCTTACGGGACATCTTATCTCTACACAGGGAGAGGAGAGACCTTGTGCTAGTAGTAAATTATTTAACAGGTGGTGGACGATGTGGGAAGGCTTGTGAACTATACTGTCATTGTATCGGAGTGGAGGGACAGTTTAAAACCTATGACGTCATTTTTAGTTTATAACCTGTTGTAAATTGTACCATGATCAGTACTCTCGAGAATAAACGCTATTGATTGATTTTAAGACTGGTCTCTGTTTTATGCAAATAAGTATCTTACCAATCCTTAGAAATGGGCAGTGTTTAAATTGAATTGGTTGATAAACATACAGTATATGAATCAAATTCCTTTAACTGTTAGTGATTCATTTTATCTATATTTCTGCTTTTTGTGACTCCTATCTTTGGCTGGAAAAATGGCTGTTTTTTCGACTTGACGGTGATCTAACATAATCATATGTTGTGCTTTAGCTGTAAAGCATTTTTGAAATTGGACACAATGGGTAGATTAACAAGATGTTTATCTTTCATTAGCTGTATTGGACTTGTTAATGTGTGAAAGTTACATATTTCTAAAACATATTTTTTGAATTTCGCGCGCTGCCTTTTCAGCGGAATGTTGTCTAGGGGTTCGCTAGAAAGGTTAACCTTTTCCAATTATATGTTCTTGTATTATTACTGGATTGAGTGCCATTAATTGGACATGCCACCAGTAAATAGATATTAGAGAGGTCAAGTGAACTGGGTAGTGCCGTGTTAGCAGTTTTCCAACTAAAGCATCCCGGCATTCACAAGCTGTCCCTTTATGAGTGCACTGAGAGCTATATCACAGGGACAGACTCAGGGCTTATCACTCTTGTCAGGGGAAGAGAGGGTGAGGGGAACAGGGATTTAATGTCAGGGAATGAGCCACTATAGGTGTAGGTAATAGTGAGAAGTGAAGAGCATTGAGGGGAAAAAAACACAATCGCACCCAGATGGGGAGTGGGATTATTAGGTATTGCCTTCTCTTATTGCAGGATGACGACTAAAAATGGCTGGAAATGAGAGATCTCAGTTATCCCCTGCACTCCATCCACACCCTGACCACATGATGCAGAGAAAATACCAGGGAGACCACCTCCCCTGACTAAACCAAAGGCTTCTGTTCTGCTCATGATTCCAGCTGGGGAGAGGACCCCTAAGGTTCTAGACTCAATCATGGTTCAAGAGCATGAGGCTTGCTATAAATGGATCTGTAACTAAATCAGTAATATTATCAAGTTTCAGGTAAGACCCAGAGGCAGACTGTCGAAGTAACAATGTTTATTATAACAGGGGCAGGCAAACGACAGGTCAAGGCAGACAGCGGTCAATAATCCAGAGAGGGTGTAAGGCACCGTAATAGCAGGTGGGCTTAGGGTCAGGTCAGGCAGAGGTCGGTGATCCAGAGTATTGGGGCCAAGGTACAGGATGACAGGCAGGCTCAGGGTCAGGGTAGGCAGAACGGTCAGACTGGGAAACTAGAAAACAGGAACAATCAAGAGGCAGGAACAGAGGGAAAACCGCTGGTAGGCTTGACGAAACAAAACGAACTGCCAACAGACAAACAAAGAACACAGGTATAAATACTCAAGGAATAATGGGGAAGATGGGCAATACCTGGAGGGGGGTGGAGAAAGCACAAAGACAGGTGAAACAGATCAGGGCGTGGCAAATATAGCCTCTGACTCTTCCACAAAACACGTGATCCGAACGAGCTACAGCCTCAATGCTCCGTGCTGTGCTTAGCAGTGCCTTATGTTTCCATCTCATTAATACACAGAAACACAAGGATCATTCAACATGAAAACACCATGTATAGGGCAGAAAAAGTTACTCTAGTACGTTTTGAAAACAGTTTGATAAATTATAGAATAACACTCATTAACGATGTAGTGTAAACATCACAGAATGATCTAGAGGAAATATTTCTGCTTGCACTTTGAGGCACATAGTTTTTTATATATTGTAATTTTGTCCCATTGTTCAGTGTAGGGATCTTTATTAGAAAAAAATTATACATTCACCTTTGATCACAATTTGAAACATATAATTATCCCAAGTATCGAATTATGGATTTTCTCTCTCTAGTACTGGATTTGAAAACTAGGTCAAAAGCTGTGTTCAACCTCTTTCAGCATCTTGTGCAATAATAAGTGCTTGACATCAACTCCCACAGATGATGGCAGACTGCCAAACAGTGGAACATTTTGCGCTAAATTCTTAATTAATATGTTTGTAGTTGGTATTATCCCACTCCCTCTGCTGCTACATGCCAGAGCGAGATACTGCATGAGTATTTATAGACATGAGCGACACCTTAAAATCCACATCTTCTTATTTGGAATTGAATATACTGCATCTGTACAGTTTGTGACTTGAACAGTAGTTGGTGCAAACAACTCAAAACACCACAATCACCTCTCAGTGGATGGTTGGTCTTACCAAATGGTCTAACAACTACAGTAACACTAAGGCTACCTTGAAGAATTTAAAATATGAAATATTTCAATATTTTGATTTGTTTAACACTTTTTTTGGTTACTACATGATTCAATATGTGTTATTTCCTAGTTTTGATGTCTTCACTATTATTCTACAATGTATAAAAGAGTAAAAATAAAGAAAAACCCTTGAATGAGTAGGTGTGTTCAAACTTTTGACTGGTACTGTATTTGTATGTTTGGTGTTAGAGAAAATGTGCATGTTTTGTAAAATTCTCTCTTGATCAAAACCACTGTGAATGTCACACACAGCTCTAGCTTGGCTTCCTGAACTCGTTAGGAACTCGCCTTTCGTCTCATATGAATATGACAGACAGAAAGTGTTATTGTGTTTAAATTCTATTCATTATTTTAGATTACTTTGATAAAGTTGGCTTTAAATCGATCTCCATATGTGCTACAGCAGCGAAACCACTGTCTTCTGCAGCGCAACGATGTAGGGATATCAGGCATGTGCTTTGTCAGTGGCTGGAACGTAGGCTTCAGCCAGGAGTTGATGGACAGTTGGAAGAGCAAATTAAAAATGGTAGGAGGGACATCCCAGCTTGTTAGATTTCACATCCTACGTCACACAGGTGGAAATTGGCACTGTAAGGTTGGAAGCCTGAGCTAGATCACCCCCCCAGAAGATTTTTTAACGATGAGTCTTACCTTCAGAATATATACAACCTCGGATACTGTTGCAATAAAAGAGGAAGGGTGGGGTATAAAAAAAAATGACAGACACAGAGGGCAAACAAAGTGACAGGGTGCAGACATGGATCCAGAATATCACAAGGCAGGAGACAGGATTACAGATTAGTGTGTCCGTTTGTAAAACATCTTGTGCCATAACAACTTAGTACCATAGTGCGCATGTGCACTGTCTAGTAGGTGTCATTAACGTAACACTGCCGTAATGCATTACAACTTGGTAACAGCATAGTAACTTATAGAAACAGATGTTGATCACAGATACTACACAGAAGAGGAGGAGTGTGCATTATGAGGCAGAGCATTTGAAACAGAGGCAGTTATAAGAAGCCAGTTGTGGGAAATGTGGTTATGGAATTTGAGGAAAACTGAGACATCATTGTCTGTGCCTGAGAGATTTAATAAGACTGTGGAAACAAAACGGTTAAGAAAACAGAAGTGTCTTTCCACTACGTGAAAGTCGTCAGGGAACCAAACGCAAAACAGAAACTTCAAGAGCATCTTACAGGTCAAGGTAAAGGTCGATGGACTCGATGGAGATGATGATGATGGGGATACTCTCATGAACATCTTGATAAAGACATGCTGTATTTTGGCCCTGAATCCAGAATCAAACATAAGAGCTGACATCTGATTCTACGGTGAGAATATGTTGAGAGCACCCATCAAAGGAGATTAAATTGAACTTCCAGAGTATTTGCTAATGCCTAATGATCAATTGTTGGAGTACATTAGCAAAACAAATGTCTCAAGAGGTAAGAGAGCTGTTTCTCACATTGAGTATACTATACATTTTTCACCTCTGCATTGCAATCACAATCAACCTTTGAGCCAGTTAGGGAATTCTGTGGAATTACTTTTTGATTTCACTTTATTAATAAAGTAGATTTTTTTTTACAAAGAAATGTCATAATAATTGCTTTTTGGTTCCTTCCAGATTGCTTGGCATTCATTAAAACAATTTGGAGCATGTAGTCAGGGTTGGGGAGTACCTGATTACATGTCTTTAATTACATCTTATTACAAAAAAACTGCAACTGTAATCAATTATATTACCAGCAACAATATTGAAATCGGATTACTGACACTTTAGAAAAATGTAATTATTACCTGTCGGATTACTTTTAAATTCTGGAAGGATGTTTGCGGAAAAAAACTACATTAAGACACCTTTCCATTTTCTCAATGACATTCAATTCAGCGTTTAAAAATGTTTGTTTGCTCCACCCGATTGAGTCTGACCACATGCCAGAGTCTGCTATAAAGACACGCTAAATGTGTTGAAAGGATCCTTTTTGTATTTTTCTTCTATCAAATCAAATCACATTTTATTTGTCATTTACAGCGAATATAACGGGTGTAGACCTTACAGTGAAATGCTTACTTACAAGTCCTTAACCAACAAAGAGACAAGAATAACAAATAATTAAATAGCAGCAGTAAATAACAATAGCTGGGCTATTTATTGGGGGTACCAGTACAGATTACATTTGGAAAGTAACCTACCCAAACCTGCAGGTAGTAACCAATTGAATAACCAAAGAGTAATTATTGTTACCACACACTTACCTAATTACCTGAAATATATTCAGCCGTATATTTTCAGGAGACAAAACAAAGTTTCCCAGGGGAAAACATTTTTTTGTGTCAATGTAACAGATCACTTGAAACAAACATCTCAGTCGGGGAAACGAGCTTGGGCATTTTCAAGGTCTGCTCCTCGGGGTATCATTTTGCTCTGCAATGGCATGATCTGATCCGACTCTATTGCTAAGTGTGTTGGTAGGTTTCAGCAATGGTCAGAAAATACACTATAAAATAGAAGTACACTATAAAATCTCAAAACACCATGATTGTGTAATGAAACCATGATAGGTAGTGTACCTTAGCTGAGATCTGGCCTTGGGAGGGTGTTTTAAAAACAAAAATGTAGTACGTCAACCTGAATATTGGTGTTTTTAACAGTGAGTTGTGAAAACACTTGTTGGGGTTTCAGTGCATTGTAAACACAAAAACTGTGTTTTTCGTACAATCAATGGTTTACAAATGCAAATGGTTTATAGCCTACATATTGATTGATGATAAGGGCTTATGGGGGCTTTTTGTGTGGAATTTCACCTTTATTTTTTAAGGCTTTATTTTGACAGATTATAAACAGGAAGGGGCAGTAAGATGGAAACATTACCCACTCAACCACACAGCCACACTGCAATAAATTATTCTGGGGTGAATAGAAATAAGAAAAATAACACATACTTAATCAAAATGAATCCAAGTCGTGCAGAGCCAATGGTCTAGCGGTAACGCACCTGATTTAGACAGGTCACCAATATCGCCACTGAAGACCTGAGTTAGTTTCCCAACTCCAACCCTTCAATCTGTTTTTCCCACCTATCTGTATCCCCTTTGTGATTTCATAAATGTCTCAAAGTGTCAAAATATCCAAAATATATATATAAAACATTTCTTCAAGTCGTTTCAAAGATTTATTAATTTAATTTAATCAAAATAATAAGTACATTTTTGAGCTACATTAAATTCTAAGTATCTTTCACGACAGTAACTAATTAGAGAGACAATAGAGTAACTTTGTTTTTAGATCCAGGATTGTAGGTAAGTCAACATATTTGTTTTTAGAGCCAGGATTGTGGGTAACTCAACATATTTGGACTTCATGATTCTTTCACACAATGTTGTATACATGTTTGAAGAAAGCAAAGTATATTTTTGAAATTAGTATTAAGCTTGCTGTGCCATGGATCAAGATGAATGGATATGAAAACTGTCAGTCAAATTTACGTTCAATGAGGACAGCACCCATTCTGTCACGCCCTGGCCTTAGTATTCTGTGTTTCGTTATTATTTTGGTTAGGCCAGGGTGTGACTTGGGGATTTATGTGGTTTGTTTTGTCTGGGGTTGTTTGTAGTTATGGGATTGTGGTTAGAGTAGTACTCTAGGTAAGTCTATGGTTGCCTAGAGTGGTTCTCAATCAGAGGCAGGAGTTGATCGTTGCCTCTGATTGGGAACCATATTTAGGCAGCCATATTCTTTAGGTCTCTTGTGGGTGATTGTTCCTGTCTTTGTGTTTGTGGCACAAGATAGGACTGTTTTTTTTTTTCACGTTTCTTGTTTTGTAGATTGTTGTACTTTCATCTTTATTAAAGATGTACAAAACTAACCACGCTGCATTTTGGTCCGCCTCTTTCCCCAGAAGAAAACCGTTACACATTCCCGACTCTAAAACTGTCAATGGAAGAAACAAGTGCTGAAACTTCAGTTCTAGCTGTTCACTATCCCGTTACTGCTGGTGGTTTGAACACTGTTTGACAGTGCCTTCAATTACAGTATGTAATGTCAAATTATTAAATACATAAAACAAAACTATAGTGAAGTTGAGGTTGTGTTCTTCAACTTGATGGCAGCTCAGTTGCCACTAGTTTAGGTGTTAAAAGTGCTTTGTTTTAACAGTGTATGGGGTTATTTAATATTTACAGCCAATGTGCTAGGTGCTTTTCTCTGCAAGGAGACAGTTATCAATCCAAACTCACAAGTCAAGGACATTGGACAGTGCTACCAACCATTATGGGGCAAGACTTTGAATTTGACCATACAGTCATTTACAGTACATTCGGAAAGTATTCAGACCCCTTACCCTTGTCCACATGTTACGTTACAGCCTTTTTTCTAAAATTGATGAAATAAAAATATTCAAGTTACACACAATACTCCATAATGACAAAGCAAAACAATGTAATAAATGTTTGTGTATGTAAAAAAAAAAGCAACGACTGAACAATCACATTTACACAAGTATTCGAAACCCTTACTCAGTACTTTGTTAAAGCACCTTTGGTAGCGTTTACAGTCTTGAGTCTTCTTGGGTATGCAAGCTTGGCACACCTGTATTTGGGGAGTTTCTCCCATTCTTCTCTGCAGATCCTCTTAAGCTCTGTTAGGTTGAATGGGGAGCATCGCTGCATAGATATTTTCAGGTCTCTCCTGCGTTGTCTTGGTGCTTAGGGTCATTGTTTTGTTGGAAGGTGAACCTTCCCCCTAGTCTGAGGTCCCGATCTCTCTGTACTTTTCTCAGTTCATCTTTCCCTCGATGCTGACGGATGCTGCCACGACCATGCTTCACCGTAGGGATGGTGCCAGGTTTCCTCCAGATGTGAGGCTTGGCATTCAGGCCAAAGAGTTCAATCTTGGTTTCATCAGATCAGAGAATCTTGTTTCTCATGGTCTGAGAGTTTAGGTGCCTTTTGGCAATCCCCAATATTTTATTGATACATTTTCAAGTTCATAATTGTGCACTCTCCTCAAACAGTAACATGGTATTCTTTCAATGTAATAGCTACTGTAAATTAGACAATGCAGTTAGACTAACAAGAATTTAAGCCTTCTGCCCATGTAAGATAAGGCTATGTCCTGGGATTTGTTTTTGTTGCTTACAACCTCATACTAATCACATTAGCCTATGTTAGCTCAACTGTCTCGCGGGGGGAATGGCATATTTGATGACATTCCATTCGCTCCCTTCCAGAAATTATGTGCAGAAAGACTAATTCAACTCCATCTTTCATCAAATCAGATTAGTTATTCTTCACAAAACCATTTGATGTTGCCAATTCTTTTAATGATTACTTCGTTGGCAAAGTGGGCAAACTTAGGTAGGAAATGCCAACAACAGTGAGCCATCGTATTCATGCATAAAAAATCTGATAATGAAAGAAAACCATTGCAAGTTTGAATTTTGTTAAGTTAGTCCAGGACAGGTGGAAAAATAATTGTCATTGATCAATAATGGACAAACCTCATGGCATTGGCAATCTAAATGGAAAACTACTGAGGATGGTAGCTGGCTCTATAGCCACTCCTATCTGTCAAATATTTAATCTGAGCCTAGAGGAAAGTCTTTGTCCTCAGGCCTGGAGGGAAGCCAAAGTCATTCCACTACCCAAGAGTGGAAAAGCGGCCTTTACTGGTTCTAACAGTAAACCTATCAGCTTGCTGCCAGCTCTTAGCAAACTGTTGGGGGGAAGAAGTTTGACCAAATACAATGCTATTTCTCTGTAAACAAACTAACAGACTTTCAGTAATTCTTATAGAGAAGGGCACTCAACGTGTACTGCACTGACACAAATGACTGATGATTGGTTGAACGAAATTGATAATAAGGAGATTGTGGGAGCTGTAGTGTCAGATCTCAATGCAGCCTTTGACATTATTGACAATAACCTGTTGTTGAGAAAAAGTATGTGTTATGGCTTTTCGACCTCTGCCATATTGTGGATTCAGAGATATCTATCGAATAGAACTCAGAAAGTTTTCTTTAATGGAAGCTTCTCTAATGTCAAAAATGTAAAGTGTGGTGTACCACATCTACTATGTTATATTTTTACCAATGACCTGCCACTGGCATTCAACAAAGCATGTGTGTCCATGTATGCTGATGATTCAACCATATATGCATCAGCATCCACAGCTAAAGTGTTGTCGTCTGTTTTGGAATGGGTGGCCAGTAATAAACTGGTCCTGAGCAACTTTAAAACGAAGAGCTTTGTATTTGGTACAAATCATTCCCTAAGTTTTTGACTGGTAATGAATGGTGTGGCCGTCGAACAAGTTAAGGACACTCAATTACTTGGTGTTACCTTAGATTGTAAACTGTCATGGTAAAAACATATAGATTCAATGGTTGTAAAAAATGTGGAGAGGTCTGTCTGTAATAAAGAGATGGTCTGCTTTTTTGACACCACACTCCAAAAAGCAAGTCCTGCAGGCTCTAGTTTAGTCTAATCTTGATTATTGTCCAGTCATGTGGTTGAGTGCTGAAAAGAAAGACCCACTGTAGTTAAGCTGCAGCTGGCCCAGATCAGAGCAGTGTGTCTTGCTCTTCGTTGTAATCAGAGGGCTAAAATACATACTATGCATGCCAGTCTCTCTTGCCTAAGAGTTGAGGAGAGACTGACGGCATCCCTTCTTCTTTTTACAAGAAACATTAACTTGTTAAATTCCAAATTGTTTGCATAGTCAACTTACACACCAATCTGACACACACACGTATCCCACCAGGCACGCCACCAGGAGTCTTTTCACAGTCCCCAAATCCAGAACAAGTTCAAGAAAGCATACAGTATTATATAGAGCCATTATTGCATGGAACTCCATTCCATCTCATATTGCTCAAATTAACAGCAAACCTGGTTTCAAAAAACAGATAAAGCAACACCTCACGGCACAGTACCTCGACCCTATTCGACCTAGATAGTTTGTGTGTATGTATAGATATGTAGGCTACGTGTGCATTATTTTAAACTTATGTAGTTCTGTCCTTGAGCTGTTCTTGTCTATAAATGTTCTGAATTTTGTCATGTTCTGTGTTGACCCCAGGGAGAGTATCTGCTGCTTTCGCAATAGCTAATAAAAGACCAAATACCAAAGCTGAGCTTTTTTCAATGAACAGCATTCTCACATAGGTATTCCTCTTGTCCAGGTGGGATAGGGCAGTGTGTAGTGCAATGTTGGAATGGTAGGCAAATTGCAAGGGTCTAGGGTGTCGGGTAAGGTAGAGGTGATATGGTCCTTGACTCTCAAAGCACTTCAGGTAACAACAAATATCTACCCTATTAACATAAACTACTCACAGTTGGCACGACTATCAGTACTATGCCAAATGTCCACCAGCACCAAAATAAATTGTACTGTAAAACTAAACACTTTTGACACCAATATGTTCCTGTAACGGTTTTCTTGGTGAGAAGGAGAGTCGGACCAAAATGCGGCGTGTAGATTACGATCCATGTTTATTGACTATAGCAACACGAATCTAAATACAAACAGTGCAAAATAATAAACGTAATGAAAACCGAAACAGCCTAAACTGGTGCAAACTAACACTAAGGACACAAAGGACAATCACCCACGACAAACTCAAAGAATATGGCTGCCTAAATATGGTTCCCAATCAGAGACAACGATAAACACCTGCCTCTGATTGAGAACCACTTCAGACAGCCATAGACTTAGCTAGAACACCCCACTAGCTACAATCCCCATAAATACACACCACATACAAAAACCCATGCCACACCCTGGCCTGACCAAATAAATAAAGATAAACACAAAATACTTTGACCAGGGTGTGACAGTTCCTTATACCGTATACCCGTTATACAGTACGCACATACCTACATTTAACTTTAATCATAAGATAATATTGCTGTAAATAATTGTAACAACTGCATTTAACATTCTACCTCGGAATGATATATCACTGTGACATAAAATGGAAGGAAAGTTTACTGAGGCTTACAGTAATGTAAATCTAAAATTGCACCACGAGCATGTAGAGTGAATGAACATATTTTACTAAGAAACTGTTAGAATACCCTTCTCAAGCTACATATTTTTTGCAAATTAGCCAACTCTTGACATATATATATATATATATATACAGTGCCTTGCGAAAGTATTCGACCCCCTTGAACTTTGCGACCTTTTGCCACATTTCAGGCTTCAAACATAAAGACATAAAACTGTATTTTTTTGTGAAGAATCAACAAGTGGGACACAATCATGAAGTGGAACGACATTTATTGGATATTTCAAACTTTTTTAACAAATCAAAAACTGAAAAATTGGGCGTGCAAAATTATTCAGCCCCCTTAAGTTAATACTTTGTAGCGCCACCTTTTGCTGCGATTACAGCTGTAAGTCGCTTGGGGTATGTCTCTATCAGTTTTGCACATCGAGAGACTGACATTTTTTCCCATTCCTCCTTGCAAAACAGGTGATATGGAAGCTCTGAGGTTGGATGGAGAGCATTTGTGAATAGCAGTTTTCAGTTCTTTCCACAGATTCTCGATTGGATTCAGGTCTGGACTTTGACTTGGCCATTCTAACACCTGGATATGTTTATTTTTGAACCATTCCATTGTAGATTTTGCTTTATGTTTTGGATCATTGTCTTGTTGGAAGACAAATCTCCATCCCAGTCTCAGGTCTTTTGCAGACTCCATCAGGTTTTCTTCCAGAATGGTCCTGTATTTGGCTCCATCCATCTTCCCATCAATTTTAACCATCTTCCCTGTCCCTGCTGAAGAAAAGCAGGCCCAAACCATGATGCTGCCACCACCATGTTTGACAGTGGGGATGGTGTGTTCAGCTGTGTTGCTTTTACGCCAAACATAACGTTTTGCATTGTTGCCAAAAAGTTCAATTTTGGTTTCATCTGACCAGAGCACCTTCTTCCACATGTTTGGTGTGTCTCCCAGGTGGCTTGTGGCAAACTTTAAACAACACTTTTTATGGATATCTTTAAGAAATGGCTTTCTTCTTGCCACTCTTCCATAAAGGCCAGATTTGTGCAATATATGACTGATTGTTGTCCTATGGACAGAGTCTCCCACCTCAGCTGTAGATCTCTGCAGTTCATCCAGAGTGATCATGGGCCTTTTGGCTGCATCTCTGATCAGTCTTCTCCTTGTATGAGCTGAAAGTTTAGAGGGACGGCCAGGTCTTAGTAGATTTGCAGTGGTCTGATACTCCTTCCATTTCAATATTATCGCTTGCATAGTGCTCCTTGGGACGTTTAAAGCTTGGGAAATCTTTTTGTATCCAAATCCGGCTTTAAACTTCTTCACAGCAGTATCTCGGACCTGCCTGGTGTGTTCCTTGTTCTTCATGATGGTCTCTGCGCTTTTAACGGACCTCTGAGACTATCACAGTGCAGGTGCATTTATACGGAGACTTGATTACACACAGGTGGATTGTATTTATCATCATTAGTCATTTAGGTCAACATTGGATCATTCAGAGATCCTCACTGAACTTCTGGAGAGAGTTTGCTGCACTGAAAGTAAAGGGGCTGAATAATTTTGCACGCCCAATTTTTCAGTTTTTGATTTTTAAAAAAAGTTTGAAATATCCAATAAATGTCGTTCCACTTCATGATTGTGTCCCACTTGTTGTTGATTCTTCACAAAAAAATACAGTTTTATATCTTTATGTTTGAAGCCTGAAACGTGGCAAAAGGTCGCAAAGTTCAAGGCGGCCGAATACTTTCGCAAGGCACTGTATATGTGTAATGAGTGATGGTCAAAATTATACCATAATCCATGTTAGCACCTTCAATATTTTTGTGTCTTAATCCCAGGATTGTGAGCTGTAACTAAGAATGTAAATAAAGTTTAGGCATTCTATTGTATCGCTATTTGTGACATGTTAATGTGAAATATTGCAACACATTGCTTCATCTTTAAAATGATGAAACATCAAACACCGGATTATAATTATATATTACAATTATAATTGTGTTGACTGCTTTATTGAAATCAACAATTTACATCTTACTACAATTTATTCACACACAAAACATTACATTTTTTAGCCAAATCCATTGAAATACACACAGATATTCTTACTTCTAGTAAAAAATAACAACTATACTATAGATCCAGACAGACCTACAGTGTTATGGTCACTGTATATACATCATTAGCGCATATCACCATATTATTTGTAATCTATCTTTAATGATTCTAAGTGAAGGTGTGGTTGTGGGAATGAGTTATTAAGCATTATGAGGGTATCACAAGGAAATGTTAGTTAAACCCTCTTTCTACTGACGCATCCTCAGTGCAGTACCATAGTTTTCGCAGGGCCTCCCGCAAGATCTGAGCAAGCTAACGTCCTACAATTCTACACATTTTGCTATGCGATAATTTTTTGTGAAAACAGCTATCTGCCTACAATTCTACACATTTTGGCATTGGGCAAAGATAAAACATGTGCAGTTTTATAGCTAATCTCATGCTTTTCTATACATTTTGCCATGAGGTTGAGAGAAAATGTTGCCGTTTTACAGCTAATTTCCTGTAATTCATTTTTTTTGTTGTTGCTCTAGAGCCTGTGGTCCCCCACACCTCTCGGGGCTGTGGTAGTGTGTGGTAAGCCAGTGCCTCATGGGTACCCCTCTTCACTGTCCACCCAACCAAACGTCTACCTAGAACAACTTGGAGTAGGCACTCAAATATCAGAGTAGTCACATTGCTGCTTGAAAGGAGCATAGCTGAGAGCACTGAGGACTTTGAGCAGTTAGGTCGTTATTACCTCCTCTCTGGCAGAATATTACTACTAAAGTAGAAGTTTTAGTGTTTAAAACTTATTCGGGATCAGTTATTACAGTGAATGAATGCCCTGCTATTGTTTGAGGAGGGTGCACAATGTTGAACATGAAAAGTTATTAATAAACACATTAGACATATTTGGGCAGTATTGGTTCAACATTTTGAACAGAAATGCAATGGTGCATTAGATCAGTCTAAAACGTTTCACATACGCTGCCATCTAGTAGCCAAAATCTAAATTGCACCTCTGCTGGAATAATACATTATGGCCTTTCTCTTGTATTTCAAAGATGATGGTACCAAAAAAAATACAAAAGAATGGTTGTTCTTTTCTTTGTATTAACTTTTACCAGACATATTGTGTTATATTCGCCTACATGAAAAGTACAGGCCTCTCTCATCTTTTTAAGTGGGAGAACTTGCACAATTGGTGGCTGACTAAATACTTTTTTGCCCCACTGTATATCTATCCTACCCTGCCTTTCTAAGGACTTTGAAAGCCTAGTTAACAAACAGATTACTGACCATTTCGAATCCCACCATACCTTCTCCGCTATGCAATCTGGTTTCAGAGCTGGTCATGGGTGCACCTCAGCCACGCTCAAGGTTCTAAACGACATCATAACCGCCATCGATGAGAGACATTACTGTGCAGCCGTATTCATCGACCTGGCCAAGGCTTTCGACTCTGTCAATCACAGCATTCTTATTGGCAGACTCGACAGCCTTGGTTTCTCAAATGATTGCCTCGCCTGGTTTACCAACTACTTCTCTGATAGAGTTCAGTGTGTCAAATCGGAGGGCCTGTTGTCTGAACCTCTGACAGTCTCTATGGGTGTGCCACAGGGTTCAGGCCGACTCGCTTTTCTGTACACATCAATGATGTTGCTCTTGCTGCTGGTGATTCTCTGATCCACCTCTACGCAGACGACACCATTCTGTATACTTCTGGCCCCTCCTTGGACACTGTGTTAACTAACCTCCAGACGAGCTTCAATGCCATACAACTCTCCTTCCATGGCCTCCAACTGCTCTTAAACGCAAGTAAAACTAAATGCATGCTTTTCAATCGATCGCTGCCCACACCTGCTTGCCCGTCCAGCATCACTACTCTGGACGGCTCTGACTTAGAATACGTGGAGAACTACAAATACCTGGGTGTCTGGTTAGACTGTAAACTCTCCTTCCAGACTCACATTAAGCATCTCCAATCCAAAATGAAATCTATAATTGGCTTCCTATATCGCAACAAAGCATCCTTCACTCATGCTGCCAAACATACCCTCGTAAAATTGACCATCCTACCGATCCTCGACTTCGGTGATGTCATCTATAAAATAGCCTCCAACACTCTACTCAACAAACTGGATGCAGTCTATCACAGTGCCATCCGTTTTGTCCCCAAAGCCCCATACACTACCCACCATTGCGACCTGTACGCTCTCATTGGTTGGCCCTCGCTTCATACTCGTCGCCAAACCCACTGGCTACAGGTTATCTACAAGTCTCTGCTAGGTAAAGCCTCGTCTTATCTCAGCTCACTGGTCACCATAGCAGCACCCACTCGTAGCACGCGCTCCAGCAGGTATATCTCACTGGTCACCCCCAAAGCCAATTCCTCCATTGGTCGTCTTTCCTTCCAGTTCTCTGCTGCCCATGACTGGAACGAATTGCAAAAATCTCTGAAGCTAGAGACTCACATCTCCCTCACTAGCTTTAAGCACCAGCTGTCAGAGCATTTTGCAGATCCCTGCACCTGTACTTAGCCTATCTGTAAACAGCCCATCTATCTGCCTACCTTTTGCTCCTTTGCACCCCAGTATCTCTACCTGCACATTCATCTTCTGCCGATCTACCATTCCAGTGTTTAATTGCTATAATGTAATTACTTCGCCACCTTAACCTACCTCATTTGCACTCACTGTATATAGACTTTTTGTTTTCTTTTGTTCTACTGTATGTTTTGTTAATTCCATGTGTAACTCTGTGTTGTTGTATGTGTCGAATTGGTAAGCTTAATCTTGGCCAGGTCGCAGTTGCAAATGAGAACTTGTTCTCAACTAGTCTACCTGGTTAAATAAAGGTGAAAAATTTTTTAAAATAAATAAAAAGCCCCTAAATAAGATCTGGTGCAACCAGCTACCTTCATAAGTCACATAATTAGTTAAATAAAGTCCATCTGTGTGCAATCTAAGTGTCACATGATCTGTCACATGATCTCAGTATATATACACCTGTTCTGAAAGGCCCCAGATTCTGCAACACCACTAAGCAACGGGCAAAACCAAGCTATCGGCACCATGAAGACAAAAGGAGCTCTCCAAACAGGTCAGGGACAAAGTTGTGGAGAAGTACAGATCAAAGTTTTGGATATTTTTTTATAACCCAACCCTGAACATCCCACGGAGCACCATTAAATCCATAATTCAAAAATTTAAAGAAAATTGCACCACAACAAACCTGCCAAGAAAGAGTCACCAACCAAAACTCACAGACCATTCAAGGAGGTCATTAATCAGAGAGACAACAAAGAGACCAAAGACAACCCTGAAGGAGTTGCAAAGCTCCACAGTGGAGATTGGAGTATCTGTCCATAAGACCACTTTAAGCTGTACACTCCACAGAGCTGGGCTTTACGAAAGAGCTTTACGAAAGAGTGTCCAAAAAATCCATTGCTTAAAGAAGAAAATAAGAAAGCACGTTTGGTGTTCACCAAAAGGTATGTGGGAGGCTCCCCAAACATATGGATGAAGGTACTCTGGTCAGATGAGACTAAAATTGCGCTTTTTGGCCATCAAGGAAAACACTATGTCTGGCGCAAACCCAACACCTCTCATCACCCCGAGAACCCTATCCCCACAGTTAAGCATGGTGGTGGCAGCATCAAGGTGTGGGGATGTTTCTCATCAGCAGGTACTGGGAAACTGGTCAGAATTGAAGGAATGATGGATGGCGCTAAATACAGGGAAATCCTTGAGGGAAACCTGTTTCAGTCTTCCAGAGATTTGAGACTGGATGGAGGTTCACCTTCCAGCAGGACAATGACCCTTAGCATACTGTTAAAGCAGCACTCGAGTGGTTTAATGGGAAACATTTAAATGTCTTGGAAAGGCCTAGTCAAAGCTCAGACCAATTGAGAATCTGTGGTATGACAAAGAATGCTGTACACCAGCAGAACCCATCCAACTTTGGGGAACTTGAGAAGTATTGCTTGAAGAATGGGCAAAAGTCCCAGTGGCTAGATGTGCCAAGATTGTAGAGACATACTCCAAGAGACTTGCAGCTGTAATTGCTGTGATGAATAGTTAGGCACGCTCAAGTTATTTTTTTTGTCTTATTTCTTGTTTGTTTCACAATAAAAAAGATTTTGCATCTTCAAAGTGGTAGGCATGTTGTGTAAATCAAATAATACAAACCTCCCAAAAAATCAATTTTAATTCCAGGTTGTAAGGCAATAAAATAGGAAAAATGCCAAGGGGGGTGAATACTTTCACATGCCACTGTATATTTGTATGTATATAAAATGTGTGTGTGTGTTCCGAAATTAAACTCTTTCTATGGAGGGCAAACTGTTAAGAAAATAACAATGACTTGTGTTGTTTATGTTATTTAATAGAAACAGAAACAAAAGGCAAGATAAATGATTGTACTGCTGTTTGGATACAATGCAGTGTAACAAAAGGAACATAATACACTGTCAAAATGCCATATTTCTTATATTGGTGAAGCTTTGCCAAATGTACCTCTGTTGTGTAATTTATGTATGAACTTGGCAGCCCTCCACTTGGCAGTTCAAATACTATACTTAGAGATAGATCAAAATTTACATAATGGGTACCTGGAGGAAAATGGGGGAGGGTCATGCTTTTTCAATTTCATTTAAAACTTCTTCAGGCTAGGGTCCTTTTTTCTCAATTTCCGCCTGACTGACGTGCCCAAAGCAAACTGTCTGTTGCTCAGGCCCTGAAGCCAGGGTATGCATATAATTTAGATGTTAAAGTAAAGTGGGATACTATTACACAATAGATATGGTAGGAGAAAATCCAAAGAAAAACCAACTGGAATTATTTTTTTTTGAGAGCCCTTGCTCTTACCATGGAACGTATAGGGAAATAATTAAATCTAGCTCCCAGTATGCAATTCCTATGGCTTCCACTGGATGTCAGTAGTATTTGTTCAAGGTTTCAGGCTTGTTTCTTCCAAAATGAGTAAGAATTATGAGTTTTAGTGCAAAGACATCTGCTTGTAAATTCATGTGTGTGCGCGACATGAAGACAATGCACACCTGCTAATATTGATTTCCTATTGAACATACTTCTTTCCGTATAAAATATTATAGTTAGATAAAATTCTTCTTTATATCCCAAAAAGTATGTTTAGTTGGCCCTTAATTAAGGGGGAGGGTTTAGTGCTTTTTAAAATCTAGTCCAGGGGAGGATCATGTCATTTTTAATTGATGAAATGTCAATATTTCTCAGTGTTTTAGAATTAGTTGCTTATTAGGCTATATATATCGATGTGTGCCTGATGCAGCCCCTCATCTCTGATTCTCCGCTGGGCGCGCAATATCAAATGCGCCTATAGGCTATTTAGTGTAGTCTCAATCAAATGATCCATAGCCTATAAAGTGCATGCTCGGAGAAGAACAGAACAAAGCTACATTTCTAAGATAGCTGCTGAGATGGTGTAAATTAATCTAGGCTGCATTACACACTGCAATGGATATTCCAACCCCTCACTAGAAAATAGTTGAATTCTGGATGCACTGTTTGACGTGACTGTAAGCCGTAGTTGGCTAGCTAGCAAGCAAGTGATAAAAACGTTGCTAGCAAGTATGGCAATAGAACATTTAGAACAAACAACTGGATCGCATCCATAGACAAAGAACAAAAATACTTAATAACAGGGTCTCTGGCAACCGAACCGATAGAACGAACGACCAGTCGGCTTGGGTAGCAACTCCAGATTTGTGTCGGGACTATATCTTGCGAAAGGATGAAATAGTATGATTCAATTATCAAAATAACGTTATTTTTTTATTTTTTTATTTTACCCCCTTTATCCCCCCAATTTCGTGGTATCCAATTGTTAGTAATTACTATCTTGTCTCATCGCTACAACTCCCGTACATGCTCGGGAGAGACGAAGGTCGAAAGCCATGCGTCCTCCGAAACACAACCCAACCAAGCCGCACTGCTTCTTAACACAGCGCGCATCCAACCCGGAAGCCAGCCACACCAATGTGTCGGAGGAAACACCGTGCACCTGGCAACATTGGTTAGCGCACACTGCGCCCGGCCCACCACAGGAGTCGCTGGTGCGGGATGAGACAAGGATATTCTAATGATTCCTCTTTCCAAGAAGAGCTGGATGACTTTTACTTTTACATAGGGACATACAACCCTATTAATATGAGCTAGAATACACTGAAGAAGAGTTGAGACA
This sequence comes from Oncorhynchus mykiss, assembly GCF_013265735.2. Classification (NCBI taxonomy): domain Eukaryota; kingdom Metazoa; phylum Chordata; class Actinopteri; order Salmoniformes; family Salmonidae; genus Oncorhynchus; species Oncorhynchus mykiss. The sequence goes on from NC_048571.1 coordinate 39,927,031, forward strand.
GCGAGAACAACAATTGCGAGAACAACAATTGCGAGAACAACAATTGTGAGACAAGCAAGCAGTGGCCACTGAAGCCGCCCTCCTAATCCTGGGGAGCCACGGTCAGACTCTGACTGGTGGTGACTATGCAGGTGCTGTCCAGCCATGCCGACAGAAGAGGAATGTCTGTGCTGCAACAGATTTGATTGCGGACAGTTCTTACTGGAGAAGGTCACTGAGGGTCCATGTATTGTGTGTGCGTGACAGACCAAAGTTCCGATGCACCTATGGATACAAGGGTGCTGGGGATGTTCTTCAGAACCTCCAAGATCAACTGGTGGAGGCAGCCTGGAGATCAGCTGGACCAGGAGAGCAAATTACAAAAAGTTATTTTGCTGTCGGTAGCTATCACTATAAGCTCTCTTTTTACATGAGGCAGTGTTGTTCAGTACAGTATAATTTGGTCATCATAACAAGAAACTTGTACTACCACCACTAATACCGTTTTGTCATTCTCTCACAGACAATACCGCTTGCTGGCATGCATATTATTTTTGGAGTTTCTTCTACATGGGGAGAAGCTAGGCAGAGGATGCAGAATCCCCCTTGCCTGGGTGTGTGGGGCACGTTAGAGCAATTTCTCTCTCACACGATCAACAATGTGTTGGATACAAAGAAAATTGATGACTCTGGAGTGGCACAGCGGTCTAAGGCACTGCATCTCAGTGCTAGAGGTGTCACTACAGACCCTGGTTCAATCCTGGGTTGTATCCCAACCGGCCGTGATCGGGAGTCCCATAGGGCGGCGCACAATTGGCCCAGCGTCGGGAGGGTTTGGTCTGAGTAGGCCGTCATTGTAAAATAAGAATTTGTTCTTAACTGACTTGCCTAGTTAAAAAAAAAAAAACTCTCAAGATATGTGAAAGGTCCCATAATACTAAACCAGGTCCCGTATCAAAGTGACACCGAACACTTTGCTGCACCCCCCAAATTCACCATATGCAAGTACTAATTTTGCAGAACTGTAGTATTTATTATAGGCTTTAGTAGTATATTTTTCTAATGCTGTATATATGTCAGATATTGCCATAACTGTTCCTGTTGTGCTGTACAAACGCATCTCGGTCCATTTTAATATGTAAAACTGAACACTACAAAATAACAAAGTGAAAGAACGACACAAACGAAACAGTCCCGTGTGGCACAAACACTGACACGGAAAATAAGCACCCACAACTCAAAAGTGAAACCAGGCTACCTAAGTATGGTTCTCAATCAGGGACAACGATTGACAGCTGCCTCTAATTGAGAACCATACCAGGCCAAACACAGAAATCCCAAATCATAGAAAAAAAGAACATCGACAACCCACCCAACTCACGCCCTGACCATACTAAAACAAAGACAAAGATAACTTATGTCAGAACGTGACAAGAGCAAATAAACATTGTCTTGAATACAAGCCATGTGTACTTATTTGCTATATTGACAGACTAATCTACTGTTTAATTGAAACATGTTTACTTGTCAACAAATTAAAGTTAAAATGATACACCAACACCCTAAATAATTTGTTTAAGCAGTAACCTTGTAGCTAGATACTTCCAAATACATAACATGAATATCACAATGAATTGATCCAGAAGTTAAGGTCAACACTATTGGTTTCTGATGCAGCTGGAATCATTTAGTCACTTGTCAGTACCCTTATAAAAATATAATATAAAACACCACTACCAATATCTATACCACAATGCAGTTGTGAGCAATGTTCCCTCCCCCAAAAATTCAGCCTTGAAAAAATGTCAGGTGCAAACTTGAATGTTGTGAAAATTCTGTGTAACTTCTGCCACATTTACTGTGAACACTGGGGCTGTACCCGCTTTAAGTTAGTTATAAAAGTGGCCAAGTAGGCTACTGTGGCTATTTGATCATAATGTAGGCCTACCAGAGTGGCCTACCATCAAAAACAATGGAGAAAATGCATCCCATAACATTTTAACATGGATATAGCTGCTCTATCATGTCAGTCAGGGCACCGATGGTGAAAATCCCCGGTCAGCGAAGCATCCAGGATGTCCACCGCAGGAACACAGCACTGCTCCTCTGGGCCGTACCCATCCCCTGACACACTTCACCAGCAGCCTCGAGGACGACCACAGGAATGCGGTGTGGGTCGGGCAAGGCCAGTTGCAGCGGCGTCAGACGGTCCAGTTGTAGCTGCCGAAGTTGCGGAGGCATTAGACTGGCCAGTTGCAGCTGCCGAAATTGCGGCGGCGTTGGACAGGCCATTCCCGCTGTCTCCATTTAGGGTCAGGCCATTCCCGCTGTCTCCATTTAGGGTCAGGCCATTCCCGCTTTCTCCATTTAGGGTCAGGCCATTCCCGCTTTCTCCATTTAGGGTCAGGCCATTCCCGCTTTCTCCATTTAGGGTTGGTTATTCTGTCACGTTGCGTAAATGATTGGAGACAGACGCAGGAATTTGTAATGGGGGGGGGGGGGGGGGGGGGGGGGGGGGTTAATACTCCACCCAAATACTCCCAAAACAAACACGTATACAAAAACACAGGGATGTAACCCAAACAAAAGAGCGAGGTAAAACCTGTAATAAATACACGGTACGAGACCCGCAGTACACTACACGGGAGAAGACCCGTAATAACAAGTGCACAGCAATGCACAGGACGAGACCCATAATAACCAGTACACAATACACGCAGCATGAATGCCGAAACAACAAAGCACAGGTACTCACAAGACCAACGGACATGACAATGGTGAACAGAGGGCACATATATACAATTACTAATCAGGGGAATTGGAATCAGGTGTGCGTAATAAGACACTTCAGTGACGCCTAGTGGCCGGTGACGTAGACCTCTGGAACTGGCAGGAGTACGGGGGAATCTGTGACAAGGGCTTCACATGAACCTGTTTATCCACTTGTCCTTCAGACAAGGAGGTGGCTGAAAATATGAAACCACTTTCCATTATTCCCATACCATTATTACAGAGAATCAGACAAATTATGCTACCCTCTGCCTATTGGCTACAACACAAAAAACAACACTGCCCCTGTAAGGTAGAAAAAAATGCTCTTTACCTGACTCGCCTTTCAAAGATGAAATGCAAACGTTTTGTGCTCTTTTAGGATGCAACCACTCCCCCACTGCTGACTAGAAATGAGCTATAACTGGGCTAATAACCCACTTACTAGCAAAGAATATGAACAAATGTGCACGTGTCTACATGCAGCTCTCGCTTTGATCTCAAAACAAGCGCATCTACTCACTACCACTCATGCTGTAAACACAGTCTGATTGGTTATGGTCTGTAGAGTAGGGACTGAGTCATGCCTGTCAATGCAATAGAATCCTACTCCATTGCGTTCTGCCTACAAGAAAATATCTTGCATAGCTGGTTTAGCATTCTAAGTCTTGCATAGTTCATTTTGTTTCGGTATGTTGCATTGAAAGTGGCTAATATTGGTTGGCAATTGCCACAATAGAGAGAAAGGCCGACAGTGTTAACTAAAGGGGAAAACTAAAAAGTTGAGTGAAGTTCAATCTCGTGATATTTCTTCTGTGTGGCAGTCCTGGGGGACCTGCACCGTGCACAGCTTAGATGCACAGCTTAGAGGGAACATTGGTTGTGAATATACTAGTCATTCTATATTCTACTACAACATCCGTTTAACTGAATATGGATGTTGTGTTGGCTGAATGTTCCAGGCAGGGTCCTGGATATTCTTCAGGTGGTGAATCTCATCTTGTGTTGGGCAATGGCAGCTGGTTTAGCAGGCATTGGCACTGTGGCGATGTTGGCAGGGATGTTGGGTTTGGGAAGCTGTGCTCCACAGCCAGATGGACAAGCCTCTCCCTAAAGCGGTCGGTTCTGGGCTGGTACACTTTCTTCACCACCCACTGCTTTGACCTCATGCAGAAGATTTGTTTGTACGGCAAGTCTCCAGGAAAGACATGAAGACATGAACCATACAAGAAACTATATAAATCTGTAAACAAAAAAAAGGTACTGTAAACTGGTATGTGTTTTGCTACGCTCTTAGCTGTTAGCAAATGTGTGAAAAGTGGGGCGCTTGACTTGTGGACAGTCTAGTCGTGTATTGTTTTGTATGAGCACCGACAGCGCTGTTGAGTAGACAAGCACTGCCAACAACAGAGTGAATAGGCTAGAAGAGCGTATTAACAGCCCCTCTCCCCATTCGTGAGAGATCCGTTGTCAAGCATTTGTCCAACACATTTGCCCAGGGGTCTAGAAACACAACTGAGTCCATGGAAAGCCACTTCTTCTTGACAAGGTCATCATCGGATAGGTCAGGGTGTTGACAGTGGACTTCCTCCCCCTCCTCTTTCCAGCTGTGTGTGTCACAGATGTGCATGAAAGTTACAGAGGCATAAATATTATACCCCCCCCCCCCCCCATAAAAAAAATCCTAACCTCCCTTGTTATTGTAGTGGTGATAAGTTAACACGCCTTGCTTCACTTGTCAACATTCAACGACCAGGCAACCTCATCACTTGACACTTCAGATCCGTTTAGAAATCGTGCTCGCTACAAACACGGACATTTGGATATTTCTCATCTTAGGCAGTATTCTCATCTTTGGCAGCGTTCTTTATTGCTGCCAGCCACTGTTGGCCTTGAGGAATATCTCTGGCAGGTAACCGATGAAACGTTACCTCAGCAGCCTGTGCCTGCTTGTAGTTCGCACATCCAGGTACTGAACACCACACCATGACTAAACTTTACAGTTGTTGTCGAAGAAAAATGAAACAGTTATTTGCTATCTGATGTTCTATGAACGAGTGGCTGGTCCAAGCACTGGTGTGACAATTATATAACATAGTACAAAACAAATGCCACATGAATAATACTGTAAGTATACACAGAAAAATAGACTAAAAAAATAGACTAAAATAGAATAAATTATCAAGAAATTGGTATAATGACAAAGAGGAGTCTTTTTTTTCCATCAACAGTAGCAGCACATTTCAAGACAGCCTGCCTCCATTGTGCAATGGTGGTAAACTACTTATGCTTCCAGTGGTGGCAGTTGGCCCACATACTGGTGGGCTATAATTTTGTTATAAAGCATGGTTCCTATTTCTCACTGAGACAGAAATTGTTCCTTTTATAAATATATGCAGCCTTATCAGAGAAACAGGTGAAGATCAGTGGGAGAGCACACAGCATGGCATAGCCTGGATCTATTGACAATTACTTTGCTCTGCAGAAGGTTGCATATACTAATATTAATACGCATGTGTAACCAATGTGAAACGACTAGCTAGTTAGTGGGGTGCGCGCTAATAGCGTTTCAATCGGTGACATCACTTGGTCTGAGACCTTGAAGTAGTTGTTCCGGCTTTTGTGGAGCGATGGGTAATGATGCTTCAAGGGTGGCTGTTGTCAATGTGTGCTGAGGGTCCCTGGTTCGAGCCCAGGTAGGGGCAAGGAGAGGGATGGAAGCTATACTATTTTACATGTGTAAATTGGAAATGTGTTTTTTGTATTCCCCAACTCTCCCTTAAACACCCTAGGAGAGTTTTTTATTTTATTTTGTATCTTTATTTAACCAGACAAGTCAGTTAAGAACAAATTCTTATTTTCAATGATGACCTTGGAACAGTGGGTTAACTGCCTTGTTCAGGGGCAGAACGACATATTTTGTACCTTGTCAGCTCAGGAATTCAATCTTGCAACCTTTTGATTACTAGTCCAACGCTCTAACCTCTAGTCCCGCCCCAGAGTGGGGTCACAGCCAGGGTCTGCCATTATCAACCGCGACCCTGGGTTGAACTCTCCCTTTAATCCTGTAGACTCTTGTTGACAAGTTATAAATATAATCAGCAGAGAGCCTGATCTTATTTAGGTATGTGCCCAATAAACCATCTACAAATACCTTGATATCTACAGTATAGTGTCCTCTGTGCCTCTGTTGCTACCCACCCCCTCACAATATCCTCCCACGGTTGTGTTCAGTAGAGGGCTCAATCAAAACATGTCAGCATCATATTCCTGGGATAGACATCCATCCAGGCCAACAGACACGTGTTGCATGCTGCCTCTTACTGACTGGGTAGAATAACGGCACCATGGAATGAAGGTTTCTCCTCCCGTTGTTAGCCACTGCTTGGTACTGTCTTATCTGATAGGGGCAGGAATGTACCTGATGATGAAATCTTAGACAACCTTACATTTTTTACTATTTTTATATGAGATTAGAAATAGTGCAAACTAACACTAAACCCAGGTTTCCAGTGTCACCTGCTGGACATTTGCTGAAGAGGAGAGAATTTCAAATCACATTTTCATTGTTAAAATACAACATTTTTATTTAACTTTACCTTGAAATGCTAGCTTATGTGCCAAATTTGTTGGATGCATTTGCTGTTTGTTTTGGTTGTGTTTCAGATTATTTTATGCCCAATATAAATGAATGGTAAATAATGTTACAATATTGTGTCATTTTGGAGTCACTTTTATTGTAAATAAGAATAGAATATGTTTCTAAATAATTTTACATTAATGTGGATGCTACCACGATTATGGATAAAACTGAATTAATCGTGAATAATGATGATTGAGAAAGTTACAGATGCATACAAATTCAAGACATGCTAACCTCTCACCATTATGCCTAATGTTCAAGCACATCTTATTCAACCCCTTTGTTATGGTAAGCCTAAATAGGTTCAAGAGAAAAGGGTGCTTAACAAGTCATATAATAAGTTACGTGGTCTGTGTGCAATAACAGTGTTTAACATATTTTTATCTCTGTACCCCACACATACAACTATCTGTAAGAACCCTCAGTCGAGAAGTGAATTTCAAACAGATTCAACCACAAAGAACAGGGAGGTTTTCCAATGCCTCGCAAAGAAGAGCACCTATTGGTCGATGAGTAAAAATAAAAAAGCAGACATTGAAAATCTCTTTTAGCATGGTGAAGTTATTATAGTTTGGATGGTAAATCAAGTCACTGCAAAGATACAGTCTTCCTTTTTAACTCAGTTGCCACAGAGGAAGGAAACCACTCAGGGATTTCACCATGAGGCCTAGCATTGATGAACCGGCAGTAAGGAAAAGAAAGCTCTGCAGTTGGGCCATCTTTATGTAGGCCCTAACAGTTTTTCACCGTTATTGTTACGGTGCGTGAATGAGGACCCAAAAGCGAATTAACTTAAACAGAGCTTCTTTAATTACCAAACATAGGTAGGCTCAGACGGACCGGCAGATTCCGACAGGACGAGACAAGGTTACAGCAAACATGACGACAGTCTGGTTCAGGCATGAAACACAACAAACAAGAGTCCGACAAAGACAGGAGCAGAAACAGAGAGAGATATAGGGACCTAATCAGAGGGAAAAAGGGAACAGGTGGGAAAAGGGGTGACGAGGTGGTTAGGAGGAGACAAGGCACAGCTGGGGGAAAGAGGGGGAGAAAAGGTAACCTAACAACGACCAGCAGAGGGAGACAGGGTGAAGGGAAAGGACAGAGACAAGACACAACATGACAGTACATGACAGTACCCCCCCACTCACCGAGCGCCTCCTGGCGCACTCGAGGAGGAAACCTGGCGGCAACGGAGGAAATCCTCGATCAGCGCACGGTCCAGCACGTCCCGAGAGGGAACCCAACTCCTCTCATCAGGACCGTACCCCTCCCAATCTACGAGGTACTGGTGACCACGGCCCCGAGGACGCATGTCCAAAATTCTACGGACCCTGTAGATGGGTGCGCCCTCGACAAGGATGGGGGGGGGGGGGGGGAAGACGAGCGGGGGCGCGAAGGACGGGCTTGATGCAGGAGACATGGAAGACCGGGTGGACGCGACGAAGGTATCGCGGAAGAAGAAGTCGAACTGCGACAGGATTAATGACCCGAGAAATACGGAACGGACCAATGAACCGCGGGGTCAACTTGCGAGAAGCCGTCTTAAGGGGAAGGTTCTGAGTGGAGAGCCAAACTCTCTGACCGCGACAATATCTAGGACTCTTAGTTCTACGCTTATTAGCAGCCCTCACAGTCTGCGTCCTATAACGGCAAAGTGCAGACCTGACCCTCTTCCAGGTGCGCTCGCAACGTTGGACAAAAGCCTGAGCGGAGGGGACGCTGGACTCGGCGAACTGAGATGAGAACAGCGGAGGCTGGTACCCGAGGCTACTCTGAAAAGGAGATAGCCCGGTCGCAGACGAAGGAAGCGAGTTGTGGGCGTATTCTGCCCAGGGGAGCTGTTCTGACCAAGACGCAGGGTTGCGAAAAGAAAGACTGCGTAAGATGCGACCAATAGTCTGATTGGCCCGTTCTGCTTGACCGTTAGACTGGGGGTGAAAGCCGGAAGAGAGACTGACGGAAGCCCCAATCAAACGGCAAAACTCCCTCCAAAATTGAGACGTGAATTGCGGACCTCTGTCCGAAACGACGTCTGACGGAAGGCCATGAATTCTGAAAACATTCTCGATGATGATTTGTGCCGTCTCTTTAGCAGAAGGAAGCTTAGCAAGGGGAATGAAATGAGCCGCCTTAGAGAACCTATCGACAACCGTAAGAATAACAGTCTTCCCCGCTGACGAAGGCAGTCCGGTGACAAAATCTAAGGCGATGTGAGACCACGGTCGAGAGGGAATAGGAAGCGGCCTGAGACGGCCGCCAGGAGGAGAGTTACCGGACTTAGTCTGCGCGCAGACCGAACAAGCAGCCACGAAACGACGCGTGTCATGCTCCCGGGTGGGCCACCAAAAACGCTGGCGAATGGAAGCAAGCGTACCCCGAACGCCAGGGTGGCCGGCTAACTTGGCAGAGTGAGCCCACTGAAGAACGGCCAGACGAGTAGGAACGGGAACGAAAAGAAGGTTCCTAGGACAAGCGCGCGGCGACGGAGTGTGAGTGAGCGCTTGCTTTACCTGCCTCTCAATTCCCCAGACAGTCAACCCGACAACACGCCCCTCAGGGAGAATCCCCTCGGGGTCAGTGGAGGCTACTGAAGAACTGAAGAGACGAGACAAAGCATCAGGCTTGGTGTTCTTAGAGCCCGGACGATAAGAAATCACGAACTCGAAACGAGCGAAAAACAGCGCCCAACGCGCCTGACGCGCATTAAGTCGTTTGGCAGAACGGATGTACTCAAGGTTCCTATGGTCAGTCCAAACGACAAAAGGAACGGTCGCCCCCTCCAACCACTGTCGCCATTCGCCTAGGGCTAACCGGATGGCGAGCAGTTCGCGGTTACCCACATCATAGTTACGTTCCGACGGCGACAGGCGATGAGAAAAATACGCGCATGGGTGGACCTTGTCGTCAGAGAGGGAGCGCTGAGAAAGAATGGCTCCCACGCCCACCTCTGACGCGTCAACCTCGACAACGAACTGTCTAGAGACATCAGGTGTAACAAGGATAGGAGCGGATGTAAAACGATTCTTGAGGAGATCAAAAGCTCCCTGGGCGGAAACGGACCACTTAAAGCACGTCTTGACAGAAGTAAGGGCTGTGAGAGGAGCTGCCACCTGACCGAAATTACGGATGAAACGACGATAGAAGTTTGCGAAGCCGAGAAAGCGCTGCAGCTCGACGCGTGACTTAGGGACGGGCCAATCAATGACAGCTTGGACCTTAGCGGGATCCATCTTAATGCCTTCAGCGGAAATAACAGAACCGAGAAATGTGACGGAGGAGGCATGAAAAGTGCACTTCTCAGCCTTCACAAAAAGACAATTCTCTAAAAGGCGCTGGAGGACACGTCGAACGTGCTGAACATGAATCTGGAGTGACGGTGAAAAAAATCAGGATATCGTCAAGGTAAACGAAAACAAAGATGTTCAGCATGTCTCTCAGGACATCATTGACTAATGCCTGAAAGACAGCTGGAGCGTTAGCGAGGCCGAAAGGAAGAACCCGGTATTCAAAGTGCCCTAACGGAGTGTTAAACGCCGTCTTCCACTCGTCCCCCTCCCTGATGCGCACGAGATGGTAAGCGTTACGAAGGTCCAACTTAGTGAAAAACCTGGCTCCCTGCAGGATCTCGAAGGCTGAAGACATAAGAGGAAGCGGATAACGATTCTTCACTGTTATGTCATTCAGCCCTCGATAATCTATGCAGGGGCGCAGAGACCCGTCCTTCTTCTTGACAAAAAAAAACCCCGCTCCGGCGGGAGAGGAGGAGGGGACTATGGTACCGGCGTCAAGAGCTACAGACAAATAATCTTCGAGAGCCTTACGTTCGGGAGCCGACAGAGAGTATTATCTACCCCGGGGGGGGGTGGTTCCCGGAAGGAGATCAATACTACAATCATACGACCGGTGTGGAGGAAGAGAGGTGGCCCTGGACCGACTGAACACCGTGCGCAGATCGTGATATTCCTCCGGCACCCCTGTCAAATCACCAGGCTCCTCCTGTGAAGAAGAGACAGAGGAAACAGGAGGGATAGCAGACATTAAACATTTCACATGACAAGAGACGTTCCAGGAGAGGATAGAATTACTAGACCAATTAATGGAAGGATTATGACAAACTAGCCAGGGATGGCCCAAAACAACAGGTGTAAAAGGTGAACGAAAAATTAAAAAAGAAATGGTTTCGCTATGATTACCAGAAACAGTGAGGGTTAAAGGTAGCGTCTCACGCTGAATCCTGGGGAGAGGACTACCATCCAGGGCGAACAAGGCCGTGGACTCCTTTAACTGTCTGAGAGGAATGTCATGTTCCCGAGCCCAGGTCTCGTCCATAAAACAGCCCTCCGCCCCAGAGTCTATTAAGGCACTGCAGGAAGCTGACGAACCGGTCCAGCGTAGATGGACCGACAAGGTAGTGCAGGATCTTGAAGGAGAGACAGGAGTAGTAGCGCTCACCAGTAGCCCTCCGCTTACTGACGAGCTCTGGCCTTTTACTGGACATGAAGTGACAAAATGACCAGCGGAACCGCAATAGAGACAGAGGCGGTTGGTGATTCTCCGTTCCCTCTCCTTAGTCGAGATGCGGATACCTCCCAGCTGCATGGGCTCAGCACCCGAGCCGGCAGAGGAAGATGGTAGTGATGCGGAGAGGGGGGCAACGGAGAACGCGAGCTCCTTTCCACGAGCTCGGTGACGAAGATCAACACGTCGCTCAATGCGAATAGCGAGTTCAATCAAGGAATCCACGCTGGAAGGAACCTCCCGGGAGAGAATCTCATCCTTTACCTCTGCGCGGAGACCCTCCAGAAAACGAGCGAGCAAAGCCGGCTCGTTCCAGCCACTGGAGGCAGCAAGAGTGCGAAACTCAATAGAGTAGTCTGTTATGGATCGATTACCTTGACATAGGGAAGACAGGGCCCTGGAAGCCTCCTCCCCAAAAACAGATCGATCAAAAACCCGTATCATCTCCTCCTTAAAGTCCTGATACTGGTTAGGACACTCAGCCCTTGCCTCCCAGATTGCCGTGCCCCACTCACGAGCCCGTCCAATAAGGAGAGATATGACGTAGGCGACACGAGCAGTGCTCCTGGAGTAAGTGTTGGGCTGGAGAGAAAACACAATATCACACTGGGTGAGGAACGAGCGGCATTCAGTGGGCTCCCCAGAGTAACACGGCGGGTTATTGATTCTGGGCTCCGGAGATTCGAAAGCCCTGGAAGTGGCCGGTGGATCGAGGCGGAGATGGTGAACCTGTTCTGTGAGGTTGGAGACTTGGGTGGCCAGGGTCTCAACGGCATGTCGAGCAGCAGACACTTCCTGCTCGTGTCTGCCTAGCATCGCTCCCTGGATCCCGACGGCTGAGTGGAGAGGATCCGAAGTCGCTGGGTCCATTCTTGGTCGGATTCTTCTGTTACGGTGCGTGAATGAGGACCCAAAAGCGAATTAACTTAAACAGAGCTTCTTTAATTACCAAACATAGGTAGGCTCAGACGGACCGGCAGATTCCGACAGGACAAGACAAGGTTACAGCAAACATGACGACAGTCTGGTTCAGGCATGAAACACAACAAACAAGAATCCGACAAAGACAGGAGCAGAAACAGAGAGAGATATAGGGACCTAATCAGAGGGAAAAAGGGAACAGGTGGGAAAAGGGGTGACGAGGTGGTTAGGAGGAGACAAGGCACAGCTGGGGGAAAGAGGGGGAGAAAAGGTAACCTAACAACGACCAGCAGAGGGAGACAGGGTGAAGGGAAAGGACAGAGACAAGACACAACATGACAGTACATGACAGTACCCCCCACTCACCGAGCGCCTCCTGGCGCACTCGAGGAGGAAACCTGGCGGCAACGGAGGAAATCCTCGATCAGCGCACGGTCCAGCACGTCCCGAGAGGGAACCCAACTCCTCTCCTCAGGACCGTACCCCTCCCAATCTACGAGGTACTGGTGACCACGGCCCCGAGGACGCATGTCCAAAATTCTACGGACCCTGTAGATGGGTGCGCCCTCGACAAGGATGGGGGGGGGGGGGGGAAGACGAGCGGGGGCGCGAAGGACGGGCTTGATGCAGGAGACATGGAAGACCGGGTGGACGCGACGAAGGTATCGCGGAAGAAGAAGTCGAACTGCGACAGGATTAATGACCCGAGAAATACGGAACGGACCAATGAACCGCGGGGTCAACTTGCGAGAAGCCGTCTTAAGGGGAAGGTTCTGAGTGGAGAGCCAAACTCTCTGACCGCGACAATATCTAGGACTCTTAGTTCTACGCTTATTAGCAGCCCTCACAGTCTGCGTCCTATAACGGCAAAGTGCAGACCTGACCCTCTTCCAGGTGCGCTCGCAACGTTGGACAAAAGCCTGAGCGGAGGGGACGCTGGACTCGGCGAACTGAGATGAGAACAGCGGAGGCTGGTACCCGAGGCTACTCTGAAAAGGAGATAGCCCGGTCGCAGACGAAGGAAGCGAGTTGTGGGCGTATTCTGCCCAGGGGAGCTGTTCTGACCAAGACGCAGGGTTGCGAAAAGAAAGACTGCGTAAGATGCGACCAATAGTCTGATTGGCCCGTTCTGCTTGACCGTTAGACTGGGGGTGAAAGCCGGAAGAGAGACTGACGGAAGCCCCAATCAAACGGCAAAACTCCCTCCAAAATTGAGACGTGAATTGCGGACCTCTGTCCGAAACGACGTCTGACGGAAGGCCATGAATTCTGAAAACATTCTCGATTATGATTTGTGCCGTCTCTTTAGCAGAAGGAAGCTTAGCAAGGGGAATGAAATGAGCCGCCTTAGAGAACCTATCGACAACCGTAAGAATAACAGTCTTCCCCGCTGACGAAGGCAGTCCGGTGACAAAATCTAAGGCGATGTGAGACCACGGTCGAGAGGGAATAGGAAGCGGCCTGAGACGGCCGCCAGGAGGAGAGTTACCGGACTTAGTCTGCGCGCAGACCGAACAAGCAGCCACGAAACGACGCGTGTCATGCTCCCGGGTGGGCCACCAAAAACGCTGGCGAATGGAAGCAAGCGTACCCCGAACGCCAGGGTGGCCGGCTAACTTGGCAGAGTGAGCCCACTGAAGAACGGCCAGACGAGTAGGAACGGGAACGAAAAGAAGGTTCCTAGGACAAGCGCGCGGCGACGGAGTGTGAGTGAGCGCTTGCTTTACCTGCCTCTCAATTCCCCAGACAGTCAACCCGACAACACGCCCCTCAGGGAGAATCCCCTCGGGGTCAGTGGAGGCTACTGAAGAACTGAAGAGACGAGACAAAGCATCAGGCTTGGTGTTCTTAGAGCCCGGACGATAAGAAATCACGAACTCGAAACGAGCGAAAAACAGCGCCCAACGCGCCTGACGCGCATTAAGTCGTTTGGCAGAACGGATGTACTCAAGGTTCCTATGGTCAGTCCAAACGACAAAAGGAACGGTCGCCCCCTCCAACCACTGTCGCCATTCGCCTAGGGCTAACCGGATGGCGAGCAGTTCGCGGTTACCCACATCATAGTTACGTTCCGACGGCGACAGGCGATGAGAAAAATACGCGCATGGGTGGACCTTGTCGTCAGAGAGGGAGCGCTGAGAAAGAATGGCTCCCACGCCCACCTCTGACGCGTCAACCTCGACAACGAACTGTCTAGAGACATCAGGTGTAACAAGGATAGGAGCGGATGTAAAACGATTCTTGAGGAGATCAAAAGCTCCCTGGGCGGAAACGGACCACTTAAAGCACGTCTTGACAGAAGTAAGGGCTGTGAGAGGAGCTGCCACCTGACCGAAATTACGGATGAAACGACGATAGAAGTTTGCGAAGCCGAGAAAGCGCTGCAGCTCGACGCGTGACTTAGGGACGGGCCAATCAATGACAGCTTGGACCTTAGCGGGATCCATCTTAATGCCTTCAGCGGAAATAACAGAACCGAGAAATGTGACGGAGGAGGCATGAAAAGTGCACTTCTCAGCCTTCACAAAAAGACAATTCTCTAAAAGGCGCTGGAGGACACGTCGAACGTGCTGAACATGAATCTGGAGTGACGGTGAAAAAATCAGGATATCGTCAAGGTAAACGAAAACAAAGATGTTCAGCATGTCTCTCAGGACATCATTGACTAATGCCTGAAAGACAGCTGGAGCGTTAGCGAGGCCGAAAGGAAGAACCCGGTATTCAAAGTGCCCTAACGGAGTGTTAAACGCCGTCTTCCACTCGTCCCCCTCCCTGATGCGCACGAGATGGTAAGCGTTACGAAGGTCCAACTTAGTGAAAAACCTGGCTCCCTGCAGGATCTCGAAGGCTGAAGACATAAGAGGAAGCGGATAACGATTCTTCACTGTTATGTCATTCAGCCCTCGATAATCTATGCAGGGGCGCAGAGACCCGTCCTTCTTCTTGACAAAAAAAAACCCCGCTCCGGCGGGAGAGGAGGAGGGGACTATGGTACCGGCGTCAAGAGCTACAGACAAATAATCTTCGAGAGCCTTACGTTCGGGAGCCGACAGAGAGTATAGTCTACCCCGGGGGGGGGGGTGGTTCCCGGAAGGAGATCAATACTACAATCATACGACCGGTGTGGAGGAAGAGAGGTGGCCCTGGACCGACTGAACACCGTGCGCAGATCGTGATATTCCTCCGGCACCCCTGTCAAATCACCAGGCTCCTCCTGTGAAGAAGAGACAGAGGAAACAGGAGGGATAGCAGACATTAAACATTTCACATGACAAGAGACGTTCCAGGAGAGGATAGAATTACTAGACCAATTAATGGAAGGATTATGACAAATTAGCCAGGGATGGCCCAAAACAACAGGTGTAAAAGGTGAACGAAAAATTAAAAAAGAAATGGTTTCGCTATGATTACCAGAAACAGTGAGGGTTAAAGGTAGCGTCTCACGCTGAATCCTGGGGAGAGGACTACCATCCAGGGCGAACAAGGCCGTGGACTCCTTTAACTGTCTGAGAGGAATGTCATGTTCCCGAGCCCAGGTCTCGTCCATAAAACAGCCCTCCGCCCCAGAGTCTATTAAGGCACTGCAGGAAGCTGACGAACCGGTCCAGCGTAGATGGACCGACAAGGTAGTGCAGGATCTTGAAGGAGAGACAGGAGTAGTAGCGCTCACCAGTAGCCCTCCGCTTACTGACGAGCTCTGGCCTTTTACTGGACATGAAGTGACAAAATGACCAGCGGAACCGCAATAGAGACAGAGGCGGTTGGTGATTCTCCGTTCCCTCTCCTTAGTCGAGATGCGGATACCTCCCAGCTGCATGGGCTCAGCACCCGAGCCGGCAGAGGAAGATGGTAGTGATGCGGAGAGGGGGGCAACGGAGAACGCGAGCTCCTTTCCACGAGCTCGGTGACGAAGATCAACACGTCGCTCAATGCGAATAGCGAGTTCAATCAAGGAATCCACGCTGGAAGGAACCTCCCGGGAGAGAATCTCATCCTTTACCTCTGCGCGGAGACCCTCCAGAAAACGAGCGAGCAAAGCCGGCTCGTTCCAGCCACTGGAGGCAGCAAGAGTGCGAAACTCAATAGAGTAGTCTGTTATGGATCGATTACCTTGACATAGGGAAGACAGGGCCCTGGAAGCCTCCTCCCCAAAAACAGATCGATCAAAAACCCGTATCATCTCCTCCTTAAAGTCCTGATACTGGTTAGGACACTCAGCCCTTGCCTCCCAGATTGCCGTGCCCCACTCACGAGCCCGTCCAATAAGGAGAGATATGACGTAGGCGACACGAGCAGTGCTCCTGGAGTAAGTGTTGGGCTGGAGAGAAAACACAATATCACACTGGGTGAGGAACGAGCGGCATTCAGTGGGCTCCCCAGAGTAACACGGCGGGTTATTGATTCTGGGCTCCGGAGATTCGAAAGCCCTGGAAGTGGCCGGTGGATCGAGGCGGAGATGGTGAACCTGTTCTGTGAGGTTGGAGACTTGGGTGGCCAGGGTCTCAACGGCATGTCGAGCAGCAGACACTTCCTGCTCGTGTCTGCCTAGCATCGCTCCCTGGATCCCGACGGCTGAGTGGAGAGGATCCGAAGTCGCTGGGTCCATTCTTGGTCGGATTCTTCTGTTACGGTGCGTGAATGAGGACCCAAAAGCGAATTAACTTAAACAGAGCTTCTTTAATTACCAAACATAGGTAGGCTCAGACGGACCGGCAGATTCCGACAGGACAAGACAAGGTTACAGCAAACATGACGACAGTCTGGTTCAGGCATGAAACACAACAAACAAGAATCCGACAAAGACAGGAGCAGAAACAGAGAGAGATATAGGGACCTAATCAGAGGGAAAAAGGGAACAGGTGGGAAAAGGGGTGACGAGGTGGTTAGGAGGAGACAAGGCACAGCTGGGGGAAAGAGGGGGAGAAAAGGTAACCTAACAACGACCAGCAGAGGGAGACAGGGTGAAGGGAAAGGACAGAGACAAGACACAACATGACAGTACATGACAGTTATAGTGTAATTAATGTATTGTTTAGTGTTGTGTTGTTTTGTTTTGTGTAGTGGCTTTGCTGGCATGCATCTAAAAAAATGGGGGAAGTTTTCCCCACCAACATTTACATGCTAAAATTGCCACTGGTGGGAGGACAGATTGGGCCCTTCATGACCAGGGTTTTCGATTATGGGCTTCCAAAAATGTTCCTTATAAACTTTTTGCTGATGATTACTCAGTGTTTTTTGAATTATTTATATTCAGTTACAGTTGTCAAGTTATATGTAGAAATATGGATTGATACAATATACAATTAAAAAAAGCTGGTGTCAGATTGACTAAGCATCTGCAGGGGTACTAAGTTTGCAGTGGTTATAATGAAGAAGAGATAACCAATAAAGCTGAAATCCGCTAAGGGGGAAACAGTGCCACTGTTTGCCCGAGCACCTTTGGTATTGTTTTTGTTTTGTTGCTGAAATGGAGGAGAGGAGCGTCCAGCAGTGTGGTAAAAAAAAGTTGCAGTACATATTCTGCTGTTCTATCACGTGTGCAATGATGTCTGAGGGACAAAAAAACTATGTTCATTGTTTGTTGATATCATATCTCAAACGGACTTGTTAGTTTCACCAACTACAGATTTCAGCTCAAAAAATGGAAGAACTTACAGTAACATAAATGTTCAGAGATTGATGATACATTGGTTTAAAGTGATAATAATGATAATGTCATGTTGTTTGCTTAAAGTTGCTCTGAAAATAACACATGTAAGCTTTGCATATACTATAGGTGCGATCTCTTGGTAGATCTGGCATGTGATTTAGGGCTGTATTCCGACCTGATAGACATACTGGTGTATCAGCCATTGCTTTAACAAGACCTTCCTGGGATCAGTGAAGTTCTACTACAACTACTTCTACACTAATATTGAGTCTGAATATGGCCTTCAATCACTTACATTGGAAATGTACAATATTGAATGATATTGATGGATGTAATAATAATTGTATCTGATTATAAGTATGCTACACTTGGTCATCCATTAATGTACATCTCAAGTGTTTTGAGCAGTGAGGGAGGTTTGGACTCAGGGAGGTTTTCTAATGCCTCGCAAAGAAGGGCACCTATCAGTAGAATATCATTGAATATCCCTTTGAGCATGGTGAAGTTATTAATTACACTTTGGATGGTGTATCAATACACCCAGTTACTACAAATATACAGGTGTCCTTCCTAACTCAGTTGCTGGAGAGGAAAGATCCCACTCAGTGATTTCATCATAAGGTCAATGGTCATTTAAAAACAGTTAGTTTAATGTCTGTGATAAAATAAATATGAGGATGGATAAACAACATTGTAGTTACTCCACAATAGTAACCTAATTGACAGAGTGAACAGAAGGAAGCCTGTACAGAATACAAATATTACAAAGCATGTATCCTGTTTGCCAGCGGCGGTTGTAGCTTGTATGGCTCCCTTGGCGAACCCCCCCCCCCTTCAGCCCCCACGTCGTCTGGTCGTCCAGACCGGAAGATCTGGGCAGTAACTTAGGCAGATGTTAATAACGCACATACATACTTACGAAATATATAATTACATTTCTTCCCAAATGAGCGGCGTTGTGGCACTAAATGATGGTTGTATGGGGAACTTGATTATGGCTCTATCACCTCCTAAGTGTCAAATGAAAATGAAATGTTTATCAATAAAAGCATAAACAAAAGATATAAAAAATATAGTTATCACACCATAATCATCTAAATGGATTATACTCTACAGTAGTTCTTCCTTTAAAAGTTGCGAGCTTACACCGTGGGACTTAGAAGTACCCAGCATCACTGCTTCATTGCTCCAGACCACCGCAAGGGGGAGTTAGAGCACTCATTATGCATTTAGGTCCCAAGGTTTTTTTATGACCAATCATATCGAGTGGTTCCAATGACAAATTTGACGCAAGCCACCCATCCCTGGTGGCTTTCTTCAGCAAAGATAGTTGACAAACCAATACGGTGGAAGCAAAAGTAAGTAGTTATAACGTCAAAACGAGTCAAGCTAAAAATATACAATTGAGAGGAATATGTTAGTTAAATAGCGATTTTTGTAAATGAACTTACTGACAAACAAATATGCACAATCGTTTTTCTCTATATTAAACCTCTTGAAACTACCCCTCCCGGATCCGGGAGAATTGTCATCAACTACACTAATTAGCATAACGCAACGGACAAAACATTTTACTAGACAATATTTATGAAATCACAAGTGAAATATAGTGAAACACAGTTTAGCCAAAGCAAGACAAGCAATTCTGTAAGTTTATCGATAGCCTAGCATAGCATTATGTCCAGCTAGCAGCAGGAAGCTTGGTCACGAAAATCAGAAAAGCAATCAAATTAAATTGTTTACCTTTGATGAGCTTCGAATGTTTTCACTCACGAGACTCCCAGTTAGACAGCAAATGTTCCTTTCGTTCCATAAAGATTATTTTTATAGCCAAAATACCTCCGTTTCTTGTCCACGTTTTGTTGAGAAATCCACCGGAAATTGCGGTCACGACAACCCTGAAAAAAACTCCAAATTAGATCCATAATATTGACAGAAACATGGCAAACGTTTTTTATAATCAATCCTCAAGGTTGTTTTTCAAATATCTATTCGATAATATATCAACCGGGACAATTGGCTTTTCAGTAGGAGCGAGAGGAACAATGGCCGCCTTTGTCTATTACGCACAAATCACTCTGAGAGCCACCACCTGACCACTGACGCAATGTTGTCGTTCACACTCAGTTTTCAAAAGAAAGCCTGAAACTATGTCTAGTGGCTTTAGACACATTAGGGAAGCCATAGAAAAAGGAATCTGGTTGATATCCCTTTCAATGGGCAATAGGGATGCATAGGAACACAGGGGTTTCAAAATAAGACTCACTTCCTGATTGGATTTTTCTCAGGCTTTCGCCTGCAATATCAGTTCTGTTATACTCAGACAATATTTTGACAGTTTTGGAAACTTTAGAGAATTTTCTATCCTAAGCTGTCAATTATATGCATATTCTAGCATCTGGTCCTGAGAAATAGCATGTTTACTTTGGGAACGTTATTTTTCCAAAAATAGCCTTAAGAGGTTTTAACCTCTCTGGGATATGTGGGATGATAGCGTCCCACCTGGCCAAAAGCCAGGGGAAATGCAGAGCGCCAAATTCAAATAAATTACTATAAAAATCCAACTTTCATTAAATCACACATGCAAGATGGCAAATTAAAGCTACACTTGTTGTGAATCCAGCCAACATGTCAGATTTCAAAAAGGCTTTTCGGCGAAAGCAAATGATGCTATTATCTGAGGATTGCACCATAGTAAACAAAGAGAGAAAAGCATATTTCAACCCTGCAGGCGCGACGCAAAACGCAGAAATAAAAATGTAATTCATGCCTTACCTTTGACGAGCTTCTTTTGTTGGCACTCCAATATGTCCCATAAACATCACAAATGGTTCTTTTGTTCGATTAATTCCGTCGATATATATCCAAAATGTCCATTTATTTGGCGCGTTTGATCCAGAAAAACACTGGTTCCAACTTGCGCAACGTGACTACAAAATATCTCAAAAGTTACCTGTAAACTTTGCCAAAACATTTCAAACTACTTTTGTAATACAACTTTAGGTATTTTTTAACATAAATATTCGATAAAATTGAAGACGTGATGATCTCTGTTCAATACAGGAGGAAAACAAACTGTAGCATGCTTTCTGGTCACGCGCCTCTATCTAACAGTACACTTCAAGTTACCCTCGTTCAAGATGGCCGTACTTCTTCATTACACAAAGGAAAAACCTCAACAAATTTCTAAAGACTGGTGACATCCAGTGGAAGCGGTGGGAACTGCAAGAATGTCACTTAGAAATCTGGATTCCCAATGAAAGCCCATTATTGAGAAACGAAGGGGTTTCGCCTGCTAAATAAGTTCTGTTATACTCACAGATGTGATTAAAACAGTTTTAGAAACTTCAGAGTGTTTTCTATCCAAATTTACTACTAACATGCATATATTATATTTTGGGGATGAGTAGCAGGCAGTTGAATTTGGGCATACATTTCATCCGGACATGAAAATACTGCCCCTTTACAAAGAAGTTAACAAGTTACCTTACTAGCTAACATTATCCAGCTAGCTAGTTTTATGACATGAGTATGCGTTTGTTGTTCAATGTTTTTGGGACTCCTGAGAAAACCAGCAAACCAGGCTGTCATCTTGTGAAACAGTGGATGTAAAGAATCTAGCTAGCTTAAGCATTTACTGCAAATTGAATGTACTGTGTTAGCTTGCCTTGCTTATATTTGCCATGCAATGCAGCTGAAGTAACATAGCTAACTATTTATTTGCTTATTGTGTAGTGGAGGATGACAACAACTGTATGCCTATGGATGTGTAGCCGATCTGTGTATGGACCCTAAAACTTTTGGTATGAACATTAGTTCAGAACCTATCTACGAAACTCAACTATCACAGTTGTTGAATCGACTGCAGGTCTGAATGGCAATAATGAAGACTATGGATTGAGTAGAATGTAATAACTTTTTGTGCAAAGGATGCAAGTCCTATATACATATACTGTTGTTATTACCACGCATGAGATCCACACATTGTAGCCTGTACATTGAATATATTCACTGATCATGTACTCTTCCTTGGCAAATAAAGGTGTGGTTCACGTATGAATCGCTGAGACGTTCTTTTTCAGTCATTTCAAAGTCCATTTATTGAATTTGGGGCGGCAGCATAGCCTAGTTGTTAGAGAGTTGGACTAGTAACCGAAAGGTTGCAAGATTGAATCCCCGAGCTGACAAGGTACAAATCTGTTGTTCTGCCCCTGAACAAGAGCTAACCCACTGTTCCTAGGCTATCATTGAAAATACGAATTTGTTCTTAACTGACATGCCTAGTTAAATAAAAGGTAAAATAAAAATAAATAAAAAATGAGGCAGTGTCTGCATGTATGTATTTATTACAATTATACACTTCAACAGTGTTTACCACTCCTGCACCTGGGACATCAATGATTACACATTGTAACTATGCAATAGGCTAGAAACATGATTTAAGTAAAGGCTGATTTGTAATTCATATATACAGAAAACACAGTACACTACTGTACACCTATGCATATCTAACTCCCTTCATCTGCATTAATCTGAGGACACAGGATAGGTGTAGTATTCCAATGAGATACCTAATTTCAACCAGTGAAACGCTTAATGTGAAACGCTTAATTGAAAGTTCATTATCCAGGTGTTATAAACAAATAAAACATGCATTATACATTTTATAACTGTAATATTATATTATAAATACAAGTTCAATCAGTACTTCAATGCACAGATCGTGTGCATTATAAAAAAATAGGAAGAAAGAGGTGGGGAGTGGGGTGTAGAAGACAGAAAAAGAAAGAGGTCAAACAAAGAAGCAGGGAAGACAGCATATGATTAATGAATTAGTCCTACCCTAATATTCTCTCAGTTCATTCTGCCGACCATCACGTTGTACAGCGTCATATTTTCCGTTCCATCCTAACAGAAACCCAGATTGGTTTTTGTTTTTCATGGAATAGAAACACCATAATATTAATCAAGCATGTACCAGTCAAAAGTTGGACAGACCTACTCATTCCAGAATTTTTCTTTATTTTTACTATTTTCTACATTGTAGAATAACTATGAAATAACACACATGGTTTCGTTTTTTATTTTTCTCAGAATAGAAACATAATATTAATCAAAGTAATTAAGGCACATTTCTTAAAATCAATCCCATATACTATGTTATTACAAAAAAGGTTTTAAATTCTCTGGTAATGCCAACATGGAATGCTTCTCAAAGATGCCCTCTGGTGGTCAAACCAGCAATATCTTGCATTAACAGAAAAAATGGCTGACAATTAGATAATGTGCCACAGAATGCTGCAGCAGCCCGCAAGGTGTGATTCAGTATGATGCAACTTTTAAAGGAGCAACCACTCCGTTCAAGGTCTTGGCAAAATGACCCTATCATGGCATTGTCTCATGTCATATCTAGGGCGTTCCTAATTTGCGGTGTGTTGCTTAGGGCACTATCCTAAATTGATAACTACATGATAAGTCTACAGCTGTAAGGCACCAGCTTCGGGCAGTCTACAGGGATGACCTACGGACCTCTGGGAGAAACTGGTGAGTACTGTAGCTGTAGAGTCAAAAGGCCTAAGAGTAACTTCTCAACTTTACTAAGGCTGTTATTTTGTTCGGCCCATTAAGTGATCCGAGCATAAATGCTCATTAAATGTTCCGTTGTGTGTGTGTGTTTGTGCTTTCACAAGCGCACATACATACCAAGGGAAAGAAACCAAGTATCCGGGTAGGCTGCAACCTGTTCCAAATGAGTCTGATGTCATCATATGATTTCCAGGTCAATGCCTGGAGGTCAGTAAGAATTGATGCCAACCTCACGACCTATGTTAAGGGGACTTGTAGTAGTTTTACTAAACATCAATGTGTCTTACACCATTGTAGTGGTGAAGGAGTCTATTTCATAGCTATTTTATCCACGGAGGAGCTAACCTTACTATGGAAGTACTCTCTAAGCACTGAACCAGTCGTACGCAGTGTGATCATGGTGGATCATGGATCATATGACTTCTAATAACTTTCCTCCTGAATGGAGGGTTTTATGTGTGTTGACCATTAGAAGAGTGTTTTGTAGATTCTCTTACACGTGTTGCAATCTGAGTGACTACTAACTCCTCTGTCGCTGTTACCAATAGCATTTTGACTTGTGAGGTCTCTAACCTTCTTACTGATTGTTGCTGTACTGACTGTGCTGGCATTGGTGCTGGTACTCAAGGGGACCAGTTATCCTACCGATTTATTCGGAAATATTATCCTACCGCGAAACATGATTAGAACATTTTACTAGTTGTATTGTAGTTGAACCTACACATGGCAAAGAATGAATATTTTCGCCATTTGTTTTGGGGGTGGAAGTCCACTGGACTTCTTTTACGACCAGTGTGGTACACCTCAGTAATATCTTAGATGTGTTCTAAGATTACCCCTGTCTAGGGGCCTGTCTGCTCCTCACTGTTCTCATAGGGGAGTTTACAACTAGTTTTGTTTAATGCTCTGGAGGCCTCGTATGGTGTTGCACGTAGTCTCGAGCTCCCCCACCAGCCTCGATGAGGCTCATCATGGGTCTGGGCTAGTATCCCCCCCTGAATCTTGGGACTCCCCACCAGTGGTTGGTGTTGGTATCTGAGGCACAAACGAAAAGGTTGTACCCTATGTACGAGTTGTCAGAGGTCGCGTTGTTATGAGAATGGCTGTAAACTTTCAACCAAACCTCCTGGTGTTTGTACTTCAAAATGCTCAGTGGCTGTCGAGGCTTGTCAGTCACCACAGCGTCCGCATGTGGCAACCTCTTCAGTACCTGCGAACTGAGACAAGGACATCTGTCTGTGATATCGCAAAGTGTTTCACCAGTGGGAGTCATCGGGCCAGTTGCGGGACTGACAACATTAGTGTCATTGTAAGGGGTCACAGTCCTCCACAGAGTGGAAAATGTGTCATTGGAAACAGAGTGCACTCTGCGCTTCGACGCTTTTATATCTGAGACAGCCGCAGCGCTTGCGTAAGTGTCCGAAGCGCAAGAGAAGTTCATCTCAACTACAGTATTGCACGACTTCAAGGTAGTGGGAAGTTGCTCAATCAAAGAGACTGCTGGCTCAAAATCATGAAAATAATGGTCAGTCAGGTTTGCTGATGGGATGTGTCGAGATATCGTAATGCCAGGAGTGTACAAAGCTGTCATCAAGGCAAAGGGTGGCTATTTGAAGAATCTCAAATATAAAATATATTTTGATTTGTTTAACTTCTTGATGCACCCATCCCGTTACTTGGATAATTTTCAACAACATCCGCTGAATTGCAAAGCGCCCAATTCAAATTAAATTACTAAAAATATAAATATAAAGTGCAATATAGCAAAACACAGCTTAGCTTGTTAATACCTGTTGATGCCAGGAGTTCCTCTAGAGGAACACCCCCCCCCCCCCCCCCCCCCCCCGTTCAGCTCAAACCGTGGCGCATGGAACGCAAAAATATTCTTAGAAATATTTAACCTCCACACATTAACAAGTCCAATAGCTCAAATGAAAGATAAACACCTTGTTCATCTACCCAGCATGTCAGATTTTTTAAATGTTTTACGGCGAAAACACACCACACATTTATATTAGACCACCACCGAAACCAAGACAAGTGGCAGCCATTTTGTCCCAGAAAATATAAAATTATAAAAGCAGGATTAAAAAATAAATCGCTCACTAACCTTTTGAAAATCTTCATCAGATGACAGTGATAGGACATGTTACACAGTACATTTTTTTTTTTTTCAATAATATGCCATACATATCCATAAATGTCCATTTACAATGTACTCATGTTCAGAAATTACTCAAAAATGCCCGCAGGAAATCTAGGTAGCTCGGCAAGATAACGTAAATAGACATCATAAACTTTGGCTAAATATACATGTTCTACATATAGTTAGAAAGATACACTGCTTCTTTATGCAACCGCTGTGTTAGATTTATTTTTAACGTTACAGAAATCGCACACTATTCCATATGCTGAGACAGCGCTCAGTTCCAAGCTACATTTCCACGTAATGTTGGAGTCAACAGAAACACAGATTTAAGCATAAATATTCCCTTACCTTCGATGGTCTTCGTTCAGAATGTTCTGGAAGGGTTCATACTTACCCAATACATCGTTTGGTTTCAAGTCTTGCGTCTTTGTATTAGCTACTGCTAATAACATCAGCTGAAATGCACCCAAAACGTCCTCCGGTCCGGAAACGTTGCGCATCAAAACTTCAAAATTACATATTATATGTCGACTAAACAGGTCAAACTAAGTGCAGAAGCAAGCTTTATGATGTTTTTAACACACAAAACAAATTTCAATTCAACCGGGCATCGTTTGCTCTTCCCAGGAGTGCTGGAACAAAGGAATGGCTGTGACCAATTCGCGCCCTAACGCACAGGTTTTTTTCTCGCGACACTTACTCCAATCACTCCTATAGGGCCAATTCTCGCGCGATTTGAACGATTGAACGCTCTAAAGAAAGAGGACATCTAGTGGAAGAGATGGAAAGTGTCCCCAGATCCATAAGTGGTCGGGAAGGGTGGGGGCCATGACGTCAAAGTTGCTCCAACTTTCATGGCCACAAAAACTAGTTTGGAAGAATGCATGCCCTGTGAGTTCTGCTATACTTACAGACATAATTCCAACGGTTTTAGAAGCTTTAGAGTGTTTTCTATCCAATAATAATTATTATATGCATATATTAGCAATTTTTGATAATTTTTTTTTCAGTTTACTAGGGGTACCCAATTTCTCCAAAGGGGGCGTAAATCTGCCATGCCCTCAAATTAAGCCACCTCGCGTGTCAGATTTCAAAAAAAGCTTTTCGGCGAAAGCATACCAAGCGTTTATGTAAGGACATCTCTCTCAGTAGACAAAACAGAAAAGCAAGAAAATGAATCGCTTACCTTTGATGATCTTTGGATGTTTGCACTCACGAGACTCCCAGTTAGACAATAAATGTTCCTTTTGTTCCATAAAGATTATTTTATATCCAAAATACCTGGTTGGCGCGTCATGTTCAGAAATCCACAGGCTCGAGCGGTCAAGACTAGGCAGACAAAAATTCCAAATAGTATCCGTACAGTTCGTAGAAACATGTCAAACGTTTTTTATAATCCATCCTCCGGTTGTTTTTACAATATATAAACTTTTGACCGGTAGTGTATAAACACAACATGTAAAGTGTTGCTCCCATGTTTCATGAGCTGAATATAATATCCCAGAAATGTTATACATGCACAAAAAGCTTATTTCTCACGAATTTTGTGAACAAATTTGTTCACATCCCTGTTAGTGAGCATTTATCCTTTGCCAAGATATTCCATCCACCTTACACCTGTGGCATATCAAGAAGCTGATTAAACAGCATGATCATTGCACAGGTGCACCTTGTGCAGGGGATAATAAAAGGCCACTCTAAAATGTGCAATTTTGTCACACAACACAATGCCACAGATGTCTCAAGTTTTGAGCGAGTGTGCAATTGGCATGCTGACTGCAGTATTTGATGTTAATTTCTCTACCAACATCGTTTTAGAGAACTTGGCAGTACGTCTAATTGGCCTCACAACTGCAGACCACGACCTCCACATCAGGTTTCTTCACCTGCAGGAATTTATGAGACCAGCCACGTGGACAGCTGTGGGTTTGCGCAACTGAATAATTTGAATGCTCACATGTTCCAGAATGCATATTTAGATAATATATATATGTTTTTTAATTTCAAATGCCTGAGTGAGTGACATGCGACATACGCCTAGCTTCTTGGAACGGGTCACATCAAAGCTGGGACCCGAGAGACCAAAAAAGAGCTTCTATCTCAAGGCCATCAGACTGTTAAATAGCCATCAATAGCACGTTAGAGGCTGCTGCCTTAACACATAGACTTGAAATCACTGGCCACTAAAAGGAACACTAATCACTTTAATCATGTTTACATATTTTGCATTAGTCATCTCACATGTATATACTGTATTCTATTCTATTCTACTCTATCTTAGTCTCTGCCGCTCTGACATTGCTCGTCCATATATTTGTATATTCTTAATTCCATACCTTTAATTAAATTTGTATGTATTAAGTATGTTGTATAACTATTAGATATTACTAGTTAAATATTACTACACTGTCAAAGCTGGAAACACAAGCATTTCGCTACACCCGCAATAACATCGCCTGTCCGACACCTGTCCGGCGCCTCTGCCGGAGCCTCCCGCCTGTCCGGCGCCGCTGCCGGAGCCTCCCGCCTGTCCGGCGCCTCTGCCGGAGCCTCCCGCCTGTCCGGCGCCGCTGCCGGAGCCTCCCGCCTGTCCGGCGCCTCTGCCGGAGCCTCCCGCCTGTCCGGCGCCGCTGCCGGAGCCTCCCGCCTGTCCGGCGCCTCTGCCGGAGCCTCCCGCCTGTCCGGCGCCTCTGCCGGAGCCTCCCGCCTGTCCGGCGCCTCTGCCGGAGCCTCCCGCCTGTCCGGCGCCGCTGCCGGAGCCTCCCGCCTGTCCGGCGCCGCTGCCGGAGCCTCCCGCCTGTCCGGCGCCGCTGCCGGAGTCTCCCGCCTCTCCGGCGCTACCAGGGCCTTCCTCTTCTCCAGCGTTGCCGGAGCTTCCCGTCTGCCCAGCGCCAGCTGAGCTTCCCGTCTGCCCAGCGCCAGCTGAGCCTCCCGTCTGCCCAGCGCCAGCTGAGCCTCCCGTCTGCCCAGCGCCGCCAGCGCCGCCCGTCTGCCCAGCGCCGCCAGCGCCGCCCGTCTGCCCAGCGCCGCCAGCGCCGCCCGTCTGCCAGGAGCCGCCAGCGCCGCCCGTCTGCCAGGAGCCGCCAGCGCCGCCCGTCTGCCAGGAGCCGCCAGTGCGGCCCGTCTGCCAGGAGCCGCCAGTGCCGCCCGTCTGCCAGGGGCCGCCAGTGCCGCCAGTCAGCCAGGGGCCGCCAGTGCCGCCAGTCAGCCAGGGGCCGCCAGTGCCGCCAGTCAGCCAGGGGCCGCCAGTGCCGCCAGTCAGCCAGGGGCCGCCAGTGCCGCCAGTCAGCCAGGGGCCGCCAGTGCCGCCAGTCAGCCAGGGGCCGCCAGTCAGCCAGGGGCCGCCAGTGCCGCCAGTCAGCCAGGGGCCGCCAGTGCCGCCAGTCAGCCAGGGGCCGCCAGTGCCGCCAGTCAGCCAGGGGCCGCCAGTGCCGCCAGTCAGCCAGGGGCCGCCAGTGCCGCCAGTCAGCCAGGGGCCGCCAGTGCCGCCAGTAAGCCAGGGGCCGCCAGTGCCGCCAGTCAGCCAGGGGCCGCCAGTAAGCCAGGGGCCGCCAGTGCCGTCAGTCAGCCAGGGGCCGCCCGAGCAGCTGCCCCTCTGTCCAGAGCAGCTGTCGCCCCTCTGTCCCAAGCTGCTGCCGCCCCTCTGTCCCGAGCAGCTGTCCCTCTGTCCCGAGCAGCTGTCCCTCTGTCCCGAGCAGCTGTCCCTCTGTCCCGAGCAGCTGACCCTCTGTCCCGAGCAGCTGCCCCTCTGTCCCGAGCAGCTATCGCCCCTCTGTCCCGAGCTGCTATCGCCCCTCTGTCCCGAGCTGCTATCGCCCCTCTGTCCCGAGCAGCTGCCCCTCTGTCCCGAGCAGTTGTCCCTCTGTCCCGAGCAGCTGCTTCACCTCTGTCCCGAGCTGCCCCTCTGTCCCGAGCAGCCCCTCTGTCCAGTGGGGTCATTGAGAGGGGTGGCCATGGTGAGTAAGCCAGGGAGGCGGACAATAAGGCGGACTAAGACAATGGTGAAGTGGGGTCCGCGTCCCGCGCCAGAGCCGCCACCGCGGACAGACGCCCACCCAGACCCTCCCCTATAGGTCAAGGTTTTGCGGCCGGAGTCCGCACCTTTGGGGGGGGGGGTACTGTCACGTTCTGACCTCTATTTCTGTTGTTTTGTATTTATTTAGTATGGTCAGGGCGTGAGTTGGGTGGGCAGTCTGTTTGTTTTTCTATGTTTTGGGGCATTTCTATGTTTTCGGCCTAGTATGGTTCTCAATCAGAGGCAGGTGTCATTAGTTGTCTCTGATTGAGAATCATACTTAGGTAGCCTGGGTTTCACTGTGTGTTTGTGGGTGACTGTTCCTGTCACTGTGTTTGTCGTCACAGGAAAGGACTGTTTTGCGTTCTCACATTTCTTGTTTTCGTTAGTTTGTTCATGTGTAGTGATTTATTAAAATATGAATAACCACCACGCTGCGCTTTGGTCCGCTTCTCCTCCTCCTACAGACGAACGCCGTTACAGTGTAAGAGAAATAGCTCAGTTCATCACGTTTGGCTAAGAAAAAAAACGAAAATGCAGTCAACACAACGGCAAACTTTTTTCCAAATTAGCTCCATAATATCGACAGAAACATGGCAAACGTTGTTTAGAATCAATCCTCAAGGTGTTTTTCACAATTCTACTCGATGAAAAATCATTCCTGGCAGTCGGTTTCTCATCAAAGGCAAACGGAAAAATACGGCAGCTGGAGATTACGCAATAATTGCGATGGAGGACACCAAGCGACCACATGGTAGATGTAGTCTCTTATGGTCAATCTTCCAATGATATGCATACAAATACGTCACAATGCTGCAGACACCTTGGGGAAAACGTGAAAAATGTAAGCTGACTCCTAGCTCATCCACAGCCATATAAGGAGTCATTGGCATGCAGGGCTTTCAAAAAATGGGGCACTTCCTGGTTAGATTTTTATCTGGGTTTCGCCTGTAACATCAGTTCTGTGGCACTCACAGACAATATCTTTGCAGTTTTGGAAACGTCAGAGTGTTTTCTTTCCAAAGCTGTCAATTATATGCATAGTCGAGCATCTTTTCGTGACAAAATATCTTGTTTAAAACGGGAACGTTTTTCATCCAAAAATTAAAAGAGCCACCCTATATCGAAGAAGTTAAGCCAGTACATGTCCAGGGCATCTAAAGTTTGCTAGAGAGCATTTGGATGATCCAGAAGAAGATTGGGAGAATGTCATATGGTCAGATGAAACCAAAATATAACTTTTTGGTAAAAACTCAACTCGTCGTGTTTGGAGGACAAAGAATGCTGAGTTGCATCCAAAGAACACCATACCTACTGTGAAGCATGGGGGTGGAAACATGCTGTGGGGCTGTTTTTCTGCAAAGGGACCAGGATGACTGATCCGTGTAAAGGAAAGAATGAATGGGGCCATGTATCGTGAGATTTTGAGTGAAAACCTCCTTCCATCAGCAAGAGCATTGAAGATGAAACGTGGCTGGGTCTTTCAACATGACAATGACCCCAAACACACCGCCCGGGCAACGAAGGAGTGGCTTCGTAAGAAGCATTTCAAGGTCCTGGAGTGGCCTAGCCAGTCTCCAGATCTCAACTCCATAGGAAATATTTGGAGGGAGTTGAAAGTCCGTGTTGCCCAGCAACAGCCCCAAAACATCACTGCTCTAGAGGAGATCTGCATGGAGGAATGGGCCAAAATACCAGCAACAGTGTGTGAAAACCTTGTGAAGACTTACAGAAAACATTTGACCTCTGTCATTGCCAACAAAGGGTATATAACAAAGTATTGAGATAAACTTTTGTTATTGACCAAATACTTATTTTCCACCATAATTTGCAAATAAATTCATTAAAATTCCTACAATGTGATTTTCTGGATTTTTTTTCTTCTCATTTTGTCTGTCATAGTTGAAGTGTACCTATGATGAAAATTACAGGCCTCTCATCTTTTTAAGTGGGAGAACTTGCACAATTGGTGGCTGACTAAATACTTTTTTGCCCCACTGTATATCATAAGACACTAGCTCCCTGGTATACAGAAAATACCTGAGCCCTGAAGCAAGTTTCCAGAAAATTGGAACGGAAAAGTCTTCTGATTAGCACCGAAAGACAGCACCGTGCAGTATTGAAGAGCCCTCACTGCTGCTCGATCATCCTATTTTTCCAACTTAATTGAGGAGACTAAGAACAACCCAAAATGTAGTTTGATACTGTCGCAAAGCTAACTAAAAAGCAGCATTCCCCAAGGGAGGATGGCTTTCACTTCAGCAGTGATAAATTCATGAACTTCTTTGAGGAAAAGATCATGATCATTAGAAAGCAAATTACGGACTCCTCTTTAAATCTGCGATTTCTCCAAAGCTCAGACCTATGATCAAGGGAGATACTCAAGTTTTTTAATACTATACTGTATTTCTAGTCATGGCCTCTAAACCTTCAAGCTGCATACTGGACCCTATTCCAACTAAACTACTGAAAGAGCTACTTCCTGTGCTTGGCCCTCCTAAATTGAACATAATAAAAGTGACAGTAATAAAGCCTCTCTTGAAAAAGCCATACCTTGACCCCAAAAATATTTTAAAAACGATCTGCCTATATCGAATCTCCGATTCCTCTCAATTTTTGGGGAAAAAGCTGTTGCACAGCAACTCACTGCCTTCCTGAAGACAAACAATGTATACAAAATTACTAAGTCTGGTTTTAGACCCCATCATAACACTGAGACTGCACTCGGGAAAGTTGTAAATTACCTTTTAATGGCATCAGACCAAGGCACTGCATCTGTCCTCGCGCTCCTGGACCTTAAAAAAAGATTGCAATTTGCTATTGTAAATGTTAGCAACACCTCTGCCTTTGCAGGATGTGTGAGGGATATGGTCACTAGTGTAACCAGGAGGAGAGGCCTCAATTATTAACACAGTAAATTCTTCAGGCTTAAGCCATGCTTCAGTCAGGCCAATCACATCAAGATTACAATCAGTGATTAGTTAATTGACTATAACTGCCTTGGAAGTGAGAGATCTAACATTAAGTAGCCCTATTTTGAGATGTGAGATATCGCAATCTCTTTCAATAATGACAGGAATGAGGGAGATCTTTATTCCAGTGAGATTGTTAAAGCAAACACCGTCATGTTGAGTTTTGCCCAACCTAGATCGAGGCTCAGACACGGTCTCAATGGGGATAACTGAGCTGACAACACTGACTGTGCCAGTGGCAGACTCCACTAAGCTGTCAGGCTGGCTAACAGCCTGCTGCCTGGCCTGTACCCTATCGCATTGTGGAGCTAGAGGAGTTAGAGCCTTGTCTATGTTCATAGATAAGATGTGAGCACCCCTCCAGCTAGGATGGAGTCCGTCACTCCTCAGCAGGCCAGGCTTGGTCCTGTTTGTGGGTCCCAGAAAAAGGGCCAATTATCTACAAATTCTTTCTTTTGGGAGTGGCAGAAAACAGTTTTCAACCAGCGATTGAGTTGTGAGACTGCTGTAGAGCTCATCACTCCCACTAATTGGGAGGGGGCCAGAGACAATTACACTCGATGCTGGCGCATCTTTCTAGCTAATTTACACACTGAAGCTATGTTGCGTTTGGTGACCTCTGACTGTTTCATCCTAACATCGTTGGTGCCGACATAGATAACAATATCCCTATACTCTCTACACTCTCCAGCTTTAGCCTTAGCCAGCATGTGTATGATAGCTGGATGATACTTTTTAAGTCTAATACTGAGGGTAATGGAGTCGCCAATGACCAGGGTTTTCAAATTGTCAGAGCTAATGGTGGGAGGCTTCGGCGTCTCAGACCCCGTAACGGGTGGAGGAGAAACCAGAGAAGACTCGGCCTCTGACTCAGACTCATTACTTAATGGGGGAAACTGTTTGAAAGTTTCTGTCTGCTGAATGAGCGATACCGGTTCAACATTCCTACAGTATTTCCTTCCAGAAGCCATGAGAAAATTGTCCGGCTGAGGGTACTTCGAGGGGATTTATACTATCTCTGTACTTATTGGTGGCACAGACGCTGTTTCATCCTTTCCTACACTTAAATTACCCTTGCCTAATGATTGCGTCTGAAGTTGGGCTTGCAGCACAGCTATCCTCACCATAAGGTGATCGTTCTCCTGCATATTATGAGTACAGTGACTGCAATTAGAAGGAGATACACAAACTGAGATACCTGTTTTTGTGTGTTCATTACGTAATTTTTGTTATTCTTAAGCCTCGAGGGCTTTATTTTCTGCCGCTGGCTGCCATAATTTAATTGTTAGATTAATTGTTCATTGTTATTTTCATAATCATGTTATGGCTATTTTTGTTACCAGAATTGTGGTTACTTTTATGCTTCTTATAAAACATTATAAAAAAAATCAGCGAAGACAACAGCATCCACTTACAGTAAGAAACTTTATCCAGGTACAGTGGGGTCCACAGTTATTGACACCCTTGATGAAGATGAGCTACACTGACTGTTTAAAATAAATAATTCAAATATTGAGCAACAGTTGTCGGAAGTTTAAGTTTAAGTCAGAAGTTTACATACACTTAGGTTGGAGTCATTAAAACTCATTTGTCAACTACTCCACAAATGTCTTGTTAATAAATTATAGTTTTGGCAAGTCGGTTTGGACATCTACTTTGTGCATGACACAAATACTTTTTCCAACAATTGTTTACAGACAAAATATTTCACTTATAATTCACTGTATCACTGGGTCAGAAGTTTACATACATTAAGTTGACTGTGCCTTTAAACAGCTTTGAGAATTCCAGAAAATGGTGGCATTGCTTTAGAAGTTTCTGATAGGCTAATTGACATCATTTGAGTCAATTGGAGGTGTAACTGTGGATGTATTTCACGGCCTACCTTCAAACTTAGTGCCTGTTTGCTTGACTTCATGGGAACATTTAAAAAAATCAGCCAAGACCTCAAAATAGATGGCATCATGAGGAGGAACATTATGTGGATATATTGAAGCAACATCTCAAGACATCAGTCAGGAAGTCAAAGCTTGGTCGCAAATGGGTCTTCCAAATGGACAATGACCCCAAGAAAACTTCCAAAGTTGTGGCAAAATGCCTTAAAGACAACAAAGTCAAGGTATTGGAGTGGCCATCACAAATCCCTGACCTCAATCCTGAAGAACATTTGTGGGCAGAACTGAAAAAGCGTGTGCGAGCAAGGATGCCTTTAAACCTGACTCAGCTACACCAGCTCTGTCAGGAGGAATGGGCCAAAATTCGCCAAATTTACTGTGGCAAGCTTGTGGAAGGCTACGCGAAATGTTTGACGCAAGTTAAACAATTGTAGGGCAATGCTACCAAATGCTGTACAAGTCATAAATTCAGAGCGTTGTCAGATTGTCAGTTATTAAATTCAGACCGTTTCACTCTCGGAGTGCACACTGGACGTTCGGGCCGAGGAGTAAAGTTGATTTGAGCGTTCTGGCCTTACAAAGGCAGTCAAGCACCCAAGCTATTGTTGGCGAGCTTTCTAGCAACTTTCAGACACAAATGAGACCACTCTGACCATTTTACTCGCCCAAGCAGAGCTGGTTAGGCAGTTGTCGTGTTAACCAGAGCGTTGGTGACTGTGCTGCTGGAAACAATTTAAATACTATTTTTTTGCCGACGTTTACTGACACAGGCCTTATTCAACCGGTGTTGAGCGCTCGTAAATTCATTATTCTGCACTCTGGTACACTCAGACGAGAGTGCTCTGAAATCGGTGTAGATTTACGAAAGCACCCGAATGTCCATTGAGAACACACAATGATTATACCATTTAGCTAAGCTAAGAATGACGGGACTAATCAAGTCAATAAATGTTGGGTAGTTAGATAGCCTATGGTTAATATACTGGCAATTTTGATGTATAACTACTAACGTTAGGTAGCTAGCTAACACACGGTACATACTGCTGTAATGATATGCTATGGGGTTCGTAAGGACAGCGTAGTTAACAAATTGTCAGTCAACATAACGTGTAAGGTAACTTATTTGAAAAGTCATTATTTTATTACATTGAGTGCGGGGACCCTCGCTGCGGGCCCTGGACTGGGGACCCTCGCTGCGGTCCCCGGACTGGGCACCCTCGCTGCGGACTCCGGACTGGGCACCCTCGCTGCGGGCCCCGGACTGGGCACCCTCGCTGCGGGCCCCGGACTGGGCACCCTTGTTGGAGGGCCTGGAGGGCGTCGCTGGAGGCTCTGGACTGGAGGGCGACTCTGGAGGCTCCGGACTGTAGGACGACTCTGGAGGCTCCGGACTGGAGGGCGTCGCTGGAGGCTCCAGACTGGACACCGTCACTGGAGGGAGGACACTCAGAGACAGCCTGGTGCATGGGGCTGCCACAAGGCTGGGGAGACCTACACGAAGCCTGGTCCTTAGAGGCACAGGATGAACCGGGCTGTGGGGGAGCACTGGAGATCTAATGCTTGACAATTGCACCTCTCCACTTGGCTGAATACCCACTTTAGCCCAGCACGGGTGGAGCGCAGGCATAGGACGCACGGAACAGTCCCAGCGCACTGGTGACACAGTGCGCAGAGTCGGCGCAGGATACCCTGGGCCGAAACAGCGCACCGGAGAACAAGCGCGCTGAGCTGCCACAATCTGCCCTGGCTGGATGCCCACTCTCATATGGCACTGAGGGCTGGCATATAGCGCACCGGGTCATGAGTGCGCACTTGAGACACTGCGCTTCACCGTATAACACGGTGCATGACCAGTACCACGCTGTTTCTGGTAATCACGGGGAGTTGGCTCAGGTCTATAGCCTGACTCCGCCAATCTCCCCGTGTGTCCCCCCAAAAAATGTTTTTGGGGGGCTGCCTCTCGTGCATGCTTCGCTGACTTGCCTCATATCGCCGCTTCTCAGCTTTAGCTGCCTCCAGTTCCTCTTTTGGACGGCGATATTCCCCAGCCTGGCTCCAGGGTCCCTTTCCGTCCACTATCTCCTCCCATGTCCAGGAGTCCTGAACTATCTGCTCCTCCATACCATGCTGCTTGGTCCGCTTGTGGTGGGTAGTTCTGTAACGGTTGTCTGATGAAGAAGGATCGGACCAAAGCACAGCGTTGTAAGCGTTCATGATTTTTATTAACACTGAACACTAGAACAAAGTAACAAAGTGAGAAACGAAACTGAAACAGTCCTGTCAGGTGCTGAACACTAAACAGAAAACTACCCACAAAACACAGGTGGGAAAAGGCTACTTAAGTATGGTTCCCAATCAGAGACAACGATAGACAGCTGTCCCTGATTGAGAACCATACCCGGCCAAAACAAAGAAATACCAAATCATAGAAAACTGAACATAGAATGCCCACCCAAATCACACCCTGACCAAACAAAAATAGAGACATAAAAAGCTCTCTAAGGTCAGTGCGTGACACACTGGGCGTTCTTCCATCCAACGGACATGCTCTGTTGACGTATCCTGAAAATGACATCTGCTGCTTTAGATTGAATGGTCACATCTCAGTTATTGTTTTCATATCTACAAACATAAGCTATTTTTTTACTTTCAGAGAGCGAGCTGATCAAGGGGTCAAAAATGTAGTTATTGCCAGATGTTCACTGTCTAAGGAACAGGCCGTGCAAGCTTTATTTCTGGCAAAGGTGTCCATAACCAGAGGTAATTAAACTGTTATGTGTTCGTTTTCTCTCTTCATCTCTGCCTGTCTTGTTGTACATAGAACCTGTCTCACATGGATTAATAAAAAAGAACTTAAGATGTCAGCTGCTAATTTTCAGATTTACACCACATAAACACAGCCATTTTCACTGGACCATCTGTTGCTCTCTGTTGCTGCCAAGTCATAGCCTTGCAATAACCAAGTGGTGAGACACATAACCCTCTATATTTTAATGTTTCAGGTACACTCCGATAGGTGTCTGCGTCACATACAGTATCTTCTATTGACATTATCTTCTATTGTTTGTCCTCGTGTCTGTTTTTCAGCATAAATTACTTTGGAGCCACAGTGAGACCACACACACACACACACAATAGTCTCTCTTCTTCACTTCTTCCCTCTCCCCCTTCTCCCTAAATCCTCTAGGTTATATCAGCTGTTTTGGTGAACCCCTCCCGCATCTGAACTGGCTGACACAGAGGGCACAGCATGATCATAGGTGTGATGTCACTTGGTCGGGTCAACAGGAAGCATTATTAAAGAGATGCTTTACATTGAAATACAGACAGAGATGTAGTAGTCCCAGAGTTAATAATCCAAGGTCAGTTTTGCATTTCCCCTCCTGATGATTATGATGACAATGTGTTAGAATAAAAAAAACAAGGCTTAATCATGCTCTCTCTCTACCCATTTGCGTCTCATCTGCAGGTATGTTTTGATGTGAGAGAGGAAGCCAGTCCCGTCATCGCCACCTCACCCGCTCTTAAGGTAACCTTCGGGCCAACTGGGGGCCCAAGGCTGGTTAGGAGACACCGCAATTGTGATAAACGGAGAGAATATTAGGGTAGCACTGTAATTCATTAATCATATGCTTTCTTCCGCTGTTCTTACCGCTTTCCCTTTCTGTGTTCTACACCTCTCTCCCCACCTCGTCTTTCTTCCTCGATTTCTAATGCACACCATATGTGCATTGAAGTACAGATTGTATTTATAATAATATAATTATCATAATTATAATGCATGTATTATGTATTTATAACACCTGGATAATGAGCTTATTTCAATAAAGTGTTTCACATTCTCCACTGGTTGAAATTAAGTATCTCATTGAAATACTAAACTGTGTCCTCAGATTAATGCAGATGTAGGGAGTTAGATATGCATAGTTTTGTTTTCTGTATATATAAAATACAAATCAGCCTTTCCTTAAACATGTTTTTTGTCTATTGCATAGTTACTATGTGTAATCATTGATGTCCCAGGAGCAGGAGTGGTAAACACTGTTGAAGTGTATAATTGTAATACATACATGCATACACAGCCTCATTCAATCAATGGAGTTTGAAATGACTGAAAAAGAATGTCTCAGATATTCATACCTGAACCACACCTTTATTTGCCAAGGAAGAATACATGATCAGTGAATATATTCAATGTACAGTTTACAATGTGGGAATCTCATGCGTGATAATAACTGCAGTACATGAATATAGGACTTGCATCCTTGGCACAATAAAGTTATTATACTCTACTCTATCCATAGTCTTCATTAATGCCATTCAGACATACAGTTGTTACAACAAATATGATAGCTGAGGTTCATAGATTGGTATGAATATTAGTTCAGAACCTAATGTTTTAGGGTCCATACACAGATCGGCTACATACTGTAGGTAGTTACACATCTATAGGCATACAGTTATTTTTATCCTCCACTACACAATAAGCAAATAAATAGTTAGCTAGCTAATTCGTCATTGGAACCACTCAATATGATTGGTCATATAAAAACCTTGAGACCCAAATGCTTAATGAGTGCTCTATCTCCCCCTTGTGGTTGTCTGGAGCAATGAAGCCATGGCGCTGGGTACCTCTAAGTTCCACGGTGCAAGCTCACAACTTTTAAAGGAGGAACCACTGTACCTGTGTCCAAATGGGTTACCATCAGCAATGCTGAAGGGGGATCCCAACTTTCGATCTTCAGAGCGATCAGATACAGGAATCGACACCATTCTCATCAATAATATCGTTGGCCAAGAGACATTCTGCATTGAGACCAGAGTCAC
Source organism: Oncorhynchus mykiss (assembly GCF_013265735.2). Lineage (NCBI taxonomy): Eukaryota > Metazoa > Chordata > Actinopteri > Salmoniformes > Salmonidae > Oncorhynchus > Oncorhynchus mykiss. The sequence continues at coordinate 39,965,961 of NC_048571.1, forward strand.
AGGTGAGATGCTGATAAAACGGCTGACAGTGGTTCTGTAAACAACCAAGTTTAAAGCAGTTGCGATCCAGTGTTGATCATTAATCACACAAGTATTTGTGGTACGATCTAGATGAGCCCAAGCCTAGCGGTCCTGTGGAGGTAGATGAGAACATACAGGGCACAGTGACCGTCTCCTGGACGCCATCTCCTGATGAGAAGAGGGACGACAGGCTGCATTACCTGGTGTCTAAGCGAGACTCAAGCAAGAGAACATGGCACACAGTGGCAGACCGCATATTTAACAACAAGTTCACAGCCTGTAACATCATGCCTGGCAGAGAGTACCAGTTCTGTGTGCTAAAATTGACATGGGCTCTTCTAAACCCTCTGAATCACTAAAATGGGAAATCACAGGCAAAAGAGGTCTGTTTGTGTCACTCTTCATTGTGAATTCTGAGCCAGTCCTTGCAGTGTCCATGTGCTATGAAAGGCATGAGACTGGTGTAAATTCACAGTTTTCTGCTCAGTTCACAGTTAGAGAGAATAAAGTCTGATTTGATGACCCTATGTCCGGATGACACGTATATGCCCAAATATGGGCATCCGGCCACGACATCCTTGTGGGAAGGTGTCACGTAGTTATGGCCATATAAGTGCATCCTGTTGTCACGTATTAGAGGGTGTGTTATTTGATATCTATATTGCATCTATTCCTTTGAAGTTGTCATGATGATTGATGTGTAGGGACCTGGTTGAACTGGGGGGGATGTGTTTGAACATTTCAAAGAGGATGGCCCCACACCCCACCTATTTTATTGCCCTTGGGGTTGTTGTCTATGAAAAAGGAATGTCCGGGGTTGGGATTGTGTTGGCGGCAGATGCATTATAAACAAGACCCAGAACAACACATGTGGCCCCAGAACACTAAACAAGATTTTAAAAATAAAACCCAGAACATTAAACAGAAAATGATGTCTCAAAGGCCAATTATCGGGGTGCTACGCGTCTCTTGTCACGAACCCAATGATAAAAGGCACTGAGGAAGTTTTATGGGGCCACTGGATGTTTTAAGGGAGTTTTGGATACGAGTGATGGACTTACATGTTCCAACCTGAGGATTCAACTGTGAAGATTTTCACAGACAGTGGTCTCAAACCCCTTTATCATGCAAAACCCGAAAGTTTTTCTCCTGCGTATGAGAGAATGGCTTAAGATACGGCTAGCGCTCTGTCAAATTGAACAGGCCCTGAGTGGTTCAAACCTGCCTGGCTATGCATTGGAAGAGCTTGTGTGCGGGCACAGTGATTTGAAAGCCATAAGGATCTCTTCAATGGTGTATAGCCCCAACTCCAAAGTGACAATTTTAGCATGTGAACAATATGATAGTACCAATGCGACGAAGTCTGTCAGTTCATATGTATTTTCCAAAGCCTGCAAGGATGTACACTTTTTAATGCCAGTGTTTAGCTTTAAATGGATTGATTACCCTGTATTCATAACCCTGATAAATAAGCTGGACAGTCTTTTCTAAAATCGTGAACAATTACAGCGCTGGCCACTTCTATCTTTAAGACAAACCTAAGGTTTACATGCCTGACGTTTGATCTATCCCTGGAGTGAAAACTTACGGATTCTTGACGGAGCGTGTGTGGGATATCCTGCGAGCAAGAGAGTCAGTCTTGACGATGGTGAATTGGAAACTGACGGGTGTATAAACCTGTAGACTGCCCCTTTATCTCTAATAAAGGAATAGTAAAAATGTTTAAATAATTATAGCATGTTTAAAAAGGTCTGTACTAAATATTATGAATTAAATACATTATTTTAAAGAGGTATCTCACCTTTAACGAAGGGGCTCTGTCTTTTAGCTCTATCATCATGCAAGTCCTGGAGAAAAAGGATTTTGTGTGTGCACGGGGGTGTGTGTGTGTGCGTATGTGTGTGTGTTTCAAAACAAAAAGGGGGTGGGGGTGTTTGTCTCTGCATGGGGCATTTGAAACCAAAAAGCTGTGTGAGGCTGTTTAGGATTGTGTGTGCGTTTCTTCAAAAGGGCTTGGCACTTTCGATTGATTAACACACATGCCTTTCAAATGCGTATTTATCTCACCCCCACGGACGTGGGAGGCTAAAAAGTCAAACAACCCCGGCAGAATATATCTTGTCGAGACAACCTCCTACGGTTTAAAACATATGTGTATTTATAATCAGCGCATATACAAAACGGCCCCCCACCCAGGTCTATAAATTTATATCGGACACCCCCCAAACTGCTACCCATGAGGGTGTAGCAAATCAAAAGGAAATACCGGCAGACAGAATATGTCGAGACAACCACCTGTGGTTTTGGGGTCTCTAAACATTCAGAGGTACTCTATGGCCATTTTTTGCATACGGGATGCCGCCCGAAAAAAGGCACCCCCGCTCTGTAAGATCATTACAGAATATCTCTCCCTTGAGCCACGACCGCGGAGCGAGTGACAACAGATACTATCCCCTCTGTATGAACGGAGAACGGTAAAAGCACAAGTCCAGACAAGGCCAGCAGCCCAGAACAGCTAAAAGAACATGTGTGAATCCGTCCTAATGGAGCTTTCTGACGGTGAGTTATTGAAAATAATATATTAGATTTGACGGCGTTAGGTATTGTATGGATATCATTGTAATATTAAACAGGAGTTATATGTTTTTTTAAACCGGGGACAACAATTTTTTTAGGTAATATGTCAAATTCACGTATTCTTATAATTTAAAATGTATATATATATATCGGATAAATATATGTTTACATCATCTAATGTTTGTAGGGTATCCGTCCTTTACGCAGTTGCTTCAGGGAATAAATTATTTAGAACAGCCTTCGTTAGATGGGGATTCCGCGGAGCAAAATGCATGCAGCCAGTCCCCATCACACTATTGTCGACGTAAGTCCAATAATAAAATCCATAAGAATATTTATACATTAAAAACAAAAAGTGTGCACCCTATATTAACCTGCTGAGTGTAGGGGGTAGTATTTTGATGTTAGGATGAAAAACATACCCAAATGAAACTGCCTATTTCTCAGGCCCAGAATCTAGAATATGCATTTACAGTGCCTTGCGAAAGTATTCGGCCCCCTTGAACTTTGTGACCTTTTGCCACATTTCAGGCTTCAAACATAAAGATATAAAACTTATTTTGTGAAGAATCAACAACAAGTGGGACACAATCATGAAGTGGAATGACATTTATTGTATAATTCAAACTTTTTTAACAAATCAAAAACTGAAAAATTGGGCGTGCAAAATTTTTCAGCCCCCTTAAGTTAATACTTTGTAGCGCCACCTTTGCTGCGATTACAGCTGTAAGTCGCTTGGGGTATGTCTCTATCAGTTTTGCACATCGAGAGACTGAAATTTTTTCCCATTCGTCCTTGCAAAACAGCTCGAGCTCAGTGAGGTTGGATGGAGAGCATTTGTTAACAGCAGTTTTCAGTTCTTTCCACAGATTCTCGATTGGATTCAGGTCTGGACTTTGACTTGGCCATTCTAACACCTGGATATGTTTATTTTTGAACCATTCCATTGTAGATTTTGCTTTATGTTTTGGATCATTGTCTTGTTGGAAGACAAATCTCCGTCCCAGTCTCAGGTCTTTTGCAGACTCCATCAGGTTTTCTTCCAGAATTGTCCTGTATTTGGCTCCATCCATCTTCCCATCAATTTTAACCATCTTCCCTGTCCCTGCTGAAGAAAAGCAGGCCCAAACCATGTTGCTGCCACCACCCTGTTTGACAGTGGGGATGGTGTGTTCAGCTGTGTTGCTTTTACGCCAAACATAATGTTTTGCATTGTTGCCAAAAGTTCAATTTTGGTTTCATCTGACCAGAGCACCTTCTTCCACATGTTTGGTGTGTCTCCCAGGTGGCTTGTGGCAAACTTTAAACGACAGTTTTTATGGATATCTTTAAGAAATTGCTTTCTTCTTGCCACTCTTCCATAAAGGCCAGATTTGTGCAATATACGACTGATTGTTGTCCTATGGACAGAGTCTCCCACCTCAGCTGTAGATCTCTGCAGTTCATCCAGAGTGATCATGGGCCTCTTTGCTGCATCTCTGATCAGTCTTTACCTTGTATGAGCTGAAAGTTTAGAGGGACGGCCAGGTCTTGGTAGATTTGCAGTGGTCTGATACTCCTTCCATTTCAATATTATCGCTTGCACAGTGCTCCTTGGGATGTTTAAAGCTTGGGAAATCTTTTTGTATCCAAATCCGGCTTTAAACTTCTTCACAACAGTATCTGCCTGCCTGGTGTGTTCCTTGTTCTTCATGATGCTCTCTGCGCGTTTAACGGACCTCTGAGACTATCACAGTGCAGGTGCATTTATACGGAGACTTGATTACACACAGGTGGATTGTATTTATCATCATTAGTCATTTAGGTCAACATTGGATCATTCAGAGATCCACACTGAACTTCTGGAGAGAGTTTGCTGCACTGAAAGTAAAGGGGCTGAATAATTTTGCACGCCCAATTTTTCAGTTTTTGATTTGTTAAAAAAGTTTTTTAATATCCAATAAATGTCGTTCCACTTCATGATTGTGTCCCACTTGTTGTTGATTCTTTACAAAAAAATACAGTTTTATATCTTTATGTTTGAAGCCTGAAATGTGGCAAAAGGTCGCAAAGTTCAAGGGGGCCGAATACTTTCGCAAGGCACTGTAATTGTAAGATTAGAATAGAAAACACTCTACAGTTTCCAAAAATGTCAAAATATTGTCTGTGACTATAACAGAACAGATATTGCAGTTGAAAACCTGAGGGAAAGCCAACAAGGAAGTGCCAAAGAAAAACAAATCTCCCTGTTCCATTGCATGCCTTCCTTCCATTTAAAGGGATATCAACCAGATTCCTTTCCCTATGGCTTCCACATGTGTGAACAGTCTTTAGACATAGTTTCAGGCTTTTATTCTGAAAAATGAGCGAGAACGATCACATCGCGTCAGTCGATGGCTGGGTGCCAGCAGTGTTTTGCATGCACAACAGCTTGGAGCAAGCATTTTCTCTCTCTCTACTATTGAAAACGGTCTGGTGAAATATTATCGATTATTTATTGTAAAAACAACCCGAGGATTGATTATAAAAAACGTTTTACATGTTTCCACGAACTTTACGGATACTATTTGGAATTTTCGTCTGCTCGTCATGAATTGCATGAATCTGTGGATTTCTGAACAAAACGCACAAACCAAATGGAGGTTTTTGGATATAAAAATAATCTTTATCGAACAAAAGGAACATTTATTGTGTAACTGGGAGTCTCGTGAGTGCAAACATCTGAAGATCATCAAAGATAAGCGATTCATTGTATTGCTTTTCTGATTTTCGTGACCAATCTACTTTGCTGCTAGCTGTTTGTAATGTTTTGTCTGCTGAGAGAGATGTCCTAACATAAACGCTTGGATAGCTTTTACTGTAAAGCTTTTTTTGAAATCTGACACGTCAGGCCTCTCTTCATAAACAGTAAAACCATCCTAAAGAGGTTACGAAATATACAGCCTATCCCCGAACCGTACATGGTCGTGGATCCATAATAGCCGGGTAACCCATTACCACTTGAGCAACATAGTGTGAGACAATAGCAGTTAGGGTCGAGATGTTGGTTGTGGTCCATAACCCTTTTAATTTATTTGTATTATGTTTATAAAAATATATAATACTTATAATATATATATGTAGAGAGGTTTTGGTGGGTCTAAAGTGGAGTTTTACAATCGTTTTACCATAAGTAAATTCAATGTTTTCGTTCTGATCCGTTTTAAGCTCAACCAGAATGGTTTTCAATATATTTCTTGCTTACAGGTACGTAGTGTGGCTTGTCGTAGTTAACAGTGACCATTTTGCCATCCTTTCCATCTATGTGAACTGTTCTCAGGAGGGGCACACAACTGTCTCCTACCCTTTGATAGGATATGATGTCGGTATACACAAATATTTTGTAAAATCATGCATGTATATCCGCAGGGAATGGGAATAATTTATCTTTCACAAACGTCCATTTATTGGGATCCATCCCCAACATGTAGACTAAATTACCGCGGGTATTTATACCCCCATCAGCATCCCCTGAGATTTGTACACGTTTATGTATAGGGTTGTAGATCAAGTGTATTTCCATATTGTTCAGGGTTAGGAGTTCATTCAACTCTGAGACGATCCTGTCGACGGTTCTATAGAACCCTTTTTTAAGCTTCATAAGTTTCGCAGGTTCCGATATCCTTTTGCAATAAAAATCACAGTCCTTATCCTTGATATTATACCAACTATGGGGGTATGTAATCTCGCTGAGACCTACTTCCCAGGCCTCTGATAACTGTGTAGGCTTTGGAAAATTGGTTGTATAATTCGAACTCTGATTATTACAATATACTGTATATGTGCAGACGCATTACTTAGGAGAGTCAGGTAGAAGCGGTTGTGTTCCATGATGCACTCCTGTGTACACGCGAATGATGTTATTTTTATCATGCATGAGGGTTTAAGTTAACCCCCAACACATTGTGCTCTAATACCAAACTGTTTAACTTTTGGGGACAGTTTCTCCAGCGAACCAGCACCCATTTTTTACCCTTCTCTCTCTTTTGATCTAGAATCTCCCCCACGTGAAAGACTTTATCTTTACCCAACTGTACCTTCTGTAATTCCTTCTCATAAAAAGATCCCTCTATAAGCTCCCCGTCATAATCTTTTAACTTGTAGACAGGGGGTATGCGCGGTAGACATTTGGTAATGGTGAACACCTCATCGCTGTAACCTTGCTCATATTTTTTGTCGAAAACACCCCTCAACTTGGATATACGTACCAAGTCCCCCGCTATGAATTTAAAATCTATTTTTTTCTTTACGGCGAAGGGGGAATAAATTATACAGATTTTTAAAGACTTGAAAAGAGTTTTCAGAAGAGACCTTGGAGGGCTTCATCCGTATACTCTTGTTGTTGTACCCCTTTACTAAATCTTGAACTATATCAATATATCTATGCGTGTTGTGAGCTGTAAAATATCGCTACACCCGCTCCTTCAGAGTTCTGTTAAAGTGTTCAACAACTGAAGCTTACAAATCCGAGCCTGTAGCAAAATGTACTATATTGTGCTTCTTCAAGAGTTTCTGAAAAGTATTATTAAAAAAATATTTTCCTCCATCAGTCTGCACTTTCTTGAGAGCTCATCCTTCCTTCAAGATAGAGTCAAAGGCCTGGGCCACCTCTGCCCCGCTCTTATTTTGTAAGACCCTTACAAATGCTATTTTAGAGAAAATATCTATAACCGTTAGCATGTAGCGATTTCCATCATTTTTATCTGCAAGAGCCTGCATGTCACATAGATCCGCCTGAAATTGGGACAAGGGATGAGTAGAAAAAACTATATTTCTTGGAAATTGTTTTCGTACAGGTTTATGTAGAGTATAAGCATCCTGCTCTGCTAACCACTCATTCACTTGAGCAGCGCTTAACCGGCTACCTGTTTCTTCGGGCTATAGCTCTCTGTAAACGCTCCTTACCCCCATAAGACCCAGGGTTAGAGGGGGTATAATACATGTTTTTCAACATCTGCTCCGCCATCCTTCTTGCCTCTGAGGTACAATAACGTTAATGAGCCACTTTCAAATAATGACAACATTTCATTTAGAATTTAGATTTTTTTTTTTGCAAACATCAAGTATTACGTATACAGACAATTCAGGATTCGTTGCAGGATACTTGTCCCCATTTTCTCAAGGATCCAAGCATGCAACACCTTGTATATTTGGTTTAAATTTATAGGCTTGTTTCGCTGAATTTTTAAAACACACACATCCGCTATGTAAGTATATAAACAACAAATATGATACATGTTACAATTAAACGGTGTTTCAAACAAATAAAGTAAAATCTTAGACAAAGTTGTTTCTAGTTCTTCAGAATCATCCACAAGATGGGATACCAGTTGTGTCCATTGTAGACTCTCGCCCGTATGTCGTACATAATTCATGATTTGCTCCACATTAGCCCAGGTATTGTGTGTTGCGTAGAACAATACATTGTTTACTTTATTTTCAATAATTTGATGCATAACATTTGTAAGTTCTCTCAAAATAAAAAATGTATTTATTCTCTAGCATCGTATACATATACATACCCATTGCTTTACATCTAAATAACAAATATGTATTGTCACTCGGTCTCTTGTGGTTTATTGAGTCAGAAAGTCATCAAATCAGCCACCACAGCTTCCCTGTGTTTGTTGTCGTCCACCAGGGTGTGTCGGATTTCTTTGAGTTCCTTGTGGATGTAGATCGCCTCCTTCAGTTCATGTAGGAAAGCCTCGGTTACCCCGTAAACTCTGGGAATAGACGGCACAAGACCCATAGACTCCAGTGCTCTGACCAGCGAAGGTATAAACCTGCAGGACCACAGTCTTTTCCCTTTGCTCCTCCTCACATCTGAGGATGTACCTTCTTGGGGTTCCTTTGAATCATAATCCTCAGGAATCGTATATATTATGCACTTCCTTAGCCGAACAATGCTCTGCCGCTGTTGGCTCTGTACAAAAAGAGCATCCAACAACTCTAACATTTTAAATTCCATTATATCCCAACTTTTAAAAAGAATAAGCATGCGCAACCTAAAATCCCCAGTCAGGCCACCATCACGAATGTTTTGGTTGCGGGTTTCCTCGTTGCTGATATAGAACTCCATGCATCCACATGGAAGTCCATTCTTTCTTTGTATTTTCACCCTGTGAAATACTCTTCCTGAGGAGTCAGGGGTACCTTCCCAATGGGTCTCGTAGCCCGTGAACATGTTATACCCCTTTGTGATAACTCTCTGTTCGGGACACACAACCTTGCGAAAAAACGGCCAGTCTTCAAGCCGGTAGTCCACTCCTAAAGTCTGGTCTGTATATTCTTCTCCTTTAGCTACAGTATAGAGTTTCACTCTACAGGCCAGGTAATCAAACTGATACCCCCATTGCTGTCCATTAGACATCATCACTTGATCTTTCAGCGCAGTTGCGGGCAGTATTTGGGTTCTATACACACTTAGAAACCACTTTTTTGGCGCATCGTATATTGTTGTTTTATACTTGGCCCTTTCTCAATGTTTCAGCCGCGGTCCTGCTTCCGTTGTTAGGGTCATCAGTGCTTTGTGGTCACTGCTGACCACAAAATCTGTGTTTATTTTAAAAATCTTATTTAGTGTTCTGGGGCCGCATGTGTTGTTCTGGGTCTTATTTATAATGCATCTGCCGCCAACACAATCCCCGGACATTCCTGCTTCATAGACAACAGCCCTAAGGGCAAAAAACTAGGTGTGGTGTGGGGCAATCCTTTTTGAAATGTTCAAACACCCCCCCCCCCAGTTCAACCAGGTCCCTACACATCAATCATCATGACAACTTAAAAGGAATAGATGTAATATAGATATAAAATAACACACCCTCTAACACGTGGGGAGGGAAAGCACTTATATGGCCATAACCACGTGACACCTTCCCACAAGGATGTCCTGGCCGGATGCCCATATTTGGGCATGTACGCGTCATCCGGACATAGGGTCATAAAATCAGACGTTTGACGTTCGCCGTCTATTTTATTCTCTCTACAGTTTGCTGCTCACAAAAGTGATCTTTTAAAATACTTTTAACAATATACAATTATTGTATCGTGTTAAAGCTTTATCAAAAGATACTTTTTTGGGACCAGCAAACGGTGAGCAGACATTTACATTTTCTACTGCTATAATTTCTGTCCAGCCTGTGTGCCAAATTCAGATGTGTGAAATTTCTAATCTTTAATAAAGTACACGTCGTCTCTGTGTTTGTGTTTTCAGAGAAGTTTGTGCTGGAAATGCCAGTCTAAGACCTGCAACCTAGACCTCCCAAGTTTCTTGTCCCTTTGAAAATGCACACTACTCCACAAGGTTATGAGCTGTGCCGTGAGAGGGGACCCAGCACCCCATGTCACATGGTTCCGCAATAATATCAGCCTCAACACCAACACCAACGACCTCATCTCCAACACCTATGGTGTTTGCTCCATGCTCATACTGAGGGTTGGAGCCAAGGACTCTGGAGTGTAAAACATCATTGCAGAGAACCTCCTTGGCAGGGCAGAGTGCTCCACTAAGCGAAATGTCAATGGTATATAAAAAGAAAATGGTTTTGCTCTACTACATTGAAATGCTAATCTGAGAGACAACTCATTTCTTCTAGTGTTTTAAGAGCCAATAATGCATTTGAAATGGAAACCAAAACATTTAACACAATGTGAATTATTAACAGTCCCTTACTGTGTTCTTGATTTTCAGAGTAGATCAGCATGAAAAAGATGACAACCATGCCTTTGTTTTTTTTCAATAGCTCAACACAAATCCTGTTGTTTTCTGTTCAGTTTTGTAGTTATGTGCAGAAATTACATATTTGTATATTTTCAAGTTAAGTGTTCCCTGTTTCACATTTAATTTGATAATATTCTACATTCTGGGTGCTGCACATATTCGAAACTCAGTAAAACACAATGCATCACTCTATGGATTAAGGAGAGACAATTAAGGAATGTAACACCATGGTCTTCAGTAATCAAAAGCAGCCTGAAAGCATGTCAAGAACAGTGTTGTGTTTGTAGTTTTTTTCACATCAAAGTGCAATACTGGTATTGGAAAGCGTTATGATTGGTAATTTAAATTATGCATGTGCAAGGCTGTTCTTGTTTACAGTGGCTTTTGAGTACATTTGAACTAGAAAAAAACTGTATAAACAAGCAGAGTGAGAGATCACAGTTTAATCCTTTGCATGGTTTACTGGCATAAACATTCATATGAGAACTGCAAATGTGTGGCTGTGGTTCATTAACTTCAAAGGTACTTAGTAAATTGTATATTTAAATATCCTGCTCAAAGAAGAGAGTCTTTCAAGTAGCTTTTCATTAGTCATATAGTGACAAACTCCAATAGAGTGATACTACATCCTCAAACAAGGGAAATCAGATTAATGATAATTGGTCATCATTACATGCTTACTCTTTCCTTGGCATGCCGTTTAACATCCAACGTTATCTTAAGTAGCATACTAACCAGTCTAGGTCCATCAACAGAAGTGGAATCTTACCTTTAAAATGCAGGATGTGGAGATGCCCGGACAGTGTTCAATGTTTGCTGCTGAGAAAGTTAATCTCATGTTTGTCACATCTATAACTTCTTTTTAAAAGTGTACTCTGTAAGAATGAGCCCGGTCCCATGTCAAGCAGGTACCTTTGTTTCGAGGGAGGAGTTAGCTATCCATCAACTCTTGGTTGACTTTGGTACCTCCTTTTCAAGACCTGCAGCACTTGTGCCAAATAAGTACTGTGTATGTCAGTAAGCCTATCCCCAGCAGTCACGGTGGAGAAGTAGGGGCAGGCCAGTAAAGGGTGTATTGCTTTTCAAAAAGAAGAACCACACTTGAAGGAAAGAGAGGAGGACTCTGAGAGAGATCAAGTAAGTCCATTCCCTGGTCACAGGGCGAGGGGCTAAAAGGCAACATCTGGGTATGATAATGCATTACATATTGACATCATTATTGATGTCATCTGCCCATGCCATGTGTACATATAGTCACATACAGTACATGTACTGTTAGGTGACTCTGCACATCCCTACTTGATCATAAGCCAATTGTAAAATTATCCTAAACTGTTATACAAGCTAATGGTATGTCATGTGCCCAGTAAATAATTTAATTTAAGGATGTTAAGATGATGCAAAGTCATTAGAGGATGCAAGGGAGGGCATAAGTACATACATGTATGTGAATGTTGATGGTAGGGGAGAAACAACATCCAATTCCCAAATTAAACATCCATTACCTAGCAATGAAAAACCCTGATCAAGATGTCTATTGAATATCGAAATTAAGTACATTTCAAGATCTATGTTTTGCTTAACTAATAGTTCAACAGTGATTATGTAGGAAAATTGCATGCATGCATAAATTAGAAAATGATATGCTTACATGGTGTTTATCCTCTTGAGGCTAGGGGGCAGTATTTTGATGTTTGGATGAAAAACGTGCCCAAAGTAAACTGCCTATTTCTCAGGCCCAGAAGCTAGAATATGCATATAATTGGCAGACTAGGATAGAAAACACTCTTAAAGTTTCCAAAAACTGTAAATATATTGTCTGTGAGTATAACGAAACTGATATTGCAGGCGAAAACCTGAGGAAAATCCATCCAGGAAGTGCTGTTTATCTGAAACGACTCTTTTCCATTGCAAGCCTATCCTCCATTTAAAGGGATATCAACCAGATTCCTTTCCCTATGGCTCCCACAAGGTGTGAACATTTAATTGTGTGTTAGAAACACAGTTTGAGACGAGGGGAGTTCTAGACATAGTTTCAGGCTTTTATTCTGAAAAATGAGCGAGAATGATCACATCGCATCAGTGGATAGCCAGATGTCCTCAGATTTGTGCATGCGCGCGTGCCTGGAGTGAGATCTTTTCTTTCTCTCTTCTATTAAAAAGGCTACCGTCCGGTTGAAATATTATAAATTATTTATTGTAAAAACAACCTGATGATTGATTACAAAAAATGTTTGACATGTTTCTACGAACATTATGCATACTATTTGGAATTTTCGTCTGCCCGTCATGACCGCACGGGCCCGTGGATTTCTGAACAAAACACGCCAACCAAATGTAGGTTTTTGGATATAAAGAGAATCTTTATTGAACAAAACAAACATTTATTGTGTAACTGGGAGTCTCGTGAGTGCAAACATAAGAAGATCAAAGATAAGCCCTTAATTTTGTTGCTTTTCTGACTTTCGTGACCAATCTACTTTGCTGCTAGCTGTTTGCAATGTTTTGTCTGCTGAGAGCTGTCCTCACATATTCGCATGGTTTGCTTTCAATGTAAAGCCTTTTTGAAATCTGACACGCCAGATGGACTAACAACAAGTTAAGCTGTGTTTTGGTATATTGCACTTGTGATTTCATGAAAATTAAATATTTGTAGTAATTTAATTTGGCGCTCTGCAATTCACTGGATGTTGACGAAAATGATCCCGCTAAAGGGATTTGTGCGCCTTATATTATCTGGAACAAATTCACCCTTGCAACCTCAGACAACATTTTCACGGGAAGCCCATTTCTCCATTCAACCACTGGCGAACTCCCCTCATCTCAAACTGTGTTTCTAATACACAATTAAATGAAACACAGACTATGCCTTGCTAATCAAAAACAATAACTAGCTAACATATATTTTGAGAAAACAAGTTACAGTTGAAGTCGGAAGTTAACATACACCTTAGCCAAACACAGTTAAACTTAGTTTCTCATTTCCTGACATTTAATCCTAGTAAAAATTCCCTGTCTTAGGTCAGTTAGGATCACCACTTTATTTTAATGTGAAATGTCAGAATAACAGTAGAGAGAATGATTTATTTCAGCTTTTATTTCTTTCATCACATTCCCATTTGGTCAGAAGTTTACATACACTCAATTTGTTTTTGGTAGCATTGCCTTTAAATTGTTTAACTTGGGTCAATCGTTTCAGGTAGCCTTCCACAAGCATCCCACAATAAGTTGAATTTTGGCCCATTCCTCCTGACAGAGCTGGTGTAACTGAATCAAGTTTGTAGGCCTCCTTGCTCGCACACACTTTTTCAGTTCTGCCCACAAATGTTCTATAGGATTAAAGTCAGGGCTTTATGATGGCCACTCCAATACCTTGACTTTGTTGTCCTTCAGCCATTTTGCCACAATTTTGGAAGTATGCTTGGGGTCATTGTCCATTTGGAAGACCCATTTGTGACCAGGCTTTAACTTCCTGACTGATGTCTTGAGATGTTGCTTCAATATATCCACATAATGCTCCTCCTCATGACGCCATCTATTTTGTGAAGTGCACCAGTCCCTCCTGCAGCAAAGCACCCCCACAACATGACACTTCACGGTTGGGATGGTGTTCTTCGGCTTACAAGCCTCACCCTTTTTCCTCCAAACATAACGATGGTCATTATGGCCAAACCGTTCTATATTTGTTTCATCAGACCAGAGGACATTTCTCCAAAACGTACAATCTCTGTCCCCATGTGCAGTTGCAAACCGTAGTCTGGCTTTTTTATGGCGGTTTTGGAGCAGTATCTTCTTCCTTGCTGAGCGGCCTTTCAGGTTATGTAGATATAGGACTTTTTTTAATATGGATATAGATACTTTTGTACCGGTTTCCTCCAGCATCTTCACAACGTTGTTCTGGGATTGATTTGGACTTTTCGTAACCAAGGTATGTTAATCTCTAGGAGACAGAATGCGTCTCCTGCCTGAGCATTAAGACGGCTGCGTGGTCCCATGGTGTTTATACTTGCGTACTATTGTTTGTACAGATGAACGTGGTACCTTCAGGTGTTTGGAAATTTCTCCCAAGGATGAACCAGACTTATAGCGGTCTACAATATTTTTTCTGTGGTACTGGCACTGAGTTTGAAGGTAGGTCTTGAAATACATCCACAGGTACACCTCCAATTGTCTCAAATGATGTCAATTAGCCTATCAGAAGCTTATAAAGCCATTATATATATTTTTTTTGTCATGCACAAAGTAGATGTCCTAACCAACTTGCCAAAACTATATTTTGTTAACAAGAAATTTGTGGAGTGGTTGAAAAACGAGTTTTAATGTCTCCAACCTAACTGTATGTAACTTTCTGACTTCAGCTGCATATTAATTGGCTAACTATCTAGCGTTAGCAACGTTTGGTGGTCAACGAGACTGGGTCATCACATGTTACCACAGTCAAAGTCATAAACCCCGCCTATTTCTAAAATGTATCTTCTTAAAATGTGATTTAAAACCAAACCAAAGCCAAACTTTAACCCTAACCTTAACCACACTGCTAACCTTATGCCATACCCTAAATTAAGACCAAAATATTCCTTTTTTTTTCTCATGAATTTTGACGATAGCCAATTTGGACTTTGTGGTTGTGATAAACCAAGAGACTGAGAGATAGCTAACCATAATTTTGTATAATTTTGAATTTTTTAAATAGTCTACCAACAGGCTCTGCGTTTCAGGAATCACAGTAGCAAGTACTCCTTGGTGCACTGTTCAATTATTTAGCTATTTAAAAAAAATATAGGATGTATCTCTATGTGTGAAATCTCAGTTGTATTTAGTTATTAGTTTAGTTAAGTACAGCACAGAGTAGAATAAATACTTTATACTTGCACAACATGCTAACAAAAATCCACCTTCTGGATTACATTACTTTGGTTGTCTCCTTAACAATCCAAAAGCAAGAAAAAGTTATTGAAATAATTCCTAAAATAGGTGCATTTGAACTTTTAAAACTGTAAAACCGTTCAGCTAGAGAAAGAAGAGTAAATGATATGTCTCTTATCAGGTCTCTTAGCAATCATGAAAAAGTGAAGTACAGCTTATGTGAAAAAAATGTAATTCCTCTGCTAACCTCGTAGAAATGAGAAAAAAAACACAATTCAGAATTTGATGGGACCAGAGTAAGGAAGAGGTGAACAAGTTCGTATCAACATGGTGAGCAGTGAGAGAAGGTTCTTACTTAGTTAATTGCACGCCCTGGGTTTAGCCTTTATCAATGTAACATAGCCAGGAGAATGGGCCATGTCTTGTAGCTACTAACAATAATTTACAAATATTGAACACGTAAGGGATAATCCACGAGGGGCTATGCATTCTCTGGGGAAAAGAATCATGACATGGAAGGTAAGTTCCACATGGCTATAATTTAATTTATTTTCCACTAGAAATGTGTTAATTTGACTGTAGAAGTGTGACAACATCCACTGAAGTAGCTAACAAGTTTACTAGCTGGCTAGAAAGCTACTGTAGTTGTCTTGGTAACCAAACAAACAGACTTGCTAGCTTGGCTAACCAAACTATCATCCAAGGTTGCTATTATGAAAATCCCAATATTATCAACAATGCCAATAATGTTTTCAATTCAACTTTAAAATAATACATGTAACAATAAACTTCATAGCCATTGAATTATGCCATGCATTATAGGGAAATAATGCATGCTTTAGAATATCCTTCAAGCAAATCAGAAATTAGTTTTCAACAATGCCATGGTATAAATATTTATATTAATTTCACGTAAACATTTGCATTAATTGAGCATCATTTCAAGCTCCAATGCATTCTGTCAAAGTGGACAAACCAAAGACATATATCGGCTCATGACCTGATCTTTCTGAGAATGACCTTTTGCTGCTATTGATTGAAAATGGAATATATTTTACTAAAATGAAATGAGGGATGTAGTCTACAAGTAGCCTGTTCCATTTTCAGCGAGTGATGTGCGTCACATCTTGGTCTATGAGCTATGTGACCTATTGCATGCAAAATGAGGCAGGTCACTTACCACAGCCTACTTAGGTCATGCTAAGTACTCTGTGATTACAGGTATTATTTCCATTACTGTCCATCTTCAGTTACCACCTCTTGCAGCATATCATGATCCAATCACCAGCTCTAGTAAATGCTACAGTAAAAGTTGAGATATAAAATAGAAAAGTACTCTGACTGCACCGTCAAGTGGCTGCAGTGTCTTTCAAATAAGAAATTCAGATCATTAAGATTTCTGTGCAATATTTAAAAACTATGCAAGTTGCTGAATACACACAAAAATGATTGAAACAAATGCTTTTCTCTTTATTTTGATCAAATATAGCATAAACAATGTGGGTTTGTGTTTTAGTTAAGAGTTTTATTGGATATTGAAATGTAAACATTTGCACTAGGAATTCAAGTAGAGAACCGAGGATGCCAGTATGACTGCGTTCAACCCCAATAAAATAATGGGCTGCCAAGACTTTCCCAGGATTGCTTTTCCAGTGTCCTGTTTGATAAAATGTTAAAAACAGCGACATCAATTCGACATCCTACAATCAATCTCCCTCCCATTGCCCTTTTTAATAGAGACCTCAAAAAGAGCAACGCTTACTCAAAATGAGTCAGCATCAGATTCTTAGGACAGACATATTGCCTAAATCCAGCGGTTAGAGCAATGGGTAACTGACAACCGGTGCTGACTTGATGGAACTATCTGCGGGGAAATGAGTTGTGTGGGAGACAGACGGTCCTTACTGTTACTAATAGCTGTCCTGTGCCGCCTGCCATACCACATGCCTAGCTCATACTGATGACATGTGCAGCAGTCTTCCTTCGTGGCCCTCAGTGATGCCTGCTCTCCATTTTCTGTAATGAACCACAGATGCACCGCCATGCCAACCATGCAATCGTGTAGGGTAAAGAGAAGCCTACCTATTGTCACACCGCCGTTACGCAGACAACTTTTTTTTCCATCCATTCCTCTGGTAAGAGACTTGATTGACACCGACACCTATTATTGTGGCGCAGTAAGGCCCAATCATAAGAACTCCCCCAAGCTCCAGAGAAGTCAGAGTATGAAATGGTCTGCAGATAATGTAATGGCATGTCAAAAGAGATGTGTATTTTCTGTCCACAAACAGCTCAGGAAGGACATCGTCAAACTTCTTCAAGAGCTTGTAATGGATTACAACAAGAAAAAGGGCGTGGTTAACCATCTTGACCAATCTAGGCGCTATTGCAAGATTGGACACACAGGCAGAAAATTATGGAATTATGAGTTGTGTGTGTGTGTGGGACGGTGCAAAGGTCCCCTTCCCAGAAACAGCAGATGCTGTCCCTGAAGGCATTCAAAATGCAGTTTGTGCATTCACTTTGTAATGGCTACAGTGGCAGGAAGCGAGGAGCCAAAAGTGTGGCATCAGGGGGTGTGAACTGAGTTGTTACTCATACTTTGAAAGCAGACCACTCCCTGGTGAAGTTTGAAGGGCGCAAGAGAGGGTTTGTGGTGTGCATCTGAAGTGGAGTGGGAGATGTGTTCTCTGCCACTTTGCAGGATGGGCTGTGCTTCCAGAAGTTCCATGACATGTTGTCAGCTAAATGTAAACACTAAAGTGACAGTGTGAAATATGAATTTGTCCTACAAATCTTACAGGGAAATGGTGTACTTTTTAATGGTCTCTGAACAGTTGTGTTTTGTACCTTCTCTCTGTCTATTACTTGGAATATTTTGAGTTTCTCTATCTAATACTTGTGCCATCCACTGAATTGTTGCCAAAGAAGGCTACTATTTCTACATTTTTTGTCAGGCCTGATCTGTACTAAATCGAGAGAGGTTATCTAGATTTTGAGATGGTCTCTGAAAAGTTGTTTGCTATTTTTACATTGTTACAGTAATAATGGTTGTCAATCAAATAGCCTACTTTGTGTTTGTCTTGAAATACTTTCTGAATGTTGTCCTCTGGTCACATTTTGGATCATTTTTGCAATATTTATATGTAAATAATATTGATACGTATAATATATTGTACTTTAGTTTTTTAAGTTTTTTTTTGATAGTGAGTGTCTTTACACAATGGAAGACAAAATGTGTGTTATTCCTATTAACAAAACAAGAAACACGAACCAGCGCACCGACATGAAACAGGAACAATGACGACTGGGGAAGAAACAAAAGGGAGTGACATTTATAGGGCAGATAATCAAGGAGGTGATGGAGTCCAGGTGAGTGTCATTATGCGTGTAACGCTGGTGACAGGTGTGCGCCATAACGAGCAGCCAGGTGACCTAGAGGCCGGAGAGGGAGCACATGTGACAGTACCGGCTCCAGCCGCAGGACGCCGACCAAGATGACTATCCCGGGGATCGGCCTCCTGGGTGGCACAGTGGTTAAGGGCGCTGTACTGCAGCGCCAGCTCTGCCACCGGAGACTCTGGGTTCGCGCCCAGGCTCTGTCATAACCGGCCGAGACCGGGAGGTCCGTGGGGCGACGCACAATTGGCCTAGCGTCGTCAGGGTTAGGGAGGGTTTGGCCGGTAGGGAAATCCTTGTCTCATCATGCACCAGCGACTCCTGTGTCAAGCCGGGCGCAGTGCGCGCTAACCAAGGTTGCCAGGTGCACGGTGTTTCCTCCGACACATTGGTGCGGCTGGCTTCTGGGTTGGATAGCGCTGTGTTAAGAAGCAGTGCGGCTTGGTTGGGTTGTGTATCGGAGGACGCATGACTTTCAACCTTCGTCTCTCCTGAGCCTGTACGGGAATTGTAGCGATGAGACAAGATAGTAGCTACTAAAAACAATTGGATACCATGAAATTGGGGAGAAAAAGGGGTAAAATAAAAAAATATATATATATAAAAAAGAGACTATCCCGGGGATCAGGACCAGACCTGTCACCTCTGCTAAGGCGCCAGAACCTGTCGATCCGGCTGAGGCCCGGGAGCATGACGACCTAGAGCACCGGAGAGAGAGCATACGTGACAGTACCCCCTCCCCGGTGTGTTCGGCTCCAGCTGCAGGACACCAAACAAAGGGATGATCCCGGGGATCCGGAGCGGACCAGTCGCCTCCGCTGAGGTGCTGAGCCGGCTGAGACCTCCCCGGTTTCCTCGGTCGAGGCACGGGAGCCTGTCGAGCCAGCTGAGGCATGGGAGCCAGCTGAGGCATGGGAGCCCGTCGAGCCAGCTGAGGCAAGGGACGTCGAGCCAGCTGAGTCATGGGAGCCCGTCGAGCCAGCTGAGGCAAGGGACGTCGAGCCAGCTGAGTCATGGGAGCCCGTCGAGCCAGCTGAGGCATGGGAGCACGTCGAGCCAGCTGAGGCATGGGAGCCCGTCGAGCCAGCTGAGGAATGGGAGCCCATCGAGCCAGCTGAGGCATGGGAACCCGACAAACCGGCCGAGGCCTCCCAGCTAGCTCCAGTTCGGACACCCAGACCCCACATCACCCCCAACACGCACACACAAAAAAACAACACAGCCCGATGCTTCCCTTTGTTGAGTCGTCAAAACGATGTATGCTGAGAGTTGGGAAGCAAGTAAAGGGAGTGAATGCATTTAATAAATAAATGAACTAAGCAAGAACAGCGCACCAACATGAAACAGGAACAATGACGACTGGGGAAGAAACCAAAGGGAGTGACATACAGTCGGGCAAAAAAGTATTTAGTCAGCCACCAATCGTGCAAGTTCTCCCACTTAAAAAGATGAGAGGCCTGTAATTTTCATCATTGGTACACTTCAATTATGACAGACAAAATGAGAAAAAAAATCCAGAAAATCACATTGTAGGATTTTTTTATGAATTTATTTGCAAATTATGGTGGAAAATAAGTATTTGGTCAATAACAAAAGTTTATCTCAATACTTTGTTATATACCCTTTGTTGGCAATGACAGAGGTCAAACGTTTTCTGTAAGTCTTCACAAGGTTTTCACACACTGTTGCTGGTATTTTGGCCCATTTTTCCATGCAGATCTACTCTAGAGCAGTGATGTTTTGGGGCTGTTGCTGGGCAACACGGACTTTCAACTCCCTCCAAAGATTTTCTATGGGGTTGAGATCTGGAGACTGGCTAGGCCACTCCAGGACCTTGAAATGCTTCTTACGAAGCCACTCCTTCGTTGCCCGGGCAGTGTGTTTGGGATCATTGTCATGCTGAAAGACCCAGCCACGTTTCATCTTCAATGCCCTTGCTGACGGAAGGAGGTTTTCACTCAAAATCTCATGATACATGGCCCCATTCATTCTTTCCTTTACAAGGATCAGTCGTCCTGGTCTCTTTGCAGAAAAACAGCCCCAAAGCATGATGTTTCCACTCCCATGCTTCACAGTAGGTATGGTGTTCTTTGGATGCAACTCAGCATTCTTTGTCCTCCAAACACGACGAGTTGAGTTTTTACCAAAAAGTTATATTTTGGTTTCATCTGACCATATGACATTCTCCCAATCTTCTTCTGGATCATCCAAATGCTCTCTAGCAAACTTCAGACGGGCCTGGACATGTACTGGCTTAAGCAGGGGGACACGTCTGGCACTGCAGGATTTGAGTCCCTGGCGGCGTAGTGTGTTACTGATGGTAGGCTTTGTTACTTTGGTCCCAGCTCTCTGCAGGTCATTCACTAGGTCCCCCCGTGTGGTTCTGGGATTTTTGCTCACCGTTCTTGTGATCATTTTGACCCCACGAGGTGAGATCTTGCGTGGAGCCCCAAATCGAGGGAGATTATCAGTGGTCTTGTATGTCTTCCATTTCCTAATATTTGCTCCCACAGTTGATTTCTTCAAACCAAGCTGCTTACCTATTGCAGATTCAGTCTTCCCAGCCTGGTGCAGGTCTATCCTGCACCAGGCTTGGCCATAGCGGAGTTTGGAGTGTGACTGTTTGAGGTTATGGACAGGTGTCTTTTATACTGATAACAAGTTCAAACAGGTGCCATTAATACAGGTAATGAGTGGAGGACAGAGGAGCCTCTTAAAGAAGAAGTTACGGGTCTGTGAGAGACAGCAATCTTGCTTGTTTGTAGGTGACCAAATATTTATTTTCCACCATAATTTGCAAATAAATTCATAAAAAATCCTACAATGTGATTTTCTGGATTTTTTTTCTCATTTTGTTTGTCATAGTTGAAGTGTACCTATGATGAAAATTACAGGCCTCTCATCTTTTTAAGTGGGATAACTTGCACAATTGGTGGCTGACTAAATACTTTTTTGCCCCACTGTATCTAGCAGTTTCTAGCTCCCTACTTTTACAATCCTGTTTGATTTATTCGGAGAAAACATTCACATCACAGGAGGTTGGGGAGGACAGGCTTGTGGTAATGGTTGGAATAGAATAAGTTGAATTGTATCAAATACATCAACTACGTGGTTTGATGCCATCCATTTGCTGTTATTGTACCGCCAAACTTTTCTAAGCCTTTTGGAAATGTTTTATGCCACCAGGCGGTGCCAGTATCCACAGATCAGTGTCTCATTGTCAACGTGTGTCAAAATGTAAAAGAGAATTGTTCATATAGCACTGATGTATGATCTTGTGAGTGTTGTGAGGATAATGTGATCTTGTGAGTATTGGGTTAGCAGGTCTGGTAGTATAAAATCGACACAAAGTAGTGAACATACTGTCATGATCTCTGCCCAGAAAAGTTCATACAGGTCAATTCCCAAGCATTGTAGTTTGTTTGGTCTTACCAGGAAATGGTTACAACACGGTCATTGATTTTCATATACTATTTAGAAAATATAAATAAACCAATCAAAATAGAACCATTGCGCTCTCCCAGAAGCTTGGCTGGTGCGTAAAACCTGCAAATTCAATACAAACTAAAAGGTGTTGCATAAACCTTTCCTCATTAGTCTCTTATTTTAATTATTTTCACTGCAACGGGGATCGCGTACACAGACGATTCGGCTTAACACCCTTCTTCAGCGTGTCGGTACAGTTTCCTTTTAATACAGCATTTGTAAATAACAACCGATGAGCAGCAGGTGCTACTAATCAGGGTTGCCACTCATCTACCAATCAGGGATGTGGCTTTTCTGGTATGCCTGTATACAAATGAGTCACAAAGAAATACAGAATTATAGGGTATGGGAGCTGGCACGAAGGGCAACTCACAAATCATCCGCCCCAGGTGTCCGCTCACCTCATATCAATTCATGAGACTCCCCAACACAAAGGACATCAGGCACAGCCGTTGATAAATATGTGGGGACAACTCATAAACAATGTGCAAAATCTAATATGGACAGTGTCCTTGTATAACAGTGAAATTTGGCTTATAGGTGTCACGCCCTGACCATAGTTTACTTTGTATTTTCTATGTTTTGATTGGTCAGGGTGTGATCTGAGTGGGCATTCTATGTTTCATGTCTTGTTTGTCTATTTCTATGTTCAGCCTGATATGGTTCTCAGTCAGAGGCAGGTGTTCGTCATTGTCTCTGATTGGGAACCATATTTAGGTAGCCTGGGGTTCACTGTGTGTTTGTGGGTGATTGTTCCTGTCTATGTGTTTTCACCAGAAAGGCTGTTTAGGTTTCCGTTACGTTTATTGTTTTTGTAGTGTTTGTGTTTAGTGTGTTTTTCATTAAACATGAATCGCAATCGACACGCTGCATTTTGGTCCGACTCTCCTTCTCATATAGAAAACCGTTACAGAATCACCCACCACCAACGGACCAAGCAGCGTGTCAACAGGCAGCAGCAGCAGCGTAAAGAGGAATGGACATGGGAGGACGTTTTGGATGGCAAGGGCTGTTACACTTGGGAGGAGATACTGGCTGGAAGAGATCGCCTCCCATGGGAACAGGTGGAGGCACTTAGGAGAGCAGAGGCAGCCGGAGAGAGGAGCCGGCGATATGAGGGAACACGGCTGGCAAGGAAGCCCGAGAGGCAGCCCCAAAAATTTCTTGGGGGGGGGCTAACAGGGAGTATGGCTATGCCAGGTAGGAGACCTGGGCAGACTCCCTGTGCTTACCGGGGGGCTAGAGAGACCGGACAGGCACCGTGTTATGCAGTGGTGCGCAGTGGTGTCTCCAGTGCGGGTGCATAGCCCGGTGCGGTATATTCCAGCTTCGCGTGTCGGCCGGGCTAGATTGAGCGTCGAGCCTAATGCCATGAAGCCGGCTCTACGCAGCTGGTCCCCAGTGCGTCTCCTTGGGCCGGTTTACATGGCACCAGCCTTGCGCTCGGTTTCTCCGGTTCGCCTGCATAGTCCAGTGCGGGCTATTCCACCTCGCCGCACTGGCAGGGCGACCGTGAGCATTCAACCAGGTAAGGTTGGGCAGGCTCGGTGCTCAAGAGCTCCAGTGCGCCTGCACGGTCCGGTTTTTCCAGTACCACCTCCACACCCCAGCCCTCCGGTAGCAGCTCCCCGCACCAGGCTTCCTGTGCGTGTCCTCGGCCCAGTACCACCAGTGCCAGCACCACGCATCAGGCCTACAGTGCGCCTCGCCTGTCCAGCGCTGCCAGAGCCTCCCTTCTCTTCAGCGCTGTCGGAGTCTCCCGCCTGTTTAGCGCTGTTAGAGCCTTCCTTCTCTACAGCGCTGCCGGAGTCTCCCGCCTGTTCAGAACTGCCAGTTAGCATAGAGCTGCCAGTTAGCATAGAGCTGCCAGTTAGCATAGAGCTGCCAGTTAGCATAGAGCTGCCAGTTAGCTTAGAGCTGCCAGTTAGCAAGGAGCTGCCAGTCTGCAAGGAGCTGCCAGTCTGCAAGGAGCTGCCAGTCTGCATAGAGCTGCCAGTCTGCATGGAGCTGCCAGTCTGCAAGGAGCCGCCAGAGCTGCCTGTCTGCAGGATGCCGCCAAAGCTGCCAGTCTGCAAGGAGCCGCCAGAGCTGCCAGTTAGCATGGAGCCGCCAGAGCTGCCAGTTAGCATGGAGCAGCCAGGGCCGCCAGTTAGCATGGAGCAGCCAGGGCCGCCAGTTAGCATGGAGCAGCCAGGGCCGCCTGTCAGCATGGAGCAGCCAGGGCCGCCAGTCAGCATGGAGCAGCCAGGGCCGCCAGTCAGCATGGAGCAGCCAGTCAGCATGGAGCAGCCAGTCAGCATGGAGCAGCCAGAGCAGCCAGTCAGCATGGAGCAGCCAGAGCTGCCAGTCAGCATGGAGCAGCCAGAGCTGCCAGTCAGCATGGAGCAGCCAGTCATCATGGAGCAGCCAGAGCTGTCAGTCAGCATGGAGTAGCCAGAGCTTCCAGATCTGCCAGTCGTCCAGACTCTTCCAGATCTGCCAGTCGTCCAGACTCTTCCAGATCTGCCAGTCGATCAGACTCTTCCAGATCTGCCAGTCGTCCAGACTCTTCCAGATCTGCCAGTCGTCCAGACTCTTCCAGATCTGCCAGTCGTCCAGACTCTTCCAGATCTGCCAGTCGTCCAGACTCTTCCAGATCTGCCAGTCGACCAGATTCTCCCAGATCTGCCAGTCGACCAGATTCTCCCAGATCTGCCAGTCGACCAGATTCTCCCAGATCTGCCAGTCGACCAGATTCTCCCAGATCCGCCAGTCGACCAGATTCTCCCAGATCCGCCAGTCGACCAGATTCTCCCAGATCCGCCAGTCGACCAGATTCTCCCAGATCCGCCAGTCGACCAGATTCTTCCAGATCTGCTAGTCGACCAGGATCTGCTGAAACCGCCAGCCAGCCAGGTTCTGGTAGTTTCTACTACCTGCCTGGGCTTCCTCTCAGTGCTGAGCTTCTTCTCAGTGCTGAGCTTCTTCTCAGTGCTGAGCTTCCTCTCAGTGCTGAGCTACCCATCTGTCCCGAGTTACCTCTGTCCCGAGCTGTCCCTCTGTCCCATGTTATCATTGTGGTGGGTAACCTATTTAGGGACGTTTAGGAGGGGGATTAAAACTGTTATGGAGTGGGGTCCACGTCCAGCGCCAGAGCCGCCACCGCGGACAGATGCCCACCCAGACCCTCCCCTATAGGTTAGGTTCAGGTTTTGCGGCCGGAGTCCGCACCTTGGGGGGGGGGGTACTGTCACGCCCTGACCATAGTTTACTTTGTATTTTCTATGTTTTGATTGGTCAGGGTGTGATCTGAGTGGGCATTCTATGTTTCATGTCTTGTTTGTCTATTTCTATGTTCAGCCTGATATGGTTCTCAGTCAGAGGCAGGTGTTCGTCATTGTCTCTGATTGGGAACCATATTTAGGTAGCCTGGGGTTCACTGTGTGTTTGTGGGTGATTGTTCCTGTCTATGTGTTTTCACCAGAAAGGCTGTTTTAGGTTTCCGTTACGTTTATTGTTTTTGTAGTGTTTGTGTTTAGTGTGTTTTTCATTAAACATGAATCGCAATCGACACGCTGCATTTTGGTCCGACTCTCCTTCTCATATAGAAAACCGTTACAATAGGAAGGAGGTGAAATAAAATTATTTGTTTAAACTGTGTGGAGGTACAGCATTTAACGTATATATCCACATGTTGATGAACACAGTTTTTCTGATTAATCATGTGGAGTGGTATTGCTGTTACCGATATATCACTTTTCAATTGGTCTGAGCAAAGAAATGAGGTAGAGAGATATGACAAGCTATCATTTTTTCAGGGCAGAAATATAATTGATGGTACTGTCACATTTAATGTTATGCTCATATCCCATCTCTGTAAAGTGAAGATAATGATTATTTTTCCATAAGGTATGTGTATAGTCTGTGTACTGTATTTGTATATGCTGAAGGCAGAAGTTGTTCTTAGTCAGGCACTGGCCACTGACCCATTAGGGGAGCAGTAAGCAAAGGATGTAGGGATCATGAGCCCCAGCCAAAATACTTCCTGTTGTTGTCATCATTCCCTCCTGCCCCCTTCTCTCCAGCAGCCAAATAATCCCTGTGAGGCTAAAGGATCCTCCTCATTTGCAGTTTACTGTACGGTACTGAGAGGACCTCTGCTGGCCACTGTGTGATATCATGTTTTATAAATATACACATTAAATATGTGGTTGTACTTTCACACTAAAGGGAAACTAGTATCAAATTTGCATGAGGCTGTCATTAAAAATTTTAAAAAAAGATAATCGTCATAACAAATTCTAAAGTCAAACAAATCCATATTAGTCCACAGCTCAGGCAAAATGGTGATTAGAGAAGGAAAGAGGGAGAGACAGAAGGAGAAACTGTGAGACAGAAAGAGAGAGAGAGTGTCAGGCAGAATGAGAGCAGAGTTCTTTGCTTTGTTTTCATTTTTGTTGAATGACCCCAGTCCAGTGAGAGAGTGCTCTCATGAGCGGCACTGCTGTCAAGTTCCAGGCAGTGTCCCTCCACATATATTCTACAGCAGGGTTTCCCCAACCCTCTCCTCGGGCCCCGCCAGACGTTTCACATTTTTGTTTCCACCCTAAACTGCCAGAGCTGAATCAATTAGTCAACGAATCATCAAGCAGGTGTGCCAGTTTAGGGTTAAAACAAAAATGTGAAACGTCTGGGGGAGCCCGAGGAAACCCACTCTAGAGCACCGCCCACCCTCTACTTCCTCCACAGCGCCCTCATCTGTGGATCGCACTTCTGCTACTCACTCACTCACCCTCAACTCATCGCACCATAACACAACATCACTTGAAGAGAGATCACACCGCTGTTTTTCTATCATTAGAACTCTTCAATTTGGATCACAACTCTGGTTCTGTCCCTTCACCACCATTCACATCACAGAGATTTTAACTGTGTGTCACTGGACTGTTTATGCAGTAGTCTTTTGGAATCCCATTGGTTGGACTGCTGGACTGGACCGCTGGACAGGACTGGTGGACAAGACTGCTGGACCAGACTTGAACCCCATGCAGTGTATAGTAGCCTGGGGCGATGTCATCTCTTCTCTCCCCCCGCAACGCAAAGGATCAGCCACGCACGACCAAGTCACTCTCTGACTCGTCTCCCACTACACCCTCGCTGTCTTCCAGAGGCATCAAAGTAAGAGCAGATTGCTTATCTTTTCAATGGGCAATAACAAGGAAATGCCTAGGTTGCTGTTAGGCTGCTGTTTGTAAACATTGCTATGTGCAGAAGCTCAGATAAAATGCAGTGCTTGACTTTTGACTACCATCATTTGTTTGGAGCACAGTGCACTGTGTGTAGGTCTAATACTATAGGTTAGTGGTTCCCAACCAGAGGTACTACAACCTTGGCCTATCCACAGGGGGTACTTGTGAAGACTCATGAGACCATAGGCCTACTGGTAAAATGCATGAGGGGATACTTCATGGGTACTCCAGGAACAGCAAACTCATTTGGTACAGTAATCAAAAAAAGGCTGTAAACCACTGCCACAGGTGTTATGCTTTTAAGATATCCAAGAAAAACGAGTTATTTTGAATATCTTTCTTTGTTTAACCATAAATGTTTCACTCCACATTGAAACCAATGTAAATGTTTGATGAGCAGACATCATCAGATTGTAATGGCAGATGGTGATGAGCCCTCTTGGGCCAGGTGGCTTATGTGGGAGTAAATTTGACTAAAGGAAAAATAATTTTCAGCATTGGCTGCATGCATGTAACTATTCAAAGATCATCTCTTTCACAAATATGCTCTCTCTCTTTGTGAAGATGCTCTCTCTCTTTGTGAGAGAGATGTCCAATACAGCCTCAACATTTACTTCCCACGATGGGTCATATAAGTCCTGGATAAGTTTGGAGTTTCCATGACATCATCAGCTCTATGCTATTTTTTTCATCAGGCAGAAAGTTGCCTCGGAATTTTTCCTGAGAGGGGTCCTGTGTAACTCGAAATAACAAGAGGCAAATGACATATAAAACTCAGATTGGCATTGAAGATAGATATCTGACAAGGTCAATAATATCAAACCCTTTGAGAAGCATACTTTCAAGTGGGTCCTCCTGATATCACTCTGGACAAGACTCTGGCAGCACCTTTTTGCACAATGAGCCAGGCAGCGAAAAATAAACAGTAAAATAAAAAAGAAATTGTAATAAGAAGTTCATCTCAAATGTTTACTCAAGCAGTGACACTGGTACTTTGAGAGAGCGAGAGAGCAAAATAGACCAAGACAGCGAGAGCAAAAGAGCGAGACAGCAAACAAAAGAATGAGGGAGCAAGACGGGGGGGGGAAGAGAGAGAGAGAGAGAGAGAGAGAGAGAGAGAGAGAGAGAGAGAGAGAGAGAGAGAGAGAGAGAGAGAGAGAGAGAGAGAGAGAGAGAGAGAGAGAGAGAGAGAGAGAGAGAGAGAGAGAGAGAGAGAGAGAGAGAGAGAGAGAGAGAGAGAGAGAGAGAGAGAGAGAGAGAGAGAGAGAGAGAGAGAGAGAGAGATAGATGTATTGGAACGCAGACACAGTGTCTATCCCTCCGCTGGTCCAGTGGGAGAAGCTCACATTTTCCTATTGGGAAGAGCTGGTCAGCAGAAAGTCCCCCATGGCATCTAACAGAGCAGGAGGGGAGCACAGAAGCAGACTGGCCTGGTCCACAAACAACCACTAGCCCTTACACTCTGGGCGCAGGTGTGCAGAGGGAAGGATTTGATTGGTGTAATCAATATGGCAGTACTTTCACCTAGCCTACTAGAGAACCAGGTGGAGCTACAAGCATATTGTTTATACCCAAATCTACATGAAGTGTCTATGAGTTAGATATTATAGGGGTTATTCTTGACTGGGTTGGTCAGTGTTGGAAGGCTTGATAGACTCCGAGCAGGCCCTCTCCATCACACCAGCATCTCCCAGTGCTGGATCCATGATCCAAAGCAGAGCTTCAGGGGGTCAACAGCAAGCCTTATTTTAATGAGAGCTTACCATGGCTCCAAACACACACAGACTCTTTAATAAAAGGGAGCTGACAGTGTTGACACAGACTGAGAGCTTGTTGATGTCTGATGGGAACCATTCCTTTGTGTTTTTACATGAGGCCCAAGACTAAAGCAATGGACTGATCCCCTCCTCCTAGACCACCTTGAACAATTCAGTTTAATATATATCTGTGGAGAGACTGGCTGACACTCTATAGAGCCTAAAGGCACCCACATACTAGGTTTGGTTTGCTCCTAGCAGAACTCGGCTAGGTGAAGCGAATGTCTGTGACTCGTGTTGACCCTTAAAAGACTTTCACCTGAAAAATGAGAAAAGCGGCAAAGTTACTGTTTTGGCCTCTAGCTAAAACATAGCCGGTATACAGTTCCTCAAAATAGAATGAAATCAATAAATCTGTAAATTTATTTGGATGTTTTTGCCGACGAGGTCTTAGTGACACATTTTTAATCTAACTAAGATGTTAGTTGCAGTATTTTCCAAGTGGGGGAACAAAATGCAGGAAAACTAGTCATCTCTCATTGAATGGCAAAATTGAAGAATTGAAGAATCCCGTCCATAGTTCTCACTCCTACTAGGAGTAGTAGGCTGTTGATCAATCACCTACGAAGGGGTCACCTACGAAGGGGTCATCTACGAAGGTACGTAGACTTTGACTACCAAACTTTAGCGTGCCTCAAGAAAAAAATGTGTGCAAACAGCAGAACTAATGTAACCTGCCGAAGTACAAAACAAACAAAAATGTAATCATAATATATGCGCAAACTGTTTTGACTGGGAAGCATGTGATAGGCTTTACTTGATGTGTAATGGTTTGTCCCCAGCTGGAAGAAATGCTGACAGGTAGCCTGGTCTGTAGTAAAAAATAAAGCTGTCTAAACCCATGCAGTGAGCCCTTACATCTGTGCATGACCTTTGGGCTCTCGTCCATTTAAGTCTCTCTTATTCTTGAGAGCAATAATAGGCAAGTGCACAAAAACAAGAGAAAATACATATGATCTTACTTTGTTGACTTTATCCATTGACGTGATTTCTAGATGGCACAATAGTAATCGATGTTGAATGCCTTCACTCTTGCATGGCATGGCGTAAAAGCATACATATTTGGCTTTGTCGGTTGACCTCTTGTAATTGCCTGACAAAGTGCTGGTCCGTCATGGTTCCCTAATCACATCGAAAAGCAGCATGGGCTTCAAAATGGAAGTAGGCTGTCCACTGCAGCCTGAGAACACAGAGGTCAGGGCCTGGTCCAGATACTGTAGGAGAGTGACTGAGGATATATCACAGAATGAATGATTCGGTCTGCAGTGGAACACATCTCCTATTCTATCAGTAGTACACTTCTCAGCTCTGCTGAAAACAATCCACATGGTCAGTGACCTGAACCCCATCGGACACTATTAAAAGAAGCTCAAACAATGCCATTTTTGCAGGAGTGTCTCTTTAAGAACACACTCGTACACCCTGCCTCCAACCCTTCAGCAGGCAATATCCGTCAAGATTCCCAAGCTAAGCCACTGCCAAAGTTATGACCTTTTTTGGATATGTTTAGTTTTTATCTCTGGCTCTCAGTTAAATGCATGTGGCTGTTTCCTCAGTCCTTCTCTAACTTGGTGTGAGCTTCAAGTTTCATCCCAAGATGCCCTCTGCTGATAAGCTCATGCTTGGCTGCAGGGCAGTGTGAAGGTCTAAGTCTTCCATGCGAGATCATAACTAGGGCCAGGGGATTTTTCCTGACCACTTGAAATGAAAATTAAAAACACCAGAATCCTTACGCAAACGGGTCACAAAGTCCTTAACAAAGTCTCATCTTGACAGCTCCACTCTGTCATTTTAGAGGCTGGTAATACAGTGGACTTATTGAGGTCACTCAAGTAAGGTCCAGAGCAGGACTGAGGGAGATTCCACTGGCAACATTCAAACAAATGCAGACGTATAGTGGAGTTTATTGCAAACGGTAATAGAGAAATGCCTGTTATGGGTCTCATACCCAGGTCTCCAAGCCCATAGGCAGGACTGCTAACCAAAGCTCCAATATGGGTTAACTTTTTAAGGAGGAATTGTAACAACCTTGGCAAGGTTCGTTACAATACAATAAGTATGACCCAGGCAGTTCTGTGAGTGTTCAGAATGTTGTCTTTGGGTCATGACTTGGACTGCAAATAATGGAAAGTGGAAACTCAAACACATTCACTTTGAAGTTACTTTGTACCAATCACTTTGGTACAATATGCACAAGTATGTGGTACATCACAACTCTAAACACACACAAAAAAAAGAGATAATCAAAATGCCTCCTGTTTTAAAACCCTAAGCACATTCTCAATTGACTGAATACCACAAACAAATTCAGTCATTTGTTCACTGCACCAAATCACTCTTGCAAGTTGCATACATACTCATTAATTGCTGATCACTGGCAACATTCTATTTTTTACATCATAAATGTATCAATTGATATCAATTCACGTTGAATGGTGAAACTAAATAATATATGGATGGGGCTGTAACTAACTACATCATCATTCTCCATCAGCCACTGTGCTTCAATGGGTAGCGTGTCCAATCAAAAAAAAAAATGTGTGTGCGTGTGTGATATACATATACAGTGGGGCAAAAAAGCATTTAGTCAGCCACCAATTGTGCAAGTTCTCCCACTTAAAAAGATGAGAGGCCTGTAATGCCTGTAACCAGACGTGTCCCCCTGCTTAATCCAGTACCTGTCCAGGGCCGTCTGAAGTTTTTACCAATCTTTTTGGTAAAAACTCAACTGGTCGTGTTTGGAGGACAAAGAATGCTGAGTTGCATCCAAAGAACACCATACTTACTGTGAAGCATGGTGGAGGAAACATCATGCTTTGGGGCTGTTTTTCTGCAACGGGACCAGGACGACTGATCCGTCTAAAGGAAAGAATGAATGGGGCCATGTATCGTGAGATTTTGAGTGAAAACCTCCTTCCATCAGCAAGGGCATTGACGATGAAACGTTGCTGGGTCTTTCAGCATGACAATGATCCTAAACATACCGCCCTGGCAACGAAGGAGTGGCTTCGTAAGAAGCATTTCAAGGTCCTGGAGTGGCCTAGCCAGATCTCAACCCCATAGAACATTTTTGGAGGGAGTTGAAAGTCCGTGTTGCCCAGCAACAGCCCCAAAACATCACTGCTCTAGAGGAGATCTGCATGTAGGAATGGAGCAAAATACCAGCAACAGTGTGTGAAAACCTTGTGAAGACTTACAGAAAACGTTTGACCTCTGTCATTGCCAACAAAGGGTATATAAAGTATTGAGAAACTTTTGTTATTGACCAAATACTTATTTTCCACCATAATTTGCAAATAAATTAATAAAAAATCCTACAATGTGATTTTCTGGATTTATTTTTCTCATTTTGTCAGTCATAGTTGAAGTGTACCTATGATGAAAATTAAGGGCCCTCTCTCATCTTTTTAAGTGGGAGAACTTGCACAATTGGTGGCTGACTAAAAAATGTTTTGCCCCGCTATAGTTGAAGTCAGAAGATTGCATACACCTCGGCCAAATACATTTAAACTCAGTTTTTCACAATTCCTGACATTCACTCCTAGTAAATATTCCCTGTCTTAGAAGAGTTAGGATCACCACTTTATTTTAAGAATGTGAAATGAGAGCGAATTATTTCAGCTTTTATTTCTTTTATCACATTCCCACTGGGTCAGAAGATTGCATACACTGAATTAGTATTTGGTAGCAATGCCTTTAAATTGTTTAACTTGGCTCAAATATTTCGGGAAGCCTTCCACAAGCTTCCCACAATAAGTTGGGTGAATTTTGGCCCATTCCTCCTGACAGAGCTGGTGTAACGGAGTCAGGTTTGTAGGCCTCCTTGCTCGCAGACGCTTTTTCAGTTCTGCCCTCCCATTTTCTATAGGTTTGAGGTTAGAGCTTGGTGATGGCCACTCCAATACTTTGACTTTGTTGTCCATTAAGCCATTTTGCCACAACTTTGGAAGTATGCTTTGTGTCATTGTTCATTTGGAAGACCCATTTGTGATGTTGCTTCAATATATCCACATTTTCCTTTTCATGAAGCCATGTATTTTGTGAAGTGCTCCAGTACCTCCTGCAGCAAAGCACCCTCACAACATGATCCTGCCACCCTCGTGCTTCACGTTTGGGATGGTGTTCTTCGGCTTACAAGCCTCCCCCTTTTTCCGCCACACAACGATGGACATTATGGCCAAACAGTTCTATTTTTGTTTCATCAGGCCAGAGGACATTTCTCCAAAAAGTACAATCTTTATCCCCATGTGCAGTTGCAAAACGTAGTCTGACTTTTTTATGGCGGTTTTGGAGCAGTGGCTTCTTCCTTGTTGAGCAGCCTTTCATGTTATTTTGATATAGGACTCGTTTACTGTGGATATAGATACTTGTGTATCTGTTTTCTCCAGTTTCTTTACAAGGTAAAGAAAAATTGCTTGTCATGCACAAAGTAAATGTCCTAACAAACTTTCCAAAACTATTGTTTATCAAGACTGTGCTTGGAAAAAACAGCTTGATGTGAGTGATGCTAGTCGGGCGGGCGGGTGCCAGCAGCGAACGGTTGAAAAGCATGCATTGAGTTTTACTAGTGTTTAAGAGCAGTTGGAGGCCACGGAAAGAGTGTTGTATGGCATTGAAGCTCGTTTGGAGGTTAGTTAACACAGTGTCCAAAGAAGGGCCAGAATTATACAGAATGGTGTCGTCTGCATAGAGGTTGATCAGAGAGTCACCTTCAGCAAGAGCGACATCATTGATGTATATAGAGAAAAGAGTCGACCCGAGGATTGAACCCTGTGGCACCCCCATAGAGATTGCAAGAGGTCCGGACAACAGGCCCTCCGATTTGACACGCTGAACTCTGTCTGAGAAGTAGTTGGTGAACCAGTCAAGGCAGTCGTTTGAGAAACCTGTGTGTGTGTGTGGTCCTCTTAGAGCCATGGGGGTTGGAATATTGGCTTTCTATCATAATCGATTCAACAGTTATCAGAGTTTTTAACCCTGTAGGATGGCCAGAATGAGGGTGACTAAATAAATCAATGGATGTCGGGTGGAATCTGTGCAAAAAAAGCTTCTGGCTACCTGACAGGCCCACTTTCCTGTTGAACTCATTTTAGGTTATCTGGTAAAACCACATCATATGTGGCTGTAACTACATCATCATCCTTTGTCAGCCAGTGTGCTTCAATACTGTAGGGCAACATGGAAATTATCTCTAAATGCTAGTGCTACAATTTTAAAAATGTGGTGTAGTAACAATCCACTGCTGAAAGCCTATGATTTTAGCCAATGATACAGTAGCGGTTACAGTGCACGTCACATAGAAGTTGATCTTATGCAATGTTGCTTGGGTCAGAAATGGTGGTGCCATGATGGATCGCGTTGTCCAGACCATGGACTGCTGGGAGAGACAGGAAGTCCCTCCAGTGCCTCGACCAGCACAACCGGGGTTGTCTCCACCCGTTCCATCCGGAGAGAATTCCGGGGGGATGCGTCTCTCCCTTCCCATGGAGTATGATGGAACGGCAGCACAGTGCCAGGGATTCTTGTTGCAACTGGACCTCTACCTGGCCACTGTGCACCCAGCTTCCTCAGGAGGGGAGAGAGTGGCTGCCCTCGTCTCCTGCCTCACAGGAAAAGCGCTGGAGTGGGAAAATGCCATGTGGAGAGAAGGAGACATGGTGCCAGACCACTTGGAGGATTTCACCTTCAGGGCCATCTTCAACCATCCACCTGAGGGCAGAGCGGTGGGGGAAGGCTCTTCCATTTGAGGCAGGGGACGAGGAGCGCCCAGGACTTCGCCCTGGAATTCCGGACCTTGGTCGCTGGAGCAGGCTGGAACGACAGGGCCCTCATTGACCACTATCGATGCAGCCTACGAGAGGACATCCGACATGAGCTGGCCTGCAGGGATGCCAACATTTCCTTCGCCCAACTGGTGGATTTGTCTGGGCTAATCAGGGAGGCCACCATCTCCTTGGCCATGGTTATGCAGGGGGATCATGAGGAGAGAATCAGTTTCTTTCTCATTGACTCTCCTGCGTTTCCTGTGGTACTAGGCCTTCCCTGGTTGGCTCTGCATAACCCCACTATTTCCTGGCAACAGAGGGCTCTCACGGGGTGGTCGCGAGAGTGCTCAGGGAGGTGTGTAGGGGTTTCCGTTGGTGCTACCACAGTGGAAAGTCCAGACCAGGTCTCCACCATGCACATCCCCCCCAGAATATGCCGATTTGGCAGACGCTGTGCTTCCTAGGAGTCACCTGTATCCCCTGTCGCAGGCAGAGATGGTGGTTATGGATACAAATGTCTCTGAATCCCTTTGTCGGGTACATTCGGCACTCTATTTCACCCGCCTCCTCAAGTTTTTCTTTTTTGTGAAGAAGAAGGATGGAGGTTTATGCTCGTGCATTGACTATAGAGGTATCAAATCACGGTGAGGTACAGTTACCTGCTACCTCTTATCGCCACGGTGATTGAGTCATTGCATGGGGCGCGCCTCTTCACGAAACTGGATCTCAGGAGTGCGTATAACCTGGTGCGTATCCAGGAGGGAGTCGAGGGGAAGACAGCATTCAGTACCACCAAAGGGCATTATGAGTACCTTGTCATGCCGTACGGGTTGATAAATGCTCCATCAGTTTTCCAATCCTTTGTAGACAAGATTTTCAGGGACCTGCACAGGCAGGGTTTAGTGGTGTATATTTATGACATTCTGACTTACTCCGCTACACGCGCCAAGAATGTGTCCTTGGGCGCAAGGTACTTGCACGACTGTTGGAGCATGACCTGTGTCAAGGCTGAGAATTGCCTGTTCTTTCAGCAGGCCGTCTCCTTCCTAGGTTATCGCATTTCCACATCAAGGGTGGAGATGGAGAGTGACCGCATTGCAGCCGTGCTTAATTGGCCGACTCCCACCATGGTAAAGGAGGTGCAGCGATTTTTAGGGTTTGCCAATTACTACTGTATATTTATCCGGGGTTTTGGCCAGGTTGCTGCACCCATTACCTCATTGCTGAATGGGGGGTCCTGTAAGGTTGCAGTGGTCGGCTGATCAATCCCGATCCCTCTTTGACATTCATAGTGGAGGTGGACACGTCCGAGGCTGGGATAGGAGCCGTGCTCTCACAGCGCTCCCCTGTGCTTTCTTCTCGAAAAAGCTCAGCCCAGCGGAGCGTAACTATGATGTGGGGTACCGGGCTGTGGCTGTTGTTGGCTGTGGTTGAAGCGTTGAAAGCGTGGAGACATTGGCTTGAGGGGGCTAAACACCCATTCCTCATCTGGACTGACCACCGCAACCTCTGAGGCAACGTCTCCCTCTGGTCATCCAGGGATCGGTAGGACGGTGCGCTGTCTGACTGGGAAGTACTGGTGGCCCACTTTGGCTAAGGACGTGAGGGTTTGTTTCCTCCTGCTCGGTGTGTGCCCAATGTAAGGCTCCGAGTCACCTGACCAGAGGTAAGTTACATCCCTTACCCGTTCCACAACAACCTTGGTCACATCTGTCAGTGAATTTCTTAACAGATCTTCTTCCCTCACAGGGAAATACCACAATCCTGGTCGTTGTGG
This sequence comes from Oncorhynchus mykiss, assembly GCF_013265735.2. Lineage (NCBI taxonomy): Eukaryota > Metazoa > Chordata > Actinopteri > Salmoniformes > Salmonidae > Oncorhynchus > Oncorhynchus mykiss. The sequence goes on from NC_048571.1 coordinate 40,002,638, forward strand.
ATCGTTTTTCTAAGTCCTGTCATCTCCTCCCTCTGCCTGGTCTCCCTACGACCCTATAGACTGCGGAGGCCCTGTTTACACACGTCTTCCGGCACGTCTTCCGGTGGATTTAGTGTCGGATCGGGGTCCCCAGTTCACGACAAGAGTTCGGAAGGCGTTCATGGAACGTCTGGGGGTCTCGATCAGCCTTAGCTCAGGTTTTTTCACCCCGAGATTAACGGGCAGGTAGAGAGAGTCAACCAGGATGTGTCCATCTCCAGCGAGCCGCGCGTCGCCAGAAAACCAGCGTGGACCGTCACCGCAGTGAGACCCCGGTGTTCACACCCGTAACCTGCCCCTCCGCCTGCCCTCCCGGCAGCCGGGTCCGTGGTTTGTGGGGCCATTTAAAGTCCTGAGGAGGGTGAACGAGGTATGTTAAAGATTACAACTTCCCTCTTATTATCGCATTAACCCCTCGTTCCATGTGTCTCTCCTCAGGCCGGTGGTGGCTGGTCCGCTCCAGGAATCTGAGGTGCAGGAGGTCCCGCCGCCCCCTTTGGGCATTGAGGGGGCCCCGGCGTACATTGTTCATTCCAGGCATCAGATGGGGGGCCTTCAGTACCTCGTGGAGTGGGAGGGGTACGGGCCGGAGGAGAGCTGCTGGGTTCCGGTTACAGATGTTTTGGATATTGAACTGCTGCGAGAGTTTCACCGTCACTGGCCGGATCGCCCTGCGCCTCGTCCTCCGGGTCGTCCTCGAGGCCGGTGTTGGCGCACTGCTGGAGCCGCGCCTCAAGTGGGGGGGTACTGTCAAGATTTCCGAAGACGTCGTCTCCTTGTTCGAGCGGACACATTAAACGGACACATGGAATTTGACTGCCTTCATGACCGCAACAGCCCTAGTTGTGACAGCCTGAATTTAAATGTATTAAATTTAGATTTTTTTGTCACTGGCCTACACACAATACCCAATAATATCAAAGTGGAATTATGTTTTCCAAAGTGTTTACAATTTAATTAAAACTGTCTTGAGTCAATAAGTATTGCCCTTTGTTATGGCAAGCCTAAACATGTTCAGGAGTAAACATTTGCTTAACAAGTCACATAATAAGTTGCATGGACACTGTGTGATAAAATACTGTTTAACAGGACTGTTGAATGACTACCTAATCTATGTACCCAACACATGTAATTATCTGTAAGGTACTGAAGTTGAGCAGTATATTTAAAACAGATTCAACCACATGGACCAGGCAGGTTTTCCAAAGGATTACATTGAAAACCTATTGGTAAAAAACTGAAAAAGAAGTCATTGATTATCCCTTTCAGCATGGTGAAGTTAATAAGTACACTTTGGAGGGTGTATCAATACACACAGTCACTACAAAGATGCAGGCATCCTTCCTAACTCAGTTGCTGGAGAGGAAGAAAAATGCTCTGGGATTTCACCATGTGGCCAATGATGACTTTAAAACAGAGTTTAAAACTGAAATATGCAACTTTTTGGGCGACCTGATCAAATTCACATAGAAAGTTAGTTATAGATTTGTCATTTTCATTGAAAGCATGTCTAAGAAGTGGTAAATCTGTTCTATGTGTGCTATTTCTATGCTTCCCATTCATAAGTTTTGTTTTTGTGTCTCACACTTTCGGTTTTAGACACCAGCTTCAAACAGCTGATAATACAATATTTTTGATTATGGAAAATAGATTGAGATACTCTATACTATGCTTGTTTTGTCACATAATCTGAAATTAGGCTAACTATAAGAATTTTAGCGACCAGGAAATGGCAGAGCGATTTCTGCATAGTGCACCTTTTAATGGCTGTGATATGAGAGAACTGAGAATGAATCAACAACATTGTAGTTACACAATACTAATCTAAAACGATTGAGTGAAAAGAAAGAATCATGTAGAGAATTTAAATATTACAAAACATGCATCCTGTTTGCAACAATGGCTAAATTAATGCTGCTAAAAATGTGGCAAAGCAGTTCACTTTTCCCCCTGAATACAAAGTGCTATGTTTGGGGGAAATCCAACACAACACGTTACTGAGTACAACTCTCCATATTTTCAAGCATAATGGTGGACGCATCTGCTATGGGTATGCTTGCAATTGTTAAAGGACTGGGCAGTTTTCAGGAAAATAAATTAACAGAATGGAGCTAAGCACGGGCAAAATCCGAGAGGAAAACCTGGGTCAATCTGCTTTCCACCAGACACTGGGAGATGAATTCACCTTTCAGCAGGACAATAACCTAAAACACAATGCCAAATCTACACTGGAGTTGTTTACCAAGAAAACAGTGAATGTTCCTGAGGGTCCGAGATACAGTTTTGACTTACATCTACTTGAAAATCTATGGCAAGATCTGGAAGTGGTTGTCTAGCAATGCTGGTTGTCTACCAAATGATTGTCTATCAATTTGACAGAGCTTGAAATAACATAAAATCAATTAAAATGGGCAAATATTGTACAATCCAGATGTGCAAAGCTCTTAGTTATCCAAAAATACTAAATGTAATCTCTGCTTCTACAAAGTATTGCCTCAGGGGTGTGAAAACGTATGTAAATGAGGTACTTCTCCCCCCCCCCCCCCCCCTTGCTGCTATAACAGCCTCTACTCCTCTGGGAAGGCTCTTCACCAGATGTTGGAACATTGCTGCAGGGACTTGCTTCCGGTCAGCCACAAGAGCATTCGTGACGTCGGGCACTGATTTTGGCCAATGAGGCCTGGTCAGCATTCCAATTCATTCCAAAGGTGTTCGATGGGTTGAGGTCAGGGCTCTGTGCAGGCCAGTCAAGTTATTCCACACCGATCTCAACAAACCATTTCTGTATGGACCTTGCTTTGTGCACAGGGGCATTGTCATGCTGAAACAGGAAAGGGCCTTCCCCAAATTGTTGCCACAAATTTGGAAGCACAGATTCATCTAGAATCTCATTGTATGCTGTAGCGTTAACATTTCCATTCACTGAAACTAAGGGGCCTAGCTTGATCCATGACACACAGGCCCAAACATTCCTCCTCCATCAAACATTACAGTTGACACTATGCATTAGGCAGGTTGTGTTCTCCTGGCATCAGCAAAACCCAGATTAGTCCGTCGGACTGCCAGATGGTGAAGCGTTATTCATTACTCCAGAGAACCCTTTTCCACTGCTCCAGAGTCCAATGGTGACGAGCTTTATGCCCCTCAGCTGACACTTGGTATTGCGCATGGTGATCTTAGGCTTGTGTCCGGCTACTCGGCAATGGAAACCCATTTCATGAATCTCCCAACGAACTGTTATTGTGCTGATTGCTTCCAGAGGCATTTTGGAACTCGGTAGTGAGTGTTGCAACCGAGGACATACAATTTTTACACGATATGCGCTTCAGCACTTGGCGGTCCAGTTCTTGTCCCGTTGCCGTTCTTGTGTGGCCTAACACTTCGTTGTTGCTCCTAGAAGTTTCAACTTCACAAAAACAGCACTTACAGTTGACCAGGGCAGCTCTAGCAGGGCAGAAATTTGACTGACTGACTTGTTGGAAAGGTGACATCCTATGATGGTGCCACGTTGATAGTCAATGAGCTCTTCAGTACGAACCATTCTACCTCCAATGTTTGTCTATGGAGATTGCATGGCTGTGTGCTCGATTTTATACACCTGTCAGCAACGGGTGTGGTTGAAATAGCCAAATCTAATTCATTTGAAGGGGTGTGTGTGTGTAGACAGAATGTACTAATGGATTCCGGGTACTAACTCCTAAACTTGGTATAGGGCTAATTTTCAGGTATCCTATTGAAATATTGAGTGTTTAGGTGTAGAGGGTCTACACCAGAAGTTAATGGTTATCTGTAGGGGGGAAGAATATAGTGGGGGCAATTAAGCTTGGAATGTACTGAGTGTAGGGAAAGTGATCACATATGGCAGGCATTGATAAGGAGAGATAGTCGTGGATTAGTGATGAAGGGGATCGAGGTCAGGTCACGTTAAGGGAGAAACAAAGGTTTATGGCCCATATCACTAATAAAGATAGTAATAAAGTAATAAAGATAAAATGTTTGTTCAGATGAGTAGGAGGAGGCTCCTCCTAGGAGAAAGGGTTAAATATCAGTGCTTGTGTGAAATGTCATTGTCTAATGCAGCTGTATTGATCCTCTGGGAAGAATAAACTTGGTTTGAGCTTTCATAGAGTTCCTTGCATTTCTTTGCTCTGAGAATTAGAACAGTACAAAGAGTACAGCAGTAGCTATTTAGGATGAGCCATGGCTAGAATACAGTATGTAAATGAAAGTGGGCAAGTCAGTATGTAAACATTAGTAAAGTGACCAGTGTTCAGTGGAAAAGCAGTCTGAGGTGCATGGTAGCTCACCGGGTGGTAGCCGGCTACCAGATTTAGGGCAGGCTACTAGGCGGAGGCCAGTAGCATTAGTGGTTACTGTTTAAATCAGTCAGCTTTGATGCACCTGTACTGTCTCCTCCTTCTAGATGGTAGGCGGGTGAACAGGTCGTGGCTCGGGAGGCTGAGGTCCTTGATGATTTTCTTGGCCTTCCTGTGACACCGGGTGCTGTCGATGTCCTGGAGGGAAGTGTGCCCTCGATGATGCATTGGGCTTACCGCACCACCCTCTGGAGAGCTCTGCGGTTACGGACGGTGCAATTGCCATACCAGGCAGTGATACAGCCTGACAGGATGCTCTCAATGGTGCATTCGTGAGGGTATTAGGGGCCAAGCCAAATTTATTCAGCCTCCTGAAGTTAGAGGCGTTGTTGTGCCTTCACCACACTGTCTGTAAAGGGATAATTTCAGGTCTCGGTGTGGATAGGGGCGTGCTCTCTTTGTCGTCTTCTGTAGTCCACCATCAGCTCCTTTTTTTTATATCCCCCTTTTTCTCCCCTATTTTTTAAAATCTTGTCTCATTGCTGCAACTCCTTAACGGCCTCAGGAGAGGTGATGGTGGAGTCATGCGTAATCCGAAACATGGCCCTGCTAACTGCGTTCCTTAACACCCGCCAGCTTAACCCGGAGGAAGACAGCCGCACCAATGTGTCAGAGGAAACACCTTTCAACTGGTGACGGGGGTCACTTGTGGCGGAGTTGCTAGAGTGCGATGAGCCAAGTAAAGCCCCACTGGCCAAACCCTCACCTAACCTGGACGATGCTGGGCCAATTGTGCGTCGTCCTATGGGACTCCCAGCCTCGGCCAGTTGTGGCACAGCCGGGAATGAACCCGGGTCTGTAGTAACGCCTTTAGCACTGCAATGCAGTACCTTAGACAGCTGTGCCACTCGGGAGGCCCCAGCTCTTTCTTTTTGTTGACGTTGAGGGAGAGGTTATTTTCTTGGCACCACTCCACCACCGTTCTCACCTCCCTGTAGGCTGTCTCATCATTGTTGGTAATCAGGCCTACCACTGTTGTGTTGTCAGCAAACTTGATGATTGAGTTGGTAGAAATGCTTGGCCACACCGATATGGGTGAACCGGGAGTACAGGAGGGGGCTGAGCATGCACCCCAGTGAGGCCCCCATTCTGAGGATATCATGGCTCAGGCTAAGACCCAAATGCAGACACAGAAGGCGGAGAGTACGAGTCTCAGTTTATTATCGTACAAGGGGCAGGTGAAAGGTAATTCAAGGCAGGAAAAGAGTTGTAACCCAAACCAGAGTCAGGCAGGTACAGGACGGCAGGCAGGATCAGGGTCAGGACAGGCAGAAAGGTCAGTCCACACTAAGAAAGGGTGTTCTGCCCCCCCTCCCTCTAACCAGTGCCTCCACTCCTCCAATACAATATTGACGGCAAGGAGTTCTCTATTTCCCACATCATAGTTCCTATCGGTAGGGGTAAGACGATGGGAGAGAAAAGCGCCCGGGCGCGGCTATTGGTCCTGGGCAGAACGCTGGGACAGGACGGCCCACACGCCGACATCCGAGGCATCGACCTCCACCACAAACTGACAGGACGGATCCGGATGGATTCAGATGGGGACTATAGTGAATCGATGTTTACGTTTAGAGAACTCCCGGTAAGCTGCTGGAGACCACGTGAATGAACATTGGGAGAGGTGAGTGCTGAGAGGGGGGGAGAAAGGGTGCTGTAACCCTGGATGAAGTGGTGGTATAAGTTATCAAATCCCAGGAAACGTTGCAGCTTCATTCTGGATGTGGGTTGAGGCCACTCCACCACCGCTTTCACCTTGTCTGGATCCATCTGTACAGTATATGTTCGGCAGTGACAACATATCCTAGGAAGGAGATGGTGGTGTGATGAAATTCACACTTCTCCGCTTCAACGAAAAATTGGTTTCCAGGAGGAGCTGAAGGACCTGTCGGACTTGGAGGACCTGCTCTTGAGCTGAATGGGAAAAGACAAGGATGTCGTCGACATAGACAAACACGAACTGGTTCAGCATGTCCCAGAGCATATCGTTGACCAGGACTTGGAAGACAGCGGGAGCGTTGGTCAGTCCGAATGGCTTAACCAAGTACTCATAGTGCCCAATAGCCGTGTTAAAGGCTGTCTTCTACTCGTCTCCTTCCTGTATCCGAACCAAATGGTAAGTGTTCCGAAGGTCCAACTTTGAGAAGATTGTCGCTCCCTGAAGCCGATGAGATGAGTAGTAGACGGTAACGTTTTTTGACCGTGATGTCATTAAGGCCTCGGTAGTCAATCTACGGGCGCAGGGTATTGTCCTTCTCCACAAAGAAGAACCCTGCACCGGCGGGAAAGGCAGATGGACAAACAATCCCTGCAGCGAGAGAGTCCTCAATGTACTCATCCATAGCCTTGGTTTCCGGACCTGGCAGGGAATAAACCACCCCAGAGTGGGTGTAGTGCCCGGGAGAAGATCAATGGTGCAGTCATAGGGTCGATGCAGAGGGAGAGACGTAGCTCGGGCCTGGTTGAAGACCTCCAAGAGGTCAAGGTACTACGCGGGAATGGCGGAGAGATCAAAGACTTCTCCCAAGCTTGCAGAAAATCGTCCTGGGGCAGGCTGTGCTGACTTAAGACACTGCGCATATCAGAACGGGCTCCCGGGCTGCAAGCTCGTCTGTAATCTCTTCCGGTAATCCATTAAGGAACGTGTCAAAAAGGGCCTCCAGGTTCCAGGCTGCCACACTAAAGGAGTCTTGAAGTAGTTGGAGCAGCTTACGAGCAGGCTCTCTCCCAGACAATGGAAAATCGAACACTTTTCGTACCTCCACCATAAACTCCTCCAGACTGAGGCAAACGGTGGACTGTTGGTCCCACACCGCCGTAGCCCAGGCGAGTGCCCTCCTGGACATCAGCGTTATGAGGTATACTGTCTTCAAGCGGTCCGAGAGGAACAAAGGCTGCAGCTCGAAAATGAGGGAGCTGGATCAGGGTCAGGACAGGCAAAGAGGTCAGAACTAGGAAAAACAAAAACTAGAGCACAGGAAACACTGGAAAATGTTGGTAGGACTTGACAAGACGATTGGAAACAGATAAATAAAAAAATGCAGGTATAAATACACAAGGGATAATTAGGGGAAATGGGAGACACCTGGTGGGGGTTGGAGACGAACACAAAGACAGGTGGAAAAGATCAGGGTGTGACAGAGGATTAGTGTGGTGCAGGTGTTGTTGCCTACCTTCACCACTTGGGGTCAGCCCGTCAGGAAGTCCAGGACCCAGATCCAGGGCCCTGACTTTAGTGATGAGCTTGGAAGCCACTATAGTGTTGAAGGCTGAGCTACAGTCGATTAACAGGGTTCTTGTATAGGGGTTTCCCTTGTCCAGGTGGGATAGGGCAGTGTGCAGTGCAATGGCGATTGAGTCGTCTGCAGATCTGTTTATTTTTTAAATCCTTTATGTAACTAGCCAAGTCAGTTATGAACAAGTTCTTATTTACAATGACTCCCTACACCAGCCAAACCCGGATGACGCTGGGCCAATTGTGCTCCGCCCTATTGGATTCCCAATCCGTCTGTTTGTGATACAGCCTGGAATCAAACCAGGGTGTCTGTAGTGACGCCTCTAGCACTGAGATGCAGTGCCTTAGACCTCTGCGCCACTCGGGCGGTATGCGAATTGTAGTGGGTCTAGGTTGGATTTGCAGATTGACTAACAGGTTTTAGGCTTGGCTAGCTAGCTAGCTAAATGGCTAATGTTTTTGTTTGCAAAAACATCTGGACACAGTACCAGCTATTCTGAGAACATCATTTGAGGAGTTGCCTGAAACAGGAGAAGAATGGCAGATGGAGGAATACAGCAGTGCTGAGACAGAGGGCTCGTAGCGAGGACAACTGGGTACTATTCTGAATTTTGTGTTGAAGAGCTTTCTGGCACCCAGAGCTGCTGAGGCATCACCCAAGTGGGTGCTACACAGACTGGAAGAGAAGTTGTTATACAATTGAGTCTGGTTCCCAGACTTGCCCTCTACAAGATCATCAGCAGACTCCATCACAATAATTTACCATCCTCTGACCAGCTCTCTCCGCTCAAGCCATGACTGAGCCTCTCCATCTTCGGAGGATGCAACTTTCATATTGCTTGTTTGTTTTTTGCTCTTGAAGCGCTTTGAGATTCTATGAAAAGCGCAATAGCAATTTAATTTATTATTATTATAATCAGCAAACAATGTCTCTGGCAGTCCGACTGACGAATTTGGGTTTGGCAGATGCCAGGAGAATGCTACCTGCCCCAAATGCATAGTGCCAACTGTAAAGTTTGATGGAGTAGGAATAATGGTCTGGGGCTGTTTTTCACCGTTCTGGCTCGGCCCCTTAGTTCCAGTGAAGGGACATCTTAACGCAACAGCATATAATGATTCTGTGCATCCAACTTTGTGGCAACAGTTTGGGGAAGCCCTTTCCTGTTTCAGCATGACAATGCCCAGTGCGCAAAGCAAGGTCCATACAGAAACGGTTTGTGGAGTTCGGTGTGGAAGAAATTGACTGGCCCACACAGAGCCTTGACCTCAACCCCATCGAACACCTTTGGGATGAATTAGAATGCCAACTGTGAGCCAGAACTAATAGCGCAACATCAGTGACTGAATGGAAGTAATTCCCCACAACAGTGTTCCAACATCTAGCAGAAAGCCTTTCCAAAAGAGTTGAGGCTGTTACAACAGCAAAGGAGGGACCAACTCCATATTAATGCCCGTGACTTTGGAATGAGATGTTTGACGAGCAGGTGTCCACATACTTTTGGCTATATAGTGCTATATAGTGTGTATATATAGTTTTATAGTGCTGAACAATGTAAAATTCTACATTTTTCCTCATACATGTATCAATTTTACATCAATTCCTATTGGCAGGTAAAACCAAAACATACATGAATGTGGCTGTAAATACTACATAAACATTCTCCATCAGCCAGTAATTGGACAAAGTGGAAAGATACACTCTGTGCTACCAATTGGAATTATAATGTATTGTACAAGACACTGACGAAATACCTGGGTTGCATATAACAATATATTCCACTCATTATCTGAATTTCATTGATAAACTGTAAACTGATGAACTTCAAGCAGAGACACAAGCTATACTGTACCAGTTGACAAGTAACATAGAAATGCACAATGTTGTGTGGGGCAGAAATGCCATATAACACCACAGTACGTTTTCACAGTAGCCAACTACTTTACAATACCCCTAATTGGTTTGGACACACCTACTCATTCCAGGGTTTTTCATTATTTTTACTATTTTCTACTTTGCAGAATAATTGTGAAGACATCAAAACTATGAAATAACACATATGGAATCATGTAGTACCCAAAACAGTGTTAAACAAATCAAAATATATTTTATATTTGAGATTCTTCAAAGTAACCACCCTTTGCCTTGATGACAGCTTTGTACACTCTTGGCATTCTCTCAACCAGCTTCCTACCTGGAATGCATTTCAATTAACAGGTGTGCATTGTTAAAAGTTCATTTGTGGCATTTCTTTCCTTCTTAATTAATGTGTTTCTGCCAATGTGTTGTGTTGTGGCAAGGTAGGGATGATACACAGAAGACGGACCTATTTTGTAAAAGACCAAGTCCATATTATGGCAAAAAATTCTCAAATAAGCAAAGAGAATTGACAGTCCACGGTTACTTTAAGACATGATAGTCAGTCAATCTGGAAAATGTAAACTACTTTGAAAGTTTCTTCAAGTGCAGTCGTAAAAACCATCAAGAGCTATAATGAAACTGTCTCTCATGAGGACCGCCACAGGAAAAGAAGATCCAGAGTTACATCTGCTGCAGAGGATAATTTCATTAGAGTTAACCCCACCTCTGATTACAGCCCAAATAAATGCTTCAAGTAAAAGACACATCTCAACATGATCTATTCAGTGGAGACTTCGTGAATCAGGGCTTCATGGTTGAATTGCTGCAAAGAAACCACTACTAAAGGACACCAATAATAAGAAGAGACTTACTTGAGCCAAGAAACACGACCAATGGACATTAGACAGGTGGAATTCTGTCCTTTGGTCTGATGAGTCCAAATTTGAGATTTTTGGTTCCAACCGCCGTGCATTTGTGAGACGAAGAGTAGTGAACGGATGATCTACGCATGTGTGGTTCCCACCGTGAAGCATGGAGGAGGAGGTGTTATGGTGTGGTTGTGCTTTACTGGTGATTTATTTAGCATTCAAGGAACACTTAACCAGCATGGCTACCACAGCATTCTGCAGCAATATGCCATCCCATCTGGTTTGCGCTTAGTCCCACTATCATTTGTTTTTCAACAGGACAACGACCCAACACTCCTCCAGGCTGTGTAAGGGTTATTTGACCAAAGATGACGATGGCATGCTGCATCAGATGACCTGGCCTCCACAATCACCCGACCTGAACCTAATTGAGATTGTTTGGGAAGAGTTGGAACGCAGAGTGAAGGAAAAGAGGCCAACAAGTGCTCAGCATATGTGGGAACTCCTTCAAGACTGTTGGAAAAGCATTCCAGGTGAAGCTGGTTGAGAGAATGCCAAGAGTGCGCAAAACTGTCATCAAGGCAAATGGTGACTGCTATTTGTTTAACACGTTTTTTGGTTACTACATGATTTCATGTGTTATTTCATAGTTTTGATGTCTTCACTCTTATTCTACAATGCTGAAAATAGTAAAAACAAAAAATGTAAAAAAAGAACCCATGAATGAGTAGGTGTGTCAACTTTAGAGTGGTACTATAAAAGGAAAATGAATCTCTAAGACTGACATATTACTCTACATGCTCACAACCTGCTTTTGGATACAAATACAGTGGAGAGAACAAGTATTTGATACACTGCAGGTTTTCCTACTTACAAAGCATGTAGAGGTCTGCCATTTTTATCATAGGTACACTTCAACTGTGAGAGACCGAATCTAAAACAAAAATCCAGAAAATCACATTGTATGATTTTTAAGTAATTAATTTGCATTTTATTGCATGACATAAGTATTTGATCACCTACCAACCAGTAAGAATTCCGGCTCTCACAGACCTGTTAGTTTTTCTTTAAGAAGCCCTCCTGTTCTCCACTCATTACCTGTATTAACTGCACCAGTTTGAACTTGTTACCTGTATAAAAGGCACCTGTCCACACACTCAATCAAACAGACACCAACCTCTCCACAATGGCCAAGACCAGAGAGCTGTGTAAGGACATCAGGGAAAAAAATTGTAGACCTATACAAGGCTGGGATGGGCTACAGGACAATAGGCAAGCAGCTTGGTAAGAAGGCAACTACTGTTGGCGCAATTATTAGAAAATGGAAGAAGTTCAAGATGACGATCAATCCCGCTCGGTAGGGGCTCCATGCAAGATCTCACCTCGTGGGGCATCAATGATCATGAGGAAGGTGAGGGATCAGCCCAGAACTACATGGCAGGACCTGGTCAATGACCTGAAGAGAGCTGGAACCACAGTCTCAAAGAAAACCATTAGTAACACACTACGCCGTCATGGATTAAAATCCTGCAGCGCACGCAAGGTCATCCTGCTCAAGCCAGCGCATGTCCAGGCCCGTCTGAAGTTTGCCAATGACCATCTGGATGATCCAGAGGAGGATTGGGAGAAGGTCATGTGGTCTGATGAGACAAAAATTTAGCTTTTTGGATTAAACTCCACTCGCCGTGTTTGGAGGAAGAGGATGAGTACAACCCCAAGAACACCATCCCAACCGTGAAGCATGGTGGTGGAAACATCATTCTTTGGGGATGCTTTTCTGCAAAGGGGACAGGACGACTGCACCGTGTTGAGGGGAGGATGGATGGGGCCATGTATCACAAGATCTTGGCCAACAACCTCCTTCCCTCAGTAAGAGCATTGAAGATGGGTTGTGGCTGGTTGTGTCTTCCAGCATGACAACGACCCGAAACACACAGCCAGGGCAACTAAGGAGTGGCTCCGTAAGAAGCATCTCAAGTTCCTGGAGTGGCCTAGCCAATCTCCAGACCTGAACCCAATAGAAAATCTTTGGAGGGAGCTGAAAGTCGGTATTGCCCAGCGACAGCCCCGAAACCTGAAGGATCTGGAGAAGGTCTGTATGGAGGAGTGGGCCAAAATCCTTGCTGCAGTGTGTGCAAACCTGGTCAAGAACTACAGGAAACGTATGATCTCTAATTGCAAACAAAGGTTTCTGTACCAAATATTAAGTTCTGCTTTTCTGATGTATCAAATACTTATGTCATGCAATAAAATGCAAATTAATTACTTAAAATCATACAATGTGATTTTCTGGATTTTTGTTATAGATTCCGTCTCTCACAGTTGGAATGTACCTATGATAACAATTACAGACCTCTACATGCTTTGTAAGTAGGAAAACCTGCAATATCGGCAGTGTATCAAATACTTGTTCTCCCCACTGTATATATTTTTTATAAATTGCATGTCAAATACTGTATGGAATTTACTTAGACTGTCCATTTTGTCATTTTATCATTATTTGATATATTGCTATCAAAACTAAATGTTCTCATGGTATTTCACTGAAAACTTTGATTTTAAATGAATGGCGCTGGGGTGAAATATGTGTGAAACCCCAAAGAATGCACAATCAAAGGTTCTGAACATAGGGGTCATTTACAAGTGTCATCTGTCCTAACAAGTGCCTATTTTATTCCTGTTCATTAAAGCCCAATAATAAGCATAGGTTGATTTAAAATACAGTCCCAGGCAAAAGTTACGGTCTGAGTGTGCAATATTAACCAGGAAGAAGCCATTACACCTCAGTGTTGAAGATCATTCAAACTACTCATGTTTTATGCATTTTGTAAGTGACATATCTTTTTTGTTTGTTTTCAGCATGAAAGAGTGTCCAGGTAAGCTGCTTTCATCTCAGCTCACTTTCTCAAAGATTTTCACTACCAGGCGTTCATGCATATCCTAACAGCCATTGGTCAACTTTATTACTCAGGCCTCCTTTGCAACTGACCTTTTTATTACAATTCGGCTCAAAAGGTCGCAGTTGTAAATGAGAACTTGTTCTCAACTAGCCTACCTGGTTAAATAGAGGTGAAATATAAAGTATATTGTTGATCAAGCTCTGGCACAGTGAAGTAGTTTCAGTCATTTGTTATCTTTACCTCAGACTGGACTCGTCTGGTGCTTACGACCGAGAAGCGTATGACGCTCGCAGGGAAAACAGAATGGCAGCTCGGAAAAAGGCTGAGGAAGAGGCAGGATGCACTGACTATAAGAAGGTAACCTGTAATGTAAAATTCTCTAACAGTTAAAGCTAGCAAACTGGCGTAGGTAGCTAATGATCTGTTGTGACATCTGTTATGTCATGATAATGAAAGTATTATGTAGCCTTTATGACAGAGGGTTCAAGTAAAGTGTAGTAGTAAAATACTGTGGCATGTTATGATATTCTGTGTCTGTTTGCTGTTGCATCTTTTATATTGCAGATGTACGAGGAGGCCATGTCTACAAATGAGAGACTCAAGTCCCGGCTTCAGGGCAGCAAACAGGAGCTGGTGTTGGTGCAGACTCAGCTGGAGAAAGTCACACAGGTGATTATCCCTAACTGGTATTCATCCGCCACACAAAGTAGTTCAAACCATCTCAAAATCAAATAACACGGATGAAAATGACCAGATTGCAGAAGAGTCCAATGAATACGTACACTACATGGTATGTGGACACCTGCTCGTCGAACATCTCATTCCGAAATCATGGGCATTAATATGGAATTGGTCCCCCTTTGCTGCTATAACAGCCTCCACTCTTCTGGGAAAGGTTTCCACTCGACGTTGGAACATTGCTGCGGGGACTTGCTTCCATTCAGCAACGAACATTAGTGACGTCTGGCACTAATGTTGGGTGATTAGGCCTGGCTCACAGTCAGCGTTCCAAAGGTGTTTGACGGGGTTGAGGTCAGGGCTCTGTGCGGGCCAGTCAATTTCTTCCACACCGATCTCGACAAACCATTTCTATTATCATGATGAAACAGGAAAGCGCCTTCCCCAAACTGTTGCCACAAAGTTGGAAGCGCAGAATTGTCTAGAATGTCATTGTATGCTGTTGCATTAAGATATACCTTCACTGGAACAAATGCGCCCACTGTAGCACGAACCATGAAAAACAGCCCCAGAACATTACATTATTCTTCTTCCATCAAACTTTACATTTGGCACTATGCATTGGGGCAGGTAGAGTTCTCCTGGCATCCGCCAAACCCAGATTCGTCCGCCATACTGCCAGATGGTGAAGCGTGATTCATCACTCCAGAGAACCCGTTTCCTCCAATGGCGGCGAGGTTTACACAACTTCAGCCAAAGCTTTGCATTGCACATGGTGATCTTAGGCTTATATGCGGCTGCTCGGCCATGGAAACTAATTTCATGAAGCTCCCGACAAATAGTTTCTGTGCTGACGTTTGGTACTCGGTGGTGAGTGTTGCAAACGAGGACAGACGAATGTTACGAGTTACACGCTTCAGCACTCGGCGATCCCGTTCTGTGAGCTTGTGTGGCCTACCTCTTCAAGGCAGAGCCGTTGTTGCTCCTAGACGTTTCCACACGAACAGTACTTACAGTTGACCGGGGCAACTCCAGCAGGGCAGAAATTTGACCAACTGACTTGTTGGAAAGGTGGCACCCTATGACGGTGCCACGTTGAAAGTCACGGAGGTCTTCAGTAGGGGCCATTCTACTGTCAATGTTTGTCTTTCGAGACTGCATGACTGTGTGCTCAATTTTATATCTGTCAGCAACAGGTGTGACTGAAATAGCTTAATCCACTAATTTGAAGGGGTGCCCACATACTTGTAGTGTATTTATTTATTTATTTTTATTTGACCTTTATTTAACTAGGCAAGTCAGTTAAGAACAAATTCTTATTTTCAATGACGGCCTAGGAACAGTGGGTTAACTGCCTGTTCAGGGGCAGAACGGGGGTTTGAACTTGCAACCTTCCGGTTACTAGTCCAACGCTCTAACCACTAGGCTACCCTGGGCGGTTGTGCCATATCATGACTTATCATTGTGATTCCCAACTTACAGTTCTTGTCAAATACAATGTGGAGTAACTCTTCCAAATCCTATTGCATGGACCACTGCACAATAAAATCAGGAAAGATGCAGGAGTGAGAACCATGACAGATTATGCAAGTAAAAGGCATTGGATTATTCCCAGAGAAATGCTTGGGAATTGGTATTTTTGAAGTACAGTACCATGTTTTTTTTCAAAGGTAAATATTGAAGAGTTTTGTTCCAAAAAACGTTATGTCCACAAATCTTTCACAATTGTGTTTTAAAAAAATAAATAAATGATTGCTTATGACTTACCGTCATGTGTGGGTAAAATATTACTGTTCTCAGATTTTTTTTTATTCATAGATTTTAATTGTGTATTAAAATGGCTTTTGTTGCAAAACTCTAATTATCCATTGTTTAGCTGGAATGGAATGTTCGTATCCTGTGATATGTGGTTGTCTCTCACCAAGCAATCTTAAGATGAATGAATCACTCTGGATAAGAGCATCTGCTAAAAATGGCAAATGTAAATATTTTATATGCATACCTCATATTACTTTATTGATACATTTAAAAATATATATATATATATATTATATTAATGTCAGAAATGTATAATTTGTAAATTTCTCCTTAAAATTACTTGTCACATTTGACTGTGTAAAACCTACAAGTAATACTTATTTGTCTGAGTGAGGCTCAGGTGGATATTTAGTGTTTTGCAACAAAACATGATTATTTGTCTCCCTGAAATGAAACTTTCAAGTGATACTGTAGATTTCAAGCAAATACATTTCTGTCATGAACAAACACAAATCACTTTAATAAGTTCTTTAACCCTATTCTCAACCGGTTGGTTGAGCATTTGTTTTTTGATAATGGATTTAGAACTAGATATGAAAAAAATCTTCATTTGAACTTGGATGTTCGTCTCCCCAGCCCTCCTGCACCAATTAACATAATTTGTAACCTTTTGGGTTGCTGCAGTTCAGTGTTGTGGCACTCTAACTTTGGCCAATAAGAGGACTGTAAGAAAACTCAATCAGTCACCAAAGACATGGGATAAAAGGTAGGAATTAAGTTGTTGAGGAATGAATATTGCATAATTCCTGTTAGGAATAAGAATATGGTAAATAGTAATACAAAAAATGCTATAATAGAAAACTACTCTTTGTTCCGTTATTTGGGAACCATGATGGAAACATGTACAGTAGCTAATTTGAAATTCAAGAAAAACACTTTGGGTGATATTGCACTACAAACCACCTGAAAATGTTAAATGTAATTAACTGTACACTTTTGGTCACACAAAATTACCATAATGTGTCCAAATTTGACATCAGCCCTCATTTAACATTGCCTACCTACCCATGAAAGCAGAACTAAAGTAATTTCTGTTAGGCAAATTGCCCTTCTAATGTGCCATTGCTAATACGATCATCTCTAGGCTTCTCAACCGCTAGGTAGAGCTCTAATTTCCAAATTAAACAAAGTTGAACCAGGCCAAACCATTCGGACACTACAGACATTTCATTTTTCTGTGAGAAGACCGATTTTCAGGTTCTCATTAACTAACAAACACCACTGTAGCTCGGCCACCTTCCACTTCAGATTCGGAAGGCCGCCATAGGCGGATGCGGTGGAAGGTGGCCAAGCTACAGCTGTGTTTGATATCTCTAGCTTAAACTGACAGATTTTGATGGGGGTTTTCTTATGTTACTTAGATTGACTCACAGGTGAGTCAATAAACTCCATCTGAAAATGGATATATAGCGTTTTGGATTTAAACTCTTCATATGAGAAATGTTTGCTGTTTCAGGGATTGTTCTCATTGTCACTATTTTAACCTTGGACTTTTGTATTGCAGAGAAAGATCACAATGACTGAGAGGTCCAATGAGAGGTCCATGCTTGAGAAAGAAAAACGGGTGAGATCCTCATTTCACAAGATGTTTGCCTATGCAGTTTCTGTTTATTTCTCTCTTGTTCTGGTACAACATGTCTATTTGATTATATTTTGTTTTATTAGTTCATGTCATGGTCAGGCTGATAGCCCTGTCATGTTTAGTCTCATTGTGGCTTGTGTCATCTCTTCTCTGTAGGAAACACGTGTCCTTCAGAAGAAGATATCAGACATGGAAGATGAAGTGAAGGTATCTGTCCAGAATTCATCAATTTCCTCTAGATATGGACCAGCTGCAAAATCCCAATTTGTTATATATTGTACAAATTCATGAAAACAAAAATGTGCTTTTTGGTCTTAATTGAAGGTAAGGGTTAGGCATACGGTTGAGAGGGTTAGGTGTAAAATTTCATAACTTTGTGGCTGTGCCAGCTAGTGACTACCCTACAGAGCTGCCTCCAGTACGAGTCATCCTAAGATGGCGCAATATGGGGCCGACAGAGATGGTCGTCTCACTTCTAGTCCTTAGGAAATCATGCAGTATTTTAAATTGTTAAAATTTATTATTTCTTACGTTGTTAGAGCAGAAAATCTTAAGTGTTATTACATACAGCCGGGAAGAACTATTGGATATCAAAGCAACGTCAACTTACCAACATTATGACCAGGAATACAACTTTCCCAAAGTGGATCCTTTGTTCGCACCACCACACAGGACATTGGATCTGATTCCAGAGGCCGACCCAAAACAACGACGCCGCAGAAGATGTAGACGGAGCTGCCTCCTGGTCAGACTTTGAAGGCGAGCACACCACTCACCGATTACGAGTATATTTCTTGCCAATGTCCAGTCTCTAGATAACAAGATAGACGAGATTAGGGCAAGGGTTGCTTTCCAAAGAGACATCTGGGATTGTAACATTCTCTGTTTCACGGAAACATGGCTCTCTCGGAATATGTTGTCGGAGTCGGTACAGCCACCGGGATTCTTTATGCGTTGCGTCGACGGAATCTTTCTGGGAAAAAGGGCGGGGGTGTATGCTTCATAATTAACGACTCATGGTGTAATTATAACAACATACAGGAACTCAAGTCCTTTTTTTTCACCTGACCTAGAATTCCTTTATCAAATGCCGACCATATTATCTCCCAAGAGAATTCTTGTTGGTTATTGTCACAGCTGTGTATATCCCCCCACAAGCTGATACCACAACCGCCCTCAAGGAACTTCACTGGACTGGAAATCATATGTCCTGAGGTTGCATTTATTGTAGCTGGGAATTTTAACAAAGCAAATTTGAGAACAAGACTACCTAAATCCAATCAACATATTGATTGTAACACTCGTGCGGGCAATACACTGGATCACTGCTATTCTAACTTCCGCGATGCATACAAGGCCCTCCCCCACCCTTCTGCAAATATGACCATGACTCCATTTTGCTCCTACCATCCTATAGGCAGAAACTCAAACAGGATGTACTCGTGACTATGCATTGCTGGTCTGACCAATCGAAATCCACCCCTCAAGATTGTTTTGATCACACAGACTGGGAATTGTTCCGGGCAGCCTCAGAGAATAACATTGATTTATACTCTGATTCAGTGAGTGAGTTTATAAGGAAGTGCACTAGATAATGTTGTACCCATTGTGACTATTAAAACCTATAATAACCAGAAACTGTGGATAGATGGTGGCATTCGCGCAAAACTGAAAACGCGAACTACCACATTTTAACCATGGAAAGATGACTGGGAATATGGCAGAATATTCTGTGATCCTCAACACTGGGGCCCCACAAGGGTGCATGCTCATCCCCCTCCTGTACTCCCTGTTCACCCATGACTGCGTGACCATGTACAATTCCAACTCAGTCATTAAGTTTGCAGATGACACAACAGTAGTAGGCTTGATTTCCAACAATGAAGAAACAGCCTACAGGGAGTGTGGTGTAAGGAAATCAATCTCACTCAACGTCAACAAAACAAAACAAAGGAGTTGATCGTGGACTTCAATAAACAGCAGAGGGAGCACACCCCCCATCCACATTAACGGGACAGCAGTGGCGAAGGTGGCAATTTTAAGTTCCTTATCGTACACATCACAGACAAACTGAAATGGTCCACCCACACAGACATTTTGGGTGAAGGAGGCTGAAGAAATGTAGCTTGTCACCTAAAACCCTCACAAACTTTTACAGATGCACAATTGAGAGCATCTTATCGGGCTGTATCACTTCCTGGTATGGCAACCGCAAGGATCTCCAGAGGGTGGTGTGGTCTGCACAACGCATCACCAGGGGTAAACTACCTGCACCCCAGGATACATACAGCACCTGATGTCACAGGAAGGCCTAAAAGATCATCAAGGACAGCAACCACCTGAGCCACTGCCTATTTACCCCGCTACCATCCAGAAGGCAAGGTCAGTACAGGTGCATCAAAGCTGGGACAGAGAGACTGAAAAACAGATTCTATCTTAAGGCCATCAAACTGTTCAACAGCTGACACAGAGACGCTGCAGCCTACATACAGCCTCAAAATCATTGGCCACTTTAATAACTGGATCACTAGTCACTTTAATAATGTTTACATATCTTGCATTACTCATATCTAGATAGTGTATTTTATACCATCTATTGCATCTTGTCAATGCCGCTCTGTCATCTCTCATCCATATATTTATATGTACATATTCTTATTCCATCCCTTTACTTAGATTTGTGTGTATTAGGTAGTTGTGGAATTGTTAGATTACTTGTTTAATATTACTGCACTGTCGGATCTTGAAGCACAAGCATTTCACTACACTCGCATTAACCTGTTGAATGTAGGGGGCAGTATTTTGATGTTTGGAAGAAATACGTACCCAAATGAAACTGCCTATTTCTCAGGTCAGAATCTAGAATACGCATATAATTGTCAGATTAGTATAGAAAACACTCTACAGTTTCCAAAACTGTCAAAATATTGTCTATGAGTATAACAGAACTGATATTGCAGGCGAGAACCTGAGGAAAATCCAACCCGGAAGTGCTGTTTTTCCTTAAAGCTCTCTGTTCCATTGCCTGCCTTCGCTCCGTTTAAAGGGATATCAACCAGATTCCTTTTCCTATGGCTTCCCCATGGTGTGAACAGTCTTTAGACATAGTTTCAGGCTTTTATTTTGAAAAATGAGCGAGAAAGATCACATTGCGTCATTGGATGGCTGGGTGCCAGCAGCGTTTTGCATGCGCAACAGCGTGGAGCAGGCATTTTCTCTCTCTCTCTCTCCTATTGAAGAAGCTACAGTCCCGGTTGAAACATTATTGATTATATACTGTAAAAACAACCTGAGGATTGATTATAAAAAAACGTTTGACCTGTCTCTACGAACTTTACGGATTCTATTTGGAATTTTCGTCTGCTCGGTCGTGACCGCTCGAGCCTGTGGATTTCTGAACATAACGTGCCAACCAAATGGAGGTATTTTGGATATAAAAATAATCTTTATGGAACAAAAGGAACATTTATTGTGTAACTGGAAGTCTCGTGAGTGCAAACACCTGAAGATTATCAAAGGTAAGCGATTCATTTTATTGCTTTTCTGACTTTCGTGACCAATCTACTTGGCTGCAAGCTGTTTAATGTTTTGTCTGCTGAGAAAGATGTCCTTACATAAACGCTTGGTATGCTTTCGCCGAAAAGCTTTTTTGAAATCTGACATGCCAGGTGGATTAACAACAAGCTAAGCTGCGTTTTGATATATTGCACTTGTGATTTCATGAAAATTAAATATTTTTTGTAATTTAATTTGAATTTGCCGTTTTACAATTCAGCGGATATTGACAAAAATGATCCCGGTAACGGGATGGGTGCATCAAGAATTAACGTCTGCTAACCACATGTATGTGACCAATAAAATGTGAATAAACTTGGTAAATACCAACCTGCTTGAATTTACCGAATTGATACCGAGAGTTGTTCATTGTTTGACCAATTCAGGGCCCTTTTCTTGCAGCTTATTGCCAGCTCTTGTCTCTCTTGAGAATATTTCCAATAGACTAAACTGAGCCACAGCAGAGACAGAACATATTCCCAAAACACACTCTCCACAGAGGTCCAGTTATCACAAAGCTGCCCTGCAGACAAATGGAGAACAAGAACTATCAGGAGATGCTCTGGGATGTGACTTGGTACTATAGTGTTACTGTCTATCAAATGGCACCCAATTCCCTATAATGCACTCCTTTGTGATATTCTAAGATGACATCGTTTGTCAACCATTATGCCCTGTTGGCTGTGGCTTGTAAGAGTGCTTTGATTTGATATTCATCGAGTGAGCAAGCCATTAGTATTTGCCTGCATTCACTACAGACACAAGTATCTGCAGTGTTCCATACACGAGGGTACAGACAACAACCTCTTATTATCTCTGAATGAGAGCTCTCAATAAAGATGGAACACTGAACTGAATATATAATATCTCTGTGGGCAAACACTGTGGGGCCATACTTGCGAACATAAGCAACCATTTACATTTAAATGTGTTCTCCAGCTCAAAATGCGTATCAGCCAATGAAAGGCATTGATTTACTTGCATGTGATAGAACGCATAATTGTAGCTGGTCCTATCAGATAACATGGCACACGTTAGCACATAACATGGCACACGTTAGCTCTATGCTAACTTTTTCATTAGCCTATGAAAGATCTTAAACTTTATATCCACCAACCAATGGCATTTCTTAAAATAGGTCAACCCTGGCCACTAGAGATACTTTAAACCTACAAATTCAAGGTTTACTTGTTACATTGGTCTGTAACAAAATGTAATGTGTCAATATTGAACTGATGCATCCTTGACTAGGCTACAAGTGATAGACAACATTTTCACACGACAAATTCCCACATTTTTGTTGATCAATTTCACACATAAATGAGGTCCTTACAATGTGTAAGTTTATTGTACATCATTAAATCATCGCTTCTCTGTGGTACATACTGCTAAAGCGGTTGACTTGGAATCGATAGTGCACTTTAACCGTGGGTTTGATTCCCCCTCGCTTTTTGGTTGAGGAAAACACTGTTCACTGCCAGTCCTTATGCTCAATTCAAAACGCATGTGACGAAGTGGATGATTATAACAATGCATAGCGTTTAGCCTGCATGTAAGTGTACCCTACAAAACAATGTCATAATGACAGCCAACTGTCTTCCAACATTGACTGTTGATTTTGAGTCCTGCAAACTTCTTTAAAATAACTACAATACTGCCATCTGTAGGATGATAACGAGAGTGCACATTACCTGATGTACACTTTGTAATGCTCATGTTTTTTTTGCGTAAAATATCGCATATATGCTGAAGTAGATGATTAAAAATGCCTTAATTTAGGTGTACACATCCATGTAATATAGCCTATTCAATGTGATTATTAGACACCGGAACTGAGTACCGGCACCACAAATTTGTGCAGTTCCTGCACCTAAATATAAAGAGTACCGGCACACAAAATAAATACCGGCACACAAAATAAATACCGGCACTTATTTTAGTCCGAGTCAAGAACTCCACACTAACATAATAAATGGAAATAAACATTTCAGAGGGGCGAGTGGACTCATCCGAGATTCGAACCCTTCCACCATCTGCGACAATTACGTGGACTAGGCACTTTACACAGAGAGTAATTTGACCAGTGGGTCAAATACATGATAGTTGCTTTGATTATCAGAACATTATTTTGGACGTAGGTATGTTAAGGAACATGTCCAACTACTTCAATTATTTTAATTGGCTGATGCACTTGTGCCAGGATATAAATCAGTGCCACCTGTTGAAGTTAGCATAGGGCTTATGTGTGGGACAAGCTACAATTGAGAATTTGTCACAATAAATCAAATCAAACTTTATTTGTCACATGCGCCGAATACAACAAGTGTAGACCTTACTGTGAAATGCTTACTTTAAAAGCCCTTAAACAACAGTGCAGTTCAAAAATAGTTAAGAAATGATTTACCAAATAAACTAAAGCAAAAAATAATAAAAAGTAACATAATAACGAGGCTATATTTATTTCACCTTTATTTAACCAGGTAGGCAAGTTGAGAACAAGTTCTCATTTACAATTGCGACCTGGCCAACATACAGGGAGTAGCAGTACCGAGTCAGTGTGCAGGGGTACAGGTTAGTTGAGGAAATTTGTACATGTAGGTAGTGGTCAAAGTCAACGATTTTAATTGGCTAATACACATTTTGAGCTGGAGAACCCATTTAACTAAATGGTTGCTTATGTTTTCAAGTATGGCCCCAGTTCACTCGGAGGAGAGAGGGGTGATGAATGTGTCAGTCATTGTCATTTGTTCTGTATATCACACTTGGACTAGAGTTTTTTTTTTTTTGTAAATCAGCTTGATTTGGTATACTTTAAACTTTTAGCTTTCCCTTTAACAAACAGTACAGCACCTAGATGTTATGTTTCAGTAACCCCTGCCCTAACCCTCCTCTGTTTGCTCTGTTTGCTTGTTGTCTGCTGTCCTCCACAGATCCAGACAGAGCTGCAGAATGAGAACCAGAGACTGAAGGACGAGAACGGAGCCTTAATCCGGGTCATCAGTAAACTGTCCAAGTGAGAGGAAGAGGATGATCCAATAATTATTTCCAATTTTTACCCCAACTACACCATCACCAACCACCAACCACCGCTACATTCAAATCATGACAGGAATGACAGATGGGCGCCAACTTTAAATCCTTTTTTGATGCCCCTTTCACCTTTCTCCTCTGTTGATGGTTGTATTGTACACAGATAGTTCACACACAGTTAGCATATTAGCATTTTTTTAAAAATGTATTTATGGATTGTTATGATGCATACTCATATCGTCACAGCACATTATACTGTACGAATGTCTACGAAGGTTTAATCTATGAACTGGTGTAACAGTTGGTATATTATGATGTTCCAAGTAACTAAATTACATTTCATGTTTATTTTTAAACTGCACCAGCTGAAAAGTCTCCTGAGCCTTGTATAAATGATTTATAATCCTTTTCGACGCTGCAATCCAATGCAATCTCTTGTATGCACTGTCACCAAATGGTCATGTGTGGTAATGCATCTTACCGCAGAGGCCTACAGTATGTATGACATGATCGACAACCAGGGTTGGTACACATTTGTAAGCACTAATAAAGCAGGTAAAGATTATATGGAGAGGTGAATTTGAAAATGTAATACAAAGACTATGTTGTTTACGAACGACGCAAGACGAGCATACTTAAAAGACCTTTATTTCCTATGATAACATATAGATACGTCTGTGGAGACATTCCATGTTTTGGTTCCCTTGAGGTTCTTAATAATATCACATTGACTGATATATTGATACAAGAGCTGGAGGATATGTAGTCTTTTTGCTGGACAACAACATGTTTGTTGGTAGGGAAATAAATCATGCAATCCACAAAAGGCACAACTACTGACACACACACACACATACGCACACCTCTACAACGAGACAAAAAAACCCAATCACGTTCAAGCATTTCCCTTGTCCATGTTGTTGAATAGTATAGAAGGAGAGGAGGGAGTGAGGAGAGGCAAAGGGGAACAGTTCTTTGGAAGTCGTGAAGTATGGTGGCCATGAAGGATCAAAACGCTATGCATAAAGAGGAACCCTATTTCTTTTTTTTTTAAGCAGCAAGGTTGGCAGTATTGCATTGCGAATGTAGCTCTGCACTGTTTGGGTCCGCCTCATACTCAAAAGAGTTCCATAGACCCAGGAAGACAGGGATTTTGTTGCCTGCATTGCAGTAATTTGAAAAAACCCACTCAGTTTCTGTTGTTCACTGAGAAAATGTTAGAAGAACACAGGCGCTATTGGTCCTATTGCAAATACAACTTTTAAAAATGGACAGAATAATGGTCTATAAAACAATCATAATCAACCCAAGCATACTCAATAGGAGGGATCCGGAAAACATGTGAGGAAGTAACAGTATTCATTCATCACCACAATTAAACTCATAATTTGAGTAATAACTGCATAACTGGAATGAAGGTTATACTGTATGGGTGATATGGGTTAAATAAATCAGATGTATACTTGCAATCGGTGTATTAAGAGCATGGAGAAATGTACGTAATTTTGCAATCGAGTAACATTTCACTATTTTTCTGCTATTGGCTCTTTATGCTAACATAAAACATTGTTTTGCATTCCATGTGCAAATTATACGACTGACTGAAGGTTCATTTCAACTTTTTCCGAACATAGGTATGTATTTGATCATCCCAAAAAGCCAAGCAGTCATTGGATTTAATACATGCAGAGGCATGTATATCTTACAATATTAACTCAAAGTCATGCCAATAATGTCGGTAAACATAACCACTATTATCATGTTAAGTACCTATATATAAGCAAAACACATATTATATAATGTGAGGTGAAAATCCAACAGAGCTGGCACAGGTGATGGGAACACATATAATATAATTCACATATAAATATACTTATTCGGTAGATCATTTTTAAGCTATTCTGTCATAGGAAAGTGATAATGTCTGAACCAGCCACTCTGTTAATATCTCTATAAGGTTTTTTATATGAGTAGCAATATACCTTTGCTCAGAGTATAGATACCTAAGAGGTGTTTTAGGCTTGGTTACTAACCTCACAGATGAGCTCTAATGTTTCAGTGCTCAAGTTGTATGGCTTTTCTTCTTATTTTGATCAACATACTAAAAAAAAGACACATTTAACTGTTATATTAAGCATTGAATGACAGCAAGCAGAGGTCTACTCAGGGTACAAATATATAAGAGGTATTGAAAGAGGGCTACAAGTCCATGCTTTGACTTCTATGCGGTGAGTTATGAACCTGTCACTAAACAGTCTAAGGAAGGTCTAGTACTTGGACTTACATTTGTGTAGTACTGTCATCTGACTTAGTAATGGGCCAATACTGGCCAACCCAACACAACAGATACAAATTATGTTTGATAAGGCAGTTACTACAACCTCTGGCAGGATAAATGAAGGAAACACTTATGGTACATATAATTACAAAGCAAGAGAGCTAGTGAATGTTGTCCTTTTGCAATAAATACACAATGAATCATGGCCATCAAAGACCATGCATACATACAAGTGAATGCAGGACATGTTAGTAATATTGCATTTGTACTTGTAGTATATAGTCAAATATTTAGGGTTGACCACAGTCGACAGATTGAAAGGATTATACAATTAACACATACTAAAAACAAGCATGCTATATTTTTTGCTCTGCTAAATGAATACCCACACAGTAAAAATCAACACTTGAATTCCAGGCAAGAAAATAGCCTCTAAAACCCATATACTATGCAGACATACGTTGAGTCCCATAGCCTTTCGGGAAAATACATCAAATGTGCAGTCAATGCATATTTTCTCTCCGTTTTATTATCAAAATGACATTGGACACAAACACACAAACACAATATAGTTATGATTCCTCTTTAAAACATGCTGATATTTACAACATTGTATAAGATGCACGCTGTATTAACACATTTGCTCAATGCATAATGTTTACAGAAGGAAGAGAGAGAGGGAGGGGGGGGAGGCAAAACTACAATGGACTAATTAGCATCCTAACGTTCACCCTCCTTTCAGTTTGATCAGCTTATATACAGTGGCCTCTTGGACATCAAAATCATAGGATGTCTGAACGAACAACGCCCTTGGGAAAAACAGGTTTGAATAAACAGCAGACAATGCACAATGTTTCAGTAGTTTGGCATCAAACAGTAAGGGTTACATACTAAGCAGGTTGCTGATGAGTGTGTGGTGCAAAAGCCAAAGGCCAATTGACATGAAGATTTGCACAAGGCATAAATCATGCTTACTTTACTCTCGTTTGTTTCATGCAAAAGCTGCATTTGTGTGTACCGGTTGCTTGACGAGTACCTTTTCATCATTACAAATTGAGCATCCAAAAAATGTAATGAATACCCACGCCGCTAGAGTCATCCTCCGCTGAGAGAAATGGACGCCGGGCCTTCATGCAAACACACATTTCAACTGAGAAAACATCCCCTCCAGTATGTTTGTATCAGTCATTTCAGAGATGCACCGTGATTTACAATTCACAGGCAGCGGCTGTAACAAGCAGATGGTCCCATTTTATAACATATGCCCCTTTCATCTTGATAGCACTAATGCCAAAAATGAATTCACAACAGTGTACAGGGTGTAATGTTGTTTTAGTAGAATATGATTCATCGTTTTTTTCTTTATTTTCTTGAACATAAATCCTCAACAATCTGTATCTTGGACTTAAATTAGTAAAGGGTCAAATGTGTTTTCAACGACAGAGATAAATGATTTCTTCATTTTTACCTTGGCCATGGATAAGTAAACACATTTACATCCAAGTGGTCAAAAAAAAGGTCTGCAACACATTGGCAGTTTCCTTGGACTGTGTCATCATGACTTTTGCCAGGTATACAGTTTACCTCAGTGCACATTAAGTTGAGAGCCTAGTGTACTTCACCAAACTGTTTAATAAAAAAAAAGGCACCCACGAACTCCTCCCAGACTGTGTATCACTCTGAAAGCCATAACTGCATAGAAATGATGTTTGATTAATAATCATTAACTGCAAAGTCAAAATTTTTGCCACAATATGGCTCTCTCATATGTATGGGAATACATATAATAATAATAATAATAATAATAATAATAATAAAAATAATAATAATAATAATAATAATAATAAAATTGGAATAACAAAAAAAACATTGCATTGTGATGTTCTGTTAAAAAGACATTCTGGAATGAATTGCTGCCATTGTATTAACGTTATACCATCTCACCTAAACCCTTTACATAAGAAGATTTCAAACGGTTCAGTATGAGACATTTACTTATTCTACTGCAAGATATGGCACACTTATGGTTTGAGAACAAGATATATGCTATTAGGAATCGGTTTGGCATGGTTTATGCAGAGCAGTGAGTGCATAAGTAAAGCATGCATAATGTTCTAGCAACTAAATGAAGAAGCTATAACCATCCCTTTCATTGAGCCATTCTCTAAGCGTTCATTATCAGCATCTAAGCATCTGGTGCTAAAAAGCATGCTGAAATGAAACACAGATCCATTTACCAATCAATCAATCAATCGTTCAATCTCCCTCTTCTCACAATACACTAAATATGTGAAATGCTATGATGTTGAAAAAGTGTTGTTTATGTTCTTCAATTTAACTATGAATAAGCTGATATTCTAGATGTTTCTTTTTTTGTTCAGTGTTTCAAGTAGACATGACAGAATCATGTGCAAGTCATGAGTTTCATGCAGTGCAGGAGGGTTGGGGAGGGAGGGTTTCTGAGTTGGTTAGTTGGTAATCAAATCGGCCAAATTAAGTTACTTTTTTGCATTTAAACCTGCCAGCGCCGCATCTATATCCTCCTCCTGTTGTAGTGGATGCCACTGGGCAATGGGACGCCTGGGGTTAGAGAGCATGTCAGACCAATGCTTCAGACCAGGGCCCGTCGCCTTGCTTCCCACAAATATCTTCCCAATGGCGTCATTCTTGCCAATCTTGTCATAATCAAACACTGTCACCACCACCAAGATTTTCTGAGGAAAGAGAGAGGAAAGAGAGAAAAAAAATGTTTATAGTAGATTGTGCACTCACATAATCAAGTAACCATTCATATGCAAGCTTCATACAGTAGGTATTAAACCACTAGGTCTTAAAATAGGGCTTAAGATTTTCTTTCAAAATTGAGTTGCTGTAAATGTGGTTGTAGGCCTACAGTAAAAAAAATAACACCACTTCAACAAACTGTATGAAAAAATATAAATCCTTTGCTCGTCAAATATGTAAAGCGTTCTATACCTGCATCATGTCCATTGGGATCTCAAAGCTGAAGGACTCGTTGTAGTACGGATTCAGAGTGTTCTTCTTCACCGTGGTCTTCTTCTTCTTCAGTTTCTTGCCGCCCTGCAGCAACGCGATCTTCACGTAGGGATCTGCAAAGAAAGACCAACAGATATTTAATCACTCATTTCATGTTTCATTGCATTGCTTCGGTAGAGCAAAATTGTGAGGTGATATGAGTTGCTTGCTGATTAGAAAAATAACTCAGAGAGCTCATTAATGTAACACACAGTAATGCAATGTCTGCAAATAAATCAGAGGTCCTGCATCACTGAGATGTTTAATTAATGGCAGATTGGCATGCCTGCTCGATTGGAAATGATCTATTGTTATGTCCAGTGGTTTGCCCTACCAGACAGTCCACCCACAAGCTTGTTTTTAACAGCAGACACACTAGACATTTTTTGTTCCCCAAATAGTACCAAAATAGGGTTATTTGAATGGTGACCCTTTTTGGGGCTTTGTAGACTATTTTCTTGAAGGTGCTATGTAGAACCGCCTATTAAAGGTTCTATGAAGAATCAGTTCTATCATGAGACGGTTTCGAATAGCATAATAAACATTTCACCTCTGTAACAGTTATCTACAGGTAATTAGTATATGATATGCATGATGATGATCTGTTTTAAACATTGTTATGCTACCGTGTTGTAGTATGGGGTTGATCATGCTGAGTTACTCTCACCTGGGAGTTGTATCAACCTGACTCAACCATGTCAAATGATGAAGTTAGTCCAAAAATATAAACTCGAATATACTTGCAGACCCTTCTCACTGACGGTATCGGACTAGCCACCTCAACAGAACCCATGAACATAAACACACAGACACAATACAGGTAGAATAAAACAACAAAATAATAGGTACCACACAGTAAGTGAAATAATGCAACATAAAGAACAGGAATTCATAATTACCCAGAACCATCTAGCGAAGGACAGCTTCAACATTGTAAAGGTCAATTTGGAAGGGAAGGGTTCGACACAGAGAAAGGTTCTTTGAGAAGACATGGTTCTACAGAGAACCATCACTCACTGCAAAGAACCTCTCAAGAACCCTTTAAGAATCTCAAGAGTAAACTGTACGTCCAGTGGAAGTCTTAACGTACCAGACAGTCCACCCACGTCCATCTTCTTGAGGTTCTTTGCCTCCAGGATACAGACAGTGAGTTTGCCAGCGGTGGGCACGTAACGGAGAGAGATACAGATGTCTCCCAGCTTCTCAGGCTGCATGGAGATTAAGGACAGAGAGAGGGCAAGCACAGAGAGAACAACGACACAGAGAGGGAAAGACAGACAAAAATATATGAAACAATTGTCCGAGTTTGGCTGTTGTTACTTCTGATGGGGCAACACTCCCGTCCAACGATTACCTTAGTTCAATCAATTAAAAGATAAATCAACTCATAAATTATAAATAGCGTAAATAGATTGTTTCTTTTCAGCTCATACCTCCTCTTTGTCTGCACTCTCCAAATCCTTCCATTCTTCGATGGGCTGTCCCAGGTCAATGGTGTTCATCGGGATCTTCACCTCTCCAATGATGTCATGCTTGGAGAATCGGTCGTAGTCAAAGACTGACATCACCAGGGTTTTCCCACCGAGCTCATCATACGGTAACTGATGAAGGAACACATCAACGACAACAACACCACAACACAACAACAACACAGCTTAATTATTAAGTCTGAATGTAACACCACATGTCCCTCTTTGTAAATGTCCACACTTTATGTCTCACTATGTCCACACTCACAGTATGTGCTGTCAATAAAACATTATTATTATGATTTAATTTTTAAGTAAACATAAACATATATTATTTGGTGCCATGGGCTGCTGGCAAGACATTGATTGCCGATACATTAGTAATACAGAACAGCCAACATACACAGAGTTGTACAACACAGAATAGGACAGGCAGAAAATGGGTTAGGCTGGATTATAATGTGTAGCTTTGTTTTTACTTGGAAAACATCTGAGGAGAGATCATTTATTCAGCTCTAAAGCATTAAAGCATAATTATAGTATACCATATGGTATCTGTCGATTCTATCCAGCCCTTGCAGACCAGGAGTATAATACATTATAGCATGTTTAGACATTCCCTTTCCTGTGGTAAATTGGCTCACTGACAAATATAAATAAAAATACATTCTAAAGAGGTTTTTGGGGTCAAGTCTTATTTGAGTTGCGAATTGCTCTTTCATTCCAATTGAATTATTCAATTTGAATTCAATTACAATTGGCCACACCACACAGCATTTGAATTGCAATCGAAGTAAAGGAAGTAGAGCTTTATTCAATGAAACTCATGTGGCATATTTATTTTACACATAGCCATAGACATTTTTATTTTGACATCATGTCTGGTTACCAATACCATATAGCATAAGGTTTCAAATCTCCTAAAACAATTTAAAATAAACAGTGGTCTGGAAATATTCTAAGATCATGTTGTGTGTTGTCTATAATGATTCATAATTTCCCTAATGTCTTTAAATAGCAGAAAAAAGATATGCATTTCCCAGAATGCTAATGCATCAAACACTGCAGTATAGAAGAGAACAATCTAACATCTGGGTCATTTGGTCATTCCACCAATTTGGCGCCTTTTGAGAAGTGTAATTTGGTCCCCAAAAACATTTTATTTTATTTAACATTCTATCATAAAGAGCATAAAGAGCACAGATTCAACTTAATACAAATATGCTACAGTAAGAGAATAGTAAGTGACAAATAAAGTAACAGGGTTGACTGTGACAGGGTTGACTGTAACAGTGTTGAAGATTTCATCTTAAATAGGCCATAAATCCCCTTGTGACGGGGAATGGGAGCTTGTTGTGTGCAACGGGGAGGGGCAATTTGATGCAAGCTTATATTTGTATTTATTTATTGTTAAAACATTTCTAGCCTGTCTATCTATGGGTAACAGGTTTGACGTGTTATGCTCGACCCGCTCATTTTTCCAGCACAAAACATTAGAAAAGGACTAAAAAGAGTAGAACCAGCTCACCTGCTTTTACACTATGATTTTACTATTAGACGTTCAGTGTTTCTGTAGAAAAAAAACTACTACCATGTTAAAACGAGAATTCAGTTCTCGTTACAGGGTTGACCGTAAAGCGCAACTGAAGGCAATGAACAACTTCTCTGATAGAAAACGGCCTGTGTGTCATCAATATAAGTAAGAAACATTTATTTGAGTGTCCAAATTGACTACAAAGTGTAAATAGGATCGTTTTGTTCATAAAGTCAGCCTCATCCAAAACAGTGTTTAATGAGCAACAGACTAAAACACATGCGGAATCATTCGCTCTTTGAAGCTGGAATCATTGCCCATGCGGAGTATCTACTAGGATTTTTTCTACCACGATGCTGGATGATCATTTCCTCAAAACAAAAGAATAACAGTTGCGCCTAGGACGGTCAGTGGCACTTTTTCACCTATCGTGGCTCTAAAATGAGAGACAGACATAAATGAATCACATGAAATACTGCCAGTGAAATCCTGAGAATGAGGAAATTATACACTCAGTGTACAAAACATTACGAACTCCTTCCTAATATTGAGTTGCACCCCATTTTGCCCTTAAAACAGCCTCAATTCCTCTGGGCATGGACTACAAGGTGTTGAAAGCATTCCACAGGGATGCTTGCCCATGTTGACACCAATGCTTCCCACAGTTGTATCAATTTGGCTGGCTGGCCTTTGGGTGTTGGACTATTCTTAATACACAATGGAAACTGATGAGCGTGAAAACCCAGCAGCGTTGCAGTTCTTGACACACTGAAGCTGGTGTGCCTTGCACCTACTACCATGCCCTGTTCAAAGACACTTCAATATTTTGCCTCGCCCATTCACCCTCTGAATGGCACACATACACAATCTGTCTCCATTGGCTCAAGGCTTAAAAATCCTTCTTTAACCTGTCTGCTCATCTTCATCGACACTGATTGAAGTGGGGTTAACAGGTGAAAGGAATAAGGGATCATAGCTTTCACCTCGATTGACCTGGTCAGTCTGTCATGTCTATCACTAATGGCACCAGAGGAGATGGCTGCCGTTTTACAGGCTCCTATCATATTGTGTATTGTGCGTGTTTTTTTCGCATTATTTGTAACTTATTTTGTACATAATGTTACTGCCACCGTCTCTTACGACCAAAAAAGAGCTTCTGGATATCAGGACAGTGATTACTCACCTCGTAGTGAACAAATATTTTTTTAACGAGTCGGATGCACAGGATTTACTTCAGACACCGGACAAGGCCCAAATCCCCGCCATTCGCAGGAGAAAGAGACGGAGATATCGGGGACGTAGGTTCGGGTGCCTTGTAAGGATCCGACAGCGAATGGGTAATCCGCCTCTACCATCAGTCCTATTAGCCAATGTGCAATCATTGGATAATAAAATGGATGAGCTCCGATCAAGACTGACATACCAACGAGACCGTAGTATCTTATATTTCAACAAGTTGTGGCTATAAGACGACATGGATAACACGACATGGCTGGGTTTTCCATGCATCGGCATGATAGAACAGCTACCTCCGGTAAGACAAGGGGTGGCGGTCCGTGTCAATATGTAAATAACAACTGGTGCACGAAATCTAATATTAAGGAAGTCTCGACGTTTTGCTCGTCTGAGGTGGAATATCTCAAGATAAGCTGTAGACCACACTATATACCAAGAGAGTTTTCATCTATTTTTTTCGTAGCTGTCTATTTACCACCACAAACCGATGCTGGCACTAAGACCGCACTCAAACAGCTGTATAAGGCCATAAGCAAAAAATTAAATTCTCATCCAGATGCGGCGCTCCGAGTGGCTGGGGACTTTAACGCAGGGAAACTTAAATCGGTGCAACCAGAGGAAAAAAATAACTCTAGAACACCTTTACTCCACACACAGAGACGTGAACAAAGCTCTCCCTCGCCCTCCATTTGTCAAATCTAACTCTATCCTCCTGATTCCTGCTTACAAGTAAAAACAAAAGCAGGAAGTACCAGTGACTCGCTCAATACAGAAGTGGTCAGATGACGCAGATGCTAAGCTACAGGACTGTTTTGATAGCACAGACTGGAATATGTTCTGGGATTCTTCTGATGGCATTCAGGAGTATACCACATCAGCCACTGGCTTCATCAATAAGTGCATTGACGACGTCGTCCCCACAATGACCGTACGTACATACCCAACCAGAAGCCATAGATTACAGGCAACATCCGCAATGAGCTAAAGGGTAGAGCTGCCGCTTTCAAGGAGTGGGATCCTAACCCAGAAGCTTATAAGAAATCCCGATATGCCCTCCGACGAACCATCAAACAGGCAAAGGGTCAATACAGACTAACTAAGATTGAATCATACTACACCGGCTCCGACGCTCGTCGGATGTGACAGGGCTTGCAAACTATTACGGACTATAAAGGTATTCACCATAGTGCCCTCAATGGCTCATCACTAAGCCAAGGACCCTGGGACTAAACACCTCCCTCTGCAATTGGATCCTGACGGGTCGCCCCCAGGTGGTAAGGGTAGGTAACAACACATCTGCCATGCTGATCCTCAACATGGGGGCACCTCAGGGTTTCATGCTCAATCTCCCCCTGTACTCCCTTTTCACCCATGACTGCATGGCCAAGCACGACTCCAACACCATCATTAAGTTTGCCGACAACACAACCGTGGTAGGCCTGATCACCGACAACCATGAGACAGCCTATAGGGAGGAGGTCAGAGACCTGGCAGTGTGGTGCCAGGATAACAACCTCTCCCTCAACGTCATCACGACAAAGGAGATGTACATGGACTACAGGAAAAGGAGGGACGAGCATGCTCCCATCTCTGGAGACTGAAAAGATTTGGCATGGGTCTTCAGACCCTCAAAAATCTCTACAGCTGCACCATCGAGAGCATGGTTGCATTACCGCCTGGTATGGCAACTGCTTGGCCTCTGACCGCAACCCACTACAGAGGGAAGTGCATACAGCCCAGTACATCACTGCCATCCAGGACCTCTGTACCAGGCGGTGTCAATGGAAGGCCCTAAAACCTCCAGCCAGCCAAGTCATAGACTATTCTCACTGCTAACTCATGAAAAGCAGTACCGGAGTACCAAGTCCATGTCCAAAAGGCTTCTTAACAGCTTCCACCCCCAAGCCATAAGACTCCTGAACAGCTAATCAAATGGCTACCCAGACTATTTGCATTGACACTCCCCCCATTTTTACGCTACTGCTACTCTCTGTTTATTATCTATGCATAGTCACTTAACCTCTATCTACATGTACATATTACCTCAATTACCTATACTAACCTGTGCCCCCGCACATTGACTCTGTACCGGTACCCCCTGTATATAGCCTTGTTACTGTTATTTTATTGTTGCTATTTAATTATTTTTTATTTTTTATTTATTACTTCAATTCATTTTAGTAAATACTTCACACCTAATTTTCTTAACTGCATTGTTGGTTAAGGGCTTGTAAGCATTTCACTGTAAGGTCTGTTGTATTTGGTGCATGTGGCAAATACAATTTGATTTGATTTCTAGTGTTTTGTACACTCAGTGTACTTCCTTTAAATCAAATGTAACTCAAATTCTCCTTCCTGTGGGGTGTGGTCAATACAAATTCAATTTATATTCATTGTTTGAATTTAATTATATTCCCGAAATTCCAAATAAACCCCAACCCTGATTCTATAGGCATGCATAGGACGTCATATATTGTAAATTCTCTTAACTCTTCATGGTCTCTAGCCAACCTAGGTCCAATATTACCAATTTGTATCTTTTGTATCTAGGTCTCTACATGACGGTTATGCTAAAAGAATAGACAGTGGTGGTAAGATTGCAAACAGTGCTTTCGCACTGACCCTGAGAGTCATGTGGAGTCTCCGTGGACCTCATTAAGTAGTACAGAAAGCTGAAGTTTGTACACAGGCTCGAGGGTACATAGCAGGCAGGCAGACATGGCAGACCAGCACTGCTCTACAATATCATGTGAACACAGCAAGACTTCACAATGAAAAATAAATGTAGGCTTCAACCACAGTCTTCATTTTGGAAAATGGATACCATGTATGTTTACAACACTAAAACTGTTACATTACATTTAGTTTGAGACTCCGCTGTCCTAGCCTGACAATATCTTATCAGCATTATAGTTTGGCAGGATGATTGATGCCTTTTCCATTCCAACTAACTACTGTACAGTTCTGGTACAGAAACTGTGCTATGGACTTACCTTGAAAACAAATGATTCATTGAAGACAGGGTTCAGATTTTTCTTTTGAACCTTGGTGTCAAACTTCTTCTTCTTGTCTGGGAGGACATAGACCTTAACGTACGGGTCAGAGGTGCCTCCGCTGTCCATGGATATAAGATCTGCAGCTTGGAGTATTCCCACTGTGAGCTTTGAGGGGAGGGGCACAGTGATCAGGTGTCAGAGACAGCACTGAGACAAACCAACAGTATTCGGTGGCAATTTCAACATGTATTCATGTATTCATGTGTGCCGATGTGCTGAGACAAGCCAACAATGTCAAGTCAGGTGAAAAACCTAAATGCGTTCATCTATTAATTTGTGGCAATGCACGCTTCCTGTCACTGCTGCAGAGAAATGCTGCAGTCTTGTTACATAAGCTTGTGGTCTGCAAGCTGACAACCTAAAACTCCAGCAATAATCACCACAGCTCTCTAAGATGACCAAGACTAGATACAAGCTACCCACACGAGAGCTGCCAAATGTATTTGCTGCAATGTCATAAGAAAGTCACAGAATATAATGTTACAGTAGTTTTGCATTTTTGAAAAAAGGGGTGCCGGAGATAAGTGTCATTGATTATGTTTCAGTTGATTGATTCAGTTAGAAAGAAAGGACTTGCTTTAATGTACATTCTCATCTCAAGCCCTGATCCTGTGTCAGTGACTCATAAGGGACTTCCTTGTTTCAGAATGACTCAGCATTTTCTTTCCTCTTGGACGTATGTCACAGTGCCAACGTCCTGCATAGCAGACATACTCACTGTCATACTGACTCTAGCCATTAATTCCCAAAAATGCTGAATATACTAGATACCCTCTCATTCCCAGAACCCTGATCCCGTTTTACACTACTCTCTTGAATATTTAGTTTAATCAACCATAATTCCAACAATTGCCAGCTGTCACTCCTCAAAAGTGTCGCTGTGCAATTCTGCTGATGTTTTTACATAGCAGCAGTTTTTTTGCTAAGCTTATATAAGAATCAGCCCTGAATTAATTGGCAACTCTATAGACACTTTAGTTCTCAGAATGGACACTGTATCAAAGTCACTCTCCAAGATCAACAGAGAAAATACAAGTGTGACTTGTACTAAGCTGAGTCATCTAGTGTGACTTGCTTTAACTCATTCACCACCAAGACTACCAGTCTATTCTATGGATAGCCATAAATCTGTAATTTAGACGAACTACGCCTTCAACCTCTAGAATTGATGGAGTCTTACTGATAGACTGACAATGCTACAAATATTGTAATGTGATAAAACAGTCTAATGCAGGTTTTTCTGGGCAGTGCCAGCGACGATTAAAAGGGGAACATGTCGGCCACTGACTGACCTTATTGTCTTGGAAATCATAGTCAAGTGAGTACTGCAGTTTGCCGAGCTTCTCCTCCTCTTTCTCTTCTTCCTCTTTCTCTTCCTCCGTCAGCCCTGTCTCACCTTCGTCATCGTCGTCGTCCTGTTTCTGCAGTGGTGGAACACAGGACACAGGGATCAAGAGATGAGGGGCCAGGGTTAAGTTGTAGCAGCCAGAAGGAGGGCACCCCCAGCCCACCCACCACAGACAGCATGCCACAGACAGACAAGTGGACCTCCAGGAGGCCTTGTGTTGTGTTGCTTTGCGCTGCATAGCACCAGGGTTTGTTGCATTGACTTGCATTGCGTAGCACCGGGACCTGCTTGTTTTTTTGCTCCCTCTTACCTGCTCCTCACCTGGTGGCAAAGTGGAATATACCATCCTGTCTCTAATGCCATCGGGGACTCAGGAATTATATTTGCTAGCTTGAATTCAAAATGTCCTTTGGTGACACAATTGGTTTACCCTGTATTTTACTTCTCAAAAAGACGCTTACCCTGACCTTGACGTCTTTCCCAAAATATCCCAAGGAAATAGCTAACAGAGAATCCCAAAAGCAGAGCCTGCATAATCTTAATTGCTTCCTTGTTATTCCATTTATGTGTCACCAAGGAATGTTCCTCTCAAGTCAGGTCACCGTTATTCCAGGCAAATGGTAGCTACAGGATTAGGTAAGGGCATGGCTGGCTATGTGGATAATGTAGAAACAGTATTTCAGTTAGATTTCAGTTATGGTAACCCTGTTTCTGACATGTTCAAGTTTGCATGACTGTTTCATCTGCAAAACTGTATTTTTTTTATTTGTTGTTCTCACTCTTCATTGAGTGACAAAGTAATTGGGGTGCAGATGAAACATACTAAGATTGAAGATTGATTGGTCATTCATTTATTACTGTCGTCCTCATGTCCACAAACAGCCTACCATGCCCTTTGTCACATGCATACAGTATATTATTAGTGTTAATCGTGGGTTGCGTTTAAACTATGTTCAAAACTTTCCATAGTGTGGTTGAGTTTGTCATCATAAGCGATGCGTTATTTCAGTCCTTTCAGTTCTCTCTCTCCGGGGTCTATTTAGCAGACCATAGCTTTCTCAGTTACATTCTCAAGCCACCATTACAAAACATGTTAGAAAAGCAAAGAAGCTACGACTTTCATTCCATGACCCCCCCCCCCCCCCCCTCATCATCATCATCACCATCATCATCTGCCCATGGGCCAGAGAGCATCACCGCGATCCTTCCACCTACCGTAAATCAGGGGTCCATCACAGTCAAGAAACACGGTGCACACATAAGACACCGAGCGAGAAGGAGGAGAGCAGAGAGAGGAAGAGGTTTGAAGTTACGACACACCAGAAAACAAACACTGTAGGCAGTCAACAACACAGACGACACTAGGATGATGGACAAAATGACACACTGATTGTCTGTTTGTAAAGAAAAAGTCCTACTTCCAGGACCATCTTTCACCATGTGGAGACAATTAAGTGATTGTTTTAATTAACTGGTGCATTAGGGCCACCTCAACGATATCAGACACATTCAGCCTGGAATTAAGCAGGAGCCCTTTTCCTCCCCCTGTTTATTCTTCTCTGTCTGAGATGTGGCTCCTCGGGTCCATAGGCACCATATCCATTATCCTTAAGCATTGAGGCCAGCTTACCCTACAGAAATAGGGTCTTAATTTGATTCTGTAGCAGTCATCCGCTTATTGGAATGCCACCTATGGCACTGCTCCATTACTTTCTCTACCCATTACCCACTGATTACCTAGTCCCTTCCCCATAACAAAGTGTGTAATTTTTCAATGTATGTCACAATGAAGTGGGGAAGAGTGGGGTAAGTTGAGCCAAAGGGTTAGTTGAGCCACCCCTTGTTTCTAGGAAACCACACACAAAATGAATCACATGACCACATTTTTAGGAAGAGATCATAATTCCATGGAGTCTGTGAAGGAAGAAACCACATGGAAAAGATTGTTATCAATTTAGGTTAAAAAAAAAAGTCAAATTACTTTGTTGTTTTCTTGATTCTTGTATCTAAACCAAAGTAGATGTTATTAAGATTGGTTTGCACATCGGTTGGGGTCTCTATAAGCTACAATATGAGGTCCTAATTCTAGCATGAAATTGCATCCTGGTAGCTGTGTGGGCAATAGTCAAAATGTTTGCCTTGTGGTAAGTTTAGCCAATGGCCATGGGGTAGGCCTAAGTTGAGCCAATGACCACCATACCCCATACAAATTATGATTGCATTTTGCCAGTTGTATGCATTATATGCATAGTATTTTTGCAATGTGTCATGCATATGAACTCAAGATAGTGAATTTTTGTGGTTACAGTCAGAGCAGACATCATCATGTCCCATGTATGCAAATGTAAAACAAGCAGAAGTATTAGCCCCCTTAAAGGTTATTGAGAAACCCATTCGAGCAGTAGCAAGAGAACACACATTTGTGTGTTCGAAGAGGTACATCGAAGAGGTACATTAACACAAAAGAGAACTAACATGTACAGTACCTGTGCAAAAGAGAGGCAATGATATAGTATCAGAGTCTGAGCTTGCTAAACATATCAAGAATCTCGCGGATCAGTTTCATTGGGGTTAGAATCCTCAAATGCAGAGAACTTGCCTATGAATTGGCACATTGAAAAACATCCATGTCCTCGACAACTGGTCAAGAAATGGAAGGATAAGTGACATTGAACAGAGAGATTATATGTACATTTAGAATTTACAATATACCACACTCACATTCCATTAATTAAACTTCGACATACCAGCACCATCACCCATTGACACGGAAAACACCATCACCCCACTCACCCTAAGGCAGCTCAACTTACCAAGAGACCACATTTTTTTCGGGACCAGGAATGCTTTCAAAACTGTTATGTTTACATGAATTCTGATTATTTCCAGGGATACACAACATCCTGAAATATATCTATATATTTGATAGAAATAATACTACATTTCCCTAGTAATGCTGAGTGTAAAACATGGCTCAACATACCCCACTCTCCCCTACAGCACACATTTTAAAATGATGGCAACGACAATATCAAGAGAACAGGTAGGATAGGGGATTATCGACATGTCTCCTGAAAAATTTTGTAAAGTGCTGTTGATGAAAGGTCAAAGGTTTTTACTGATACACCAAGGAATGCTTAATGACCATTTGTTGTTGGTCCAATCGACATAGATATTGACAGAAACGTTCCTGAGTCCCTCCAACAAAAGAAACAGTTACATAGTAAATAAAACAGAAAACTTTACTGGTATGTAGTGTGTAGTTTAGTAGGCTAATAACTCTTTGGAGATACACTACCTGATCAAGAGTATGTGGACACTTGCTCGTCGAACATCTCATTAATATGGAGTTGGTCCCTCCTTTGCTGCTACAACATTCTCCACTCTTCTGGGAAGGCTTTCCACTAGATGTTGGAACATTGCTGCGGGGACTTGCTTCCATTCAGACACAAGAGCATTAGTGAGGTCGGGCACTGATGTTGGGCAATTAGGCCTGACTCGCAGCCGGCGTTCCAATTCATCCCAAAGGTGTTCGAAGGGGTTGAGGTCAGGGCTCTGTGCGGGCCAGACAGTCAAGTTCTTCCACACCGATCAAGACAAAATATTTCTGTATGGACCTCGCTTTGTACATGGGGGCATTATCATTCTGAAACAGGAAAGGGCCTTCCCCAAACGGTTGCCACAAAGTTGAAAGCACAGAATCGTCTAGAACGTCATTGTATGCTATAGCGTTAAGATTTCCCTACACTGGAACTAAGGAGTCCGAACCTAGCCCGTACCATGAACAACAGCCCCAGAACACTATTCCTCATGCACCAAACTTTACAGCCAGCACTATGCATTGGGGCAGGTAGTGTTCTCCTGGCATCCACCAAACCCAGATTCTTCCGTCGGACTGCCAGATGGTGAAGCATGCTTCATCACTCCAGAGAACGCGTTTCCACTGCTCCAGAGTCCGAAGGCGGCGAGCTTTACACCACTCCAACCGACACTTGGCATTGCGCATGGTGATCTTAGGCTTGTGTGCAGCTGCTATGGAAACACATTTTATGAAGATCCCGACAAACAGTTATTGTGCTGACATTGCTTCCAGAGGCAGTTTGGAACTTGGCAGTGAGTGTTGCAACCGAGGACAGAGGCGCTACGCGCTTCAGCACTCGGCGACTTGTTCTGTGAGCTTGTGAGCCACTTCGCAGCTGAGCAGTTGTTTCTTCTAGACGTTCCCACTTCACAATAACAGCAGTCACAGTTGACCGGGTCAGCTCTAGCAGGGCAGAAATTTGACGAACTGAGTTGTTGTAAAGATGGCATCCTATGTTTGTCTATGGAGATTGCATGGTTGAGGGCTCGATTTTATACACCTGTCAGCAACGGGTGTGGCTGCAATAGCCAAATCCACAAATTTGAAGTGGTGTCCACATACTTTTTTGTACATATAGCGTTTGTCTGTCAGCTATACCAAAGTCATTTCTGGTCATGTTTGTCTACTCTCATCATCAAAAAATAAGTAACTTGTTGCTTTTTACTAGACTTTTGTATTCAGATGAAATAAGAACCCTGAGTGTGATATAAGTTATGTCTTTGGGAGTTGCCTGTTCTTAGTGAACTCAGCTGAGTTTATAAGCGGAGCCTGAAGCACCATACCTCATCCCCTTTCATGTTCTTCATGTTGAAGCCATCCTTTCCCTTCTTGCCCTTCTTGTTCTTCTTCTTCTTGCAGCAGCACTTCTTTATAATGCAAAAGCAGCAGGTGAGGATGAGGAGGGCGGCCACCACAGCAATGGCTATGATAGCCCAGGAAGGGACTGCAACACAAACACACAGTATGGGTTAGATTAAGCTCCTTTGAGCTCCTTTTCACCTTGGGCTTTTCTGTTCCAGCATTATACCATGCATAGTACATGAATATGAGTCAGAGGTGGGGGAAAAAACAGGGAGGACTTACGTGGGATCTTATCAATCTCGTTCAAGAATTTGCTCTTGATCTCTTCGAACATGTCATTCTTGGACTCTGTACCGTTGCCTGGGGGTTCAGCCACTGTGGTGGCGATTGCTACGGCTGGGGCCGCGGTCATGGTGGCACCGGTGCCCGTGGGCTCTGGACCCACCATGGCCTCAGGCTTATTCTTGAACAAGTTCCACTTCATCGTCAATGACTAGGCCACGCACACAGTCCCTGGGGCAAGGCACAGACACACAGAGAGGGACAGTCAGTTGTCATCACCAGCAGCCCAGGCAATGAAGTGCGTAACCTTTAATATAACATACACACACACACACACACACATGCATAAAAGTAACAAAATGGATGATATCCCAGGTGACTCATTGTGACCAAATGCAATGCCTTATCGCTGTGTCAGAGATTAGAACAGCACATAAAATGACAAGGCTGAAGAGGTCCATAGGGAAAAGGACTTAGTTCCCATCTCAGACTCTGAGGATAAAAATAATTGTGTATAATATGCCAGCCAGTAGGCCTGCATCCTTAATGTGCTATGAACTCCTGAATAAAATTAACTCAGGGACGAAAAAGCTAATCTCATTTTTTTTTAGAAATGAGACACAGTATCTTAAAGATAAAAATCATTTCTGGGTAACAGTTAAGTATCTGA
Source organism: Oncorhynchus mykiss (assembly GCF_013265735.2). NCBI lineage: Eukaryota > Metazoa > Chordata > Actinopteri > Salmoniformes > Salmonidae > Oncorhynchus > Oncorhynchus mykiss. Next base: position 40,046,147 of record NC_048571.1, read on the forward strand.
CTGTGATTGGTCACAAATAAACAAAAATAGTTTTTTTTTTGCAAATAGAAATTTCTCAAGCAATACTTTTTCTGGGACTGTCTGTGAGTGGTTTGAGGGGGAGGGGAAAACTGAAGAAGAAAAATAGCTTTTATTGGCAGAGAGGTTTGGAACTCTCTTTCTTATTGGTCTATTAACTAATTGACTGCATGGTGATGTTACCAGGTAGGCCAAAACTCCATCCCACCCAAACAGGCTGACATTTCAGATGGTATTTTCAAACAGCTTTTACACTAAAATGGCATTATAAGATTTTTTTGAATTTCACAGTATTATTCCAACCTCAGAAATATATAAAAAACAGGAAATCATGTTTTTCATGGCAATAGGCCTTTAATAACCTCTCTTTCGTATCGTCTGAGATCCCCAAATATTGGAAAGCTGCCGCGGTCATCCCACAATTCAAAGGGGGAGACACTCTAGACTCAAACTGTTATAGACCTACATCCATCCTGCCCTGCCTTTCTAAAATCTTCAAAAGTCAAATTAACAAACAGATCACTGACCATTTCAAATCCCACCTTACCTTCTCCACTATGCAATCTGGTTTCAGAGCTGTTCATGGGTACACCTCAGCCACGCTCAGGGTCCTAAACGATATCATAACCGCCATTGATAAAATACAGTACTGTGCAGCCGTTTTCATCGACCTGGCCAAGGCTTTCGACTCTGTCAATCACTGCATTCTTATCGGCAGACTTAATAGCCTTGGTTTCTCAAATGACTGCCTCGCCTGGTTCACCAACTACTTCTCAGATAGAGTTCAGTGTGTCAAATCGGATGGCCTGTTGTCTGGGCCTCTGGCAATCTCTATGGGAATGCCACAGCGTTCAATTCATGGGCCGACTCTTTTCTCTGTATATACAGTGAGAGACAGAATAACAACAACAAAAATCCAGAAAAATGCATGTAAAAAATGTTATAAATTGATTTGCATTTTAATGAGGGAAATAAGTATTTGACCCCTCTGCAAAACATGTCTTGGTGGCAAAACGCTTGTTGGAAATCACAGAGGTCAGACGTTTCTTGTAGTTGGCCACCAGGTTTGCACACATCTCAGGAGGGATTCCTTTCCCTTTAAGAGTGTGCTCCTAATCTCAGCTCGTTACCTGTATAAAAGACACATGGGAGCCAGAAATCTTTCTGATTGAGAGGGGGTGAAATACTTATTTCCCTCATTAAAATGCAAATCAATTTATAACATTGTTGACATGCGTTTTTCTGGATTTTTTTGTTGTTATTCTGTCTCTCACTGTTCAAATAAACCTACCATTAAAATTATAGACTGATAATTTCTTTCTCATTGGGCAAACGTACAAAATCAGCAGGGGATCAAATACTCTTTCCCTCACTGTATCTATGATGTCGCTCCTGCTGCTGGTGATTCTCTGATCCACCTCTACGCAGACGACACCATTCTGTATACATCTAGCCCTTCTTTGGACACTGTGTTAACAAACATCCAAACAAGCTTCAATGCCATACAACACTCCTTCCGTGGCCTCCAACTGCTTTTAAATGCTAGTAAAACTCCATGCATGCTCTTCAACCAAATACTGCCCACACCCGCCCGACTAGCATCACTACTCTGGACAGTTCTGACTTAGAATATGTGGACAACTACAAATACCTAGGTTTCTGGTTAGACTGTAAACTCTCCTTCCAGACTCACATAAACATATCCAATCCAAAATTAAGTCTAGAATCAGCTTCCTATTTCGCAACAAAGCCTCCTTCACTCATGCTGCCAAACATACCCTCGTAAAACTGACTATCCTACCTTCACTGGTCATCCCCAAAGCCAACACTTACTTTGGCCGCCTTTCCTTCCAATTCTCTGCTGCCAATGACTGGAACGAATTGCAAAAACACTGAAACTGGAGACTGGAGATATCTCCCACTCTAACTTTAAGCATCAGCTGTCAGAGCAGCTTACAGATCACTGTACCTGTACACAGTCCATCTGTAAATAGCCCACCCAAATCCCTCATCCCCATAGTTATTTTTATTTTATTTTTTTCTCTTTTGCACCCCAGTATCTCTACTTGCCCATCTTCATCTGTACATCTATCACTCCAGTGTTGATGCCAAATTGTAATTATTTCGCCTCCATGGACTATTTATTGCCTTACCTCCATAATCTTACTACATTTGCACACACGGTACATAGATTTTTCTATTGTGTTATTGACTGTACGTTTGTTTATCCCATATGTAACTCTGTGTTGTTGTTTTTGTTGCACTGCTTTGCTTTATTTTGGCCAAGGTGGCAGTTGTAAATGAAAACTTCAACTGGCCTACCTGGCTAAATAAAGGTGAAATAAAAAATATATAAATAAATGGAAAATAGATTACATGAAGGTCAATGGAATCAAATTCTATCAAGAAGACGCTCAGTCCCTTGTGAAAGTCAATATCAAACATTACAGCATTACATCACAGTCAGTTAGGGATTAAACCAAAATTAATGGTGGGAGTTAATACAAATTCTACTTGAAGTGGAAAATGCGCTAGATGAATATGGCTCCCTATCCAAAATTAGTTCCAAAGAGGGCTATCTTCCAGTTATAATGAATGATCTGTTACCTCTGAAGGAATGGTGAAGACTTAGGTGATTATAAGTGTCTTCTGAAACAATGATCTCCACAAAATTGAAATGAGGCACTTGTGACTGAAACCTCCTTCTTTCTCGCAAATCCTAATAGGATTAGCATGGATACTGTACTGAAACAATTTACACTGTGAGTAGGTGAGATGGAGAGGCTGATTGGGAATTATCACCTTTGAATGCGTATTAGACCAACGGTTATAGCCTCCGGTTATTGCCAAATGCTCTCCCATGTCACACCCTGGTCAAAGTATTTTGTGTTTATCTTTATTTATTTGGTCAGGCCAGGGTGTGGCATGGGTTTTTGTATGTGGTGTGTATTTATGGGGATTGTAGCTAGTGGGGTGTTCTAGCTAAGTCTATGGCTGTCTGAAGTGGTTCTCAATCAGAGGCAGGTGTTTATCGTTGTCTCTGATTGGGAACCATATTTAGGCAGCCATATTCTTTGAGTTTGTCGTGGGTGATTGTCCTTATTGTCCTGATGTCATTGTTCTGTGTTAAGTTACACAAGTATAGGCTGTTTCGGTTTTCGTTAAGTTTATTGTTTTGATAGTGTTTGTGTTTAGTGTGTTACTTCATTAAACATGGATTGCAATAGACACGCCGCATTTTGGTCCGACTCTCCTTCTCACCTAGAAAACCGTTACATCCCAAAAGTTCTCAGTAGTTGCCATTATCGTGTAATGATTCATATTTACAAAATGTATAACAGTAACTTCTCAAGTCTAATAAGGGACATTCTCAGTACAAGTATCACAAATGTGACGGATGAGATCACTGTGCAAATACAAAGATATACAGTGGTGTAAAGTAACTAAGTAAAGAAACTTTTAAGTATGACTTAAGTAGTTTTTTGGGGTATATGTATTTTAATTATTATATACTATTTATAACTTTTACATTTACTCCATTACATGTTCTTCTTACTCCCATTCATTATCCTTGACACCCAAAAATACTGTCCAATTCACGAGAACTGTAGATTGCTCTGTATGTTTCTATTTTTGTTTGGTCAGGGTGTGATTTGGGTGGGCATTCTATGTTTGTATGTCTGCCTTTCGTTGTCTCTGATTGGGAATCATACTTAGGTCGCCTGTTTTGCCACCTTAGGTTGTGGGTAGTTAATTTCTGTTCAGTGTTATTCACCTTGCAGGACTGTTTCGGTTTTCCTTTTTTTGTTGTTTTGTTTATTCAGTGTTCAGTGCAATTATTAAAGATGAACACGTACCCTGCTGCATTTTGCTCTGATGATTCCTCTTCCGATGAAAGCCGTTACAAGAACACATGGTCATCCCAGACTCGCTAAACACAAATGTTTCATTTGTAAATGATGTCTGAATGTTGGAATATGCCCCTGGCTTTGTTAACATTTGTTTACAATTGTGCCATCTGGTTTGCATACTATAAGGAATTTGAAATGAATTATAGCGTTTACTTTAACTTTTGATAATTAAGTATATTTAAAACCAAATACTTTTAGACTTTTAATCAAGTAGTATTTAACTGGGTGACTTTCACTTACACGTACAGCATCTGTCTTCTTTAGGGATTTCTATACAATACAAACATACTGACAAAATCAATTCTCCTCTCAGGCCTTAGCAAGCTTCATATAATTCTGTGCCAGTTCTGTGTTGCTCTCATGGGCAGCGACAGGAGGGAAGAATAGGGAATGTACATTAGAGTCTGACAAATTATGTCCCAGAATTCAGAGCTACACCCTGGTCACTCTCAGGGGTGATACCAGCATATGATTAACATTTACAGATCGCGTTGATACTCTTTGTGAGTCATGCTCATCTTTGATTGGGTAGGGCTGAGCAATGGCACAATAGTATGAAAAGGGTGCCTCTAACCTAGAGCCGGCCACTCAACAATGTGTAGAATAAAGAGCTATTTGTTCCCACATGGGCATTGTTCGGCTCTGCCTCCCTATTGTCCCTATTCTGTTGTTCTCCCAGGAAAGGATATCTAAGGTGAAAAATGACACAGGCATAATCCTCTATTCTGCACATATGGAATTGGTTGTAGATCCATTACTCACAAAATCAACAATGGCAGATGACGAGAAGAGAGTAGATTTGCAACTCACAAGACAGAGGCATCTAAATCCTATTCGTCTGGTAATAGATTACCCCGATCCATCTCTCCTGACATCTACAAACACTCTCTGGAGAATTAGCTGATGCAAAATACCATCATTGGAGAATGATGGTTTACAATATTTTCATACAACAGTGAAGGAGTGTTGGTTTGTAAACTATTGAAAATGGATAGAAACTGGATATAAATGAAGATTATCTGCTTATAGTATATATATACAATGGGGTTGTAATGGTAGTGGTGTGTATGGGGGTGTTTGTGAGTGCGTGCGTGTGTGCATGTGTATGTGTGTGCTTTCATGTGTCAAATAAAATTTTGTTTTTTTCAAGTGCTGTTCCAATAACCAATTGCTGTGTTCATGTAAGTGGCTGACTGTACAAATCACACCTATCAGTAGCTGCAATTTGGCAGTACGCCCAGACCGTGTTTTGAGAACGAATGACCGAGAACGAACGAAAGACATCTCAGTTTCAAGGTTGGTCTGTCACATGTTTTGAAACAATATTGGTCGGTCACATGAATGAAACAACACGGGTCTGGGTAAATATAACTTGTCTGTGTATAGCTGTATATAAGACAACTGCTGGGTCTGCCCAGGAAGAGCTCCTGATTGACGTGTACCATGATGCTTTGAGTTGTTTGGAACCTCACTAGTGCGCTGACAACAAACAATGATTTGTTTAAGATTGACTTTGAGTGTCCCTGTGTAAAACAATTCCCACAACACTTCATAAACAACAGGTGTAGACTGACAGTGAAATGAGTACATATGGGTCCTCCACAATGGAGATATCTTTTTTTTAATAACACAAGGAATAAATAAATAAAATAATAGCACAATGAATAACGTGGCTATATACACGGGGTACCAGTACTGAATCGATGTGCAGGAGTATGAGGTAATTGAGGTAAATATACACATATACAGTAGGTAGGGATAAAGTGACTGTCACGTTCTGACCTTCATTTCTGTTGTTTTTGTCATTATTTAGTATGGTCAGGGCGTGAGTTGGGGTGGGCAGTCTATGTTTGTTTTTCTATGATTTTGGGATTTCTATGTTTGGTTCTCAATCAGAGGCAGGTGTCATTAGTTGTCTCTGATTGAGAATCATACTTAGGTAGCCTGGGTTGCACTGTTTGTTTGTGGGTGATTATCTATGTTAGTTGCTTGTGTCAGCACAGGTCTCATTTATAGCTTCACGGTCATTATTTGTTTATTGTTTTTGTATTCAGTGTTCAGTACTTTCTTTAATTAAATATTCATCATGAACACATACCACGCCGTGTTTTGGTCCTCCGATCCTTCTCGCCTCCTCCTCAGATGAAGAGGAGGATGACCGTGACAGTGACTAAGCACAGGGATAGATAATAAACAGTAACAGCAGTGTATGTACATTTTAAAAAGTTAGTGCAAAAAGGTTCAATGCAGATATTTTGTGTAGCTATTGGTTAAATATTTAGCTAACTAGTTAGCAGTCTTACAGCTTGGGGTAGAAGCTGTTCAGGGTCCTGTTGGTTCCAGACTTGTTACATTGTTAACGCTTGCCATGCGGTAGCAGAGAGAACAGTCTGACTTGGGTGGCTGGTATTTGATCATTTTTAGGGCCTATCTCTGACAAAAGATTGGTAAAAACTTCAGACGGGCCTGGACATGTACTGGATTAAGCAGGGGGACACGTCTGGCACTGCAGGATTTGAGTCCCTGGCGGCGTAGTGAGTTACTGATGGTAGGCTTTGTTACTTTGGTCCCAGCTCTCTGCAGGTCATTCACTAGGGCCCCCATGTGGTTCTGGGATTTTTGCTCACCGTTCTTGTGATAATTTTGACCTCACGGGGTGAGATCTTGCATGGAGCCCCAGATCGAGGGAGATTATCAGTGGTCTTGTATGTCTTCCATTTCCTAATCATTGCTCCCACAGTTGATTTCTTCAAACCAAGCTGCTTACCTATTGCAGATTCAGTCTTCCCAGCCTGGTGCAGGTCTACAATTTTGTTTCTGGTGTCCTTTGACAGCTCTTTGGTCTTGGCCATAGTGGAGTTTGGAGTGTGACTGTTTGAGGTTGTGGACAGGTGTCTTTTATACTGATAACAAGTTCAAACAGGTGCCATTGATACAGGTAATGAGTGGATGACAGAGGAGCCTCTTAAAGAAGAAGTTACAGGTCTGTGAGAGCCAGAAATCTTGCTTGTTTGTAGGTGACCAAATATGTATTTTCCACCATAATTTGCAAATAAATTCATAAAAAATCCTACAATGTGATTTTCTGGATTTTTTTCCTCATTTTGTCTGTCATAGTTGAAGTGATGAAAATTACAGGCCTCTCATCTTTTTAAGTGGGAGGACAGGCACAATTGGTGGCTGACTAAATACTTTTTTGCCCCACTGTACGCACTACCCTCTGTCGCCCTTTGAGGTCAGATGCCAAGCAGTTGTCATACCAAGTGGTGATGCCAGTCAAGATGCTCTCAATGGTGCAGCTGTAGAACTTTTTGAAGATCCGAGGGACCATACCAAATCTGTTCAGCCTCTTGAAGGGGAAGTGGCGTTGTTGTGCCTTTTTCATGACTGTGTTGATTTGTGTGGACCATGACAGTTCCTTAGTGATGTGGACATGAGGAACTTGAAGCTCACGACCTGCTCACGACATAGTCACTCAACTGCCCCGTCGATGTGGATGGGGGTGTGCTCATTTTCTGTAGTCCACGATCAGCTCCTTTGTCATGCTGACATTGAGGGAGAGATTCTTGTCCAGGCACCACACGGCCAGGTATCTGACCTCCTTCCTGTAGGCTGTCTCATCATCTTCGGTGATCGGGCCTACCACCGTTGTGTCATCTGCAAACTTATTGACGGTGTTGGGGTTGTGCGCGGCCACGCAGTCGTGGGTGAACAGACAGTACAGGAGGGGACTAACTACGCACCCCTGAGGGGCCCCCGTTTTGAGGGTCAGCATGACGGATGTGTTATTGCCTACCCTCACCACCTGTCAGGAAGTCTAGGATCCAGTTGCAGAAGGAAGTGTTTAATCCCATGTAATTAGCTTAGTGATGAGCTTGGATGGAACAATGGTGTTGAACACTGAGCTGTAGTCAACAAACAGCATTCTCACATAGTTGTTCCTCTTGAAAGGCCAGTGTGGAGTGGAATAGAGATTGCTTAATCTGTGGATCTGTTGGGGCAATTTGGGAATTGGAGTGCGTCCAGGGTGTCAGCTCAGTCATATCCTTACATAGTCACTCCTATCATTGCCATCCTTACCCCCTTCCGACACCCAGGTGGCGATACGCATCTCTGTGTGCCTGGCAGATATTTCAACTTGGATGTCAGCCAACCACCTCAAGCTCAACCTTGACAAGACAGAGCTGCTCTTCCTACCGGGAAGGCCTGCTCGCTCAAAGACCTCTTCATCACGGTTTACACCACAGTGTCGCCCTCCCGGAGTGCAAAGAACCAGGGTGTGACCCTGGAAAACACACTGTTGTTCTCTGCAAACATGAAAGCAGTGATTCGCTCCTGCAGGTTCAGGCACTTGTCCTCTCCCATCTGGACTACTGCAACTCGCTGTTGGCTGCGCACCCCGCTTGTGCCATCAAACCACTTCAACTTATCCAGAATGCTGCAGCCCACCTGGTTTTCAACCTTCCCAAGTTCTCCCATGTCACCCCGCTCCTCTGCACACTTCACTGGCTTCCAGTCAAAGCTCGCATCCACTACAAGAACATGGTGCTTATCTAAAAAAAAAAGCAAGAGGAATTGCCCCTCCCTACCTTCTGGCTATGCTCAAACCCTACACCCCAACCCGAGCACTCTGCCACCTCAGGTCTCTTGACCCCTATAGGAGGGCAGCTCCTGCTCCACCCAGTTCAAGCTCTTCTCTGTCCTGGCACCCCAATGGCGGAACCATCTTCCCCCTGAACCTAGGAATTATCTTCTGAAAATAACTGAAACCCTAACTCTACAAACATTAAATATTCATCCTACTTACCTGGTGACCTCCCAGCCACCCCAAATAATAGTAAAGATAATGTTGATGTGAGCCATGACCAGCCTTTCAAAGCATTTCATGTCTACAAATGTGAGTGCTATGGGGGGTTTGGCATTTAGACAGGTTACTTTGACATTTTTTGGGGACAGGGACTATGCATCTAGATTTTACAGACTGGGTCAGGGAGTGGTTGAAAATGTTAATGAAGACACTTGCCAGCTGATCAGCGCATGCTCTAAGTACGCCTCCTAGTAATCTGTCTGAATGTTAACCTGTTTAAAGGTCTTACTCACATCAGCTACGGAGAGTGTGATCACACAGTTGTCCGGAACAGCTGGTGCTCTCATGCATAGTTCAATGTTTCTAGCCTCGAAGCGTGTACATAAGGTATTTATCTCGTTTTGTAGGCTTGCGTCACTGGACAGCTGCTGGGTTTGCCTTTGTAATCCGTGGTAGTTTGCAAGCCCTGCCACTTCCGACGAGCATCAGACCCAGTGTAGTAGGTTTCGATCTTAGTCCTGTATTGACTCTTTGCCTATTTGATGGTTCTTCGGAGGGCATAGCGGGATTTCTTATAAACATCAGGATTAGTGACTCACTCCTTGAAAGCGGCAGCTCTAGCCTTTAGCTCAGTGCGGATTTTGCCTGTTATCCATGGTGTCTGGTTGGGATATCTACGTACAGTCACTGTGGGAACAACGTTATGTGCCTGTATGTATCTTGTTGTCTGTGTGTGAGAGGCTCTCCAATGCAGCAAGCTTCCCAGAGGCAAGGCAATTGGGCAGATTTGGCATACATGGCTGGCAAACACAGAGCTTAACCCTGATTACATGTGTCCTCACTGGGGACAAACAGACACACACAGGCCTACAACAGTTATTCACTGACGCTAGATCCAGACAGCCCAAGATAACCATGTGCACCCCATTTTGTATACATTTTACCATCAAGAAGAATATTACATTGTCAAACCAACAGCTTTGTGTAGTATTGTTTGGATGTAAAGAGATGCTTCAATGCAGCTGACATATTACAACATATATGATTCAGAATTGTTGTGTTGTGTTGAACTGTACAGTTTTTTACCTGAGACACCAAGCATAAAGGCAATGGTATCTGTAGGAAATGCATTGTCTAGAGTGGCAACAGACAGTGAAATGATCGAAACATGGGTCAGCAGCAACAGCAAAACAGTATTGTGTCAAGTCTGTGGCTGGGATTCAATGCAAGGTGCCTTATAACACACGGCTATAGGTAATTCACGTTTGAGCCGACATATTTACACGAATGCAAACGGCCCAGAAAATGCCTCTGAAAGCCGCATTGTCGGCTGTATAGTGTGCTGCTCTATAATGCACCTTGGATTGAATTCAGGACTGTGTCTTCATTGACCTATAGTCCACAAATCAATAGACTGTGCATCTTCAAAGGGTGCAGTGTAGTGTTCTAAAAAGCTTAAAATAGCTCGAGGCTATACGATACCCCACTCCGCAAGACGTGTTCCATTCAAGGCTACTTGTGAAACATTACAGGAGACAAACTATAGTTGTTGCTGAGCAAATCAAATCCAGCTGAATTGCCTCTGTCTGATATCCAGTCACTTTACAGCCGGCCTGAGGCCATGGTAGCCAATGGAGTTTGGGATCTGACCAATCAAATGACTAATTGTTTTACTTTACAGATAGAAGGAAAATGGCTAATATAGACATAGCTGCTTCCACCATGCCCTCTCTTTTATCGATATATGACAATCTGAACAGAAAAGGAGAATTATATAACAAATTAAAAATTATTACATTAAATTATTCCTGCAAACAAATGGACATAATACATCACAACTGATCATAACAGTCCTAACAGTAATTCCCACAGGCTATATTCCAAAACTGTATAATAGCTTACTGTCCTTGTCTCACTCTCATCTTGTTCAGTGGCTGTAAGGCAAAAGAGACAAGAAAGAGACAAGAAGAGAAAGCTATCCATTCTATCTAGGTCAGTAGTATCTACCTCAAGCCTGCAGGTACTGCAGGTACACTTACATTCCAATTTCTGCATCTCTGCAGCTCAGCACTGGACAGCTCCACTTAGTTAGTCGCAAACCTGAAGCCCCAGATACACACCGATTTTCAGATTCCTAGGACAAATCTTCAAATGACAGAAGAACCATTGTCATTCTGATTCATTTATAATAAAGAATGTTCATTATGAAAGTTGTCCCAAAATGACCTGAATTTCTATATCATCTGCTGGTTATCCTTAACAGGGAGGAAATGAGAGTGAGGTAGAAAGTCTTACCAGTCTAATGTGATATTCGCACTGGCTGGGTGACCCATCCAATAATCAGGCTCGTAGGGCTAACGTTTCAGTGTCGTGGTAACATCCCCTGAATTCTCCCATAAGCAGAGACTGCAGTCTCTCCTCTCACTTCTCTCCACTGCAGCAGAGCAGGGCAGTACTCTCCCTCTCTTTCTAGCCCTCTCTCTCCTGTACACACCGTCTCCCCCTTTTCCCACTCTCAATCAAATACCCCCCTCTGTCAATTCTCTCCTCCCTCACTGTCTCTCTCTCAACATACACAATCTCTCCAAATGTCTCTCTATTTCTCTCTCCCTCTCTCGCTCTCTCTTTCTCTCTCCTCATTTGTGATGCTGCTCACACAGTATGCTACGCATCGGTCTAGCATCTGATGGAATGGCCATCGTAAAGGATCAATATGCAAATCCACTTGTCTCTGTTCTTAGGGGTTGCGGAATGGCTCAATGATTTACTGATAGGAGAAAGGGATTGAAGAGGGAAGAAAAGAGCGGCATGGAAGGAGAGCGACAGAGACGAGAGGAGAAGAGGAAAAAGAAGAGAGAGGGGAGAGGGAGGGAGATAGGGGTGAGGATATAGGGAAAGAGAGAGAGAATGGGGAGATGAGGGATGTGGTTACTGCGTTTATTTGAAAAGGGTGCTGTTTCTAAACTATTTAAAGTTACACTGAAGTTAAAAGGGTAATACCATGCACTGTACTGTGTATACCAATATTTCATCTTCAGCATACGACCATGAATAAATATTCAGTCCTCCATATGTAGTGTTTGATATGCCAGACTAGGAGTATAAAATCACTCATTATAGGCCAAAAAACCCCTTTTACAGTACCTTTAAAGTACCAGTCAAAGGTTTGGGTACACCTACTCATTCCAGGGTTTTCTTTATTTTTTACTATTTTCTACATTGTAGAATAATAGTAAAGACATCAACATTATGAAATAACACATATGTAATCATGTAGTAACCAAAAAAGTGATTAAACAAATCAAAGTATATTTTATATTTCAGATTCTTCAAAGTAGCAACCCTTTTCTTGTTTTATGTTTCTGTGGCTGTAAAGGTAATGATATTGTAAACATGTCACCTTAACTTTGAACTCTCAAGTTATTTAAATGCGCCTTGAGGTTATTGTCCCCACAGTACATGACAAGAATAGGAGTAAGTAAGTCTGCCCTACAGTATGTGAGTCAAGATTGTGCTTAAACTGATGGTGAATTACATGTTGTTTTGTTTTGTAACACAAGGCAGTTTTGCATACCTCATCCACTCATCCATTTAACTCCAGCTGAAATAACCATTCCAACATATTGTGTCCTTTCATTTGTACAACAAAGTGGCAACATAACAGCAATATTCATGTTCTAACAGATGTTGCCATTTCCTTGCACTCTCATCCCCTCTAGTTTGAGTCAAATCCTCCATCAGCATTCCAGTGAGGTCTTCTTGGTGGAAGAATCCTATTTCTGCTCATTTCCAGAACTCTCACAAGGCGCCTCCTGAAAGAATACCTTGGCTCCATCCGCGTTAGTTTGGAATTGAACAGCTGGTGAAAGCCAGGCCACTTAGCGGGCACTGCCATGTCACTGCTATGTTTCAGCGTGTTATGACTCCTTTTCACCAGATGGGGGCAGTAGTTAACTCACTGCATCACTTTATGTTAATATGCACTGTGCATGGTTGGTTATGGCCTTGGCTGGAGGAAGTAATGAGTTGTTGTTGTGCTGCGTTCCGGTTCACTAAACCTTCCTTACTCCTCTTCACCTCCCTACCCTCACTCCCTACCCACTTACTCACCCCCCCCTCCCCCCCTCATGTATTTAGAAGCATTGGATTGTGTTTTTGCCCTAGCACTGCACAGCTGATTCAAATAATCAAAGCTTGATGATGAGTTGGTTATTTGAATCAGCTGTGTAGGGGTAGAAGAAAAAAAAAGAAGTATGCACCCAGGGAGGGCCCCAGGACCGAGTTTGGTAAACCCTATTTCGAGGGAGTTCCCTTAACACTAGTCTATTCCTTTTAAATCGATGAGATGGAGTGCACACTTTGGGGAGGAGGGGAGGAAATCAGGCCTCAGCCAGGCTCTGGGTAGAAGTTGGCAATAGTCACAGTTGTAGGATCAGTTTACTCTCCAATCTTAAACCCAATCCATTAGAGGGCGAAATGTTTAACACAGATCTGGGATCAGTTCAGTCTCCTATCTTAATACCAATGCATTAGAGGGGGAAACATTTAACACAGATATAGGATCAGTTTACTGTCCTATCTTAATCCCAATCCATTAGAGCAGGAATCATTTAACACCGATTGGGGCACATCATTTGAAATGTGAAGCAAATTACAGGATTTTCTCCTTACTATGAACAGTTTCATTTAGACCCTTGTCAAGAATGTATTGCCTTCAAATAGCCGAAAGTATAGACAAGGGATGAGCAACTCCAGTCCTCAGGGACCTGAATGCTGTCAAATCAAATCAAATTATATTTGTCACATGTGCCGAATACAACAGCTGTAGACCTTACAGTGAAATGCTTACTTACAATCCCTTAACCAGCAATGCTTTATGAGTTTAAAAAAAAAAGATAAGTAAAAAATAGAAAATAGAAAACAAAAGTAACAAATAATTAAACAGCAGCAGTAAAATAACCATTGAGGCTATATACAGGGGGTACCGGTACAGAGTCAATGTGCGGTGGAAAAGGTTAGTCAAGGTAATTGAAATAATATGTACACTACTGTTCAAAAGTTTGGGGTCACTTAGACATGTCATTGTTTTTGAAAGAAAAGCACATTTTTTTTGTCCATTAAAATAACATCAAATTAATCAGAAATACAGTATAGACATTGTTAATGTTGTAAATGACTATTGTAGCTGGAAACGGCTGTTTTTTTTATGGAATATCTATAGTACATAGGCGAACAGAGGCCCGTTATCAGCAACCATCTCCTGTGTTCCAATGGCACGTTGTGTTAGCTAATCCAAGTTTATCATTTTAAAAGGCTAATTGATCATTAGAAAACCCTTGCAATAAAACTGGCCTTCTTTAAACTAGTTGAGTATCTAGAGCATCAGCATTTGTGGGTTCAATTACAGGCTCAAAATGACCAGAAACAAAGATTTTTCTTCTGAAACTTGTCAGTCTATTCTTGTTCTGAGAAATGAAGGCTATTCCATGCGAGAAATTGCCAAGAAACAGAATATCTCGTACAACGATGTGTATTACTCCTTTTACAGAACAGTGCAAACTGGCCCTAACCAGAATAGAAAGAGGATTGGGAGGCAGCTTCATTAAACAGTACCCACAAAACACCAGTCTCAACATCAACAGTGAAGAGGCGAATCCGGGATGCAGGCCTTCTGTTGGAGTCGTGCCTGGCAGTCATGAGTGAACAGGGAGTACAGGAGGGGACTGAGCACGCATCCCTGAGGGGCCCCTGTGTTGAGGATCAGCGTGGCAGATATGTTGTTCCCTACACTTACCACCTGGGGGCGGCCCCTCATGAAATTCAGGATCCAGAGGGAGGTGTTCAGTTCCAGGGTCCGTAGCTTAGTGAAAAGCATTGAGGGAACTATGTTGTTGAAAGCTGAGCTGCAGTCAATGAATAGCATTCTCACATAGATTTTCCTTTTTTCCAGGTGAGAAAGAGCAGTGTTGACTGCAAAAAAGATTGCATCATATGTGGACCTGTTGGGGTGGTATGCAAATTGGAGTGGGTCTACAGTTTCTGGGATAATGGTGTTCCATAAACTAGTCCGTTGGGAAAGGCAAAAAGTATTGTCTTTGTGATAACAGCAGGAAAATATCATATTAAATGCAAGCATTTTTTTTTAGAAGCTAATTAGAACATAGTGTCCACTCGGGATAGTTTTATCTAAGAACCTGTTTTATCTCTATCACCTTGTTCCAGTCCTGCACACATTGAATTGCCATGGGGGGAATTCAGACCAGAGTTAGGAAAGTGTAAATGGAACTTTATTACCTTTTTGTGCCCTTCTTCTGTACTCGTATTCTGAGCCAGCGCCAGCAAGGTACGCATTTGGGACGGAGATCAAATAAATGGACGTGAGAAGGAGGTGTATCTACAGACACGGCGTATTCTGACCTTGATTTAATTTCCTCATAATTTCGTCAACTTTACACTTGAGGAAGTGATGAATAAGGTCGAGCAACCTGTCGGTTCAAGTGGAAAAACATTTAATAGATTTTTTTTCCCATTCTCCATTCACTGTCATTTACAAATTGATAAGGGCTATTGATAAGAGCTACGGTAGGTCAATTAGTAATCAGTTTGGATAAGGGGATTGTAAATATATATAGTAACACTGTTTTAGATCTATTTTACCTCATGGTGGTTGGAGACAAATGTGAACCCAGTCACATGGCAGCAAACTGAAGCATATCAACATGACAGGTAGGCTGTGTGTGCCTCATTCCCACAATGAAGTGCTGTTATGCAGAATTTAAATTGCATGGCCTTATATTTTGCAGGGATGAATCGTGGAGACACGAGCCAAATGAGATGACAAGCCATATCTGTGCAGTGACAGTCGGGCCAAACGTACCTTTTGTGCGTTCAAGAATGTTTTTAATTTCAGCCTTCTTTAAAATAATTTGTATCATGTTAAATATTTGGCACTATCGGTAGCTATCGTCGGTAATACTCACACACATTCTTACCTGTCACTTAAGTGTTAGTTCCCTTAAATGTTAGGCCTATATTAGGCATCATTCCATTACATCGTTAGTTTCCCTTCCTTTCCTCTGTCATGTCCGTGTGGTTGATCCTGAGGGTCACTAGCAATAGTGGATCACATTTTACTGTTAGAGTTTTCTCCCCTTCCAATATTTAGAGATGTCGGATCGTAATTTGATCAGATGTTTAACTTGTAATGTATTTGAGGCTTAATTTCCAATTAGACATTTCAGACTTGATTTTCCCTTGTGAAAAATCTAACAACCCTAACACAAATGTGACTTGTTTCAGGAAACTAGGTGTATGTTCATGTGTTACTACTCCACATGAGGGAATTGAACGTAAACTTAAAATAAACATATATAAATCAGTTGTTTGGCAGAAATGCCTTCTGGAACATTAGAATGTTCATGTGCCTTAATAGAATGTATGTATGCCATCTGTAAATACGAATAAAATTGTTCAATTTTGAGCCTTTATGCCACGGAAAAAGCCAGGAACCTTCCCGCTAGCCATGATTGGCTGAGGTAATGGATGGGCTGGACATGCCGAGACATGAGTTTGGATTGGTATGCCATGAAGCATGCTTCTGTCTATAACATGAGCTGGTCAGTATGTGTAGGCAATCCTTTCTAATGCATTTTATTTATTTAATTAGGCAAGTCAGTAAAGAACAGATTCTTATTTACAATGACGGCCTACCCCGGACAATGCTGGGCCAATTGTGTGACGCCTGATGTGATGCAGCCTGGATTTGAACCAGAGACCGCAGTGACACCTCTTTCACTGAGATGCAGTGCCTTAGACCACTACGCCACTCGGGAGCCCAAAAGACATGTAGTAGAACTGAAAAGGTGTTGCCCTCCACTTTCTGGAGGACCGAGTTTTGAAATCAGTGGAATGGCCGGTGGAATTAGACTATGGTAGCTATGGAGATGGAGAAAATTCTGGCGTTTGATTGCAAATATGCAGAGGGAGTAGAAAAGAGAACACACAGAAGACTGTTAATAAAACACCTGTCTCCAGATTGCATCTTCAAACTAAGGGCAACCATGGCATCTGTGACAGAGAGTGAGAAGCGTACATCTAAGTCTAGCTAGAAAAAAAATCTGATATTATATGTTTCTAATTTTGTCCGAAAGTTGTTTTCAGGTGTGGGCTCTCGGAGTGTGGTGTCAGGAAAATAACCTCTCACTCAACGTCAACAAAACAAAGGAGATGATGGTGGACTCAGGAGGCTAAAGAAATTTGGCTTGTCACCTAAAACCCTTACAAACTTTTACTGATGCACAATTGAGAACATCCTGCCGGGCTGTATCACCGCCTGGTACGGCAATTGCACCACCCACAACGGCAGGGCTCTCCAGAGGGTGGTGCGGTCTGGCCAATGCATCATCGGGGTCAAACTACCTGTCCTCCAGGACACCTACAGCACCCGATGTCACAATCACCGAGCCACTGCCTGTTCACCCCAATCAATCATCCAGAAAGGCAAGGTCAGCACAGGTGCATCAAAGCTGGGACTGAGAGACTGAAAAACAGCTTCTATCTCAAGGCCATCAGATTGTTGAACAGCCATCACTAGCACAGAGAAGCTGATGCCTATATGCAGACTTGAAATCATTGGCCACTTTAATAAATGGAACACTAGTCACTTTAATAATGCCACTTTAACAATGTTTACATATCTTGTATTACTCATCTCATATGTAAATAATGTATTCTATACTATCTATTGCATCTTAGCCTATGCTGCTCTGACATTGCTCATCCATATAGTTATACATTCTTATTCCATTCCTTTACTTAGATGTGTTTGTATTAGGTACTTGTTGTGGAAATGTTAGATATTACTTGTTAGATATTGCTGCACTGTCAGAACTAGAAGCACAAGCATTTCGCTACACTTGCATTAACATCTGCTAACCATGTGTATGTGACCAATAAAATCTGATTTGATTTGATTTGATTTGATTTCAAGTTAAAGCGTACTGTTTGCTAGCTAGCTAACGTTAAATGGCTTGCTCGCTAGCTAACGTTATGTGTATGATCTGTGTAGTAATATTATTTTTTTTTATCTCAGAGCCTTTTGCATTGCTAGTTGTAGCCTAATGTTATCTAGCTAGCTAACATTGAACCTGGTTGGTTAGCTACCTGCGGATTCATGTAGGGTACTAACGTTATGAGTTGGGATTATGGTTCGTTGTTTAGTTAGCTAGCTAGTTGCATGTCTAAACAAAAGACTCCACTATGCAAGTAACCATTTCACTACACCTTATGTATCCTGTGCATGTGACAAATAAAGTTTGATTTTATCAGATATAGATTGTGTTTACCAAAGATGGTAATGTGAAGAACATGACCTAAACCAAAGTCAAATTAGGATATAACGTTAGGCCAGCCAGACAGTGTTCAAGTAAAAAAATTATCCAGTAGAATGTCCTGATTTTACTTAGTCACACACACAACCGTAATCTATTTTCTGTAATTGGCTCGCCATTAACTTGTAAATAATGATCTTGTTGTGAGTTTATTTTCCTGTAATAATGAAGACAAGTGAGCTGAAGTATGGTCTTTATGATGTGATCATTATTTTAACTGGCTAGCCAGCTAACTTAACGTTAGGTAGCTAGCTATCAAGCTAGAAACAAACCAAAACATTGGTTAGAAAGATGCTTTTAGTTACCTGATTTGCCCAATTTACATATACAATAAGTGCATCGATGACATCATCCCCACAATGACCATAGGTACATACCCCAACCAGAAGCCATGGATTACAGGCAACATCTGCACTGAACTAAAGGGTAGAGCTGCCTCTTTCAAGGAGTGGGACTCTAACCCTGACGCTGATAAGAAATCCGCGCTACGACCTCAGATGAATCATCAAACAGGCAAAGCGTCAATACAGGACTAAGATTAAATCATACTACACCGGCTCCGATGCTCGTTGGATGTGGAACGGCTTGCAAACTATTACAAACTACAAAGGGAAGCATAGCCGCAAACTGCCCAGTGACACGAGTCTACCAGATGAGCTAAATTACTTCTATGCTCGCTTCGAGGCTAGTAGCAGCACTGAAACATGCTTGAGAGAATCAATTGCCCGTACAACTGTGTGATCACTCTCTCCGTAGCCAATTTGAGTAAGACCTGAAAACAGGTCAACATTCACAAGGCCAGACGGATTACCAGGACGTGTACTCCGAGCATGTGATGACCAACTGGCAGGTGTCTTCACTGACATTTCAACCTGCCCCTGACCGAGACTGTATCACCAACATGTTTCAAGCAGACCATTATAGTGCCTAAGAACAGTAAGGTAACCTGCCTAAATGACTACCGACACATAGCACTCACGTCTATAGACAGGAAGTGCTTTGAAAGGCTGGTCATGGCTCACATCAACATCATTGTCCCAGAAACCCTAGACCCACACAATTTGCATACCACCCCAACAGATCCACAAATGGACCCCTCGTGGGTGTGGGATCAGTCCCCTCCTGTTCTCCCTGTTCACCCATGACTGCATGACTAGGCATGACTCCAACACCATAATTGAGTTTGCCGATGACACAACAGTGGTAGGCCTGATCACCGACAACAATGAGACAGCATATAGGGAGAAGGTCAGAGACCTGGCCATGTGGTGCAACCTCTCCCTCAACATGATCAAGAAAAAGGAGATGATAGTGGACTATAGGAAAAGGAGGACCGAGCACACTCCCATTCTCATCGACGGGGCTGTAGTGGAGCAGGTTGAGAGGTTCTTGTTCACACCACCAACAAACTATCATGGTCCAAACACACCTGGACAATGGTGAAGAGGGCACGACAAAACATATTCCACCTCAGGAGACTGGAAAGATTTGGCATGGGTCCTCAGATCCTCAAAAAGTTCTACAGCTGCACCACTGAGAGCAACTGGTTGCATCACTGCCTGGTATGGCAACTGCTCGGCCTCTGACCGCAAGGCACTACAGAGGGTAGTCCGTACGGCCCAGTACATCACTGGAGCCAAGCTTCCTGCCATCCAGGACCTCTATACCAGGCGGTGTCAGAGGAAGGCCCTAAAAATGGTCAAAGACTCCAGACTCCAGTCATAGACTGTTCTCTCTATTACTGCACGGCCAAGTCTAGGTCAGAGAGGCTTCTTTAACAGCTTCTACCCCCAAGTCATAAGACTCCTGAACAGCTAATCAAATGGCTACCCGGACTATTTGCATTGCTCCCCCCACCTTTTACACTGCTGCTATTCTCTGTTTATTTTCTATGCATGGTCACTTTAACTCTACCTATGTACATATTACCTCAATTACCTCGACTAACCTGTGCTCTCACACATTGACTCTGTACTTGTACCCCCTGTATATAGCCTCGCTACTGTTATTTTACTACTGCTCTTTAACACATTTTTATAAATCTATTTTTCACTTGTTTTTCTTAACTGCATTGTTGATAAGTAAGCATTTCACAGTAAGGTCTACCTGTTGTATTCGGCACATGTTACAAATCACATTTGGTGTGATTTAAATTCAGAATTTTTGACAGATGGGATTATTGGTGTTAAAATACACTAGTTGTGCTATTTTGGACCACCAGGCTGCTGATGTCATACAGCCTGTAGTTTTTGTGTTTATCCTTTTTCATAACAACAATGACAAGGTTGATGTCGGACGGCAATAGAATGTTCATGACGTCACTGGGACAAATGTCGATAGACGTAGTATAACCCAGCCTCGTAGTATAACCTAGCCTTAAGTATGGAAGTCTTTGCTTTAGTACATGGCCTCACATGTGACTCCTTAAAGAGATAAGTGGGGCTAAGGCTTAAGAAGGTGTGAACAATGCTTAATGGGTGTAAACAAAGAAGAGCTCTCCAGAAGGTTTACAAAAACTTTCAAAGCAGAATTACTTTCCCATTATTCCTCAACTGTAGTAGTGTATGATATACCATTTTCTAGCTCTTGAGTCTCTACTTTTCTCCAATGTAAAAAACACCATTACAAATTTAGCTACATAAGACCGAATCAAGCCGGTCAGTCACAAATGTCCATTCATTATAATCCACATAATAATTCACATTTCCTGTTTCTGCAGGATTAATTTCCTGCTGTAGTAAACAGGCTCAAATTAACGTATATCTGTAATTGAACAACTGCATGGCAACTTTCAAGATGAATCATGCCACTGTATTTTTTGATTCACCCAAATATTTTGTGTGTAAAGACTCTCTAAACCTGTTTTTTATGAAGTAAGTTACGTTGCTAAATAAATACATTGCTAACCCTAAATAATCTACAAGATAAGATACGTTTTTTTATCTACCAATTGGTGCTGAAACTGAGATGTGCATAGGCCTATATTTTGATGGCTTTCCTTAATTGATCCCAACCCTTTAAATTCTGAACCTGTTCTCTCTATATGTTATAGTCTGTCAAGAAAATTCTAACTAAAGGTACACAATATTTAAAGGGATGGCTTTAGATACAGTGCCTTGTGAAAGTATTCGGCCCCCTTGAACTTTGCGACCTTTTGCCACATTTCAGGCTTCAAACATAAAGATATAAAACTGTATTTTTTTGTGAAGAATCAACAACAAGTGGGACACAATCATGAAGTGGAACGACATTTATTGGATATTTCAAACTTTTTTAACAAATCAAAAACTGAAAAATTGGGCATGCAAAATTATTCAGCCCCTTTACTTTCAGTGCAGCAAACTCTCTCCAGAAGTTCAGTGAGGATCTCTGAATGATCCAATGTTGACCTAAATGACTAATGATGATAAATACAATCCACCTGTGTGTAATCAAGTCTCCGTATAAATGCACCTGCACTGTGATAGTCTCAGAGGTCCGTTAAAAGCGCAGAGAGCATCATGAAGAACAAGGAACACACCAGGCAGGTCCGAGATACTGTTGTGAAGAAGTTTAAAGCCGGATTTGGATACAAAAAGATTTCCCAAGCTTTAAACATCCCAAGGAGCACTGTGCAAGCGATAATATTGAAATGGAAGGAGTTTCAGACCACTGCAAATCTACCAAGACCTGGCCGTCCCTCTAAACTTTCAGCTCATACAAGGAGAAGACTGATCAGAGATGCAGCCAAGAGGCCCATGATCACTCTGGATGAACTGCAGAGATCTACAGCTGAGGTGGGAGACTCTGTCCATAGGACAACAATCAGTCGTATATTGCACAAATCTGGCCTTTATGGAAGAGTGGCAAGAAGAAAGCCATTTCTTAAAGATATCCATAAAAAGTGTCGTTTAAAGTTTGCCACAAGCCACCTGGGAGACACACCAAACATGTGGAAGAAGGTGCTCTGGTCAGATGAAACCAAAATTGAACTTTTTGGCAACAATGCAAAACGTTATGTTTGGCGTAAAAGCAACACAGCTGAACACACCATCCCCACTGTCAAACATGGTGGTGGCAGCATCATGGTTTGGGCCTGCTTTTCTTCAGCAGGGACAGGGAAGATGGTTAAAATTGATGGGAAGATGGATGGAGCCAAATACAGGACAATTCTGGAAGAAAACCTGATGGAGTCTGCAAAAGACCTGAGACTGGGACGGAGATTTGTCTTCCAACAAGACAATGATCCAAAACATAAAGCAAAATCTACAATGGAATGGTTCAAAAATAAACATATCCAGGTGTTAGAATGGCCAAGTCAAAGTCCAGACATGAATCCAATCGAGAATCTGTGGAAAGAACTGAAAACTGCTGTTCACAAATGCTCTCCATCCAACCTCACTGAGCTCGAGCTGTTTTGCAAGGAGGAATGGGGAAAGATTTCAGTCTCTGGATGTGCAAAACTGATAGAGACATACCCCAAGCGACTTACAGCTGTAATCACAGCAAAAGGTGGCGCTACAAAGTATTAACTTAAGGGGGCTGAATAATTTTGCACGCCCAATTTTTCAGTTTTTGATTTGTTAAAAAAGTTTGAAATATCCAATAAATGTCGTTCCTCTTCATGATTGTGTCCCACTTGTTGTTGATTCTTCACAAAAAAATACAGTTTTATATCTTTATGTTTGAAGCCTGAAATGTGGCAAAAGGTCGCAAAGTTCAAGGGGGCCGCATACTTTCGCAAGGCACTGTACATGTACTGAAAACCCCATTGAATGAAAACTCCATGAGGAAACCTGTTGGCAGCAAGTAGGAGTGTTTTCAGCGGTTGAATTCAATTTACTCAGTGCGCAGGAAAGGCATACACTTCTTAAATCTGAATCAGGCCCCATGTGAAGAGGCCATTTTCATGATCTGTTTAAAAGTTGTTTTTTATTTTGTGCCTATTGAACAGGGCCATGCTTAAAATCTGAAGCCGACAGACTACAGAACAACACCAACCCAAATGCAGAGAAATGGCTGACCAGAGGAGGCTTTTTAGATGTCACTTGTCTAAAGTTTGTGGTGGATGGATTATGATCCTCTGTTCAAATCTGTTCTAGAGAGAGAATGGGGGTATATAGCCTGTATGTTACATAAATCAAAACTGGATCAATATAAAGGACCTTGCTCATAAAGAAGAGGGCAGTTCAATCATGAGTCATGACTGAAGATTTTACAGCAGACATGCGTCAACCATGATCCAGTACACTCTTAGAAAAAAGGTTTGCACAAGGGTTCTTCGGCTGTCCCCTTGGAAAACCCTATTTGGTTTTAGGTAGAACCCTTTTGGGTTCCATGTAGAACCCTCTGAAGAAAGGGTTCTACATGGAACCCAAAAGTGTTATAGCCTGGAACCAATAAGGGTTATTTAAAGGGTTCTCCTGTTGGGACAGCCGAATAACACTTTTAGGTTCTAGCTAGTACCTTCTTTTCTAAGAGTTTACATGGTAGTGGGTGAGTTAGTATGTTCTTCAGATTGTTGCAAACAACAGCGTTGCTAATGAAGGCACATAAGCTTTATTGAAGAATGCAATATTTTGGAGCAGATTGTTCATGGGCTGCTCAAAGAATACACTAACCCCATTATAGTAATTAACCTAATTTAGATTACCTGATGTTACCAATCAACATCAAACAACAAATACAGTATGCCTGTAAGATGAAGTCAGAGTGATGTTGTGAATACGGTGTAAGATTGTACTACAGTACATACAGATAACGGCAACCAACCAGATTCAACCAGTCATCATTATCGACTCAGCAGCTCTAGTATGATGGTGCCATTTGACATTAAATTCTGCAAGGTCAAAGTGCAGCTGCCGCGGCAACCCAGGAAGCATAACAGTGGTCTGGAGCTCGTGAATTATTTATCCCCAAGGTTTCCCCTCCCCCCTCTGCAGTACGGGATGCCGCCCGCCTCCCCTCCCTTGGCCCCAGCCCCCCTTCTCTCCTGCTCCTCCAAACCAAACCAAATGCCCTGCATATATCTGTAAGAGAAACTCAGTCAACCTGGACCCGAAACCAATGTTTCATCTCCGCATGAGCGGTTTGGTTATGCCCTGGGGACTGCTGAGCTAAGACAAGATAACAACCAACCAAAATCAAAGGGACAAATAATAAACCCAGTCCGTAGTGGCAATGTGTGGTGGTGCTGAGTTGCGTGCGTAGTACAGGGTGCTTGTAGTTGTCAATGTTATTTGGGCCACGTTTCACTCCCCTCCGCTGTGACTGCAAAGAGGACAGGGAAAAGACGGCATCCTCTCCAGCACCTGCAGGCAGCACTGCAATGCAGGGGTTTAACATAGAAATATGAAGCTAGAGAGCACACGGGCAAAAGGAGTCTGCCGATTGCTTCTCTCCACTCCACTCTGTCTCCTTCTGTCTCTCTCTCTCTCTCTCTCTCTTTCTCTCACACATATTGCACAAACACACACACATGCAGGAATGGATGCAATCACGCACGCACGCACGCACGCACGCACGCACACACACACACACACACACACACACACACACACACACACACACACACACACACACACACACACACACACACACACACACACACACACACACACACACACACACACACTTACAAATGAGATTGTTAAGTTCAGCCCCTCTGATTATGTTCCTTGCTGATGTACTTGACAAGCAAGAGTGTTTCTATCTCTGTGATAAGAGCATGCAGGGCAAGCATTTTGTATTGTGCACGAGTCCTAAAATGGCCACATTATGTCAGCAGGGGCTGCTAGCAAAACAGAGAGAGAAAAAAGAGCTGAAGCATAAATGATGCTGCTCATTTCCAGAACGTAATTCCTGGCTGGCAAGAACCACTCTGGTTCATTCTTATTCAAAGTATACAATATACTGTATATTAGGCAAATAAAGCTCCACAATAAAGTTCCAAAATCAACTAATGCTGAGATATATAAAGATGGAGTACACACATGGATGAGCGCACACGCACGCACGCACGCAAACACACTTCTCTCCAGCTGGGCCCCTCATAATGCTGACAGTGAAACTGCAAGACAGCCAAGAGCAAAACTAGGGGGGTGTGGTCTACAAATGGTAGTAATGAACAGATAGTTCCACAGCGAACCCGTAGCAGTTGTCTCCGTAGTAATATACAGTAGCATTGTAGCTAGCTCTGGAATGACTGTGTTTGACTGATGATATCATTGTTACAGTTTGGCCTAAAGCTGATACAGTAGACTATCCTGAACAGACAAACATGTGGCAGTGCCGTAGGTCTAATTAACAACAGTTACTCTCAGAGAGATTATACGATGCTTATGATCGTTGCATTCATAAACAGACAGAGCATGGATCAATTGGACCAATGCAAACATCAACACACAAACACAGTTACTAAGTCTAGATCTCTGATAGATGGCAAATGAGCAAGCTCACATCAAATCGATATCCCGACCTCACCAGGTTTACACCAATATCTGATAATAAAGTAAAACTAGAAAAATACATTTACAGAAGTAAATGTGGTGGGCTTGTTAGTCTTGAAGTATCTATGGCTGTGAAATAATAGTATTGTGGTAGGGGTAGTGCTGGAAGTGGTAATTGCAGCATTATCAATGGTAGTAATAGGATTTTCATAGGCTGTGTGTTAGTTATAGGGACCTATTTTGGACTGGCTTGTAGGTGTGGAGTTATTATAGTGGGTTATAGTGGGCTAGTTTAGTAGGCTAAGGTGAGTATCATCATAAGCCATATACATGTGTTTTTAAGCTCTCAAATATTTTAGTTTGAACATTCTGAAGGTTTTGTGGCAGTGATTTTAGTTTAGAATGTTCAAGCCTACATTCCACCATTGAAATGAATAGGGACACCATTTATAAAGTAGGAATGGTAGCTTAAAGCTGTTGAAGCTACTTAAGTTGAGTCAGTCTGTACATGTCAGCATTGGGGTGGTGTTTGCAGCTGAAACAGATGAAGAGCAGTGGTTTATCCCCATTTTCCATTTGAAGTCTATGGAGCTTTTATGCAAATTGTACATGGTTAGTGTTCAAAATGTTATCAAATACACTCTTTCAGACCAGTCTGCTCAATTTAAAGTTTGAATGGCGTTTCTAGCTTAAACAGCTGAACACTGCTAATGACCAGAATTTTTCCCATTCAAGTCTATGACACCTGAAAGACATTAAAATTATGCAAATGCAGATGTAGGCTCTTATTTTGACCACCCTGTAGCAGCAGAACTTTTGCTCCATTTGCAGGAAATGTAAAACTTGTAGTGTATTTGAGGCTTAAAAAGGCTTCTGAAGTTTGTAAGTTCCATTTTGAAATTTCAGACCCCTACAAAAATGACCAATTATAATCCAAATAATAATTTGCATTTAATGTTGCAGCATTATTGTTTTCCTGCTGTAGCAAACTGGATCAAATTAACCCTGGGAGGGTCTTGTTTCGCATTCATGGGCTTATTAAACATTGTTAGTAATACATTCTTCTTCTTTTTTTTAAACAATGGCAACGCTACCTATTCTCTCTTCGAATTTGAAAAGCCATAGTCCCATCAAACGTTCAGGCTGTCTTGATAAGAACAAGAAACCATATTGATATAGCAGTGCTCCAAGAAACACACCTGTTCCAAAAGGACGCACATAGAATAGAGAACTATTTCTATAAACTGGCTGCTTTTATATCAGCCACCCAAAAAGGTGTAACCATTATGATACATAAGAAACTCAAAATCACCATCTTGAGTAAAGATGAAGACACAGAAGGCAGAATCACTTTCCTTAAATGTATCCATAATGGAAAAAATACTGCCTTTATTAAAGATACACTAAGCAGAAATCACTCCACCATTTCCTGGTTGCTAAAATTCAAATAGTTTGCCTAATTTTAGTTTATGTCACAAAACAAGCAGTAAAGTGCAGAGAATCATTATATCATCTAAACCGCTGTGACATATATTTTCCATAACCAAAGATATTGTACTTTCAGCTGTTTGAAGCTGGTGTACAAAATCAAAAGTATAAGATGCAAAATGAAGCACTCCACATGCAACCAAGGCTCTCCACCATATCCTCCCAAAATCATATTTTTTTGCGTATTTATCTCACGATGTAGAAAAAGCTTTTGATAGATCAGAGATATGACCATGTCTTGGAATATATGGGAATAGGCTCCAATTTCTATAATATGATTAAAATGCTATCTGTCAATCCCTCAGTCATAGTTATAACAGGCAATTAACAATCACTAGAAGCAGCAGACAAGGCCTTTCTAATTTTATTATCTATGGAACCCCCTGGCCCAGGCAATTTGTCAATCGAAGGAAATAACACCAACTTCCCTAAACTCCACTGATCACTTAATCTCATTATACTCCGAAAATATTTTACTGTATCGAGAAAATGTATCTCAATTGCTCCAAAACGCATTGAAGATCATAGTTAAATTCAGCTTAATCTCAAATCTCAAATGTATCTAACCAAATCAGCCCTACTGTCTCTCAAGACCCCGAAGGAGGAGTCCATCTCTACTTATGGAATCCCAATCGTTTCCCATTTTAAACATTTGGGAATATATATATATATATATATATATATATATATATATATATATATATATATATATATATATATATATATATATATATATACAGTATATCACAAAAGTGAGTACACCCCTCACATTTTTGTAAATATTTGAGCACATCTTTTCATGTGACAACACTGAAGAAATGACACTTTGCTACAATGTAAAGTAGTGAGTGTACAGCTTGTATAACAGTGTAAATTTGCTGTCCCCTCAAAATAACTCAACACACAGCCATTAATGTCTAAACCGCTGGCAACAAAAGTGAGTACACCCCTAAGTGGAAAATGTCCAAATTGGGCCCAATTAGCCATTTTCCCTCCCCGGTGTCATGTGACTCGTTAGTGTTACAAGGTCTCAGGGGTGAATGGGGAGCAGGTGTGTTAAATTTGGTGTCATCGCTCTCACACTCACTCATACTGACTGGTCACTGGAAGTTCAACATGGCACCTCATGGCAAAGAACTCTCTGAGGATCTAAAAAAAATTATTGTTGCTCTACATAAATATGGCCTGGGCTATAAGAAGATTGCCAAGACCCTGAAACTGAGCTGCAGCACGGTGGCCAAGACCATACAGCGGTTTAACTGGACAGGTTCCACTCAGAACAGGCCTCGCCATGGTCGACCAAAGAAGTTGAGTGCAACTTACCCCATTCTACCCCACTTCATTGTGACATACATTGAAATATTACACACTTTGTTATGGGGAAGGGACTAGGCATGCAGTGGGTAATGGGTAGAGAAAGTAATGGAGCCCCATCATTTGTGGCATTCCAATTAGAGGATGACTGCAACAGATGTAGGATCTTAATTTGAGCTAGTTTGCTACAGCAGGAAAATAATCCTGCAGCAAATCAAACATTTTATTTTTCACATGTGCCAAATAGAACAGGTATTTCACCTTACAGTGAAATGCTTACTTACAAGCCCTTAACAAAAATGAGGTTTTATGAAAAATACCTAAAAAAATAAGAAATAAAAGTGACAAATAACTAAAGAGCAGCAGTAAAATAACAACAGCGAGGCTATATACAGGGGGTACTGGAACAGAGTCGTGCGGGGGCACCGATTAGTCAAGGTAATTGAGGTAATATAAACATGTGGGTAGAGTTATTAAAATGACTTCTGCATAGATAATAACAGAGAGAAGCAGCAGCATAAAAGAAGGGGGCAATGCAAATAGTCTGGCTAGCCATTTGATTAGATGTTTAGTAGTCTTATGGCTTGGGGGTAGAATATGTTTTGAAGCCTCTTGGACCTAGAGTTGGCGTTCTTTTACCGCTTTCTGTGCGGTAGCAGAGAGAACAGTCTATGACTAGGGTGGCTGGAGTTTTGAACATTTTTAGGGCCTTCCTCTAAGGAAGCCTGGTATAGAGGTCCTGGATGGCAGGAAGCTTGGCCCCAGTGATGTACTGGGCCGTAAGCACTACCCTCTGTAGTAACCTTGCGGTCGGTGGCCGAGCAGTTGCATTACCAGGCAGTGATACAACCAGTCAGGATGCTCTCAATAGTGCAGCTGCAGAACCTTTTGAGGATCTGAGGACCCATGCCAGATCTTTTCAGTCTCCTGAGGGGGAATAGGTTTTGTCGTGCCCTCTTCACGACTGTCTTGGTGTGCTTAGACCATGATAGTTTGTTGGTGATGTGGACACCAAGGAACTTGAAGCTCTCAACCTGCTCACTACAGCCCCGTCGATGAGAATGTGAGTGTGCTCGTTCCTACTTTTCCTGTAGTCCACAATCATCTCCTTAGTCTTGATCCCGTTGAGGGAGAGGTTGTTGTCCTGGCACCACACGGCCAGGTCTCTGACCTCCACACCTATATGCTGTCTCGTCATTGTTGGTGATCAGGCCAACCACTGTTTTGTCATTGACAAACTTAATGATGGTGTTGGAGTCGTGTCTGGCCATGCAGTCATGAATGAACAGGGAGTACAGGAGGGGACTGAGCACGCACCCCCGAGGGGACCCAGTGTTGAGGATCAGCGTGACGGACGTGTTGTTACCTAACCTTACCACCTGGGGGCAGCCCTTCATGATGTCCAGGATCCAGTTGCAGAGGGAGGTGTTTAGTCCCAGGATCCTTAGCTTATTGATGAGCTTTGAGGGCAATATGGTGTTGCATGCTAAGCTGTAGTCAATGAATAGCATTCTCACATAGGTGTTCCTTTTGTATAGTTGTGAAAGGGCGGTGTGGAGTTCAATAGAGATTGCATCATCTGTGGATCTGTTGCGGCGGTATGCAAAATGGAGTGGGTCTAGTGTTTTCAAAGCACCTCATGGCTACAGACGTAATTTAGGCAGGTTACCTTGGTGTTCTTGGGCACAGGGACTATGTTGGTCTGCATGAAACATGTTGGTCTGCATGAAACATGTTGGTCTGCATGAAACATGTTGGTCTGCATGAAACATGTTGGTCTGCATGAAACATGTTGGTCTGCATGAAACATGTTGGTCTGCATGTTGGTATTACAGACAGGGAGTTTGAAAATGGCAGTGAAGACACTTGTCAGTTGGTCAGCGCATTCTCAGAGTATGCGCCTTGTGAATGTTGACCTGTTTAAAGGTTGACCTGTTTAAAGGTCATTGACAGCGGAGAGCGTGATCACACAGTCGTCCGGAACAGCTGATGTTCTCTTGCATATTTCAGTGTTATTTGCCTCCATGCGAGCATAGAAGTAATTTAGCTCGTCTGGTAGGCTTGTATCACTGGGCAGCTCTTGGCTGTGCTTCCTTTGGTAGTCTGTCACAATCTCTGACACATCCGATGAGCATCGGAGCCGGTGTAGAATGATTCGATCTTAGTCTTGTATGTACACCTCGCCTGTTTGATGGTTCGTCAGAGGGCACAACGGGATTTCTTATAAGCTTCCGGGTTATAGTCCCGCTCCTTGAAAGCGGCAGTTCTACCCTTTAGCTCAGTGCAGATGTTGCCTGTAATCCATGGCTTCTGGTTGGGGTATGTACGTACAGTCACTGTGGGTAAGAAGTGATCGATGCACTTATTGATGAAGCCATTGACTGATGTAGTGTACTCCTCAATGCACCGGAGGAATCCCGGAACATTTTCCAGTCTGTGCTAGCAAAACTGTCCCGTAGCTTAGCGTCTGCTTCATCTGACCACTTTCTTATTGACAGTCACTGGTGCTTTTTTGCATGTCAGCAGGAATCAGGAGGATAGAATTATGGTCAGATTTGCCAAATGGAGGGCGAGGGAGAGCTTTGTACTCTTCTCTGTGTGTGGAGTAAAGATGGTCTAGAGTTTTTTTCCCCTCTGGTTGCACATTTAACAAGCTGTTAGGGGGAGTGATGAGCTCTACAGCAGAGTCTCACAACTCAATCGCTGAAAACTGTTTTCTGCCCCTCCCAAAAGATAGAATTTGTAGATAATTGGCCCTCTTTCTGGGACTCACCCACAAACAGGACCAAGCCTGACCTGCTGAGGAGTGACGGACTCCATCCTAGCTGGAGGGGTGCTCTCATCTTATCTAACAACATAGACAGGGCTCTAACTCCTCTAGCTCCACAATGAAATAGGGTGCAGGCCAGGCAGCCTGCCAGCATAGTGGAGTCTGCCACTAGCAGTCAGTGTAGTCAGCTAAGCTATCACCAATGAGACCGTGTCTGTGCCTCGACCTAGGTTGGGCAAAACTAAACATGGCGGTGTTCGCCTTAGCAATCTCACTAGGATAAAGACATCCTCCATTCCTGTCATTATTGAAAGAGATCATGATACTTCACATCTCAAAATAGGGCTATTTAATGTTAGATCCCTTACTTCAAAGGCAATTATAGTCAATGAACTAATCACTGATCATAATCTTGATGTGATTGGCCTGACTGAAACATGGCTTAAGCCTGATGAATTTACTGTGTTAAATGAGGCCTCACCTCCTGGCTACACTAGTGACCATATCCCCCGTGCATCCCGCAAAGGCGGAGGTGTTGCTAACATTTATGATAGCAAATTTCAATTTACAAAAAAAAAATGCAGTTTTCGTCTTTTGAGCTTCTAATCATGAAATCTATGCAGCCTACTCAATCACTTTTTATAGCTACTGTTTACAGGCCTCCTGGGCCATATACAGCGTTCCTCATTGAGTTCCCTGAATTCCTATCGGACCTTGTAGTCATAGCAGATAATATTCTAATCTTTGGTGACTTTAATATTCACATGGAAAAGTCCACAGACCCACTCCAAAAGGCTTTCGGAGCCATCATCAACTCAGTGGGTTTTGTCCAACATGTCTCTGGACCCACTCACTGTCACAGTCATACTCTGGACCTAGTTTTGTCCCATGGAATAAATGTTGTGGATCTTAATGTTTTTCCTCATAATCCTGGACTATCGGACCACCATTTTATTACGTTTGCAATTGCAATAAATAATCTGCTCATACCCCAACCAAGGAACATCAAAAGTCGGGCTATAAATTCACAGACAACACAAAGATTCCTTGATGTCCTTCCAGATTCCCTCTGTCTACCCATGGACGCCAAAGGACAAAAATCAGTTAACCACCTAACTGAGGAACTCAATTTAACCTTGCGCAATACCCTAGATGCAGTTGCATCCCTAAAAACTAAAAACATTTCTACTAAGAAACTAGCTCCCTGGTACACAGAAAATACCCGAGCTCTGAAGCAAGCTTGCAGAAAATTGGAACGGAAATGGCGCCACACCAAACTGGAAGTCTTCCGACTAGCTTGGAAAGACAGTACCGTGCAGTACCGAAGAGCCCTTACTGCTGCTCGATCATCCTATTTTTATAACTTAATTGAGGAAAATAAGAACAATCCGAAATTCCTTTTTGATACTGTCGCAAAGCTAACTAAAAAGCAGCATTCCCCAAGAGAGGATGGCTTTCACTTTAGCAGTGATAAATTCATGAACTTCTTTGAGGAAAAGATCATGATTATTAGAAAGCAAATTACGGACTCCTCTTTAAATCTGCGTATTCCTTCAAAGCTCAGTTGTCCTGAGTCTGCACAACTCTGCCAGGACCTAGGATCAAGAGAGACGCTCAAGTGTTTTAGTACTATATCTCTTGACATAATGATGAAAATAATCATGGCCTCTAAACCTTCAAGCTGCATACTGGACCCTATTCCAACTAAACTACTGAACGAGCTGCTTCCTGTGCTTGGCCCTCCTATGTTGAACATAATAAACGGCTCTCTATCCACCGGATGTGTACCAAACTCACTAAAAGTGACAGTAATAAAGCCTCTCTTGAAAAAGCCAAACCTTGACCCAGAAAATAGTTTTTTATATCGGCCTATATCGAATCTTCCATTCCTCTCAAATTTTAGAAAAGGCTGTTGCGCAGCAACTCACTGCCTTCCTGAAGACAAACAATGTATACGAAATGCTTCAGTCTGGTTTTAGACCCCATCATAGCACTGAGACTGCACTTGTGAAGGTGGTAAATTACCTTTTAATGGCATCAGACCGAGGCTCTGCATCTGTCCTCCTGCTCCTAGACCTTAGTGCTGCTTTTGATAGCATCGATCACCACATTCTTTTGGAGAGATTGGAAACCCAAATTGGTCTACACGGACAAGTTCTGGCCTGGTTTAGATCTTATCTGTCGGAAAGATATCAGTTTGTCTATGTGAATGGTTTGTCCTCTGACAAATCAACTGTACATTTCGGTGTTCCTCAAGGTTCCGTTTTAGGACCACTATTGTTTTCACTATATATTTTACCTGTGTTTCGAAAACATAATGTTAACTTTCACTGCTATGCGGATGACACACAGCTGTACATTTCAATGAAACATGGTGAAGTCCCAAAATTGCCCTCGCTAGAAGCATGTGTCTCAGACATAAGGAAGTGGATGGCTGCAAACTTTCTACTTTTAAACTCGGACAAAACAGAGATACTTGTTCTAGGTCCCAAGAAACAAAGAGATCTTCTGTTGAATCTGACAATTAATCTTAATGGTTGTACAGTCGTCTCAAATAAAACTGTGAAGGACCTTGGCGTTACTCTGGACCCTGATCTCTCTTTTGAAGAACATATCATGACTGTTTCAAGGACAGCTTTTTTCCATCTACGTAACATTGCAAAAATCAGAATTTCTGTCCAAAAATGATGCAGAAAAATGTATCCATGCTTTTGTCACTTCTAGGTTAGACTACTGCAATGCTCTACTTTCCGGCTACCCGGATAAAGCACTAAATAAACTTCAGTTAGTGCTAAATACGGCTGCTAGAATCCTGACTAGAACCAAAAAAAATTATCATATTACTCCAGTGCTAGCCTCCCTACACTGGCTTCCTGTCAAAGCAAGGGCTGATTTCAAGGCTTTACTGCTAACCTACAAAGC
Source organism: Oncorhynchus mykiss (assembly GCF_013265735.2). Taxonomy (NCBI): domain Eukaryota; kingdom Metazoa; phylum Chordata; class Actinopteri; order Salmoniformes; family Salmonidae; genus Oncorhynchus; species Oncorhynchus mykiss. The sequence continues at coordinate 40,080,193 of NC_048571.1, forward strand.
ATTACATGGGCTTGCGCCTACCTATCTCTCTGATTTGGTCCTGCCGTACATACCTACATGTACGTTACGGTCACAAGACGCAGGCCTCCTAATTGTCCCTAGAATTTCTAAGCAAACAGCTGGAGGCAGGGCTTTCACCTATAGAGCTCCATTTTTATGGAACGGTCTGCTTACCCATGTCAGAGACGCAAACTCGGTCTCAACCTTTAAGACTTTACTGAAGACTCATCTCTTCAGTGGGTCATATGATTGAGTGTAGTCTGGCCCAGGAGTGGGAAGGTGAACGGAAAGGCTCTGGAGCAACGAACCGCCCTTGCTGTCTCTGCCTGGCCGGTTCCCCTCTTTCCACTGGGATTCTCTGCCTCTAACCCTATTACAGGGGCTGAGTCACTGGCTTACTGGGGCTCTCTCATACCGTCCCAGGGAGGGGTGCGTCACCTGAGTGGGTTGAGTCACTGATGTGATCATCCTGTCTTGGGTTGTGCCGTGGCGGAGATCTTTGTGGGCTATACTCAGCCTTGTCTCAGGATGGTAAGTTGGTGGTTGAAGATATCCCTCTAGTGATGTGGGGGATGTGCTTTGGCAAAGTGGGTGGGGTTATATCCTTCCTGTTTGGCCCTGTCCGGGGGTGTCCTCACTAACGACATCTTTTTGCCTATTCCCTGCCTGTACTTTTGCCTATCAGATTTCCTGTCATCAACCTCTTGCCGATCTCCCGGACTACGTTATTAGCCTTTTCCCTGCCTGTACTGTTACCTTTTTGGAGTCCCTGTGTATGACCTTCTGCCTGTCCCTGGACCCAGCTACCTGCCTCCTCCTGTGGTCGTTTACTAATAAACACCTGCTGAGCCCTGCGCTTGAAACAAGCACTCTTTCTCCCATCATACTCATTACAAAGAGATGGTAGCAGCAACATTATGTACAAAATAAGTTGAAAAATGTGAACAAGCAAACAAAATAGCACGGTTGGTTAAGAGCCTATAAAACGGCAGACATTTCTCCGGTGCCGCTCAAACATATCTGCAACAGGAAATGTGAATTATTATGTGGATTATAATGAATGGACATTTTGTAGGGGTTAATGCATTTTTCGTAAGGAAAATCTAGTCTGAAATTTCAAAGTGGAAAAAACAACCTTCAGAAGCCTTTTTAAACCTCAAATACATTACAAGTTAAACACAATTTCTCCTGTAACATCAAATGAAATTGTATTGGTCACATACACGTGTTTAGCAGATGTTATTGTGGGTGTAGTGAAATGCTTGTGTTTCAAGCTCCAACAGTGCAATACAGTTTTTCTCAATTGCTAAAACACTAAAACCTATTGGCTGAACAAAGTTCTCAGTTGCCTGGACTCATTTAGCTAATTATGCAGTCTGTTGTCAATACCTTAAACCATTTCACATGATAAAACACAATTTGCAGATCTCACTTAGACTTTTCAGCAAAACTCCAAACACATTCTCATTCTCAAAACACATTCTGCACTCTCATGCACATGTCATCCATACTGGTAAACACAAGTGGCAACAATCAAATACAAATAGAGAACATGTGTCATTGATTGAACACAACCACTCAAAATTGATTTAACCTGTTTCAAATTATGCAACACAACCAATATAAGCCAGTTCAGAGAGCAAACAGGTTGTTTAAGGTGGGAAGGAGAAAGTCTGAGAATGGATACTGTAGTACAGTGCATTGTAGGCTGTTTACTGTACAATGGATGAATTGTATGGCCCTCAACATTGTGCTTTCCATTTATTAACAGTACTGACTGCTCAATAGATTTTGACTGGTTGCAGGTTCACATCAACAAAGAACAAGAATTACAGTATCACAGAGACAAAGGACAAGTTTGTGAGATGCAGGGTACAGTACTGTAAAAATAGGGGTACAAGGAGGAGGAAGAACAAAAAACTAAATTGCAAAGAGCAAAGCAGAGTAGTAATTTCTGATCAATTTTGAGCTACTATGATAGAACATGTTTTCGTTCATCAAAAGACAATGATGGAAAAATATTAATATTTTTTTAGATTAAAAATGTACTTCTCCCTGAGAATTGTATGTTTTGAACAATGTGTTTACTATTTTTTGGTGTATTGTTTACTGACTGCTTGAGAGTGTATATCATTTTGATCACTTTGTTTATGATTTGAGAGCAGTGTTTGATTTTGAACACAGGTAAAACTGTTTTGAGGCGAATGTTTCATTTTGCAAGAGGTGTCAGAGGTTATGTAAATTGTGCTTGAAGATGACGTTTTGTGTTTAATGTTTTCAGGAAATGGAGCAAGGTTTCAGAAATTTAGCAATTGAGAAAAACTGTAATATCTAACACTTTCACAACAATACACGCAAATCTAAGTAAAGGAATGGAGAATATATAAAAATATGGACGAGCAATGTCAGAGCGGCATAGACTAAGATACAGTATATACATATGAGAAGAGTAATGCAAAATACGTAAGCATTGTAAACATGGTGATCAAGTTAAGACGACATCTGTTGGGTAAGCTGGTCTCAATGCTTAAGGATAATGGATATGGTGCCTATGGACCCGAGGAGCCACATCTCAGACAGAGCAGAATAAACGGGTAGGATTGTGAAAAGTGTTCCTGCTTAATTCCAGGCTGAATGGGTCTGATATCATTAAGAGGGCCCCATGCACCAGTGACAGTTAATTAAAACAATCAATTAATTGTCTCCACATGGTGAAAGATGGTCCTGAATGTTGGATGTTTTTTTTTTTTTACAAACAGGCAATCAGTGTGTTATTTTTCATCATCCTAGTGTTGTCTGTGTTGTTGACTGCCTACAGTGTTTGTTTTCTGGTGTGTCGTAGAGGAAGAGGTTTGAAGTTATCTGCTCTCTTCCTTCGCGTTCTGTCTTATGTGTGCACCATGTTTCTTCTTCTGGGGATTGACTGACAAGCAACTCTACACTCTTAGAAAAAAAGGGTTCCAGCAGCCCCATATCAGAACCATCTGTGGAAAGGGATCTTCAAAAGGTTGTCCTATGGGGAAAGCTGAAGAACTCTTTTAGGTTCCAGCTAACACCTTTCTTTCTAAGCGTGTAGTGGCCAGGGGGGGTGGGAAGGGGTGGAAAATATGATTTCCGAGAGTGGGGCGTGTGGGGTTTTGGATGGAGACATGTTGGCTGGATGAGGTTGGGTTGGGGGAATGGGATGGGTTGGCAGTGGAGGCCCACTTCTTTTTTTGGTTTATACTGAATGTATTAGTTCTTTCAAATATGATAAACATTTGTATTTTATTTTCTCTCATTTTTTTCATCTTCTTTTGAGTGGCAATCCAATGCATACATAATTAATAGAATATATATGAATTAATATATGCGTGTGGGAATTGGTCTATATGGAAAGTCCTAAATTGAAATATTTCTTACAGAAGAAATATGAAATGCATAAGCATGGCATCAATTGAAAGGATTTGGAGTTGAGGGTCAAACATTACACTGTTGATTTTATGTGCATTTTACATTTACTGTACTTTTTCCTGTATTTATTGGTAACAAAATCTGAAAATACATTCAGTAACATGATAAGAGTATTCCTGAAAAATGTGGGGTAGTTACAAGGGTTTGAGTGAGAGAAATAACTGGTGTTGGGAGCTGTCCCCGTTTTGGTGCTGCAGGTGGTAGCGGAAGGCGAATAATAATAATAATAATAATAATAATAATAATAATAATAATAATAATAATAATAATTATGAACATTTTATAAAATTAGGTGCCACTCCAGAATCTCCCAAAAGTGTTCAATTGGGTTGAGCTCTGGTGACTGAGACAGCCATGGCATATGGCTTACATCGTTTTCATGCTCATCAAACCATTCAGGGACCACTCATGCCATGTGTATGGGCATTGTCATCCTATATGGGCCAAAGTAATGGCCTGATTAGAATTTTTATACATGAACCTAAGCATGATAGGATGTTAATTGCTTAATTAACTCAGGAACCACACCTGTGTGGAAGCACCTGCATTCAATATACTTTGTACCCCTCATTTTGGCAGTTACCTCTATACATGCTCCATTTCCCAACTGTGGTTACATGTATTGACCTTACAGCTCTGTTATAATTAACAGTGAGATCAATTGTGAAAAAAAGAGGAGTCGTTTTTAATTACTCTTTCAGTAAAACATATTTTATATATAAACTGACCTCCGAAACATCTAACCACTGGGAAGACTAAATTAAGATACAATTATGTGAAATAGAACATACTCTGATCATTTAAAGTAAAAGGTGTATTTATGTGAATTCTACAGCATGGGTCCTTGCATTCCTGAATTTCTTTCACATCATCAACAGAATACTATGCTAGCCACCGCCTGGTGACATAAATAGGGCTATATTTGGGTAACATAAAATAATGTTTTAATATAAAAACACTAAGACTTTTCTGTAATCGCAGCACTAAAACACTGTAGGATGCACAGTAAAATATCGTACATGTGTTTTGTAGATAGCACTGCATTGTAGGTAAAATGCTGATTTTAATTTTTTAAATTTTTTATTAACTGTCATTCGAAGCCTCCTGTAAAAATTACTCTAACATACTGTATTTCTTAAGCCTACTGTAGATTCAAATGATCAGTTTCAGGTGCTAACCTCATGCTGTAAGGTGAGACACATGAAACTCATCTTCTTGAAGCAGCTGTAGACTGGAATAGTATTTTCAGCAGCTGCTGGGTAGGTACCATGACTTGTTTATAAGTATCTTTATTGCTAGCCAACGTTGAATTACTGCATGTTTTCTTAGCTAACCTAGCTAGCTAGCTGGCAAACTTTTGCTAATAATAATTATTGTGACATTAGGCGTTTTAACTTTTTTGGGATAGGGGGCAGTATTCGGAAGTTTGGATGACATAGGTGCCCAAAGTAAGATTTGTATAGAAAACACTCAAAGTTTCAAAAACTGTTAAAATAATGTCTGAGTTTAACAGAACTGATATGGCAGGCGAAAACCTGAGGAAAATCCTTTTCAATTGAATGCCTATACAGTATGTAATGGGTTAGGACCCAGATTGCAGTTCCTATGGCTTCCACTAGGTGTCAGCAGTCTTTAGACAATGTTTCAGGATTTTTTTCTGAAAAATGAAGAAGAATGAGACTATTTTGTAAGTGAACTATAGAATGAAGCAGAGCTGGTTTGCGCGCCCCTCGTTGTTTTTCCTTTCTATCGAATTCAGCTATTGTCCGGTTGAAATATTATAGATTATTTAGACAATAGAAAACCTAAGGATTAATTATAAACATCGTTTGACATGTTTCAACAAACTTTACCGGTACTATTAGGATGCATTCTTTTGCATGTTGTGACCGCCTTTGAGCCATTGGATTACTGAACAAAACTTGCCAACAAAACAGAGTTTTTGGGATATAAAGAGGGACGTTATCGAACAAAGCGAACATTTATTGTCTAACAAGGACTCTTGTGACTGCAACTAGATGAAGATCATCAAAGGTAAGTGATTCATTTTATCTCTATTTCTGACTTTCATGACTCCTCTACTTGGCTTGGAAATGTTTGTATGCTTTTGTATGTGGGGCGCTGTCCTCAGATAATCGCATGGTATGCTTTCACCGTAAAGCCCTTTTGAAATTTGACACAGCGGCTGGATTAACAAGAAGTTAATCTTTAAGCCGATGTATAACACTTGTATCTTTTATGAATGTTTATTATGTGTATTTCTGTATTTTGAATTTGTCGCTCTGCAATTTCACCGGATGTTGTCGAAGTGGGTTGCTAGCAGAATGCCTATCCCTAAATTAAGGTAGGCTACAATGCAAATTGCCATAGAAAATAAATTGAGTGCTTATTTGTAGCGGTTATGTTTTCACCGTTACTACAGAGAAAACAACTTTTTTCTGGCAGTTCAAAGGCATACATTTTTTTTTTTCTTGGATTGACAGGCCGCATATTACACATAAACCACGTTGTGGGCGATTAAACTACTTGCGAACCACTAAAGCCATTGTGAATGACCAGTGGTCCGGTGTTGTATCAGGTGCCTCCCGGCTATAGGGTGCTTGCCACTGCCCAGCTGTAACACCGTGTCGCCAACGTTGCAAAAAAACATCCCTCCCAGGATTATATTTCAAGTAGGATAGCAGTCTACATAATAAATAACTAATATTGGTAGCCATCTAGATGTCACTGTGATACAATCTACTCAATGGGGAGAGCAACAACACCAGGACACAGTGTCGGCCGTCACCATGAGACCCATGAGGCGGTGCACAATTGGCCCAGCGTCATCCGGGTTAGGAGAGGGTTTGGTCGGCCGGGATGTCCTTGTCCCATCTCTCTCTACCGACTCCTGTAGCGGGGCGGGCGCATGCATGGTCGCCAGTTGGGTGGTGTTTCCTCTGACACATTGGTGCGGCTGGCTTCCGGGTTAAGCGAGTTGCACAGATGAACGTGGTACCTTCAGGCGTTTGGAAATTGCTCCCACAAATGAACCAGTCTACAATTTTTCTTTCTGAGGTCTTGGTTGATTTCTTTTGATTTTCCCATGGTATCAAGCAAAGAGGCACTGAGTTTAAAGGTAGGCCTTGAAATACATCCACAGCTACACCTACAATTGACTCAAATGATGGGAATTAGCCATTCAGAAGCTTCTAAAGCCATGACATAATTGTCTGGAATTTTCCAAGCTGTTTAAAGGCACAGTCAAATTTGTCTATGTAAACTTCTGACCCACTGGAATTGTGATACAGTGAAATAATCTGTCTGTAAACAATTGTTGGAAAATATTACTTGTGTCATGCACGAAGTAGATGTCCTAACCGACTTGCCAAAACTATAGTTTGTTAACAAGAAATTTGTGGATTGGTTGAAACGCTTAGGTTGGAGTCATTAAAACTTGTTTATGTAAACTTCCGACTTCAACTGTATTTTATTGGTCAGTGAATCAGGAAGTTTCATATGCCCCAACAACATTAGACAACCTTTCTAAAAGTCCTTAATTTGCTGAAATACGTCATTAGAATCAATGATGAGAGAACAGGCAGATTAACTCATACCTGACATCGACATGGTGGTGTAGCAGGAAGCTCGGAATACCGTGAACCAAGAGGTTCTGAGTTCTAATCCCAGTTGAGGACATTTTGTGTAATAGTTACTGTCTAAATAAATATTCACAATGTAATCATGTGTGTAAAATATGTAAATTGTTAACAGTGTGTATGAGTATTCCTAACCTTGCTAACAGACAAAGAGCTATGCATGGATCAGTGGTTAATCAATCAGGGCGTTAATTTATTCAGTAACTAGATGTGATGTGTAATGAAACATGACACAAATGTTCTTGGAACATTCCAATGAAATGAGTCGAGAACATTTTATATGTTCTGTTCTGAGTATGTTTGGTGGGACGTTGATGGAATATTCTCCTAACCCACAGAAAACTGGACACAGGAATGTTCTCATTTAACGTGTCTAGGACACTAATACTGTACTCTGAGAATATGGCAACTATGTTCTGTTTATGTTTGGTGTAAAGTTGATTGGAATATTCTCCTAACCACCAGAGAACTGGACACATGAAGGTTCTCGCAACGTTCCCATGATATCTTAAATTCTGAGAACATGGTAACCACATTCTGGGTAATTTCTATTAGACATTAATGGAACAGTCTCTTGGAAGCATTCCTTGAAAATCACAGGAATATTCATATGAAAACATTTAGTTAATGACCTAATGAGACTCTTAAGGGAATGTTATCTTATGTTGTGGGAACGTTTGTTTGTCCGCTGAGACTGTGGTTGTGCCAACTACAATGCCTATACAGATTATGTCCAATCGCAAGTCTTTCTGTGGCATGTTGGCAGCTATGCAAATTATTAATTTTTTGTAGTAAAAAATGCTAGCGCAAGCACAGAGGAAAATCAGAAAGTGTTAGATCAAAAATGTCATTTCAGCAGCCTGACATCCAGACGTACAAAGGCAAGGACAGCAAAATGTGAGTGACACACTTTATTACATGACAAGGACCCGGGGCTGAGTATAAAATATGTTCCTGTGCTTGTCTGCAGTTGCGATCTTCAAGATACATTGAAAGACAGGGAACAAAGCCAACAGTAATGTCACTGATCTAAAAGTGGACTTTCCTGTGGATTCAATCAAATATGTTGTGCCAGACCAGACATTTTAAATAATGGATGCCACAACAATTTACAATAAGTTATTTGAGCTTGCAAAATACACCATTATCTTCTACCTCTTTATGATATTAATCTAGATCGTGTATAATGTGCCTTACCACCCACTCCAATGTTATTTAGAAGTGTTAACATTATAGTTACTGTATTTCAAACCGGATATAGCAGCCTTACATTTACTATCCAGGTTGGATAAAGCTAGTCAAAATAGTTACTCAAAAAACTGGACACTAATGATATCAAAACAAACTAACCAAAACCATTGGAAGAAGTCACATTTCAGATTTAAAAAAATAGTTGCCTCCAGTAAATAAATCAGTTGGGTCAAGGATTAAAGATGGGAAATGATTATGAGCATGATTCATATTCAGGACTATTATTATAGATTGTTAATGTCTCGGGACAGGATCTGTCACTGTGAGAGGATGACTGTAACCTAAGTACATGGCTTCCCCCTGGACACAGTCTCACAGTCCTTATGTCCCATCACCACTGCAGAGCCTCTGTCTCCTCTACAGTGTCTTTCCAACACCGCTGAAGGTTACTCAAATTAGGCCAGTCAGACGTTTTGAAGTCTTTCTCATTTCTTACCCTCTTGGCTGCTCTTACCCCCCCCCCTCCCCTTTCTCTCTTACAGATACTCTGTCTCTCTCTCACATGCACAAACACACTCCACTTTCTTTCTTTCTTTCTTTCTTTCTCTCTGTCTCTCTGTCTCTCTCTCTTGCGCACATGCCCTCTCTCATGCACACTCTCTTACACAGCCGCTCTCTCACTCTCTCTCTTTTAAACACACACATACACACATACACACTCATTAGGGGTTCACAGCGAAGCTCATTAGGGGTTCAAAATGAATGCTACCGATTGGCCTATAGTGGGCACTGTTTGAAGCGGTCTCACTTAAATCCTCATATCCTTCACCCCGTTTGACCTAAAGAGTTGAAACTTTGTATGTAGGTGTATTTCCTCATGCTGAAAAAAGTTGCCTCAAGGACCCATAAGGTCTCAGGATAGATTTTCCTCCAAGAACATTCTAGAAAACCTTCTCATGAACCATAAATCCAGTATGTAGGCCCATGGTACATCTCTTAACTAAGTTTAAGAAACGCTAAGGGATTGGTTAAGAGAAGGCTGAGTTATTTATAAATCAGGAAATCTGTAAGTGTCCATTTTAAATACTTAAAAATCACTCCAAAATTGCCTATCAACTTGAATCTGTTTAGGGTCATCCAAAACCTTACCATGATGAACCACGTAAGTTTGGCATTGATGTCTTAAAAAATAAGGACACTATTACCAATTCACTTTTTTGACTATGCAATGCCAATGCTTAAAATAATCCTTAAAAAATATTATTCTCATGGACTGATATTTGGACTCTTCACAAAAGTCTTTAAAGAGTTTGAGAAAATAATGTTGATGCATTCAAAGATGGCCACATTATACAAGTAGATCAGTCTTTCCCAAACTCGGTCCTAGGGTGCACATTTGATTCTGCTTATTCAAATAATCAACTAATCATCAAGCTTTGCTTAATTGAATAACCTGTGTAGTGATAGGCTAAACGACTAAACCTGGGGTCCCGAGGACCGAGTTGGGGAAACACTGCAGTAGATTCATATGAGCAAATGTGCTAATATGCTCAAATATGTGAGAAATACTTCAACAATCTTCTCATGAACCATAGGACAAAATTACAATTACAGCACTAGACTAAACTTCACTTGCATAATCCTTGTGGTATTGAAAGATGCTTTCACTGATTGCACATAAATAAAGATAGTTCCTACATGATAGATTGCTTGCTTAGTTATCCAACTGATCTTGTGTCCTTTCTTTCATCCTGTGAACCCCGTTCATTGCTGCTCACAGCTATATATATTTTTTTTTTGCATCCTGCTGGTACCTAAAATAGCTTGACCGAATAGTGCTGGTTTGTTGAAGCAGTTAGAGACCGACTAGGGGAGAAGATAGAGGAGAGAGAGAGCTCAGTCTTAATTCATCAACCTACACAGAGAGCAGAGCGTGTTGCCCCATTCAACGGATCTGGGGCAGCTTGACTGAGCACTGAGGGATAGGCCATCCATAAGGGACACAAGTTCACTGACAAATTAACCGATCTTGTTGCACCCCATTTTCTCTGCCCTCTCAACAATTTCAGTGCAGATTTTAATATATTTGAAAATGTAAGTGTTTTAATGTGATTTGTTGGTATTTCTAAGGTTACTGGAGAACCATTAGACTGAATCCTCTAATGTTGCAAAACAAGGCACCTGCATCAGCAGTTACATCATCAGCAGGGGGCCTGAATCATGTCTTAGGAACTTATATAAACCAAACAAAATTTAGGACCAAAAAGGAAATGTGATGATCATGTTCTAGAACCTGAGATGTGTCAATAAAAAAAGGCATATTTTATTTTCTACAGATCCCCAAGGCTCACCAGTAGGACGAGAGTGGAAGAGACATTGGCATCATTAAGGAAGGCTGATTCTCAGCATTCCCTCACGGAAGCAGAATATTCTCACTGTCTCTTCAAGCTGTCCCTGTTCAGGACATTGTCAATTTTCTTAACATTCAATATAGAATGGATACATTCTCAATCTCACTAAATAATTTGAAGAGATGATGTATGATTGTGCTATTCTGAGATCTGCTATGCCAGGTTTCCCCCCCAAAAAAAAATAACCAACAAAAAAATAATAATGTATCTTTTGTCTCTGTTTCATAATTTTCCTTAAATTTACAAGAGGTTGAATGTATCTCACCGGAGAAAGCATGCGAGCGAGCGAAACAACTCCACTCTGTCCTTGTATGTGTAGGCCATCTATCTGATGCTGTCAGGTCCAAAAGAGAATGACATTGTTGCCGCCCGTAGCATTCAGTGCAAGGGAAGCCAGTGAGCAATTGGCCTCCTTTTGATAAAAAAAGTATAAAATAATAGCCAATCAGCATTGAGCTTAACTGGTTGGGCTAAACTGTGAATGGTCCTGGCGCACCAAAAAAAGGAAAGCCATTTTGGATTTGGCGTCAAATCAAATCGCAATGAACGCATTTGTCATTGACAAACAACTTGAATTGTGGCATCTAGTTGTGTTGTTGTCCTCCGGTGGCTAGCTAGCTAACAAAAATGGTCCCTTCCCTAAATTAGACATGGATGGAGATATGGATTTGGACTTTGTGGTTTTACTTAATTCTCCATACTGGCCAATGGTTATAACGGCGATTCTGATCTAACCATTAATTCATACATTATTGTGCTCCTGGCCTGAGAGGATGGAAGTTCAATTATGTAGCTAGACGTAGAAGGCTAATGTTAACTATCTAACGTTGCCCATGAAATGAAGTTAGGCTAGCGAGCAAGCATTTTAGACAGGAATTCTAGGGCAACAAAAAATAAAAGCGAGTAGCCCTACTGTGTGACAGAGTGATAGACCGTTTCATCAACATGAAAGAGTGGATGAAAGTAGGGGAAGTATTTCAGTTTTTTCTACTTGCACGAACGTGCACGCACTCACACACACACACACACAGAAATCAAAACCATGGACTGCCACATATTTTGCTAACGTTGATTGGACTAAATTGTGTTTGGTATAATTTAGTTGTCACTGTATTAGACTAAGCAGAGATGATTTGATGTTGAAATGTTGACGTTGAAATGGAGGCCGTTCCTGTTTTCTTTGTGACTTGCGGTAACTCTGTGGTTCTAAATCAATAGTTGTTCAGTGGTTCAAAAATGTCTGAAACATTAACTTGCTTGGCCATGCTCTAGGTCATGTAACTGTTTGTCATACGCAGTATGTTTTGTGGACTTCACTGGACAGAGGCTGCTCTCCGGTTTTGTGCTGAAACAAAGGTGTGGTTGAATTTATTCTGCTACTGTGTCTCCTTATTGTCTCAGACTGTCTGCCTATACATCACGGTTACAGGGCATATGAACTAACAGGTTATAGAGCAAACAACGCAATTATCACAACACGGGTTGTAATATGGCTTTTCTGTCTGGCTTCCCAGTGATTTTACACACGCATTGCTACTGCTTTGTACTCACATTGTAGTGATGCACCAGTCTGGAAGAGAAGGTCTGGTTTCTGAGCCGTAGGGAACGGTAGTGTTGAACTGTCCTTTATGTATCAGAAGAGGGTCAATGTTATATGATACCGTTTTCGATTGCACTTTGTCCTTTTACACGGCTGCATGCATTGTTCAATCATTTAATCATGGTTTCACACATCATTGATGAAACTTGAATGAGATATTACCCCCCCCTCCCCCTCATGCACCAAATCAGATGTAGTAAAGGACATGGAGGGGGAAACCCTTTCTGCAATAGTAGCCCACCTAAATCAGCAGAGTTCGTGCTGATGTGGACTTAACTCAGCTATGAGAATACTCAGGTATACATCCTCCTCTCTCATCTATTTAGCTTCTAACTCTGCTATCATATAACATACAACTGTTAAGGGAATGTTTATCAATGATGACTAATTATGTATACATTTCAATCAGGACTGACTAATCAGAATACTATTATGTTACAGTATATGTACTAATCAGAATACTATTATGTTGCTGTATATGTATGAGTTTTCTTTCTTGATCCCAGTACTGAATATAATGTGTGTGAATGTGGTCAAGAGTTAGAACAATGACTGTCTGTTCCTTGGTAGGAATGAATGAACGATATCTTCAGACTGGCTAGAATGCTTATCTACACTAGAAGACCTTGGCTCGTAAATTATATTAAATTGGTAGGGAGACGGATGTGGGAAGGCTTGAGATACAGCCTTTGTACTGGAACGGAGATGGCACGGGTTGGTGCTGAAACTAATGACGTCATTTTCAGTTTATAACCTGTGGTAAACTGTATCGTATTCAGTACTCTCGTGAATAAAGGCTGCTATTTGACTTTAAGACCGGACTCTGTCCATTTCTATAAAATAAGGGTCATACAAATTCTTATGAATTGACAGTGTTTAATTTTAATTGGGAATTAAAACAGAGGAATTAAATTCCTGCAACAACAACATAGGCAGTGTATGACTCTAACAGTTAGGAAAACAAACACAGAGAGGATAAGAGACGTAGGCCTACACAGTTACTGTCCAGGCTCTCATCAAACATATTAATTTGCCCCAAATTACACTATACAGTGGGGAGAAAAAGTATTTGATACACTTCCGATTTTACAGGTTTTCCTACTTACAAAGCATGTAGAGGTCTGTACTTTTTATCATAGGTACACTTCAACTGTGAGAGACGGAATCTAAAACAAAAATCCAGTGGGTAAATTTGGGTAAATTTTGTCATCGACTGAGGGACCTTACAGATAATTGAGTACAGACATGAGGTAGTCATAATTAATATGCTAAACAACTTTTTTATGTGACTTGTTAAGCACATTTTTACTCCTGAACTTATTTGCTTGCTATAGCAAAGCAGTTGAATACCTATTGACTCAAGACATTTCAGCTTTTAATTTGTATTTAATTTTTTTTGAAAAAAACAACATGTCCATTTTGGACTCTGGCAGCTCCTGACAGACGGGCGGCTCTGGCAGCTCCTGACAGACGGGCGGCTCTGGCAGCTCAGGACAGACGGGAGACTCTGGCAGCTCAGGACAGACGGGAGACTCTGGCAGCTCAGGACACACGGGAGACTCTGGCAGCTCAGGACAGACGGGAGACTCTGGCAGCTCAGGACAGACGGGAGACTCTGGCAGCTCAGGACAGACGGGAGACTCTGACAGGGCTGGGCAGGAGGAAGACTCTGGCAGCACTGGACAGGTGGGCGCACCTGTAGGGAGGAGATGGAGAGACAGACTGGTGCGAGGGGCTTCCACCAGAAGGCTGGTGCGTGGAGGTGGCACCGGATAGACCGGACCGTGAAGGTGCACTGGAGGCCTTGAGCTACGAGCCTACCCAACCCTACCTGGCTGAATGCTCCCCGTAGCCAGGCCAGTGTGGCGAGGTGGAATAGCCCACACTGGGCTGTGCTGGCGAACCGGGGACACCATACGTAGGGCTGGTGCCATGCACCCCGGCCCGAGGAGACGCACTGGAGACCAGATGCGCTGAGCCGGCTTCATGGTACCTGGCTCGATGCCCACTCTAGCCCGGCCGATACGAGGCGCTGCTATGTACCGCACCGGGCTATGCCTGCGCACCGGGGACACCGTGTGCCTCACGGCATAACACGGTGCCTGCTCGGTCCCTCTCTCTCCACAGTAAGCACGGGGAGTTGGCTCAGGTCTCCTACCTGACTTAGCCACACTCCCCGAGTGCCTCCCCCCAAGAAATATTTGGGGCTGCCTCTCGGGCTTCCAACCGCGCTGCCGTGCTGCCTCCTCATACCACCGCCTCTCGGCTTTCGCTGCCTCCAGCTCTGCCTTGGGGCGGCGATGCTCTCCAGCCTGTGCCCAGGGTCCCTTGCCGTCCAGAATCTCCTCCCATGTCCAGGAGTCCTGAGATCGCTGCTGCTGCCCTTTACCACACTGTTTGGTCCTTTGGTGGTGGGTGCTGTCTGTGATTTATTTAGAATTTTAGGCACACTTAACCAGCATGGCTACCACAGCATTCTGCAGAGATACGCCATCTTATCTGGTTTGCGCTTAATGGGACTATCATTTGTTTTTTCAACAGGACAACACACCACCAGGCTGTGTAAGGGCTATTTGACCATGAATGAGAGTGATGGAGTGCTGCATCGGATGACCTGGCCTCCACAATCACCCGACCTCAACCCAATGGAGATGGTTTGGGATGAGTTGGTGTAATGGATCCTATGTGTAGCTGGTGTAGAGAGTCAGGCGCAGGACAGTAGATATGAGTAATCAACGTACTTTTACTCAAAATATCAAATATACAAAGTAACAAATACACGCACACCATGACAGACCGACAATACAATAAACAATCACTCACAAAAAAACATGGGAACAGAGGGTTAAATAATGAACAAGTAATTGTGGGATTGAAAATCAGGTGTGTAAAACAAAGACAAAACAAATGGATAATGAAAAATGGATCAGCGGTGGCTATAAGGCCGGTGACGTCGAACGCCGCCCGAACAAGGAGAGGGACCGACTTCGGCAGAAGTCATGACAGTTGGACTGCAGAGTGAAGGAAAAGCAGCCAACAAGTGCTCAGCATGTTTGGGAACTCCTTCAAGACTGTTGGAAAAGCATTCCAGGTTAAGCTGGTTAAGAGAATGCCAATTGTTTGAAAGCTGGCAAAGGGTAGCTACTTTGAAGAATCTAAAATATATTTATATTGATTTGTTTTAAGAATTTGTAGGTTACTCCATGATCCCATATGTGTTATTTGATGTCTTCACTATTATCATATAAAATAGTAAAAATAAAGAAAAACCCTTGAATGGGTAGGTGTGTCCAGAATTTTGACTGGTACTGTATTTAAACCACTTCCATATACAGTAGACTTCCATAGATTTTTTAAAAAACTGGTACCGGGCTACCTTCAGACAAGTCTTGTGATGCTTATGGCCGTCCTAGAGCAAACATGTACAACAGATGTGTTCGTGAGAGTATCACATGATACAAAGACAGCGACACAGCAACTTTCAGAGGGAAGTACATCCATTGGGCAAAAATGAGCTGAATCAACGTTGTTTCCACGTCAATTGAACCACAAAATTCATTGTGATCAATCAATCAATCAAACTGTATTTGTCACATGCTTCATAAAAAAACAGGTGTATACTAACAATGAAATGCTTACTTATGGGCCCTTCTCAACAATGCAGAAATACTTTAAAAAAAATTTAGAAAGATGAAAACACAAGGAATACATATACAATGAGTAACAATAACTTGGCTATATACTCGGGGTACGAGGTAATATATACTTATTAATGATTTGGTAAGCTCCTCAATGTTATCGGATGAACCCTCAGACATAATTTACAAATGAAGCATTGCGCTTAATGAGTCAGATCAGAGGGAGGCAATAGGGATGACCAGGGATGTGTCTTAATAAGTGAGTGCATTGGACCATTTTCCAGTCCTGCTAATAATTCAAAATGTAACAAGTACTTTTGGGTGTCAGGGAAAATATATGGAGTAAAAAGTACATTATTTTATTTAGGAATGTAGTGAAGTAAAAGTAGTCAAAAATATAAATAGTAAAGTAAAGTACTGATACCCCAAGAAACGACTTAAGTAAAAATAATTTAACGTGCTACTTAAGTACTTTACACCACTGAGAATAGGCCAATGCATATGTCCAAAACCTGCTTCAGGTTTACAAAAACATTGTTGCCTTAAATTGGTTTATCATGTGTAAGAGAGCCATGGGGTCATGTTCTTTCAAGAATTTGAGCACATTATAAAACATTATACAGTACGTATGTACTTTCTAGAAAGTGCTACAGAAATGTCTACCATGGGCACATGAAGACTTCACAGGCTAAAATATAGTTTTCAGACTCACAATTGAAAACATCATCAGTCTCATCCCACTGTGCACCAGATGTCTCATTAAGGATGTAGCGTCTTCTGGGAAATATAATTTTAGAATTTCGTTTTGTTCCCACTTATTAAGCAAGGCAATCTGATGAGACACCCCAATGAGACTGAACATCCTACTGCATCACTGTCCTCCAAAACCACAACACATAAACACCGATTTACCATTATATTGCCTATCAGAGTCATACAGACACACATGGATGCACCTGTCACTGTTTGAGAGGATCCTAATTCCACCCAAAAAGGATTATAGGGCACTACACAATTCCATTTCATGAGCCATCAAGCAGACTCCTCTAAAACATACAAAACATCTCTCCTGGAGAGAGAGAGAGGAGCTCAGAAACATGTGTCAAGGCTTTTCAGTGTTGATTTTAGCATGTAAATCTTTTAGCATGTGACTCAAATCCACAACACAGTACTTAACAATACCTGAATTGCACTATGACAGTGACAATCGGTGTACAACAACCTGTTAGGGCATACATAAAGCTGTCCCAACAGCAGAGCTTTCTTTTCAGCACCATGGAGTGAATCCTTACCACCACTACACCTGGCTATTAGCGGAGCCTTGTCTGGCAGTGAAATAGTTCATTCAGCCTCATTTACTGCCTTTTAAAAAAACATAGCTGACATGGCTGACTTGCTTAAACAAATATGGTTTCTACTGACAATTGAGATGGACAAACAATGGCATAAGGGAACGATAATAGTAATTTTGATTAAGACATAGCGCTAGGACGGACGTAGTCAATACAGTATAACTATTTGTTGAGCACTTTTGAAATATACAGTGACAGAATTCGGAACATAAGCCATTCTTACAGTATTCTCCCTGTACACCACCAAGTCAGAACCGTAGGATAAATAAAGGGTACATATAAGCAGACAACGAAAGCTCTTACAATGTTCGAAGGTGACATTTCACCATCAAGTCAGGACAGTAGGCTAAGTTATGAGGGGGAAAGGGACCAAATTATTAGGGTGGGGCACATGGGCTACTAACAGCTTACTACACAATATACACTTTCTTAGCTACAGTAAACATGTCTCCTTAGCATATTACATAATTTATGCAACAGCATACAATACATTATTGGACTCTCAGTTGTGCTGCGCTCACTTGAACAGGAAGGTGGCGTGGCGGTCCTTCTTGTGGGTATATTTTGTCATCAAACTTTGTCATCAGTGTCTAGCATTCTCTGGATTTATGGTGCTTTCAAGACAACTGGGAACTGAAAAAAACAAGGTTGAATCATGACGTCAGTGATCTTCAGGTTGGAGCTCTAGAAAGGTCCCCGAGTTCCCGACTTCCTAGCTGGATGACCGTTCAAAACTTATTTTCCCAGTGGAGCTCACTGAAGTCTGAGATTTCCAAATTCCGAGTTTCCAGTTGTTTTGAGTGCGGGAGAATGTATTCAACCTTTTCTGTCTCATGGTGTTGCATGTGAATGTTTATTATTTTAAGCTTGGAAAAGAGGACCTTAAACCCAGGCTTGGACCACACACCATCTCCACAGAATAGCAGGCAGGGAAGCAAAATACGGATTGCTTTGCAAAGCTTGCAGTTAGCCACTGATTTCTTCAAAACCACTCATTGTTGAATTTGCGATTTCCAACTTCTTGTGTAATGTTTATGTTAAATGGCCGATGAGCACCGATAAGTTTGATCAATAATTTCTCATTTGAAAAGGATTTGCCTGTAGATTGTCGACGTGATTAATGACGATGACCACTTGTCTAGCGGTATGATGTTGACATGATCGGTCCAATCAAAGCTATGGTAGATATAACGTGATTTGACGTCATTTTATTTTATTTGAAGTAATTTTACCCTTTTTGCTTCCAGGTTGAACCCTTTTGGGTTCCATAACCTTTTTGGGTTCCATCTGCATGGAACCCATAAGGGTTCTACCTGGTATCAAAAAGTGTTTTTCAAAGGTTTATCCTATGGGGACAGCGGAATAGCCCTTTTAGGTTCTACTATATAGAGGTCTGTGGAGATACAGGAATATTTATTAACGTGTATTTTTATGTTGAGTAGGAAAGAAAACAACAATTGACCTCAACTTGCAAAAAATATAGTTTAATTACAGGCCTTACTATAATGTTGCATCTTCACTTTTGAAGTTCATCCATTTTAATACAGTTAAACCCCAAACTTTTCTCTCCCTCTTACCCCACCAACCCAAAATAACCCTGACTCCATCTCATTGATTTATAAACGAGTGGTCTTATCACCATCGGCACTGGTACGTATCTCAGTATCCTCCCTCATGACGTGGCCAACTCAGCACTATTCCACTATGTGTGCGTGTGGCTGTGGCTCCTCTGAATCACCTCTGCTGTGCCAAGAGGAGGTGGACTCCTCTGCATCTAAACCAGGATAGTCTCTGTCCAGGCAGTCCTGTACACATAGTGCCCCTGAGGACCGACAGGCCTGAACATCACCTGATAACACAACAGCACCATAGCATCTTGGAAACATCTTGGAAATATTCACTTCTCACTGTGGATGTTGATGCCTTTCAATACAATCATCTTAGTCTTGATTTGTAATATAGATGTTCCATCCTTATGCTTATGACTCATGACCAAGGTATGCTTATAAGGAATTTGGAATTACTCAGCTCAGTTGGTAGACCATGGCGCTTTCAATGCCAGGATAGTGGGTTCAATTCCCGGGACCACCCGTACATAAAATGTATGCATGCATGACATAGTCGCTTTGGACAAAAGTGACTGCTCAATGACATATATTATACTGTATATTATTATCAGGTATGAGATCTATAAACTGCTGCATTTTCACTGAGTTCCACTTCACCTTACAAACAACGCCCTTCAGAGTGATGCTGATGCGGAAGACTTTGAAATCAGCCCAAGAAAATTAACGCTTTTGTGGAATACGCAGTCAACATAGGCAGTGATGCTGCAACGCCTACAGGTACAAGCTACACATGGTGGAATGGGCCAATGTGGTTGATTTGGTATGAGAAACCTAGCTTTGACAGTTACGATAACTTTTAAACCATGATGGTACAGTGTAGCAGCTGTTCAGTGCATGAGCCCTTCCAGAATAGCTTGTTCAGCAGAATTGACCTTGCATGCGCCTCTCCAAGCATTGTATTGTACGTATACTGGAACAGGGCTGTTCCTTTCAGGAAGAATAAATAAACTGCTGCCATAATCTCATTTGATCAACTATCTACCTTCCATGTTCTCCAACTGTTAGGATAGCAATCTAACAGAATTGTATCAACATTATGTCAATCTTATATCAACTTGATATCAATGGATTAATAGAACCTGAAATGGTTGTTTGTCATTTTCTCTCGGGTTAAGCAGTTTTATTGCAACAATGTTGAAAAGACATTTGAAAAACATTGAGTTGTGACTAAAACACACTCCACCGAACACTCTGGTTACAGTTTAATCAGCATACCTGAAGTGGATTGAATCCATAAGGTGTGAAACATGTTGTTTCAATGTTTTCTAACGTGAATATCCCCATCCCAAGTTTGACTCTTTCACACACATTTTCCACTATTATGTAAGATGATACTGCAGCACTGTGTGAAGCTACGCACGAGGACTTGGCACAATGCTGAGAGAGAAAGTTCCTCTCTGGCAGCTTCCCTTTCCCTGAAGTGTCTCTCTGTGCATTAAAACCGTAGGAATTTACAACTGGGGAAGATATTATCGTCTGCTATAATTACTCTGAGCCTTTCCTTCTCCCACCGCAGTCCTCTAGATAGGCACTGTAATGAGGCATGGTATGGCCGTGACTAAATTATACAAGACCACTGCATTCATCACTGATCATCAAACATGCACATACAGTAAGAAAGTGCACATTACCTGTATCGGAGAGAGCTGCCGTCTCCTGAAAACGAGAGACAGAGGGACTTCTCTCTGTTGCACCTGCAGGACACTTGAGATATGGTCTTGGAAGAAGGGGGAAAAAGTATTATCTTGAAGATGAATCGCTTTTGGTTTACCCCCTATGAAAAAGATAAGCCTATTGTAACTGCTCAGTCCCTGCAGTCACCCCTGGGGATCTCTTCCCAAAAGCCCTCTTCACACACACTCTCTCACACATACACACACACACACACACACACACACACAAAAGAGTTGTGGTAGGGCCTGTGCTGCTGAGTTAATCAGTGGGGGAAATGAAAAGAAACACACACGCACATTAACATTCTCTCACACTGCAAATCAGCACCAGCATCAGAGCTATGTGCTGTTTCCCTGCTGTATTTCCCGGCACTGCAGCCTCATTGGCTGAAGAGCTACTCAATAAAAATCCTACTCGTCATCAATTGGGTGGTGGGGCTTTTTTATGGCGCACTCTGTACTCTGCTCCTCCTCCTCCTCTCTGTCATTTTTTTCTCTCTCCAGTACATACAGAGGGGAATGCTGAGCTTTGAAAATTATATGAAGGGTGAAATGGAGGTTGGAGGGTTGGAATGGAGAGGGAGAGAGAGTAAGGGAGCGAGGGAGGCGTAAAAGCTGGGAGAATCGATAGGCAGGGAGGAGCGACGTGCCGTGCAGACGCTGAGCCTGGTACAATGCAGGGGCTCAGAGAATCTGGCCGTATGTGCTGCTCTCTCCTCCCGACAACGCTGCCTCTATACAGGACCAGAGTGCAGTGAGGTGTGTGAAGCGGGAAAAGGGGGTGCCAATCTCCCAGGGTTGGCTCTGTTGCAGCAGAGCAGTCAGGAAGTTTGTCCAGGCAGCGGCCATGACGCTACAGCAAACTCTGCTAGAGGAAAAAAAGCTATACTGTCTCTCTCTTTCTTTCTTTCATGCAGGTAATATGCACCTAGTGAATTATTTAAGATGCCAGAGGGAGGGTGGGGTAAGCTACATGGATGACAGCTTTGCACACTTTTGATATTCTCTGAACCAGCTTCACCTGGAATGCTTTTCCAACAGTCCTGAAGGAGTTCTCCCATATGCAGAGCACTTGTTGGCTGCTTTTCCTTCACTCTGCGGTCCAACTCATCCAAAACCATCCCAATTGGGTTGACGTCGGGTGATTGTGGAGGCCAGGTCAGCCGATGCAGCACTCCATTACTCTCCTTCTTGGTCAAATAGCCCTTACATAGCTTGGAGGTGTGTAGGGTCATTGTCGTGTTGAAAAACAAATGATAGTCCCAACAAGCGCAAACCAGATGCAATGGTGTATCTCTGCAGAATGCTATGGTAGCCATGCTGTTTAAAGTAATGACGGACTGTCGTTTCGCTTAGCTTATTTGAGCTTTTCTTGAGATAATATGGACTTGGTGTTTTACCAAATAGGGCTATCTTCTGTATACCACCCCTACCTTGTCACAACACAACTGATTGGCTCAAACGCATTAAGAAGGAAATAGATTCCATAAATTCACTTTTAACAAGGCACATCTATTCATTGAAATGCATTCCAGCTGACTACCTCATGAAGCTGGTTGAGGGAATGCCGACCGTGTGCAAAGCTGCCATCATGGCAAAGGGTGGCTACTTTGAAGAATGTCAAATATAACATATTTTTTGATTTGTTTAACACTTTTTTGGTTACTACATGATTCCATATGTGTTATTTCATAGTTTTGATGTATGAATTTGATTCAATTTAAAGACAGTTTTTTGTAATTTGGCTCAGACTTAACCAATTTAAATGAAGTTTTATTTGTGTTAGGGTTAGGGTTATGGACAAAAATAGGGGGTGTCATGTCATCTACCAAATCATCATAAAGGAACTCACAGACTGCATATTGATCTTTGTCAATGTATTGATAATAGCACATGGATAATAACTAAAATATATTGCCTCCATATAATAATTGGTTGAGAGGCCCTACATGTTCTTCTGCACTTGATATAGTAGCCAGTGCCCCAGCTGTGGTGTGCTTTTATGGAAGATGAATATAGAGACATTGGTGTGACCGCCAGTTTCACCATTAGACTTATTGCACCATCTGGGCACAGTGCCAGAACCTTAAATGAATAGCAGCCAGACAGACAGGCAGGCAGCCTTCCATGTCCAGGATGTAACAGGCCATTTAATTTCCTTTAGCGATACCCTTGACGCAGGAGCCATCAGCCCTGGCCCACTGCATTACCAGTGATTAAAACAATGCAACCCAGTATTACAGAGCTACAGCTAAACCAAAATTAAGTTCCCATTCCACAACTATGGTCATAGGCCTACCTCATTCACTGCACTGTGAGTCTTGAACTAGCTTGTTTTTTAAGGTACAGTGAGGTGATCTCATAGTTTAGTGAAGAAGGAGCACTAGTGCACACCAATTTAGTGAGTGCTTCACTAATGACTAATTAATCATGTAGCCCTGCCTTTAAGATACTGGATGGACTGCAATCGATCAGCATTAAGATTGTCACTGAAGTTTGATAGATAAAACCATTTGTGTACCAAACCTTTCGTTTATGGTTTCTGTTCACATAGGATAGTGAGAGAGCGAGAGAGAGAAAGGGGGAGTCTCAATTGCATATTCCTTGTGTCCTCTCTCCTTGCCTCCATTCTCAAAACCCATTGGAGAAGGTCAGGATCTCTGGCTTTCTCATCCAATGGGTTTTGAGAAGGAGGCGAGGAGAGGGGATGTGAGTAGTATGCACTTGGCAAATACTGGTTGCAATGAATAACAGTGTAACGCTCGTCGTTGTATGAAGAAGGAGTTGAACCAAAGCGCAGCGTGGTATGTGTTCATGATAATTTATTTCAACTGAACACTGAGACAAAGTAACAAAATGGCACAAAACGAAACAGTTCTGTCTGGTGCAGACACGAAACAGAAAACAACTACCCACAAAACACAGGTGTAAAAAAGCTGCCTTAAGTATGATTCTCAATCAGAGACAATGATAGACAGCTGTCTCTGATTGAGAACGACACCCGGTCAAACACAAAGAA
The DNA here is from genome assembly GCF_013265735.2 of Oncorhynchus mykiss. Lineage (NCBI taxonomy): Eukaryota > Metazoa > Chordata > Actinopteri > Salmoniformes > Salmonidae > Oncorhynchus > Oncorhynchus mykiss. The sequence goes on from NC_048571.1 coordinate 40,103,796, forward strand.
ATACAAAACATAGAAAATGAACATAGAATGCCCACCCAAATCACACCCTGACCAAACCAAAATAGAGACATAAAAAGCTCTAATGTCAGGGCGTGACAAACAGGAAATAATAAAATACAACAATCGATAAAGAAATAAACTGGAAATGGAAGACAAAAGTACTCAAAAGCCTGAAATAAGGCAGGAATTAACATGGTAGAGATAAAAAACAACAACACAGCAAACAGAGGACATAGAAGGCACAGCATGTGGGTATGTATGTGTGTATATGTGGGGAGAGCGTGGTTGTGAAAATCGTTGCAAAAGCCAGAGCCCATGTGTGTCTGTGAGCAGGAGTTGTGACAGAGAGTTTTCAACTTTGTGCAGATATGGGATATACATTTTAAAATAAATTACAAATACAGTTTATTTATTTATGTATTGTCTTATCATGATGGAACAGTCTCCAACCCTATATCCTAGACACCCACCCGAGTGACCCACACACTAAGGAGGAGTCCTTATCTGTTTTATGGGCCTACTGCAAGTAGCCTATATGTAGCCAAGACAGAAAGACAAACATGGTCAGAGACACACTAAAGCAGCACCGCCCCCTCAAGAGCCTAAGCCTGTCTGCCAGGGTTGGTCCAACAAAGCCAAAGCACCTTGATGGGTGAGCATAATATACAAGGAATCTCTCAAAGCTGCTAATAAGAACCTTGACAACCTTTTACCTAGCTGGTGGGAATTCTGGTGGAGTACCCCCACCCAGGTAGTGGCCGTGCTGGCAACACTAGCTGCAATAACTCACGGGGAGGGGACAATCGAGGGGGGAAATTATTGTGGCCCTGGTGGGACAAAAAAACAGAATGGTCTGACTGCTCAGAGGTGCTTGGGAAAATGGTCACAACGGGAGACAAAGCGTGTGTGTGTGTTTCGGGTGAAAGGGGTGAAAGGAGGGCCTCCCGGATGGCGCAGTGGTTAAGGGTGCTGTACTGCAGCACCAGCTGTGCCATCAGAGTCCCTGGGTTCGCGCCCAGGCTCTGTCGTTACCGGCCGCGACCGGGAGGTCTGTGTGGCGACGCACACTTGGCCTAGCGTCGTTCGGGTTAGGGAGGGCTTGGCCGGTAGGGATGTCCTTGTCTCATCGCGCACCAGCGACTCCTGTGGCGGGCCGGGCACAGTGCGCGCTAACCAAGGTTGCCAGGTGCGGCTGGCTTCCGGGTTGGATGCTCGCTGTGTTAAGAAGCGGTGCGGCTGGCTTCCGGGTTGGATGCGCGCTGTGTTAAGAAGCAGTGCGGCTGGTTGGGTTGTGTATCGGAGGACGCATGACTTTCAACCTTCGTGTCTCCCGAGCCCGTACGGGAGTTGTAGCGATGAGACAAGATAGTAGCTACCACAACAATTGGATACCACGAAATTGGAGAGAAAAAGGGGTAAAAAAAAAATGTAAAAATGAAAGGGGTGAAATGTCTAGTCCTAGCTCCATTGGGCTCGGGGTTGGAAAAACTGTTGAACATCTGAGCTTGTGTATGTTTGTGAGGAAGGGGTGGGTGGGGAGAGTGTGTGTTTGTGTGTATCTGTTCTTATAGGGCAATGATGTTAATGGATGAATCGCAATTATTTGCCAAAATAATAATTGTTTGGTGAAAATGCAATTTTTGTCATGTCATGTAACAATCAAGTTAGAAGGGCCCTACATTATTATGCATATTGTTCATTAATTGTGGAAATAAAATAAGATACGTAACAATTGTTTATATACAATTATTATGCATATTGTTCATTAATTGTGGAAATAAAATAAGATACGTAACAATTGTTTATATACAGTGTATAAATATATTTTCTATAACTAAATAAAGTTTAATTGAAGTGAGTGTGTTGGAAATGCTTTTGGCTGTTGATCTGCTTCTGTTCTGTAGGTGATCTAGTGTGCTCTTTTCAAAGGATGGGTACCAGTCTCTGGTGGGGCTCTGGGATCCGGGTGGGCAGGGGAGGTCTGCCAGTCACTAGGAGGACAACCCAACTTGGGATGGGGGGAAGTTTTAGCGAGTAGTAGAGAACAATTGGAGGTTTACTCAGTAGCAGTGTAAATATCATGGTACAGCTATATGGACACTCAATCGTAAGGGTACTTTTTAATTGTACTGTAAGTTTACAAACAAACGCTGCAAAAAAAGAAACGTCTTCTCACTGTCAACTGCATTTATTTTCAGCAAACTTAACATGTGTAAATATTTGTATGAACATAACAAGATTCAACAACTGAGATCCCTCACCCTCCAACAGGTCCCAGAGGTGCTCAATGGGATTGAGATCCGGGCTCTTCGCTGGCAATGGCAGAACAATGACATTCCTGTCTTGCAGGAAATCACACACAGAACGAGCAGTGTGGCAGGTGTCATTGTCATGCTGCAGGGTCATGTCAGGATGAGCCTGCAGGAAGGGTACCACATGAGGGAGGAGGATGTCTTTGCCGTAACGCACAGTGTTGAGAATGCCTGCAATGACAACAAGCTCAGTCCGATGATGGGGTAACACAACGCCCCAGACCATGACGGACCCTCCACCTCCAAATGGATCCCGCTCCAGAGCACAGGTCTCAGTGTTACGTTCATTCCTTCGACGATAAACACGAATCCGACCATCACCCCGACTGAGACAAAACCGCGACTCGTCTGTGAGGAGAACTTTTTGACAGGCCTGTCTGGTCGAGCGATGGTGGGTTTGCGCCCACAGTCAACGATGTTGCCGGTGATGTCTGGTGAGGACCTGCCTTACAACAGCCCTACAAGCCCTCAGTCCAGCCTATTGCAGACAATCTGAGGACTGATGGAGGGATTGTGCATTCCTGGTGTAACTCGAGAAGTTGCTGTTGCCATCCGGTAACTGTCCTGCAGGTGTGATGGGGCGGCAGGGTAGCCTAGTGGTTAGAGCGTTGGACTAGTAACCGGAAGGTTGCAAATTCAAACCCCCGAGCTGACAAGGTACAAATCTGTCGTTCTGCCCCTGAACAGGCAGTTAACCCACTGTTCCTAGGCCGTCATTAAAAATGAGAATTTGTTCTTAACTGACTTGCCTAGTTAAATAAAGGTAAAATAAATAAAAAAATGTTTGGATGTACCGATCCTGTGCAAGTGTTGTTACACGTGGTCTGCCACTGCGAAGACGATAAGCTGTCCATCCTGTCTCCCTGTAGCGCTGTCTTAGGCGTCTCACAGTATGGACATTGACATTTATTTCCCTGGCCACATCTGCAGTCCTCATGCCTCCTTGCAGCATAAGGCATGTTCATGAAGATGAGCAGGGACCCTGGACATCTTTCCTTTGGTGTTTTTCAGAGTCTGTCAACTTAAGCCCCTTTAGTGTCTTAAGTTTTAATAACTGTGACCTTAATTGCCTACGTCTGTAAGCTGTTAGTGTCTTAACGACCGTTCCACAGGTGCATGTTCATTAATTGTTTATGGTTCATTGAACAAGCATGGGAAACAGTGTGTAAACCCTTTACAATGAAGATCTGTGAAGTTATTTGAATTTTTGCCAATTATCTTTGAAAGACAGGGTCCTGAAAAGTTTATATTATGAAAAACAGAATTGAAACTTGTAACTCATTATGGTAAATAAGCATAGCCAGTTATAATTGTAATGGCTTAGCAGATAATAAGAAATGACGATCAGTATTTACATTGCTAAAAAGAGAATGAATATTTTGGCAAAAAACTGCACGGAGCCTTCACCGTGCGCTGCCAGTTTAAGAGCGCATCAGCAGTCAAGAGGAGAAAATAAAGATCGCTTTTCTGGCTCTGTGTGGAAGCTCTCGTTTTGGCGCGGCAGTCTGACAGTGTGTGCAACTCTTTGCAGAAGTCTTGTTGATTTTCAGCGTGTTCAGTTTGTAAAGTGTTTATGTCAATCACCAGATATACCTCTCTAGGTTGTGGTTGTAATCGTTTGGGACCGCTCCTGTCAATGATCGCATAGATTAGTAGCAACATTGTTGCAAAGCTTTGACAAACAAACCAACAGGTGTATCAGAAGGACAGACAGTGCCACTGTAAGCCTAAAGTCAACAGCTAAGACTCTCTCTCCCCCCCTTTCAAATTCCAGGATTTTTCTTTATTTTTACTATCACTGTAGAATAATATTGAAGACATCAAAACTATGAAATAACACAACTCCATATTATGGCAAGAACAACTCAAATAAGAAAAGAGAAATGGCAGTCCTTTACTTTAAAACATGAAGTCAATCAATGCGGAAAATGTCAAGAACTTTGAAAGTTTCTTCAAGTGCGGTTGCAAAAAGCATCAAGCACTATGATGAAACTGGTTCTCATGAGGACCGCCACAGGAAAGGAACACCCAGAGTTACCTCTGCTGCAGAGGATAAGTTCATTAGAGTTAACTGCACCTCAGATTGCAGCCCAAATAAATGCTTCACAGAGTTCAAGTAACAGACACATCTCAACATCAACTGTTCAGAGGAGACTGTGTGAATCAGGACTTAATGGTCGAATTGCTACAAAGAAATCATTACAAAAGGACACCAATAAGAAGAGAATTGCTTGGGCCAAAAAAAGGGGATTGGACATTGGACCGGTGGAAATCTGTCCTTTGGTCTGATGAGTCCAAATTTGAGATTTTTGGTTTCAACAGTCATGTCTTTGTGAGACGCTCAGTAGGTAGATGGATGATCTCCGCATCTGTGGTTCCCACCATGAAGCATGGAGGAGGAGGTGTGATGGTGTGGGGGTGCTTTGCTGGAGTCACTGTCAGTGATTTATTTAGAATTCAAGGCACACTTAACCAGCATGGCTACCACAATGTTCTGCAGCGACACGCCATCCCATCTGGTTTGCGCTTAGTGCAACTATCATTTGTTTTTCAACAGGACAATGACTCAACACACCTCCAGGCTGTGTAAGGGCTATTTGACCAAGAAGGAGAGTTATGGAGTGCTGCATCAGATGGCCTGGCCTCCACAATCACCCGACCTCAACCCAATTGAGATGGTTTGGGATGAGTTGGACCACAGAGGAGAAGCAGCCAACAAGTGCTCAGCATATGTGGGAACTCTCAAGACTGTTGGAAAAGCATTCCCCATGAAGCTGGTTGAGAGAATGCCAAGAGTGGGCAAAGCTGTCATCAAGGCAATGGGTGGCTACTTTGAAGAATCTAAAATATATACTGTATGTATATATTTTTTTTACTACATGATTCCATATTCATAGTTTTGATTCATAGTTTTGATGTCTTCACTATTATTCTACAATGTAGAAATAGTAAAAATAAAGAAAAGCCCTTGACTAGGAGTGTCCAAACTTTGACTGGTACTGTATATTGGGGATACAACCATCCCAGCTCTACAGATTTTGCTGCAAAGAGACAGAATTAATCATGTTTTGGTACTGCGCATATGTAGTTTGTTTTTGGTGGCAGGTTCAGGAATGGCTGAAGAAATGCAACATTTACCTCAAGCTAACTCTGCAAAGAGCACTGCAGGCTTGATTAGAAAATGAATTGTCAATCGATCAATAATATGATAAATGTTTATCTGTAATTTACAATCTTTAGAAACTATGAGAATAGAAAGGTTCAGAACTTTTGTGAAACATCACAGTTGCAAGATATATGGGAAATAGGAATCGAAACTGGATGGTGTTCAGAGATGAATGGGAGTGGTTGGTGTGGAGCTGAAGGGTGGGAAAAAAATACTAAAAACAAGATAACTCATGAAAAATATACTGTCATGTACTGTCATGTTGTGTCTTGTTTCTGTCCTTTCCCTTCACCCTGTCTCCCTCTGCTGGTCGTTGTTAGGTTACCTTTTCTCCCCCTCTTTCCCCCAGCTGTGCCTTGTCTCCTCCTAACTACCTCGTCACCCCTTTTCCCACCTGTTCCCTTTTTCCCTCTGATTAGTCCTCTATATCTCTCTCTGTTTCTGCTCCTGTCTTTGTCGGATTCTTGTTTGTGTTGTTCATGCCTGAACCAGACTATCGTCATGTTTGCTGCAACCTTGTCCTGTCGGAACCTGCCGGTCCATCTGAGCCTACGTTTTGTTTTGTTATTAAAGAAGCTCTGTTTACGTTAATTCGCTTTTGGGTCCTCATTCACGCACCGTAACAGAAGAATCCGACCAAGAATGGACCCAGCGACTTCGGATCCTCTCCACTCAGCCGTCGAGATCCAGGGAGCGATGCTAGGCAGACACAAGCAGGAATTGTCTGCTGCTCGACATGCCGTTGAGACCCTGGCCACCCAAGTCTCCAACCTCACAGAACAGGTTCACCATCTCCGCCTCGATCCACCGGCCACTTCCAGGGCTTTCGAATCTCCGGAGCCCAGAATCAATAACCCGCCGTGTTACTCTGGGGAGCCCACTGAATGCCGCTCGTTCCTCACCCAGTGTGATATTGTGTTTTCTCTCCAGCCCAACACTTACTCCAGGAGCACTGCTCGTGTCGCCTACGTCATATCTCTCCTTACTGGACGGGCTCGTGAGTGGGGCACGGCAATCTGGGAGGCAAGGGCTGAGTGTACTAACCAGTATCAGGACTTTAAGGAGGAGATGATACAGGTTTTTGATCGATCTGTTTTTGGGGAGGAGGCTTCCAGGGCCCTGTCTTCCCTATGTCAGGGTAATCGATCCATAACAGACTACTCTATTGAGTTTCGCACTCTTGCTGCCTCCAGTGGCTGGAACGAGCCGGCTTTGCTCGCTCGTTTTCTGGAGGGTCTCCGCGCAGAGGTAAAGGATGAGATTCTCTCCCGGGAGGTTCCTTCCAGCGTGGATTCCTTGATTGAACTCGCTATTCGCATTGAGCGACGGGTTGATCTTCGTCACCGAGCTCGTGGAAAGGAGCTCGCGTTCTCCGTTGCCCCCCTCTCCGCATCACTACCATCTTCCTCTGCCGGCTCGGGTGCTGAGCCTATGCAGCTGGGAGGTATCCGCATCTCGACTAAGGAGAGGGAACGGAGAATCACCAACCGCCTCTGTCTCTATTGCGGTTCTGCTGGTCATTTTGTCACTTCATGTCCAGTAAAAGCCAGAGCTCATCAGTAAGCGGAGGGCTACTGGTGAGCGCTACTACTCCTGTCTCTCCTTCAAGATCCTGCACTACCTTGTCGGTCCATCTACGCTGGACCGGTTCGTCAGCTTCCTGCAGTGCCTTAATAGACTCTGGGGCGGAGGGCTGTTTTATGGACGAGACCTGGGCTCGGGAACATGACATTCCTCTCAGACAGTTAAGGGAGTCCACGGCCTTGTTCGCCCTGGATGGTAGTCCTCTCCCCAGGATTCAGCGTGAGACGCTACCTTTAACCCTCACTGTTTCTGGTAATCATAGCGAAACCATTTCTTTTTTAATTTTTCGTTCACCTTTTACACCTGTTGTTTTGGGCCATCCCTGGCTAGTTTGTCATAATCCTTCCATTAATTGGTCTAGTAATTCTATCCTCTCCTGGAACGTCTCTTGTCATGTGAAATGTTTAATGTCTGCTATCCCTCCTGTTTCCTCTGTCTCTTCTTCACAGGAGGAGCCTGGTGATTTGACAGGGGTGCCGGAGGAATATCACGATCTGCGCACGGTGTTCAGTCGGTCCAGGGCCACCTCTCTTCCTCCACACCGGTCGTATGATTGTAGTATTGATCTCCTTCCGGGAACCACTCCCCCCCGGGGTAGACTATACTCTCTGTCGGCTCCCGAACGTAAGGCTCTCGAAGATTATTTGTCTGTAGCTCTTGCCGCCGGTACCATAGTCCCCTCCTCCTCTCCCGCCGGAGCGGGGGTTTTTTTTGTTAAGAAGAAGGACGGGTCCCTGCGCCCCTGCATAGATTATCGAGGGCTGAATGACATAACAGTGAAGAATCGTTATCCGCTTCCTCTTATGTCTTCAGCCTTCGAGATCCTGCAGGGAGCCAGGTTTTTCACTAAGTTGGACCTTCGTAACGCTTACCATCTCGTGCGCATCAGGGAGGGGGACGAGTGGAAGACGGCGTTTAACACTCCGTTAGGGCACTTTGAATACCGGGTTCTTCCTTTCGGCCTCGCTAACGCTCCAGCTGTCTTTCAGGCATTAGTCAATGATGTCCTGAGAGACATGCTGAACATCTTTGTTTTCGTTTACCTTGACGATATCCTGATTTTTTCACCGTCACTCCAGATTCATGTTCAGCACGTTCGACGTGTCCTCCAGCGCCTTTTAGAGAATTGTCTTTTTGTGAAGGCTGAGAAGTGCTCTTTTCATGCCTCCTCCGTCACATTTCTCGGTTCTGTTATTTCCGCTGAAGGCATTAAGATGGATCCCGCTAAGGTCCAAGCTGTCATTGATTGGCCCGTCCCTAAGTCACGCGTCGAGTTGCAGCGCTTTCTCGGCTTCGCGAACTTCTATCGTCGTTTCATCCGTAATTTCGGTCAGGTGGCAGCCCCTCTCACAGCCCTTACTTCTGTCAAGACGTGCTTTAAGTGGTCCGTTTCCGCCCAGGGAGCTTTTGATCTCCTCAAGAATCGTTTTACATCCGCACCTATCCTTGTTACACCTGACGTCTCTAGACAGTTCATTGTCGAGGTTGACGCGTCAGAGGTGGGCGTGGGAGCCATTCTTTCTCAGCGCTCCTTCTCTGACGACAAGGTCCACCCTTGCGCGTATTTTTCTCATCGCCTGTCGCCGTCGGAACGTAACTATGATGTGGGAAACCGCGAACTGCTCGCCATCCGCTTAGCCCTAGGCGAATGGCGACAGTGGTTGGAGGGGGCGACCGTTCCTTTTGTCGTTTGGACTGACCATAGGAACCTTGAGTACATCCGTTCTGCCAAACGACTTAATGCGCGTCAGGCGCGCTGGGCGCTGTTTTTCGCTCGTTTCGAGTTCGTGATTTCTTATCGTCCGGGCTCTAAGAACACCAAGCCTGATGCTTTATCTCGTCTCTTCAGTTCTTCAGTAGCCTCCACTGACCCCGAGGGGATTCTCCCTGAGGGGCGTGTTGTCGGGTTGACTGTCTGGGGAATTGAGAGGCAGGTAAAGCAAGCACTCACTCAAACTCCGTCGCCGCGCGCTTGTCCCAGGAACCTTCTTTTCGTTCCCGTTCCTACTCGTCTGGCCGTTCTTCAGTGGGCTCACTCTGCCAAGTTAGCCGGCCACCCTGGCGTTCGGGGTACGCTTGCTTCCATACGCCAGCGCTTTTGGTGGCCCACCCGGGAGCATGACACGCGTCGCTTCGTGGCTGCTTGTTCGGTCTGCGCGCAGACTAAGTCCGGTAACTCTCCTCCTGCCGGCCGTCTCAGGCCGCTTCCCATTCCCTCTCGACCGTGGTCTCACATCGCCTTAGATTTTGTCACCGGACTGCCTTCGTCAGCGGGGAAGACTGTTATTCTTACGGTTGTCGACAGGTTCTCTAAGGCGGCTCATTTTATTCCCCTTGCTAAGCTTCCTTCTGCTAAAGAGACGGCACAAATCATCATCGAGAATGTTTTCAGAATTCATGGCCTTCCGTCAGACGTCGTTTCGGACAGAGGTCCGCAATTCACGTCTCAATTTTGGAGGGAGTTTTGCCGTTTGATTGGGGCTTCCGTCAGTCTCTCTTCCGGCTTTCACCCCCAGTCTAACGGTCAAGCAGAACGGGCCAATCAGACTATTGGTCGCATCTTACGCAGTCTTTCTTTTCGCAACCCTGCGTCTTGGTCAGAACAGCTCCCCTGGGCAGAATACGCACACAACTCGCTTCCTTCGTCTGCGACCGGGCTATCTCCTTTTCAGAGTAGCCTCGGGTACCAGCCTCCGCTGTTCTCATCTCAGTTCGCCGAGTCCAGCGTCCCCTCCGCTCAGGCTTTTGTCCAACGTTGCGAGCGCACCTGGAAGAGGGTCAGGTCTGCACTTTGCCGTTATAGGGCGCAGACTGTGAGGGCTGCTAATAAGCGTAGAACTAAGAGTCCTAGATATTGTCGCGGTCAGAGAGTTTGGCTCTCCACTCAGAACCTTCCCCTTAAGACCACTTCTCGCAAGTTGACCCCGCGGTTCATTGGTCCGTTCCGTATTTCTCGGATCATTAATCCTGTCGCAGTTCGACTTCTTCTTCCGCGATATCTTCGTCGCGTCCACCCGGTCTTCCATGTCTCCTGTGTCAAGCCCGTTCTTCGCGCCCCCGCTCGTCTTCCCCCCCCCCCCCATCCTTGTCGAGGGCGCACCCATCTACAGGGTCCGTAGGATTTTGGACATGCGTCCTCGGGGCCGTGGTCATCAGTACCTAGTAGATTGGGAGGGGTACGGTCCTGAGGAGAGGAGTTGGGTTCCCTCTCGGGACGTGCTGGACCGTGCGCTGATCGATGATTTCCTCCGTTGCCGCCAGGTTTCCTCCTCGAGTGCGCCAGGAGGCGCTCGGTGAGTGGGGGGGTACTGTCATGTACTGTCATGTTGTGTCTTGTTTCTGTCCTTTCCCTTCACCCTGTCTCCCTCTGCTGGTCGTTGTTAGGTTACCTTTTCTCCCCCTCTTTCCCCCAGCTGTGCCTTGTCTCCTCCTAACTACCTCGTCACCCCTTTTCCCACCTGTTCCCTTTTTCCCTCTGATTAGTCCTCTATATCTCTCTCTGTTTCTGCTCCTGTCTTTGTCGGATTCCTGTTTGTGTTGTTCATGCCTGAACCAGACTATCGTCATGTTTGCTGCAACCTTGTCCTGTCCTGTCGGAACCTGCCGGTCCATCTGAGCCTACGTTTTGTTTTGTTATTAAAGAAGCTCTGTTTACGTTAATTCGCTTTTGGGTCCTCATTCACGCACCGTAACATATACTGTCTGTAATGTGGATATGGTATGTATAAACTGGAAGTGGAAGCCTAATTGTTATTCATTCGTTTTCTCCAATTAGGGGAGGGATGTTAGGGTTAGGGAAAAATAAGGAAAATACATAACAAATATGTATTTAACATGAAATATATGTGGGATTGGAGAAAGGACGCCGATAATTACACTGATAGAAACCACAATCTGCAATATTAAAGTTGATCTACTCCCTACATTTATTATTTTTAATGGTTTTACACGTCATTTCAACCCAGATAGTCAATGTTTTTTTCATCCAACTTTTAACCTTAAAAACATGGTGACTTCACGTTAGTTGACAATTCAGCCAAACGTAAATCAAAACTAGATGTTGCACTGAGGGTTCACTGTAATAGAAATAGCCTCTACCGTTGTCATTTCCAAGTAAGGACACTAGAGGGAGGTGTTGTTGAGTGGTTCTCTTGTACCATCCATGCTTTCAGACACTGGTCACCTCTCTCTCTCCTTCTCTCTTAAAGACATAATGTCATCCAGCAACCATATCCAAATGCTTCATATTGTCATCACTGGCAACAATCTACATATCTCTGGCATCACAGCCTCTTATCACTATGCCAATAACTCCATGACTGTGTGAGGATGAGACAGTTACATAGCCCGCTGGAGGGCCAGTCATACTGTTGCTACACTTGTACCTTTTTGTGTGTGAGCCAAAGTGCCCAAGTGTGGACACGCTCTTCTGCCTCTTGATTTAGCAGGGGTGTTGTTGCCCTGTTTTCTTTTTTTCAGTTCTGTATTCTTCTTGGCTGGATTCATAGGAGAGTAATCGAGTGCCAGGACAGTGTGTAGACTGATACCTGATCAGCTTGGATTCAACCCATAAAATGCCACTGTAATATCAGATCATGTCATGTGATAAACAAGTTAAAGAGCGACTACTGTGTATTGCACATACACATACTGTATATTATATAATCTGCTGGCCTTGCCATAACTTTCTCTTCCACAATAAGTACAGAATGTTTCGATCGACCCGTTGTCATTTTTACTTCAGGTTAGAGAAGGTTTATTCAATTGTAGGTTTATTCAACAAAAGAAAGGCATTAAATCAAAATATTGTAACACATTCCGAGGTTTTACATCTTTAATCTCCAATCAGTAACAATCGATTTGCTCTATATAATGGAGACCTATTCAGAATTACAATGTGACAGACAGTTGTTGACATCTGAGTTGGTTGTGGACATGGATATGAACTCTATACCAGAGAGTACTAAGGAAGAAAAATAAATAAAAGGCAACAAAAACAAAATCTTCATAAATATAGGAAAGGGTAGGATACAGCGGTTGTAGACATGAACCATTTCATTGTTTGTTCTCTCCAGTCAGTCATATGTACATGTTTTTTTTTTTCCAGCATCCAGAACCATCCTATAGAAAAACAAGTGGCATATATATAACTTTAAAACTCACCGAAAGTTATTGACTGTCTCGACATATTTCACATCAAAAGAGAGAAAGTATATAAAGAGCTTATAAAGACCACCTCACCTTTTTGTAAAGGCCTCATTCCGCTTCTAATTTGGGACTGTAACAGATGTAAAGAACAGGTGTCAATTCACATGCCATATTTAGCCAACTGTGGTGGTTAGAACTGCAGTAGCAGGTCTACAAAATGTATAACATAAAAAAAAAATGCAGCCAGTTTAAAATATTCATATTACACAAAAACATGTTTTTTTTGCAAGTGAATAGAGCTGATTGAATCTCCACGGGGGATACTCAACACCTTGGTGGGTGAAAAGCTGCTTGCAATGCTGTGGGTCCTGGTAGTAAATTGCAGTGTCTCGCTGGTCCCTAATGGGCCCGCTATGCCGAGTCAAGGAAATTATGTCGTCCCCCAACTGAGTGCAACTCCACTGTATATGGAGCCATTACAGGACTATTTTATGAGCAGCAGATAGGACTAGCACTCAGACCCTTGCGATTGCAGAGGCCACCTTTCCACCTCCCACTTTAGGGCTCACCATGTAAGGCCAGCCTTGGAGAATATGTACGTCACACCAGGACTCAAATAGACTTTGGTACATATTAAAATAAATGTTGGTGCAACATTTTAGGTGATAATATGGGTACATATAAACTCTCTCTCCAATAAGACCAAAGTCAAAGCAGATGAAATGCCAAGATGGATATTTATTTATTTTAATAAAGATATTAAAGAAGTATATTTTGTTACAAAGTGGCCTTTTATTTATTAATTCAGTCAACTTCTGAATTCGGGCCTTGTAAATTGAAGCCCATTTGCCACATGAAACCTTATTCATGCCAATAAGAGTGACTGACCTGTATGCATGTGCATTTACTGTTCCTACTCGTCTTTGTCAGTGTCTGCATGCAAAGGCTCTGTTGAGGTAAATATAATTCATTTAGTGATCATGAACAAATGGCAATATTTCCACACAGCCTGATTTCAAATACAGCAAATATCGAGTGTCTAAATTTGCATGGATAATGAATAATATATAACACCACTAAAAGTAGAAATACATTTGATTACAAAAGCATGGTCTATATTATAGATGAACTCGCTTCATACTTTGCGAGACTTCTTCCTCGGGTAAAACCATGTATGAGAAAGCACTTTCCCACTAGGTACAGACATCAATTCAACTTTTATCCCACGTTGATTTAATGTAATTTTATTGAAATGGCGTGGAGACAATGTTGATTCAAGCCGAGTGTGCCCAGGGTGTTCGAAATTAATTTACTTTTACATTTGATAATTTAGTCATTTAGCAGAAGCTCTTATCCAGAAAGACTTACAGTTAGTTACTTAAGTTGAGACAACCACATACCACAGTCATAGTAAGTACAATTTTCTCAACAAAGCAGTTATCCTACTAGAAGAGATAGTACTAGCAGGAAAAGACAAAAAAAAGACACCACAACAACTTACTTTTGACCTCCAGCTTGCAGCCGGTGTCGACCTTCCCCAGTGTATTCTCGGCTCTGCAGACATACTCACCACCGTCGTATGGGCCAGGCTTACGGATCTCCAGGGTGCAGATGCCCCCTGTGCTGATCATCCTGTACTTGGGGTTGTCCATGTTGTTGAGAATCATCTTGTTCTTCATCCACATGATCTTAGGCTGCAATGACATATGCGATTTATACGTTTAATATCAATTGTTTATTTCAGCTTTCGTGTACTTGGAGCATGTATTACTATGCACGATACTAAAATCCTACAATGATCAGCGCATCGCAAAGGGGACATACACTACATGGCTCGTCGAACATCACATTCCAAAATCATGGCCATTAATATGGAGTTTGTACCCCCTTTGCTGCTACAACAGCAGTTTGTACCCCCTGTGCTGCTCCACTCTGGGAAGGCTTTTCACTAGTTGTTGGAACATTGCTGCAGGGACTTGCTTCCATTCAGCCACAAGATTGCCATTCAGCATTACTAAGGTACTGATGTTGGGCAATTAGGCCTGGCTCGCAGTCGGCATTCCAATTCATCCCAAAGGTGTTCGATGAGGTTGAGGTGGGGGCTCTGTGCACGCCAGTCAAATTCTTCCACACCGATCTCGACAAACAATTTCTGTATGGACCTTGCTTGGGCATGGGGGCATTGTCATGCTGAAACAGGAAAGGGCCTTCCCCAAATTGTTGCCACTACTTTGGAAGCACATATTCATCTAGAATCTCATTGTATACTATAGGGTAAAAAATGTTTATTCACTGGAACTAAGGGGCCTAGCCCGATCCATGAAAAACAGCCACAGACCATTATTCCTCCTCCACCAAACTTTACAGTTGTCACTATGCATTGGGGCAGGTAGCGTTGTCCTGGTATCCGCCAAACCCAGATTCTTCCGTCGGACTGCTAGATGGTGAAGCGTGATTCATCACTCCAGAGAACGCGTTTCCACTGCTCCAGAGTCCAATGGCGGCGAGCTTTACACCACTCCAGCCGAAGCTTGGCATTGCGCAAGGTGATCTAACGCGTCGATCACACCAACAGCGTCATTTTCGTTTTGATACACCAGATTTACGTTCATTTCCAATGAAACTCTACGTTTGTAGCAGGGCAAAAAAATTGACAAACTGACTTGTTGGAAAGGTGGCATGACAGTGCCAAGTTGAAAGTCACGGAGCTCTTCAGTACAGGCCATTCTACTGCCAATGTTTGTCTATGGAGATTGTATGGCTGTGTGCTCATTTTTATGCAGCTGTCAGCAACAGGTATGGCTGAAATAGCTATATCCACTAATTTGAAGGGGTGTCCACATACTTTTGTAGTGTACCTCTATGATCAATCAATTAAATGCCCCTATAAAGGAAGGAACATCACATAGCCAAGCCTATGTTGGTTTCTAGGGGGAAATTAAGCCCTTTATTTTGATGGTAACATACAGTTGAAGTTGAAAGTTTACATACACCTTAGCCAAATACATTTCAACTCAGTTTTTCACAAATCCTGACATTTAATCCTAGTAAACATTCCCTGTCTTAGGTCAGTTTGGCTCACCACTTTATTTTAAGAATGTGAAATGTCAGAGTAATTAGTAGAGAGAATTATTTATTTCAGCTTTTATTTCTGTCACATTCCCAGTGGGTCAGAAGTTTACACGCACTCAATTAGTATTTGGTAGCATTGCCTTTAAATTGATTAACTTGGGTCAAACATTTTGGGTAGTCTTCCACAAGCTTCCCACAATAAGTTGGGTGAATATTGGCCCATTCCTCCTGACAGAGCTTGTGTAACTGAGTCAGGGTCGTAGGCCTCCTTGCTCGCACACACTTTCAGTTCTGCCCACAAATGTTCTATAGGATTGAGGTCAGGGCTTTGTTATGGCCACTCCAATACCTTGACTTTGTTGTACTTAAGCCATTTTGCCACAATTTTGGAAGAATGCTTGGGGTCATTGTCCATTTGGAAGACCCATTTGCGATCAAGCTTTAACTTTAACTAATGTCTTGAGATGTTGCTTCAATATTTCCAGATAATTTTCCTCCTCTTGAAGCCATCTATTTTGTGAAGTGCAACAGTACCTCCTGCAGCAAAGCATCCCCACAGCATGATGCTGTCACCCCTGTGCTTCAAGGTTGGGATGGTGTTCTTCGGCTTGCAAGCCTCCCCCTTTTTCCTCCAAACATAACGATGGTCATTATGGCCTAACAGTTGTATTTTTGTTTCATCAGACCAGAGGACATTTCTCCAAAAAGTAAGATCTTTGTCCCCATATGCAGTTGCAAACCGTAGTCTGTCTTTTTTATGGCGGTTTTGGAGCAGTGGCTTCTTCCTTGCAGAGTGGCCTTTCAGGTTATGTCGATATAGGACTCGTTTTACTGTGGATAAAGATACTTTTGTACCCGTTTCCTCCAGCATCTTTACAAGGTCCTTTCTGTTGTTCTTTGCACTTTTCGCACCAAAGTACGTTCATCTCTAGCAGACAGAACGCATCTCCTTCCTGAGTGGTATGACGGCTGCGAGGTCCCATGGTGTTTATACTTGCGTACTATTGTTTGTACAGATGAAAGTGGTACCTTCAGGCATTTGGAAAATGCTCCCAAGGATGAATCAGACATGGAGGTCTACCATTTTCTTTTTTCTGAGGTCTTGGCTGATATCTTTTGATTTTTCCATGTCAAGCAATGAGGCACTGATTTTGAAGGTAGTCCTTGAAATTCATCCACAGGTACACCCACAATTGGCAAATTATGTCAATTAGCCTATCAGAAGCTTCTAAAGCCATGACATCATATTCTGGAATTTTCAAGTCAATTTAGTGTATGTAAACTTCTGACCCACTGGAATTGTGAAACGGTGAATTATAAGTTAAATAATCTGTCTGTAAACAATTGTTGGAAAAATTACTTGTGTCATGCACAAAATAAATATTGCTACTGCAACATGTTAACACCATCTTTTCACATGTGAGGAGAATAATATCATTTCAACCCCACATGTGAATCTGCAATTCCACAAGTGAAAGTAAGATTTTCATGTGAAACGAAAAATGAATGTTTTCACATGTGAAAATGCAATTCTACATTTCAAAGTGAGATTTTTTTTTCAAATGTGAAATTTGCAATTTTATATGTTAACTTTCACATGTGAAACTGCAATTCACGTGAGGTGAAAACATGTTGTTCTCCTCAAATGTGAAAAGGTGGTGTTAACATGTGAAGTCTAAATGTAATATTTAAATTTCAGCTCAACATATGAAACTGCAAATTTGACTTGTTCTTTTGTAAGGGTCAGTGTAAAGGCCCCCCATGATCCCCTCAGGGTAGGAATGTAACACATCTGACCCCTCCACCCCCTCCTCTCTGCCACACACCCACTACGGCCCAGTCGGCTAGGAGTCCAAGGTTCCGCTCAGAGGGAGACTATCATAACCTAACCCTATACGGAGCTGCATGTTCAACTCCTGAGTGACACAGCGGTCTAAGGCACTGCATCCCAGTGCTAGAGGCGTCACTACAGACCCTGGTTCGATTCCAGGCTGTATCACAACCGGGCGTGATTGGGAGACCCATAGGGCGGTGCACAATTGGCCCAGCGTCGTTAGGGTTTGGCCGGGGTAGGCCTTCATTGTAAATAATTTGTTCTTAACTGCCTTGCCTGGTTAAATAAAGGTTAAATAAAAATGCTGCTCTGCTTTGGGGACTGGCAACCCAGTGGATCTGGTGGGAGGGAAGGGGACAGGCTGAGCTGGAGGCTCAGACATCAATCAATAAATAGTTTTTTATAAAGCCGTTCTTACATCAGCAGTTGTCACAAAGTGCTTATACAGATACCCAGCCTAAAATATGCAGGAGGCTAACAAAGAGACTAAAAAAACCCTCCTTCCATAGACTTTGTGTGTCTGTGTCTGTGTGTGCACATCAGGTAACTGATGCAAACAGTAGAATCAGATTTAAAACAGTTAAAAATGCACCTTATGGAACAGTGGAGACACACACACGTTTACACATTCACATAAGACATGCACTCTACACACACGTACACATGGATTTTGTATTGTATTTATGTGGTAGTAAAGTAGTGGCCTGAGTTCACACACTTACTGTGCTGTGAAAAGTGTTAATGTAATATTTTAAATAATATATAACTGCCTTAATGTTGCTGGACCCCAGGAAGAGAAGCTGCTGCCTTGGCTAATGGGTATCCTTAACAAATGCAGTTCTGCTAGCCTGGCCGACAGGTGTCCATTTCATTAACAACCTACAGTTACAACCTCATTAACAACCTAAGTTTTACCTTGGGGCATCCCCTCACAGAGCACAGCAGCTTGGTGCTGTAGCCAACAGTGGTGGACCTGTCGTTCAAAACAGTGGTGAACTTGGGAGCCTCGGTGAAGTCATGCTCCACGAACGGGGTAGGTTTGTAGTCAATAACTGAAAAATAATGAGACAAGCATGGATTAGGTTCTAAATGGGGGCAACTACAAGAAGACTTTATTGTTCCACTCGTTCTAACATTCTCTAACGTTGTGGGGGACCCGTTTATAAACCATGTCAAATTAGCATTTTCACATGTGAAATAGCTGTTTTCACATGTTGAGCTTAAATTTCACATGAAACCGTATTTTCACACTATTACTTTTAGAGTTCACAAGTTAACACCACCTTTCAGATGTGAGAAGAAAAAAAAATTCACATCACATGTGAATTGCAGTTGCATATGTGAAATTTGCTGTTTCACGTTGTAAATATGTAATGTGAAAATCGGATATGCAGTTTCACGTGAAGAACTCCCATTCGAATGTAGAATTTCAAGTTCACATCCAAAAAATCTATCACATGAAAATTGAATTAGCAGTTTCACATGTAAAAAAACAATTATGTGAAAATCTAACTGTCACGTGTAGTGAAATGGTGTTTATTCTCCTCACATGTGAAAAAAGTGGGGTAATATGTTGCGGTAGAAATGTTTCCACATATGGAATTGCTCATTATTTAATGGCATTCTGTGAATAATCATTCAAGTGTGTTAAACGGTATAATTTCTTATTCTTAGCCATCAATTCGGAGTGTTACAGCTGCATGCACACGCCTCTCTCCTTCATACGTTGATCACTGATTGTTGGAAGAAGCTTAGTGAAAAGAACTGAGAAACTAGCGCTCCGTGTCTCCTTATTTATCCTTTTTAACATGTCAAAATTAGCACTGCCGAAGTTAATCAGTTAACCAAAGTCATTAACTGAAATCATTTTTGTGCTCAATTTTCTTATTGCAATGTCTGAAAGCGTTTAAAATACACTGAAAACATCCAAAATACATGAGTCTATATAGCTAAAATCAGCAATGTCAAAACAAGTTGACTTTGAGGTTAAACTAAGTTTGTTAAACAATTTACCTGATTTTGCTAACCGTTACTTTGGATAAAATCCGAACAACAATGTTCATGTAATGTTTTTTGTATAAACAAAAATCTAAAATGACAACTCAACTTGAGCAAACTATGAATTTGCGATTAATCACAGCAAATCCTGTGATAAACTCGATTACATTTTTTTGTTATTGTTGATAATGTGAAAAGCGGACATGAGTCGGTCATGGTTGCTAATGGTCACGTGATGAGGTAGCCCCGCCTACGACTTCTAAATAGTGTTGGCCCTCATGGTCAAATGGTAAAGACATTGGCATCTCCCGTTGGACACCTGGGTTCTAATCCTGCCAGTTATAAAAGCATACATGTGAAACTTATATAATCACATGTGAAATGTTGAGAAACAGGGAAATGTGTCTGAGTCATGTGAAAATCCATTTTAAACTTCACATGTCTGAAAACAATGTGTCTGCTTTTCACACATTATTATTATTTTTTTTTACATATGATTTGTTCATGTGTCTGAAAACCATGTATCTGACTCATGAAAATGGCATGTAAAAATATATATACACAGTACCAGTCAAGTTTGGACACACCTACTCATTCCAGAGTTGTTACTATTTGCTACATTGTAGAATAATAGTGAAGATATAAAAACTATGAAATAACACATATGGAATCATGTAGTAACCAAAACAGTGTTTAGGAAATCAAGCCACCCTTTGCCTTGATGACAGCTCTGAACACTCTTGGCATTCTCTCAACTAGCTTCATGAGGTACTGTAGTCACCTGCAACGCATTTCAATTAACAGGTGTGACTTGTTAATTTGTGGAATTTCTTTCCTTCTTAATGCATTTGAGCCAATCAGTTGTGTTGTGACAAGGTATACAGAAGATAGGTCTATTTAGCAAAATACCATCTAATGGCAAGAACAGCTCAAATAAGCAAAGAGAAATGACAGTCCACCATTACTTTAAGACATGGTCAGTCAATCTGGAAAATTTCAAGAACTTTAAACATTTCTTCAAGGGCTGTCGCAAAAAACCATCAAGCGCTATGATGAAACTGGCTCTCATGAGGATCGCCACAGGAAAGGAAGACTACAAGAAACACGAGCAATGGACATTAGACCAGTGGAAATATGTCCTTTTGTCTGATGAGTCCAAATTAGAGATTTTTGGTTCCAACCGCCGTGTCTTTGTGAGATGCATAGAGGAGGTGTGGGGGTGCTTTGCTGGTGTCACTGTCAGTGATTCATTTAGAATTCAAGGCACACTTAACGAGCATGGCTACCACAGCATTCTGCAGCAATACGCCTTACCATCTTGGTTTGCACTTAGTGGGACTATCATTTGATTCAACAGGACTATGACCCAAAACACACCACCAGGCTGTGTAAGGGTTAATTGACCAAGGAGAGTGATGGAGTGCTGCATCAGATGACCTGCCCTCCACAATCACCCAACCTTAATGCAATTGAGATGGTTTGGGATGAGTTGGACCACAGAGGAGAAGCAGCCAACAAGTGCTCAGCATATTCAAGACTGTTGGAAAAGCATTCCCCATGAAGCTGGTTGAGAGAATGCCAAGAGTGTGCACAACTGTCACCAAGGCAAAGGGTGGCTACTAAAATATATTTTGATTTGTTTAACACTTTTTTTGGTTAGTATACGACTCCATATGTGTTACTTCATAGTTTTGATGTCTTCACTATTATTCTACAATGTAGAAAATAGTAAAAAATAAAGAAAAACCCTTGAATTAGTTTGACTGGTATATAACTGGTATATAAATATATATATACTGTATATATATATATACCGTATAAATAAATAAATAAATGTCATTTTCACGTGTGATTTTCTCATGTTTCTATTTGTAAGGGACTTTTTTTTTAAAGGGTGGTATGGAGAGTGTCTCACCCTCCTTCACAATGGTGGCTTCTCCCTTGGTCACGGCACATTCCTCACTGAGTCCGCACTTGTTCTCTGCAAAGATCCTGAAGGTGTAGGTGTTGCCCATAATGAGGTCTGAGATGGTGGCGTTTAGTCTGGTGTAGTGCTCCAAAATGTTGAACCAGTCCTGAGCAAGAGACCATATGAGTATTAATAACATTTCAATGGCTTGTTATTACACATATTGTATTTTCTTTTGGAAGACAATTTTTTGGTGTAAAGTATACTGAGATGTACTTTTAAATAACATTTTGGGGGATTGTATTTGATTACAGGGAATATATTTGCTGCTGAATCAATGGGAATTGTGTAGATGAGAGGGCTACAGAAGTTGTGAATGACTCAGTATGTCATTCACTATGACACTGTATGGTAAGCAAGAGGGTTTCTCACCCCGGTCTTCTTGTCAGCTTTCTGGACAGTGTAGCCTGTGATCTCTGTGTTACCATTATCTTTGGGTACGGTCCACTCCAAAGCAACGTTGAATCCCCAGACATCCACAATCTTAATGCTGGCTGGTGGCCCAGGCAACTCTGTGGGAGAGCAAGCACCGAGATACATGGTTCAATATGGGTTGCATCATTAGTATCAGTAGACTCACAAAAAACTTAATCACTCTCTAGATCAGTTAAGACCTGACCAGAAACAACTCCTGGCCCTAGTGATGACCAAAATATAACTACAGTTGAAGTCATAAGTCTGCATACACCTTAGCCAAATACATTTCAACTCAGTTTTTCACAATTCCTGACATTTGATCCTAGTAAAAATTCCCTGTCTTAGGTCAGTTAGGATCACCACTTTATTTTAAGAATGTGAAATGTCAGAATAATAGTAGAGAGAACTAATTATTTCAGCTGTTATTTCTTTCATTACATTCCCAGTGGGTCAGAAGTTTACATACACTGAATTAGTATTTGGTAGCATTGCCTTTAAATGGTTTAACTTGGGTCAAAAATGTCAGGTAGTCTTCCACAAGCTTCCCACAATAAGTTGGGTGAATTTTGGCCCATTCCTCCTGACAGAGCTGGTGTATCTGAGTCAAGTTTGTAGGCCTCCTTGCTCGCACATGCTTTTTTCAGTTCTGCCCACAAATTTTCTATAGGATTGAGGTCAGGGCTTGTGATGGCCACTCCAATACCTTGACTTTGTTGTCCTTAAGCCATTTTGCCACAATTTTGGGAGTATGCTTGGGTCCATTTGGAAGACCCACTTGCAAACCAGACTTTAACTTCCGGACTGATGTCTTGAGATGTTGCTTCAATATATCCAGATAATTTTCCTTCGTCATGGTGCCATCTATTTTGTGAAGTACACCAGTCCCTCCTACAGCAAAGCATCCCCACAACATGATGCTGCCACCCCCGTGTGTCACAAGATACTAGGAGTGGTGGGTGGAATCAGGCGCAGAGAGCAGGGTTCAGTAGAGTGTCAATTTATTCTCCTGCGCACAAACGGTCACGCCAGCACACAGGGCTCATACAATTAACCAGCCCCAAAACACAGGACCAAAATAGTCCGGAGAATATATGCACGACAAAACACCATACAACAGAGTAACGAAACAAACGAAAAAGAGATCGGTAGTGGCTAGTAGGACGGTGACGACGACCGCCGAGCACCGCCCGAACAGGCAGGGGAGCCAACTTCGGCGGAAGTCGTGACACCGTGCTTCATAACGATGGTCATTATGGCCAAACAGTTCTATTTTTGTTTCATCAGACCAGAGGACATTTCTCCAAAAATTCATTTTCCCATGATGCCAAGCAAAGAGGCACTGAATTTGAAGGTAGGCCTTGAAATACATAAACAGATACACCTCCAGTTGACTCAAATGATGTCAATTAGCCATTCAGAAGCTTCTAAAGCCATGACATCATCATCTTCTAGAATTTTCCAAGCTGTTTATAGACACAGTCAACTTAGTGTATGTAAACTTCTGACCCACTGGAATTGTGATACAGTGAATTATAAGTGAAATAATCTGTCTGTAAACAATTGTTGGAAAAATTACTTGTGTCATGCACAAAGTAGATGTCCTAACTGACTTGCCAAAACTATAGTTTGTTAATTAACAAGAAATGTGTGGAGTGGTTGAAAAACGAGTTTGAATGACTCCAACCTAAGTGTATGTAAACTTCTGACTTCAACTGTCTTTTTTGACAGGCTAATGTTGTGTCATCATCTGTTTTGGAAATTAAAAGAAGGTTGGATAGTCTAATAGAATTTGACTGACCAATAATCTGGATGATGATAGCAGCTTTGTCTTCAAAGTCGTCCACCTTCACGGACATTTCGTATGAGCCAGAGTCCCCCCTCTCTGCTTGACGGATGAACAGGATGCTGTCTCTGTCAGATGTACGGATGTTGGCCCTTTTGGAGTCGAGGGGCTGTCCATCCTTTAACCAGCTAACCACTGGCTTAGGTTTGCCCTAGGAAAGTAAAGAACACAAGGCTCAATCAATTACCTTAGCTTCCATCTGTATGGACACATGCTACAACATCAAGTCATTTCACATCATTAGTGCCAGGAGTCTTTTCTGACCATGTGAAAAACCTCTAGCCCATAGTTGTAGCCTATAGCTAGGGCCCAATGGTTTTGGTCCTGCTCAGGTCATGTGGTTTAGACACTCTCAGGCCTTCCCATCTCATAATGCAAACTCACAGAGTAGGGGATGACAAGGTTGATCTTCTCGCCGACTTTCTTGACATACCTCTGCCTCAGGAAACGAGGCAGGCGGACTTTGGGGCGAGCTACAGACAGAAAAAAATAGTTTACGGATAATAATAATCAACCTGTTCAAAGAAGTAAAATGACTCTGAAACTGTGACCCACACAATGGATAGGACACTTCAGAGATACTTCAGAGCGAGCAATTGTATGTGTATCTGAAAGAATAAAAATCAACTTCCTCAAAACCCGCTCTCTGTACCTTCAGCTTCGAGACAGATTCTCCTGTACTCCAGTCATCCAGACCAGATCTAGTTTGGTGGGAACCAAACACCTGCTGAGTCTAGCGGAGTGTCACTCACCAGAGCTCTAAATAGGTCCCATGTGAACTCATGCCATGTCGCAACACATGATGTAGATCTACAGTTACCCCAGCCCACACTGTTAAACAGGCTGCAGTAAGAATCACACTCAACTGCACTGTAGATTCTCCAAGACCATAGGGTTCCCCACAAACACACCATTCACAGCCAACGGCTTACTGTGTTAAAACATGGACAGAATGGTTTACATTTGTAAATAACTCATATTCATATAATTGAACACCTGCACTCATACAAACCTATGCACTAGTGCTCTAGGCAGAAATATGTGCTGCTATCAGAAAATGTATTTAAAGCAAAACAATTAACCAACTGGGGAATGGGCATGGTAGAATTAGGTGTGTTTCTCCGTGGAGTGTCCTGATTTGACGCTCCTTATGCGGCGATCAGGTCAAAAGAGAACTGCGTTGTCCCCGTCAGAGTCTGTGGCATGTTTCAAAATAAACACAGGGTCCCTGGTCGTCTCAAAGGACTTAGATGGCATATGAGACGTTAGATCCCTCCCCTGTCCCCACCCCCTCTGTGTAGAGTGGACACTTTGGAATGTCCCCCATCCCCACCCCCCTCGACAGATTGCACTTGTTTCCATCGCTCTTACATGGGTTGGCTTGACACCTCTCCAGCACGCATTCGGACCGGGGAGTCAACTTGATGCCAAACCTTCCGAATTGAATCCGTGTTAATAGCAGACACGTCCCAACTATTTTTCCAAGGATTTGTGGGAAAGTTAGCGGTCGTTCCATTGTGTGGTAAACCAGATGCTTTTATTGGTGGACCAATGGCTAAGTTTGACAGTGGGACTGTGGTACAGGGACTGTGGCACTCCGATTGGGGGTCGGCCAGTCCCTGTATGAGTCCTTGGGGTTCAGGTTTCATTACCCTCCACTAAAATTCTCCATTACACATTTGCTGATCCTTGCTTACATAAATAATGTTTTAATCAACTCTCGTAAAAAAAACAAAAACGTAGGTCTACCAATTACTTTGGTTTTGATATAACTATTTTACCGTATATTCAGAACATCGGACTCTGGATAAAACACAAAATCCAGGGCCACTGTATACAGTACATTCACTTGCTTCCAGGATGATTGCTGTAAATGAAGAGGCTTGACTAACCATTAACGGTTGTCATTGAGGAAAACAAAAAGTAGACAAAGTAAGAAGACACAGGTGAAAACATGCACCCAAAAGGTGTCGGAGGTAGTACATTTATCCTTTTACAAATGGGGAGCTTAGACCAAGGATCTCTACCCCACTCTTGGTGGCAACAATCTCGGAAGGCCACAGTTGCATTAATCTAACGGGCCAGGGATGTGACAACAGCCGTTGGATATCTGAGATTGAAATCAAGCGGAGCCGTTTCTCCCTAGCTGTTTCAACGTCAGCTCTTTTAAAAGGCATTTCAACGATAAAGTCTGACACCGCCCACCGCAAACAGTTTGGACTTGCTCTTATTGCCGTCCCAATAATACAATACTGTCTACATGAAGTCCATGGAAGAAAACCCACACATCTGCTGGTTGGAAGAAATGGACCATGGCATGCTTCTGAAGTACAGTAGTTAAGGGCTGTTTGTGAGTGAGGACTATTGTCCAGCCTTTGCTTACCCCCAACCTCCTTGACCAGAACAGGGTCAGCGATGGTAGCAGGGGGGCTGCGGCCACCAGGGTTTACAGCAACCACCCGGATCAGCAGACGGTCACCGGTAGTCTGGTTCTTGATGACATAACGGCAGGACACGGTCAGATCCTCGTTGGCTACTTTCCAGTCTTCAGCTGTGACAGGAAAGTGAACAAACTTAGTACAATATAGAACTGTGGCAGGAGACATAGAACATGGAGGACAAAATAGAACTGTGGCAGGAGAGTGATCACAGTGAGGACAATAAGTATCAGCTAATAGCTCAGTTCATGACCTTCAAGGTACACCTTATGTTCAGACAATGAGCAGACAGCAAGGTGAAAGAGGCAGGGACAATAAAGAAACACTGATACAGATATAGAGAATCTTCAGTTCTTCACTGATCGAAAATGTAAACTACAGGACACATATTTCAATAAATGACATTTCTAGTGGTGACTGAGAATCAGGGGAAGTACTTGGATGGAAAGTATTGCCACGACTTACCTTCTTATCTGGGCCCAAAAACATATTTTTAAATGGATGAATTAAGGAGATTCATGAATAAGAATATCATACGTTCAAATTTTCCAGGTGCATTATTACATTTGCAAGGTGAAATGTGCAGTTGCATTACTATGATTTCTTCGCTGCCATTTGACTTGAGTCTGTTACTGACATTAGCAGAAGGTTGTGATCTAAAAGCAGGCACCAGCTAGTCCATGGCACCGCCAGTAATGCCTCTCTCCTTATAGGGAGAGGTTAGGTACAGTATAAATCATCTAGTGACATGCAGGAGACAGGTGCAACTGATAGGTCTGTCCAGCTCAAATAATATAATTTCAAATGGCAACAGCTTAAAGTGGAACTTAGCCACATCGTATGGTGTTAGGTAAAACAAATTGATAAACATTTTTCTAAGGTTGTGGTTAGTTCTCTATTTTACCTTACAAGCATATCAGAGATGTACAACATCCAATGGGACAACATAACATTCAAAGAACTTAGTAGTCAAATAGTAGCCTGGTATCAGATTGGTCATGCCAATGACCATAGGAGATGGCAAGACTGCACAAACAGATCTTGGACAAGGTTAGTTAAGGTAGTGGGCTTGAATAACTTACTTCCCTCCTTGGTGATTTCCACAGTGTACCCATCCAGGCCAGAGTTGGCTGGAATGGTCTTTGGAGGCCTCCAGGTGATGGTCACTGAAGTGTCGCTCTTGTCGTCCACTGTCACTTCCAAGGGCTCACTGGTGGGCTCTACAGTTGGGAAACGCAAACACAATTCAGACAACGCATTGTACAACTCGGAAGTGAGATTAAATATTAGCCCTATTGGATTATACATTATCAATCAAAAACAAAGTAATGTGGCTCTAATTAGTTTGGAAATGCTAACACAATTCAGACAATGTACAACTCGAACCCTAACCCTAAGAGGAAATAGTTAGCCTAATTGGGTTATCATATCAACGGAAACATGGCATTAAGGGCTCCACATTGTTTAGAAATGCAAAAATAATGCAGACACTGTACAACTTGAAACTTGGAGGACACGATACTGGGTTATCATATCAATTATTTTAAAAATGTAATAGGAGAATGTGTGAAGAGCTCCGTAACGGTTTGACCAATCTTTCCTCTGACTGTCGAGTTGGTTTACCTTTGGGTCGGGGGCGGGGGGGGGGGGGGGTAGGTGTTTTGGGGGTTCCTTAACGGAGGCTGCGTCGGCAGCAGCGGCTGATGTTAAATGTGCATTTACATAAAAGGTCAGAGGCAGTAGGTATGAGAGCAGTGTTCTAGAATCCATTCCAATGCCATCCAATTCCATTACTGAACTCCTCTTTGTTCATGCAGTAGAGAGATGAAAACAGTCTTCACCTATTCCATCTGCTAAGGTGCACTAGGCTTTAACTAGGGCCCGGAGTGTTCCCCTGGTCAGGTCACATGGACAGGAAAAACCTTTGAATGCATTATATGTATACCAAACTAACTATACCTTCTCATGATCCCGTATTGGAGTGGATTGGAATTCAGATGTGAAGTTATAATTGATCCATTTCACATGAACAGGGTTTACTCCTTCAGCAGCAGGGGCATCTCCCTCTGTGGTTGAGGCACCTGTAGCTGCAGCAGCATCAGCTAGTGTTTAATGTTAGAGATTCATCTAATGAATTAGTTCAAATAACATAAGAGCCTGGTCCCAGATCTGTTAACTCTTAAGATAATGACCAGAGGAGTTGGCAAGACAGACAGCACAAACAGATCAGGGACCATGAAAATAAGGCCATACCTTCAAGGATGGGCAAAATGCCCAATTATCATTGAGATCGTCTAGCTCTTTTTTTCCATTTAACTAGGCAAGTCAGTTAAGAACAAATTCTTATTTACAATGACGGCCTACCCCGGCCAAACCCTAATACTGCCTGGAATCAAACCAGGATCTGTCGTGACACCTCTTGCACTGAGATGCAGTGCCTTAGACCGCTGTGCCACTCGTAAGTTAGTGCTGTTAGTCAAAAGTGATTTACCATCATTCTAAACAGGAAAATCCGTATTAAGTGGCATATGATGAAGTCCCTTGGCTCTTTATGGATTGGTAGTGAGCCTATTACCATCAGGGTGGGCAACAACCTCAGCATCAGCAGCGGGGGTGCCTTCCTCTGCAGCAGTGGAGGTGGCTGCTATTAATTAAACATTAGCAAGGCGTTTAGAGCAAAAGCTGACTAAAGCTGACTAAACATTTCAAAAGATGTTACAAAATGAAAAGATGTTGCAGAATGTTATGTGGACAGGAAGTACCCGTACACGAGTAGAGATCAAGAACTTACAGTAAAAGAGGTTAAGTAGCCTAGTCAAAACAAACATCTGTTATTCTTGGCTTTACCCTTGGATGGTGCCTCAGCGTAGGCCCAGCAAAGAGCTTATTGCAGACAGATAGAGTCCTTCATTTCATCAGCTGTCCGCAGGTGAAGAAGCCAGACTTGGAGATCCTGGGCTGGCGTGGTTACAAGTGGTCTGCAGTTGTGAGGCTGGTTGGGTGTACTGCCATATTCTCTAAAACGATGTTGGAGGTGGCTTATGATAGAGAAAAACATTCAATTCTCTGGCAACAGTTCTGGTGGACATTCCGGCAGTCAGCATGCCAATTGCACGCTCCCTCAAATCTTAAGACATCCGTGGCATTGTGTTGTGTGACAAAACTGCACATTTTTATTGTCCCCCAGCACAAGGTGTGCCTATGTAATAATCATGCTGTTTAATCAGCTTCTTGATATTCCACACCTGTCAGGTGTATGAATTATCTTGGCAAAGGAGAAATGCTCACTAACAGGGAGGTAAATACGTGTGCACAAGAAGCTTTTTGTGCATATGGAAAATTTCGGTGACATTTTATTTCAGCTCACAAAACATGGGACCAACACTTTATGTTGCGTTTTATATTATTTTTGTTCAGTATAGTTTGAAACATATATGATGTAGTGAATGCACTCTAAATCAAGTATGCCTTGTCAGCATTGTGATGCATGAATTACCCTCTGGCTCAGCAGGCGGCTCAACAGGCACTTCAGGTGGGGAAGGAGCCTCTTCAGCAAGAGCAGCTGACGTTAAAGGTTTGGTAACATGGTATGTTAGTTTGCTAGCTGTTGACTATAGTGGTGTTATTCCTGGATGGATTATTATGTTTGAAGACACACAATGTAAGCTACTTCCTGAACCATTAGAGAGTAGCCTACCGCCGAGCACAATGCTTTATCCAGGGGATCAGGGTGCGCGCAAAGATACACAAAGGATAGAACTTTGGTGTCCACTGAATCACCATTAATCAATAGCTCATTAACAGTATACAGTGAGATATCGAGCAGTTGCAATACTTGACTAGGTAGTCAGGCTATCAAGAGCCTTACACCAGTGGATCCTAAACTGTGGGGACTTTCAAGAGTAAGTTTAAAGACGGACTGAGTTCCACCACCACAAAATTGTTCCCCGATGCAAGAAGGGGGGCCTCGAGTTTGGGAACCCCTGCCTTACACAACCACTTGCACAACACATTGTAGGCTTGTCGTCATGGAGCCCACAATGATTCTTCTGCAAAGTCTTCCGTAATGAGTCCTCAGGCCTATCTCAAAAGTAGGGGCGTCAGTGCTTTATCGTTTTCTCTTATGAATCAATCATGGACGAATGCTTATTTTTTTAACCAAATTATGTGGAAGAACAGACTCTCTCTGAATACACGTCACGTGACGGAATATTTTTGCAGGGGTTTTGGCGGTGCACAATGGGAGTTAGTTACATTTTGGACCAAAAATGGTAAGGCTATTTATAGAAGGCTCTTGGAGAGACCCAGTGGCAAAGGGACCGGCATAAGATCCATGACCTCCATTGAAGTATTGGGTAAATGATAAAGACCCATTAACAAATCATGTCAACGTTTAGTTTTAGCACTCCTGGGAACTTATGAAAATGTTAAGTATGCCCCTTGCGCACCAAACAAACGTCACCATGGCTCATCCATTCAGAGAGGAGATCAATGACATAATTGACAAAGTAGCCCATGTGTTTCTGCTAAAAGCCCAACCGAGGCTCATTTCATGGAGCATTATTGCATTACCATTTGGAGGAGGGGGTGTGGGTGCTTTGGGCTGCTCAGGAGCGGGTTCTACGGGAGCCTTTTCTTCGGTTGGAGCAGCCTCGGCAGGGGCAGCTGCTTCGGCAGGGGCAGCCTCTGCCGGTGGAGCTTCGACCTCGACAGGGGGAGCAACTTCAGCAGGAGCCGCCTCCACGGGTGCAGGGGCAGGTGCTTCCTCCTTCTTAGGAGCAGGCGCTTTCGGGGATGCCTTCTTGATAGGGGCAGGCTTCGCAGGCATGGTGGCAGTTTCTGCTACTCCCAAAGTCAGTAAGTCCTCAAAGAGTCATCACTTTAGAGGGAGTGGCAGGCTATATAGACAGTGGTCCCAGACTCCACCCCCTAAGGAATTGTCTGTAACAGATACTTGACTGAATCTTGGACCTTATTATAGACCTAGTAGGGACATCCCAACACTTTCATTACCCCGTTGAAGTTGAAATGTTAAAATGGTTAAAGTTACGATTCAGGGTAGGGACGTACCAAGGATTCCAAATAGCACTAACTCTAGTAAGAATAGGGACCATTAGGCCCGAGAGGGGGTCCAATCCGGCCCGCGGGTGGTTTGTGAAAAATATATCTATATAAATGCTTTATATATATTTAAAAAATCTGTGTGTGTGGGGGGGGGGGGGGGGGTGAACTAAATACATTTACAAAATGAATAAAACCAAATCAAAACTATGTTGAACTGATAATGGACCTACTGTACATCCATACAGTTTCTTGACTGTTTCCAGCTAGCTAATAATCACTGAAATGAAAGCTAGACAGTCAGGGAGTATTTTTATATTCCAAAAACGATAGAGAACTAATTTTCACAAATTTTGACGGCAAGGAAATATAACCACTTTTCAGTGTGGCCCTTCGGACCTTGATGAAGAACGAATGCTGCCCCTGGGGGCCAAAATGATTTTGACACCCCTAGGTGAGCAGGGGGTTTACCCTGTGTTTCACTCCGTTTCCAGTTCACTGCTGTGTTTGTTCTGATAAATTACTATGATATACACAGATATGATGGTTAGGCCACAACCCAAATGTGCACGGACCGCTCTTAAAGACCTCAAGCACTCTTTGATTGCAAAATGGTATTCATCATTTTCAAAGGAAGTATTTTCGCAATTATGAGACAAATCATATATGACATGATTTTATTGACTGGAACGAACAGCGATAGGTGGATGAAAATGTCATTTCAGAAGCATGCCTACCTCTCCATGTATTGGGCTCAACTTTGGAGTGATAAGTTATGAATTATTGTAATAGGCCTTTATGGAGTTATTTGTTTTCCTTAATGATTGTTGTCGCATACAGTATGCAGAACTATGTACAAATGTTTACAATTATGAAATCCTGTACAAAATAGATAAATGAAATTTTACAAAGGATTCCTTAGAAAAAGAAATATCAAATATCAGCATATTAAAAAGAAAAAGCATTTTCTATATAGAATGAACCCCTAACAATACGTTGATGCTATTACATATTTTGTTCACACACTCATTTGGCATGCATTTACAACATTTAAAAATCCATCACATTTGCCCGTCAGTGACATTAGATACCATTATTACAGTTTTTGTATTTTTTTTATTGTGAGTCAGTAACAAGCTTTGCAAAATAATTATGACTATTCAGCAACCTGTATTGGCCTTCGAGTGGAAATACTTCATTTCCAAGAACTTCAGATTTGTTTAAGATTTTTTGAAGACCCTGATATAAAAAATGTTGATTTATCTTAGATTTTTTTTTTAAATCAAGTTTTTATGTTGAACTATGAACTTAGATAATATTTCAATTGTGCCCAACTGCAATACAGGCCTAAATCTTTGGACAACAAACTCTATAACCTACACATTATATCCCTCATGTGACCAACCTGAGTTCAAACCCGGGTTTCCTGTGCGCCACAAGGGTATTTTTTTTTTTTTTTTTTTTACCTTTATTTAACCAGGCAAGTCAGTTAAGAACAAATTCTTATTTTCAATGACGGCCTGGGAACAGTGGGTTAACTGCCTGTTCAGGGGCAGAACGACAGATTTGTACCTTGTCAGCTCGGGGGTTTGAACTCGCAACCTTCCGGTTACTAGTCCAACGCTCTAACCACTAGGCTACCCTGTATGTTAGCCCACTGAGCTAAAGCCCAGGTTTTTCCCACCAATTCAAGGTCAGGTGGTGTCTTGTGGGACCAAGGTTTGACACAAAGCATCCCTTCCATTGTCAAAGGTTACATACTCACTCTGTCTCAATGCAACACTTGCATCAAAATTCACATTAAGGCATAGTCAAACCCTGCCTGGAAAACTATCTCATAATCGTCATTTGGTCCAACTTACTGCAAGACTGGGGCAAGACTGGGTTTGTAAGCTTTCAGAACAATTTTGACCGTTTTCTTTTCTCTAATTGCCAACACCAGTAGAAGTTGCTGCATAGTCCTGATACAAAAGATAGTTAGCAAAACACACAGCACGACAGCGCAACAGCCACAACGACCAGTGAATGAGATGAAGAACGAGCAGAATGGCATTTGTTTGCTTGCATACATAGATACGGGGTATAATATACTCTTCTAAATGGTAAAACAATGCAGTTGTTAATGAGGCTAATCATTAAGATGACAGAAGGTTCATATGGGTCTAGTAGGCTGAGTTAACACAGGCAGCCCAACTCTGATCTTTTTCCTCTTATTGGTCGTTTGGCCAATCCGATCCACTCTTTCTACACTAATTAGGCAACAAGATTAGAATTGCACTGCCTGTGTAAACGCAGCCATGGTGTCATTGTGAAATGGATTGGCCAAAGGGGCATCTTTTCACACATATGGTTATTCAAGGATTCCTTTCAATTTGTAAAAATGTGACCACACAAGGCAGCAAAAGCAATTCGCTTTAAGTCATCAGATGGAGTCGCTTTACAGTTTGATGCAAAAGCATACCAAAAAACTGAAGTAAAAAGGGAATGTACCATGTTTTAACTTCATCGCGGTGGTTTAGTTGCACTCTGCTTAATAATGACCTTGTGACAGTGTGCACCATTTCTTTCTGTTGTGATAACCGTTGTACAAAGAAAGCAATCTGACATTAAATGGCACTTTATACACAGGTGACTTATTATAAAGGGATTATAGAGTCCCAAAACACAGACTGATTCTCCTACATTGTTTCAGCATCAGCCAGTATGGCCAGTTGTATCTTTTGAGAGCACTGCCGTAACCCACTATACTCTAAAGTGACCCCATTATACAAAGATGTACATCGTCTTTGACTTCTATCTTGTTTTGATCAACCGATCTTTCTATGTTCCATGCCTCCGAAGTGGGAAATGGTCCTTGATCATTGCTATGCGCAAACAGATGATTATTCTGTTTTATGCTGTGTGTCTGAAAGGTCATAACCTAAAACCAAAGGCGAGCAAAGCAATAGTACCAGTCAAAAAGAGGGGAGAGCACCATTGGTTGCTACAGTGGATGAAAGACTGTTATTAATAGCAGAGTTAAACCTGTGTCTGACGAAAAGGATTTGTGGAGTGCAACAGAGAACTCTAAATAATGATGTTCAACTCACCCCGGGGTCTTGGTAATATGCCCAAATACATGTTTTCTACAAGGAATGAGACCGTAGCTTTGGGAAAAGGCTATTTTCGAAAGCACCTAAATGTTCTGCGATGTTATACGGCTACCACATTGAGTAAAATATCCACGTGTACATTCTTTTTTAAGCACTTTTATGCTCTGACCCCACACTAGACTGTCAACATGCAAGATTACAGTAAAGTATTTGGATCAGCATATTAGGCATTTGCGCCATGCGACTAGTGTAGATAAAATAACTGAAATCGATATTGGAAATAAAGCATTGAGCAAAATTAACTATACCGAATCATGTCGTGGAATAGATTAGACCATACCTCACCATATTCAAAATAAAAGCCAAGCAATATCTGAGCCAGAAGCAAATAGTAGTTGCTTATGCGTTATTCCCCCCCCCCAAAAAAAACTTTCTCAGTAATACCTGATTTTATATGTTGGTAGTGCTGGCGCGGCCTTCTATCTTCAAACGGATAGTTGGATTTCAAATCTATGTCTGTATGTCAGTTCAGTCAAATTAATTCAAATGTATGCTGCTTGCAACTAAATGAGGAACTAGTACCACAGAAGCTGAAATGTAGTATGTACTGATGACATCTTTAAATGTGTTGGTTAGAGTGGACAGCATTTGTCATTTTGCAATGAATGATAAGCAAAGATATTAACCATAAGGAAATAACCATGTGTCCGTGTGCTGCTCTGTTCAACCCTGTTTTCTTCACTTGACCGTGAAAGCCTGATCCCCACCATCTAGACTACCTGGAACACATTGTTTATCCCTCAAATATAGTTAAGTGACATTAAAATCAACCCTGAACTACCCACAGTTGACCTGCAAAAAAAAAATATATAAATCAGCTGGCGGGTGGAATGAACACATTTCCTATCAACGGTTGTGATGGTGGAATACACCATCGTGGAAACAGGTGCTGCGTGACTGAAATCCCCGGTCTGGAAGGATTTTGGAGTCCATGTGGACAAGGACAACAACCCGGTATGGACACAGCCTGCAAAAGTGCAAGCAGGTATTTGTTTATGTTAATTCAGTTAATATAAGTTCATTATTACAATAATTCAGG
Organism: Oncorhynchus mykiss; assembly: GCF_013265735.2. NCBI lineage: Eukaryota > Metazoa > Chordata > Actinopteri > Salmoniformes > Salmonidae > Oncorhynchus > Oncorhynchus mykiss. The sequence goes on from NC_048571.1 coordinate 40,138,829, forward strand.
CTTTCATTTATTTAGACCATACACAGGCCATATACAGTTTGGTCCTATGAGGCTGGTAAACGTTTGAGTAGCCAATAGCCTACTGGCTATTTTTGCAGCCTACAGCCTATTCAGTTATGGGAAATGTTTACTTACGTTTGAATGTAAAGGTATTGTTTTGTTATGTCGGCTATAGGCTTTCGTCAAGTAAGAAGAAGGCTAATTAAATAGGATCCTGTTCAAAGCGATGTGAGTTGTCAATGTGCCGCATTGCATTGTGAAAATAAGAACATAGGCCTTAATTCATGGCATGGTTTCATTTTATCCAAACATTGAACAGACAAATGAATTCCTGCAGGGAATGGGAATAGCCTGAGGGGTAAATGTGGAAGACACACCTCAGTTGAATGCATTTCTGTACAACTTCCTAGGTATCCCCCTCTCCCTTACTACTCTGGAGTCATAAAAACAGTCAAACAAATATATGTCATTTGGAGTGTCATGGATCGTCTCTCGGAAACAACTCTATGCAGAGGAAAATCTGTCCTGATGTCGGATATCGGGTGAGGCTCGGAAATGATGTGGACGGGAGCGGGTGCGGCTCCAAAATAAACTGACCTGTGCAGGACTGCACTGAACTAGGCGTGGGGGGCAAAAAGTCAATGTCCTGGCACTCACTACTCTGATCTGAGGCGATGGTTATGAAGCAAAGCACCACTGTTGTATACTGCTGTTCATCTTGAGGTTATCATAAGGAATATATTTATTAAGGCATTCAGTATGTTTGGTCACAGAGTCAAAAACAAGTTCACCTGGTTATGTATAAAGAGTTGCATATGTCTAAGATTTGGCCTTCAAATATTGATTGATGGATATGTATTCAGGACCAGGACTATTCAACCTGACGAGCCATACAACATGCCGCCATACTCTTTCCGATAAGCACAAAACGGGGTCTCCAACTGACTTAATTGTACATGCACACTGCAGGCCATGTTGCTGTTGCTGAGCAAAAGTTGACAAGCAAGAATGGTGCTATTTTGTCATTTGAACTTGCTGTTGGAAGACTCACCTGCTTAGACCAATGAGAGATGAGGATTCATTTCTAAAGTAAGAGTGATACTTATTATCTCGATAATTAGCACCTGTTTCTATCGAGGGTAGCAGTGATAGAGAGAAGGCTTCAGTAAAGAAAGAGAGACTTTATAATGTGTATTGTGAATATAACCTCTAGTTCAAGAAATCAAAAATGTTTTCTCTCACTATAATATATGTTGGTATGACTTGGCATGATTGAATACAATTTCAAAACATCAAAACAAAATGGCTTCTCATTCAACCATATGTAGTGTGATTGTTGTTTGCGGAGATTAAAGATAAGGTCCAAAAGGAGCAGAAAACTATATTGGAGTTTTTGTTCCTGAATATTATGAACTGTGTATACTAGAGCTCACATAGGGGTAAATATTTAGGGGCTATTTGAAGGGCTAGGTTTTGAGTCTACAGTTGAAGTTCACGTTCAAAATGTAGGGAGGCTGGGGTCCATTGTTTCTCTGTCCGGAGATTCAATGCAGTTGGCTGCCTCTTGCAACTTCAACAACATAGCCATCTGGAACAACAGACAGAGGGGGAAATGGTCAGAACAGGTGAATCATTTCAAATTAACTCTATATAATGTACAGTATTGTGACAACGATGCCTTCCAAGGACATACAGTAATAGAATTGAGATACAGACGAGGCCAGAGAAGACCTTACAGCAGGGTTGGGAATCAGGTACCACAGGCTTTTGCTCCAGCCCAGCTCGTGCTATGCACACCTGATTCAACTAATCAACAAATCACATTGTTCAAATTTGACCACTATCACAGTAGGTGAATCAGGTGTATCGTTGCTGGACCACAACAAAATCATACACACACTGTGGGACCTCCAGGACAACAGTTGTATACCCCATGGTACAAATATGGGAAGTCGAGTGTCTCACCAGAGGGTCCAGGGTGTCCATGGAGCTGGGTGGGGTCTCCTTATTAAGAGGCCTGGCTGAGGCCTCGCTGGGCTGGCCTGGGCCTCCAGAGGTCATGCTGGGGGGAGGCAGGTGGAACAGCTTGGCCTGGTCCTGTTGGGCTGAGGGCCAGGGAAGGGTGCCCCTCACCCACTCCACTGGGTCCTCCCATACCGCCTTCTGACCATGCACCTGTGGCACAAAGCCACAATACGTCATACTCCGAGCACATTTAACATTTTAGTAATTTAGTAGACGCTCTTATACAGAGAGACTTACAGTTATTGCATTAGACAGGTGAGACAGCTAGGTGAGACAGCTACAAATCACAGTGATAGTAAGTCAATTTTTCCTCTAAGGAAGTTATCAGCAAAATCAGTGCTAGTTTGAAAAGAGAAGTGTGAGTGTTATTCCTTGCAAGATCTTTGCTCCATCCATTTACTTTACCTGCAATTCACCTAGCCTTGTCCCAGATCTGGTTGTTTGACGTGACAATGACCATAGGAGTTGGCAATGCAGCACAAACCGATCTGGGACCAGGCTATAATTCATCTACCAGGACAGTAAAACCTGTCTGACCTTAATGCCATCCTTGGCTCCTTCCTGCAGGTAGGGGATAATGGAGAGGTTCCAAAGGTCAATGAACCAGGAGCGGAACTCCTCCACAGTCACAGGACAGGACAGGAAGAAACACGGGCCTAGAGAGAGGGAGAGCGCAAGAGAGAGAGAATAAATAATATTAATGACCACATCAAATCAAAATACACAGTCTGTGGCCATGGACAAGAATCAGATCTCTAGTAACTACTTATATCACTTTATTTGGATAGTATGTAGCTTTAGATCTGTAGATCCACAGGGGACTATCCAATTAAAGTGTAACCTAACTTTATATTTGTGTATTATTTCCCAGTTACAACAGAATGTTTTCCTACCGATGAGGAAGTCAGAGGTGCTGTGTTTCTCCAGGAAGGTGTGCAGGTGGTACCACAGCTTGGGCACCCAGTCCAGCACCCTGAGGAGGTCCTCGTTGGCCAGGCTCCTCTCGTCCTCCGCCTCCATCAACTTCCTGTGCAGGTAACGCACCAGGAAGCCATTGGCTGGCTCCACATTATTAGAGAAGGTCACCATCCTTGGGGTCAGGAGAGGGTCAAAGGTCAGGTTATACTGTATGTATCAAAGTACTTTTCTAATACATACAGTGCCTTCAGAAGGTATTGACACCTCTTTTTTCCAAATTGTGTTGTGTTATTGTCTGAATTTAAAATTGAATTAAATTGAAATTCTGTGTCACTAACCTACAAATAATACACCATAATGTCAAAGTGTAATTACGTTCAACAGTACCATAACCTAAAAGACAAGGCCAAATATACACTGGAGTTACTTACCAAAATTACATTGAATGTTCCTGAGTGGCCTATTTACAGTTTTGACTTAAACCGCTTGAAAATGTATGGCATGACTTGAAAATGGCTGTCTAGCAATGATACACAATCAACTTGACAGAGCTTGACAATTTTTTTAAAGAATGTGCAAATATTGTACAATCCAGGTTTGCAAAGCTCTTAGAGACTTAACCAGAAAGACTCTAACATGTTTAGACTCAGGGGTGTGAATACTTATGTAAATGAGATTATATTTTCAATGCCAATGCAGACATTTAAAAAAAATGTTTCACTTTGTCATGATGGGGTAGTGTGTAGATCGGTGAGAGGAAAAATATATTTAATCAATTTTGAATTCAGGCTGTAACACAAAATGTGCAATAAGTCAAGGGGTATGAATACTTTGAAAGCACTGTTTTACATTGCCAATTTTCTATCCACTGTCCATATTCATTAGACTGACAACATCCCAATTTAAATATGCATCAAAGCATACTTTAGATGCATGACAGGGATATATTGTAGCCTTAAATAAGATGTTTTAAGGCTAGGTCAGAACGAAAACCTGCACACACAAAAAAAACACACAAAAAAACTTGATTTGTCTCTTCATTCACCTGAAGCTGAGGTGCAGGCCATGGTTCGGGGTCATCTTCACCGGCTGGTTGGTAGTTCCAATGATGTAAGGACTGAAATAAACACAGAATCATCACAGTTCAGATTAGAAACAACAATGTACTAGATGTTTGAGAAAAGGTTACATTTCAGTGTTAGTCTGCTCACCATTTGTGGTATTTGCAGGTGAGGGCCCCGTTGACAAGCTCGCTGATGGAAGTGGCATCATGTATATCATCCAGGATAACCACCAATGGAATTTCAGCGGTGCTGGTTTCCCGGTCAATCTGATTGGCCAGATTGGACAGGCAGAGCTGGAGATCCTGTTCAGAGGGGAGTGTGAAGTAATGTTATTGATGTATGGTGATATTAAATCACAAACCCAAAACCAGATGATTGCTTTCTGTTGGTCCTGAACTGTAAGGTGTACAGCCTTTTATGCCAGCCCAACAATAACACACCTGACAATTAGAGGTAAATGTTTAGTTAGTGCTATTTTAACTTTGCATATTTTGTTATGGGGATACAGAATCAATAGACCATTTGGGACCCGATTCAGGAAACGAGGTGTATGTCGCAAGTCACGACTTCACTGGAGAGCTACTTGAATGTAAAACATGTTTTTTAATCAAAATGTGTTTTTTGGCCTTCTCAAATACAGTATGTGAACTTTCATGTGCCTTAATAAGAAACGTTTGTGCCATCTGTAAATATATTTTTTTTTGTTAAATTACGAGCCTAGTTGGTTTAGCCAAAGAAAAAGCCAGAAACTTTCCCGCTACCCATGATTGTCTGAGATAATGAGTGGGCTGGACATGCTGAGAGATAAGTTTGATTGGTCTGCGGTGTTGCATCTTGTGTCTATAAAATGAGCTGCTCGTTATGAATAGATAATCCTTTCTACTGCAGATTTTTTCTAAAGATATAATGTTAGCCATGGAGAACTGCAAATATGTTGCTACAGCTCTCAATAACATTGCTGCCCTGAATTTATCAGGTGCTACCGACGCTATCGACAACGGTCAGTGAGAAACAGTTGTGATGGACTACAGTGGATTATGGACTACTATGGATTACAATCGTGCCATGTTGACTCTTACTCAGAAAATGAATCAGACCGATGAGGAAATCCCTGATTTAGGTAAAAACATTTTAGTTAAAGAAGACATTGTAGAGTCTTCTGATGACAGTGATAGGGAAGAAACGGCGATCAACATTTGTCACGGAAGAAGTTTAGAAATCAGTGGAAGACAACGGGCCAAACAAGCTGGGCAAACTAAACGGAAATTACGTCTTATTTTAATAAAAGGGGTTGCAGTCTGCCGTGAAGCTTTCATCCATGTATACGAGAAAGAATCTAGCTACAGTTTCAGATATTATAAGTTTCTAATTTTGTCAGAAAGTTGTTTTCATTGCAAGTTAAAGTTTGCTGTTAGCTAGCCAGCTGGAGTTCGATGGTTAGCTTGCTAGCTAACATTGAACCTATTTGGTTAACTTTAGCAAGGTACTGTATGACAATTGGTTTGTATTGCTAGTAATGTTACTCTATGGATTGGGATCATAGTTAATTTTTTAGCTAGCCAAAGTTAACGTGACATGCACAAACAAAAGACCCCAAATTAACTTCATATGGCTGCAAGGGCAGTATTGAGTAGCTTGGATGAAAAGGTGCCCATTGTAAATGGCCAGTTCCTCAGTCTCAGTTGCTAATATATGCATATTATTATTAGTATTGGATAGAAAACACTCTAAAGTTTCCAAAACTGTCAAAATATTGTCTGTGAGTATAACAGAACTGATATTGCAGGCGAAACCCTGAGGAAAATCAAAACAGGAAGTGGCTTCTATTTTGAAAACTCCATGTTCCATAGCCTCCCTTTGCTGGATTTAAAGGGATATGTACCAGATTCCTCTTCCTATCGCTTCCTCAAGGTGTCAACAGTCTTCAGACATAGTTTCAGGCTTTTATTTAGAAAAATGAGCCAGAACGATAACATCGCGTCAGGTGGTCAAATGAGTTTTGCTCACGCAACAGAGTTTGGATAGGTATTGCTTTTCCCTCTCCTACTGTGAAACACATTTGCGGTTGATATATTATCGATTATATATTTCAAAAACAACCTGAGGATTAATTATAAAAAAACGTTTGACATGTTTCTGTGGACATCATGGAAACTATTTGGAATTTTCGTCTGCGTTGTCGTGACCGCTCTTTCCTGTGGATTTCTGAACATAACGCGACAAACAAACATAGGTATTTTGGATATAAAATCATCTTTATGGAACAAAAGGAACATTTGTTGTGTAACTGGGAGTCTCGTGAGTGAAAACAGCCGAAGATCATCAAAGGTAAACAATTAATTTGATTGCTTTTCTGATTTTCGTGACCAAGCGTCCTGATGCTAAGTGTACTTAATGTTTTGTCGTGCGATCGATAAACTTAATTTCAAAATCTAACACGACAGGTGGATTAATTAACAAAAGGCTAAGCTGTGTTTTCCTATATTGCACTTGTGATTTGATGAAAATAAATATTTGTAGTAATATTTATTGAATGAAGCGCTATGCTATTCAGCGGTTGTTGATGACACTTATCCCGATAGGGGGATTGCAGCCATAACAAGTTAAAGCTTGCTGTTACCTAGCTAACATTAGCTGAAGTTAGATGGCTGGCTTACTAGCTAACATTAACTTACGTGTATGAAGTGTGTGTAACATTAGTGATGTTTTCTCAGAATGCCATTTCGCATTGTTAGGTATAGCCTAATGCTAACTAGCTCACAATTAACCTATTTGGTTAACTTTAGCTAGCTATGACCATCGGTTTGTATCGTTAGTTAAAGCTTGCTGTTAGCTAGCCAGCTGAAGTTCGATGGCTGGCTTGCTAGCTAACATTACGTGTATGATCTGTGTAGTAATATTATCTCAGAATGCCATTTCGCATCTATTGTACAATAATGCTAAAATATTTGTATCTGGAATTTGTCTTTCAGCATCAGTAGAACATGCCGGACTCTCCTACACCAGTCATACAGGGAGAATAGTCTAATGCCTCCCATCAAAAAGAGAGCTGGCCCAAGTAAGCAAAGGCAGCAGAGCAGTCATCAACTACATGCACCATTTCTTCACCAACTACACAGTTGGAGGAAACATGTGTGGATCTGAATTGTGATAACTGCAGTGGCCAAAACAAGAACACGTTTGTGCTCTGGTATTGTGCCTGGCAGACCATGCAAAAGCTCCACCACAGTCTGGACCTTCACTTCCTGATCACAGTCCACACCAAGTTTGCCTCTGACTGGTGCTTCTGCCTCATCAAGCAGCGCTTCAGAAAGACTAGAGTGAACACTTTTTTGCTGGTGTTGTGAAGGACAGTACTGTGACAAGGGTCAACATCCCACAGCTGGTTGGACTGGAGGATGGTACAGTGCTGGTGGAAAGCTATGGCTGGCAACAACTTCAGGCTGCTGCCACAGATCAAGCAGTACCAGTTGTTGTTATTCCCTGTTTTACAGCTTCGATGCTCTGGAGCCTGGTGTTGTCGCTAATGTGCATTCGGACTGTCGGGACCAGGTTTTATCTGCTGCGCCACGCTGACATCCTTCCTCTGAAAAAGTGTCTGCCTGTACAAGCACCACCTGGACTGGACACAGCTAGACAAACAATTTTTTTGACAAGAGATGGGAGTTTTGCGACGAAGAGGCTATGGACATCACATGCCCTGCACCAAAGTCAAGGGCAGGACAGAAACAGTCTCTCTCTAAACACATACGTTGCTGCTACTATTTTTATTTTTTTTGTCCTGCTGCTCAGCCACTTGACCCCTGATTGTATGCATATAACTACCTTGTTTATCACTGATATTGTTATTAATATTGTTCTTGTACATGCTGTATATGATTTGATTTATATTGACTATCTATTTCTGATATTTCTACTCTGCAAGTAACCATTTGACTGTACCGTTTACACCTTCTGTGGAGACCCATCCACTTAGCAAGACTTAGCAAAATATTGATATATAAAATGAATATTGATATGTGTAGTCGTAACATGATTTTGTGACATACCACAACCTCATGTGACCGTATCAAGTGTCCACCACATAAATATACGGTGCATGAATCTGTTTTTGTACTGTACATGTGCACCTCACACAGGTTTCAACTCAGGTTGCATGGCATTAACTTATGTATGGAATACTATGTGATAAGTGCGTGTGTAACAGTATTTAAAGTATGCCAATGTCCTGGTGTGAAGGCATTTGGGCAGTGGTGTAAAGTACTTCAGTAAAAACACTTTAAACTACTACTTAAGTATTTTTGGGGGGTATCTGTACATTCCTTTACTATTTAGATTTTTTGTCAACTTTTACTTTACTACATTCCTAAAGAAAATAATGTACTTTTTACTCCATACATTTTCCCTGGCACACAAAAGTACTTCTTACATTTTGACAGGAAAATTGTCCAATTCACACACTTACCAAGAGAACATCGCTGGTCATCCCTACTACAACCGATCTGGCAGACTCACTAAACAAATGCTTCGTTTGGAGTGTGCCCCTGGCAATCCGTCAATAAAAATAAAATTGTGCCCTCTGGTTTAATATAAGGAATTAAAAATTATTTACACTACCAGTCAAAAGTTTTAGAACACCTATTCATTCAAGGGTTTTTCTTTATTTTTACTATTTTCTACAATGTAGAATAATAGTGAGGACATCAAAACTATGAAATAACACATATGGAATCGTGTAGTAACCAAAAAAGTGTTAAACAAATCAAAAATATATTTAGATTCTTCCAATAGCCACCCTTTGCCTAGATGACAGCTTTGCACACTCTTAGCATTTTCTCAACCACCTTCATGCGGTAGTCACCTGGAATGCATTTAAATTAACAGGTGTGCCTTCTTAAAAGTTAAGGTGTTTGACCCAATCAGTTGTGTTGTGTAAAGGTATGGTTAGTATGCAGAAGATAGCTCTACTTGGTAAAAGACCAAGTTATGTCCATATTATGGCAAGAACAGCACAAATAAGCAAAGAGAAATGACAGTCCATCATTACTTTAAAACATGAAGCTCAAGTGCTATGACAAAACTGGCACTGATGTGGACCGCCACAGAAAAGGAAGATTCAGCGTTACCTCTGCTGCAGAGGATAAGTTCATTAGAGTTACCAGCCTCAGAAATTGCAGCCCAAATAAATGCTTCACAGAGTTCAAGTAACAGACGCATCTCAAAATCAACTGGGTAAACAGGTGATCTCCGCATGAGTGGTTCCCACCGTGAAGCATGGAGGAGGTGGTGTGATGGTGTGGGGGGGCTTTGCTGGTGACACTGTCTGTGATTTATTTTGAATTCAAGGCACACTTAACCAGCACACTAAACCAGCTACCACAGCATTCTGCAGAGATATGCCATCTGGTTTGCATTTAGGGGGACTATCATTTGTTTTTCAACAGGACAATGACCCAACACACCTCCAGGATGTGTAAGGGCTATTTGACCAAGAAGGAGAGTGATACAGATGACCTGGCCTCCACAATCCTCCGACCTCAACCAAATTGAGATGGTTTGGGATGAGGGACCGCAGAGTGAAGGAAAAGCAGGCAAAAGTGATCAGCATTTGTGGGAATTCCTTCAAGACTGTTGGAAAAGCAAGTGAAGCTGGTTGAGAGAATGCCAAGAGTGTGCAAAGCTGTCATCAAGGCAAAGAGTGGCTACTTTGAAGAATCTCAAATTTAAAATACATTGTTATTTGTTTAACTTCTCTGGGATAGGTGGCAGTATTTTCACGTCCGGATGAAAATCGTTTCCAAAGTAAACTGCCTGCTACTCAGGCCCAAACCTGAGATATGCACATTATTAATATATTTGGATATAAAACACTCTGAAGTTTCTAAAACTGTTTGAATCATGTCTGTGAGTATAACATAACTTATTTGGCAGGCGAAACCCCGAGGACCATTCAGATTCTTTTTTTTTTTAGGTCACTCTCTTTTCAATGGGTTTTCATTGGGAATCCGGATTTCTAAGGGACCTTCTTGCAGTTCCTATCGCTTCCACTGGATGGCAACAGTCTAGAAATTGGTTGAGGTTTTTCCTTTGAGAAATTAAGAAGTAACACTGTTCAGAATGAGGCTCGAGGGAAGTGTACTCTTTGTTAGAGGCGCGTTACACTTTGTTTTCCACTGGTATTGAACACAGATCATCCTGTCTTCAATTTTATCGATTATTTACGTTAACAAAATACCTAAAGTTGTATTACAAAAGTAGTTTGAAATGTTTGGACAAAGCTTACAGGTAACTTTTGAGGTATCTTGTAGTCACGTTGCGCAAGTTGGAACCAGTGTTTTTCTGGATCAAACGCGCCAAATAAATGGACATTTTGGATATATATCGACAGAATTAATTGAACAAGAGGACCATTTGTGATGTTTACGGGACATATTGGAGTGCGAACTGAAGAAGCTCGTCAAAGGTAAGGCATTAATTATATCTTTATTTCTGTGTTTTGTGTCGCGCCTGAAGGGATGAAATATGATGGTCTGTGTTAGTTTGCTTGGGTGCTATCGTCAGATAATAGCATCGCTTGCTTTTGCCGTAAAGCATTTTTTAAATCTGACATGTTGGCTGGATTCACAACGTGTAGCTTTAATTTGGTATATTGAATTTGTGATTTCATCAAAGTTGAATTTTTATAGTAATTTATTTGAATCTGCATTTTCATTGGATGTTGGCCAGCTGGGACGCTAGCTTCCCACATATCCCAGAGGTTAACACTTTTTTGGTTATTACATGATTCCATATGTGTTATTTCATAGTTTTGATGTCTTCACTATTATTCTACAATGTAGAAAATAGTAAAAATAAAGAAAAACCCTTGAATGAGAAGTGTGTCCAAACTTCTGACTGGTACTGTATATATTTCAAGAGACATTTTTTTTTCCATCTTCGTAACATTGCAAAATCTGAAACTTCTTGTTTAAAAACGATGCAGAAAATCTAATCCATCCTTTTGTCACTTCTAGATTAGACTACTGCAATGTACTACTCTCCGGCTACCCGGATAAAACACTGAATTAACTTCAGCTAGTGCTAAATAAGGCAGCTAGAATCTTGACTAGAATACATGAATGGTATCATATTAGCTCCCCTCTCTCCACTGGGATGATATGCCTCTGGCCCTATTACAGGGGCTGAGTCACTGGCTTGCTAGTGCAATCCCATGCTGTCCCTAGGAAGTGTGCATCCGGTCGTGCCAGGCTCTGTTCGCTATACTAGCCTTGAGTTGTGTTATATCCTGTCTGGTTGGAAATGTCCGAGGGTATCACCGGATGCGGCCACAGTGTCCCCCGATCCCCTCCGTCTCAGTATCTATGCTGTAATAGTCTATATGCCAGTCTAATAACTCTCTCTTTCTCTCCCCCTCTATACTGCCTGGCCTGATGACTCTTGTCTGTCCCCATGCATAGTCTACCTGGCCATGCTGCTGCTCCAGTTTCTGCTGTCCGGCCTGTGGCTATGGAACCCTGACCTGTTCACCGGATAAGCTACCTTATCCCGGACCTACTGTTTCGACAATCTCTATATCACACTTAATGTCTCGACCTTTGAATGATCGACTATGAAAAGTCAACTGACATTTACTACTGAGGTGCTGACCTGTTGCACCCTCTACAACAACTCTGATTATTATTTGACCCTGCCGGTCATCTATGAACATTTGAACATCTTGAAGAATGATCTGGCCTTAATGGCCCTGTACACTTATAATCTCCACCGGGCACAGCCAGAAGAGGACAGGCCACTCCTCACAGCCTGGTTCCTAGGTTCCTGCCTTTCTAGGGAGTTTTTCCTAGCCACCGAGCTTCTACATCTGCACAGCTCTGACACACACACACACACTTACTCCACCAGACGTGCCACCAGAGGCCTTTACACAGTCCACAAATCCAGAACAAATTAAAGAAAGCGTACAGTATTATATAGAGCCATTATTGCATGGAACTCCCTTCCATCTCGTATTGCTCAAATGAACAACAAACCTGTTTTTTTTAAAAACTAAGCAACACCTCACGGCACAACGCCTCTCCCCTGTTTGACCTAGATATTGCGTGTATGTATTGATATGTCGGCTACGTGTACCATTTAAAAAAAATGTGATGTAGTTCTGTCCTTGAGCTGTTCTTGTCTATTCATGTTCTGTATTATGTCATGTTTCATGTTTTGTGTGGACCCCAGGAAGAGTGGCTGCTGCCTTCACAACAGCTAATGGGGATCCTAAGAAAATACCAAATTGCTTGCTCTTTGAGGTTTTAGGCTGGGTTTCTGCATAAGCACTTTGTGTCATCTGCTGATGTATAAAGGGCTTTATGAATACATTTGATTTATTGGTTGGTTGAGAGGTTTATCGGTCTATAAACTTACTTTCAAACAGCTCTTACACTAAAAGGCCAATATAATTTTCACAATTTCACAATATTACTCCAACCTCATAGGGTGGAAATATATTTTAAAACACAGGTGAATCACATTTTTGACTGCACTGGGCCTTCAATAATCAGCTGCTCAGCCCGTAGCTCCTCTCCAGAACTAGGAGTGAGGAACCCCGGTACCGTATGGCACACACTATCCTGTCCCCACCTTGCAAGACTGGCGGTGCATGTTGAAGGTGACCACAATGCCGTCGTTGAGGTCTCGACCGCTGCGGTCCACCAGGTACTCTGCCAGGCGAGACGTGAGGTAGGTCTTGCCGGTGCCGCTGGGCCCAGACATGATGAGGCGGCGGTGCTTCAGCAGCAGGCTGATGTAGTGTTGGGTCATGGGCTTGGGGATGAGGGTCTCAAACACCAGGCTGTCCACACACTTCTCCTTCAGACCTGCAGGACGCAGAGTTCAAACGTTAAGTGTTCGGAAGCTTTATTGTCTGTTCAGGGTAAACACACAGAATTAAATGTAACACTAGAATGGACAAAAAAAAAATCGTTCATCTTGGCCCGGAATTATAGGGATTATATGGGTAAACATTTCAAACAGCATTTCTTTGACAACACATAGACAGGTCAGGTACAAGGATTGGTAGGGGTGTAGGGTGTTCCAAACAGCCCTCCATTCAGCTGCCCACAGAGACATACTGTACATGAAGTTAAACCAGGGAGTAGTTAAATCAGGGAGTGTGTGTTCTGCTTAACGATTTACCGCATCACATGTCTCCCTTCATAAACAACTTGGAGTGCAGAAAGAATGTTCTGTAAATAACTCCTAGATCAAGAGCAAGGAGTATGTGCTCCTCCTCTTCCCTCTCCATACCTTCTCCCCCCTACCTCCTCCATGCCCTTACCCTACAGTGTGACATATCACCACCCACATTTATAGGGTGTGTGTGTGTGTGTGTGTGTGTGTGTGTGTGTGTGTGTGTGTGTGTGTGTGTGTGTGTGTGTGTGTGTGTGTGTGTGTGTGTGTGTGTGTGTGTGTGTGTGTGTGTGTGTGTGTTTTGTGTGTGTGTGAGGCCTGGGCCAGTTGGGTCGGACTGCCTGAGCTGTCTGACACACAAGCTGCAGCGGGATCATGTTCCTCTGAACCCTCGATTGCACTCCCCTGCTTCTTTCCCACCCTGGCCTACGGCATTCCTGCTTAGCCAGGTGGAACAGACAGCCTACCCAGCCTGCACCTCTTCATTGATTTAAAAACACAAATGGGGTTCTAACTGATATGGATTACCCTGAAATGGATCTATGTACACTATTGTTCTAAGGAAATACGCTCTAAAAAAAAAAAAACGACATCGAACCAAGAAAGCTAATCTGCTAATGGCCTGTCTGAGTGTGTGTTTTCCTCTGGAACTTAGCAAGTAGAGAGCTGTAGACACCACAAATCAGTCTCAACCTGGCCCTAACCTCTCCGCTACAGGGTGCCAGTAGCAGCAGTCATCAGAATTGTTAAAATCTTTAACAAACTATTCTAATTAATGCAACAGTTGGACAATGGATGAATGGATGATATTCCGAAATGTTTATTTAGGATCCTTCAGATATTGACTGAATTATCTTTGTTTTCTATGTTCTATGTTTTCCTCTGGATCTCCTAGGGGACGGAGGGAAGCCACACATTCTCTTATATAGCAAGTAGGGAGCGGTATAGTGTCATTCAGAGTTAGAAAGTTGATTGTATTGTAACACGTCTGACAGTGTAAATGTACTTCTAATCCGTCTGTCTGCATAAGACATGGCATAGTGGGGTGTAGTGAGATACCCAATGGGTTGGATGGGACATTTCTCGCCAATTATCTTGAAACGTATACTTAAAAAACAACAGAAAAATCAACCAATCCTCCATCCGTATCAAAATGGGAAGGTCAAATGCTTTGGAGGCTTGCCTCTGAAGCTAAGCAGGGTTGGTCCTGGATGGGAGACCAGATGCTGCTAAAAGTGATGTTGGAGGGTCAGTAGTATGCACTCCTTCCTCTAGTCTAAAACAAATATCCCGATGCCCCAGGACAGTGACTGGGGACATTGCCCTGTGTAGGGGACCTCTCTGTGGTCACTAAAGATCCCATGGAACTTATCGTAAGAGTAGAGGTTTTAACCCCGCTGTCCTGGCTAAATTTCCAATCTGACCACCATTTTTTTCTAATCAATTTTGAATTCATGCAGTAACACAACAACATGTGGAATAAGTCAAGGGGTATAAATACTTTCTGAAGGCACTGTAGACACCACAAATCTTAGCCCAAAGTCAGCTCTCTGCTACAGGGTGCCAGGGGTCAGAGAGAGGTCAAAGACAGGGGCGCGATAGAGTTGAATCAATAACGAGACAAACAGAAGGACTTATGAGACTTCACAGCAGGGTTGGTGTCAATTCCATTTAAATGCCAGTCAATTCAGAAAGTAAACCATTGAACATCATTTGAATGGTCAGTCTACTTCCTGAATTGAAATGGATTTGAACCCAAGCCTGCTTCACAGCCAATCATCCATCCTACTTAATATTCTACATCATATCTTAGTAAGGAACATAACAAGCAGTCCAAATATCTGGTTAACGTCCACAGCATGGGTCATAAATCATGATATCTCTAAATAAAACATTCCTTTCATCATTGTTCAGTGCGGAACGGGAGATCTGAAGAGAGTGGACAGAAATTCCCAGAGCAGACGAAAGGAGGCGAATGTCAGTTAGACCAAACATACACGGTCTCACGGCCAAAAAACATGCGCTACAATGACCTTTGGGGTGAACATTAACTCCATTGACTGTTGACCCCAAATATATCTAACGCAAGCTAGACACGAGCTGTCTTTTACAATCGATGATCAAAGAAATGGAACGGGAAAAAACTAACCTGCTGTGATAATCAGTTAATAGTACATTAACAAATACCCTCTCCCTCAGAGAAATATTTGTCTACATCAGAAATGAAACTGCAGATTGTAGCTAACTTTTATAACAAGTTTTTTGATCGTCACATTAAATAGATACAGTGATAAAGGGCATCCTTGTATTACATACTGGCCCTAAATAATGGTATATTTCCAGAAAATGACCATTGTTCATAATTATACCATTATGATCCTAGTCACTGACCTTTGAGTGTGACAGTGATGCTGCTGGGCCCTTTGGAGACACAGCGTGAGGGCTGGCTCTCTGGCAGCTCCCCTCCCAGCACCCTCCTGATGTGGTTCATACTGTAGCTGTAGACAGAGTCTGTAGTAAGGCCCAGGCTGGAGGTGGGGTCCACCTTGGCTATGTACACCTGGGGAGAGGAGAGAAAGGGGAGGCGAGGAGACAGGGGAGAGGAGATGAGTGGGGGCAGGGGAGAGGAAACATGGGAGATGACAGGGGAGAGGAGAAGAGACAGGGAAGAGCAGAGGAGGGGAGGCAGAGGAGGGGAGAGGAGATTAGAGGAGCATTAGTGGTGTTGGGGAAAAGCAGACTGAGAACTTACAGATACAGATTAAACTCTAGCCAAAACCATGTCCTAACTGAGAAGAAAAGTGGCCCTGTATTTATGCGTGTTCTGTTTGTAGACATAACCCTACACAGAACCCTACACCCTACCTTGTCATTTAAGTTTAAACAAATAACATTTTTAGGGTACATTTGCATCAACAATATATCCACCTTTGAATGTAAACGTGCTTTCTCACAGTCGAGGTGCCTGTTGAGACTCACCTTAAAAGCCTGGCCAACAGCCGAGTCCAGCATAGGCCAGTCCATTCTGCCGTTAACCCTCACAGTTCCGATGAAGAAGTCCTGCTGTTTCACCTCCTGTTGAACGAGGACAGGAGCAGTGGAGAGGTTAAACGGTTCACCATCATGCTCATACATAAATCATGAATCGTATAAATAGACTCACATCTTTGAAGACGCGCAGATTGGCCACGCGAACCACCACTCTCACGCGAGTGTCGTCCCTGGGAGCGGGGAGGCTTACGGTGTCTGTCTGGAACACGTCTGTTTCGAGAGAGAGAGAGAGAGAGAGAGAGAGAGAGAGAGAGAGAGAGAGAGAGAGAGAGAGAGAGAATGGTATGGGTGGTAGTCAGCCAGAGAGACACTGGGTCAAGGAGTAATCTAATGAGTGTCCTACATGCATGTCATAATTACATGTCAAACACATAAACGTGGGTACACAATGTCCTTGTGTTCTGTTAGACAGTTGTATGTTTACTTATCACTGAGTTATGACCCTTTCACCCTGCACACTAAGGAGGGTTATTTAGCTGAAATGCTTCATGATAATTATCCCTTGTCTCCTTGAATTCATGAAATTCAGTCTTAAGACTTGTTGAGTGATGACTGCGTTCCTCTAGTTACTGACGCCAGGCCTCACCAGAGGGGCTGCCCTCTCCCAGACTCATGCTGAAGGTCTTGGTCAGAGACATGGCAACAGATTGGCGTGGCGAGGCGGTGCCGAGTGATGCCAGGCCGGAGGACTGGGAGGTGGAGGTGGAAGGACCGCCTGTCTTCAACTGGTCATTCTCTGCCTTCAGGTTCTCCACTGTCATCTGCAGGCAGGAACACACCGTGTAGGATTAGGGTGATACTTACATAGCTACTTAATGAGGGGACTCCTGTAGGGCCGTAATGGGGTCAGGGTCAGAGTTCAAACCGCACAAACCAGTTATAGGTTTGTGCGGTTTGACCTCTGACCCTGACCCCCTCACGTTACAGTAGACGTTACATTGGGTAACACAAAGACACGCAGACACATGCAGGCATGCTCACACACCTCGCAAACACACAAGAGTCCAAACACACAAGAGTCCCGCTCACAGGATGGAATTTGCAACACATTGCAACACAACATTGTAAAAAAATGTTTTTAAAGATCTCGATTTAAAACGTTTTCGACGCAATATCATTCTGAACCGTGGGTGTCCGACCCGTTGCAGGACCTCTAACACACACACACACACACACACACACACACACACACACACACACACACACACACACACACACACACACACACACACCTGCATGTTGTTCATGGCCTCCTGAAGCTGCTCCAGCTGGTGGGCGGAGCTAAGGGCCTCCAAGCGGATGTCTGTCAGCTTCCTCTCCTTCTCCCAGAGGGCCGAGCGCAGCGTGGTCACCACCTTCTCATCCTCCGGGGGCTCCTCGCCTCCTTCGCACAGTCTGGAGAAGAAGAGAAGAACACACCTTGCTTAGACTGAAAAGAGGTGGCAGGTACCACCTCAATTGCACTGAACTCTGTGATAGAGATGAATAAGAGAGATAACGGTACATGACATTCATACACGTGCCCTTTGGTGCCCATTTGAAATATGTTTCTTAAGGAAGCAAAACATGATTTAGAACGGAGGGGCACCAGAGGAATTGACCATACCCAGAGGAAGACGCAGAGACAGAGGACCTCATCATGGAAATGTCCCCATTTCCATCTCCCTCCCCATCCCCATCCCTGTCCACGTGGTGGATGGGGATTTTAGGAGAGGAGGGTGCCGAGGAGTCTGGCGTGGCGATCTCCTCGATGTCGGCGTATGACGCCGAGAGCTTGGACCCCTTCTTACTGAACGCCTTGTTAAAGGAACTCCTCAGCTACACAGAGAAATACATAGACAGCAGAGGTGAGCATTGAAGACTGGTGGGGCACCCAGAGAGAAGCACAACGAACACGTACAGTGTTGTGACTCCTGTAACCATCCCTGTATTTGTTGATGCATTCGACCTTTGATGTGTCTCAAACGGCACCCTTCCCCCCTGTATAGTGCACTACTATAGGGGGAAAGGGTGTTATTTGACACGCACAGCTATTCTTCATCAAAATCACAGCAGGGTTCTTTTTGTGTTTATTTGGAAGTCATTACTCGGCTTTGATTTGGACACTTGAATATATAGCCAGTAGAAAGAAAGAAAAAACAGGCTGTCCTCAAAATCCCCAACTCTCCCGACCCCTATGCTGGTGTCCTCTTTTTTCTTTGGTGAAGCAGGGTAATGTGAGACCGGTGTTGTCCTCTATTCTGTGGTGAAGCGGGGGTAAATGTGAGAACCCAAGGCTAATCGAGGGCGGAGGTAAATTTCATAAAGAATTCCAGTCAACTCAAAAAAAGTAAACCAAATTCCAAATCCAAATTGTCCCAACTGAAAAGCATTGAATAGAATTGGAATTCCAGGTCTACTTCCTGAATTGACTGGAATTGAAATGGAATTTACCCTAACCCTGCAGAACACTAGTCATGGGACGCAGTCCTATGGACGCAGTCCACGCAACATAACCTAGCAGATTAGTCTGTAGGGAACAGAGCACATAGAAATAAGCATCTGGCGATGAGACAGAGACGTTCACTAGACTTATGTTCACTAAGTTATGTCCAATGAGGAGGAAGGAAGAGAGAAAAGAACTGCCCCATGGTGGAAAAAGCCGTGAGCGTTGTACAGACCGTACAGATTTGAGTTGTTGCAAGAATCATGACCAAATGATTTTTGTGTTTATGTTCACTTTGTTCACAGTAGAACCCTATACGAGGAATTATCCACATTTCTTAAGTGTCTGTACTGTCTGTACAGTTTAAACAAAGGGAGTGCTATGATTCGACAATACATACGCTTTAAAAAAAAAGAATTGTGTTGAGTTTGACGTTTTGTCATGATATGTCAAATATGAGGACTGCTGTACCACAACAAAACAACAGGAAATGGCTGGGGTGACTATATCACAAAAAAATGTTTATTTTGTCCTCTGGCAAAAAAAAAATGTCACTGTCATTCACTAACTTTCAGAGTCAAAGTCAAAACTTCTCGGGACACTAAACAAAACAGAATTTGAAAACAACATTTGCCGTCGTCTGATGATCCAATTTACTTTGTCATTTCTGAATCATTTATCTGCCTTATACTGTATTTACTGTAAATGGTATACATAAAAATGTATGCTACCGTAAAGTACAGTTAGTGAATGAAGTGGATCTGGCTAGGTTTAATATGGGATGAAAAACCACACAGCTTTTCCAAATACCTAACAAGTATGACTCATCAGTGCAGGGAGGGAGAGGGGGGGGGGGGGGGGGGGGGGGGGGGCTTGGGGCTCTTACAATATCCACTACTCACCTCAAAGACCTGAATAAAATACAGTAGCAGGGAAGCATGAGAAAGAGATCAGAGAGGAGTCATACTTCATATCAGATTTGGAGAGAGAGAGAGAGTGAGAACCCACACATGCAGGAGCACAGACACAGAGCGAGTGGCTGGATGGTTTCTCTCCTTTCAATGCAAAACATAAATTAGGATTCTAAAATGTAGCAATCCTATTCTATGCCAATCTCATAACTTCATGATGTTGCTATTTTATAAGCTCTTTAGAATGTTTCAGTTGGTTTATAGCTCGTGTAAAACATGTTATGTGGAGTTTATGAATGCTTGATGAATACATACATTAGCTAGATCGCATAAAGTGAAGTAAAGTTACCCACTTTGCTTGTTACTAGCCAGTCCAGTGGTAAACTCTTGGTATAGTGAACTCCAGGAACTCAAATTGTAGGTTTTCGCAACGTTGGACACCAATAGGCCGATCAAATCCCATTGATCCAAAAATCCAGACCGTTTTGACAAGACAGTACCACTGCCCTGACCCTAGTTAAAGACCCTAGTCATAGAACCAGAAACCCAATTAGAATCCTGACTCTAATTCCTTATTATATTTAGACGGTTCTGTGCCCTCACCCAGCTCTTCTTCTTTTTCTTGGCCTCCTGCTCCTTCAGACTGCCCATGCTGGAGTGGCTGGTGATGCTGTTCAGGCTGGAGATGCTCTCAGAAGAGTTCTGCCTCTTCATCTGCAGCTCTGGAGAGACAAGAGGAGCTAGTGAGGGGGAGTGAAGAGAGAGAAAAAACGTTCTAGAGAAGAGAAGAGGAGCTAGTGAGGGCGGTGAAGAAGAGAAAACCTGGTCTGGAGAAGAGAGGGAATGGTCAAAGGGATTATATTGAAAGAACGTTAGACCCTTGGTTGGCTCCATACCTTTGGGAGGGATGTCAGGGTTGCTGAGGGCCACATGGATTATATCCTGTGCCTCTGTGTTCTTCGTCTTCAGAATCTCTATGGTCTCCTTCAGATCAGTCAGCTCAGAGTCCTACAAGGAAACAGGACCAGTACATTACAACTGTCTGTTGCCTCTAGGGTTGCAGAATTCTGGTAACTTTCCCCAAATTCCCAGGTTTTCCAGAAATCCTGGTTGGAAGATTCCCGGAAGCAGGAAATCGGAGAATCCTCTAACCAAGATTTCTGGGAAAACCTGGGAATTTTGTGGAAGTTACAGGAATTTTGCAATCTTACTCTGATGTTGAGAGAGGACTCCCTACTGTATATCTTCTGGGCTAATGTACCCCGTTGAGCAGCTGACAGCAGTCCTACATGGGGGGACTGACTCTGGTGTGCCTATGGTGTCTCAGACCTGAAGGATTGTGCTGAGTGGCTGGTGAAAACAAGACCTTAGCACCATGTCAACTTTTGACCTAGATTTAATTTCCTGTCCTCCTGACAGTCTTTGTCCTCTGCTCTCCAACAGCATGATACAGTTAGACGATGCCAGGGCTTTGGGGTGGTCATGCGGCAAACGCTCAAGGGCATGTTGTGGTCCAGGATGTTAGCCTTGACTGTCAAAACACACTGAGGAGATCAGACTCTGTCTACACTCTACACTCACTTTGCGCTCAGCCTTCTCATATAACAAAAGTCAAATTGGTTCATTTGTTTGAAAAACTATTGGATAAACATGAATTCTCCAGATGCATTTTTTTGATGAAATTCTCACAACTTGAAGCTCTGTTTGTTAACAACTAATTATGGTGAACTGGAAAGAGCGCTGAATGATAAACATATCTTACGGACATTTATTTGACGTTGATTGGAAATAGCTGGACAGTAAATGAATAGCGCAGAACTCTGCTCCATTGAAGATTTGGAAAATAATCCCCCCCCCCCTCATCGTGGAAGGATGTAAGAGAGGGCAGAATAATGCAGCTGCATTTACCGGTACCTTCTGCTCCTGGCTGACCGACAGGCTCTGCAGACGTGACGTCATCAGTTGCAGGCTCTGCTCGAACGCTGCTACCAAATTAGCCTTGAGAGAGAGAGAGAGACAGAGAGAGAGAGACAGAGAGAGAACACAGAGATGAGTCACTGCCGTTTAGAGGCCACAGGCACCACAGGCTCACTGCACATCAAGCAAATGGCTTTCTCCATCTGCCAGAAGGAGGGAGGGGTGAAGGGATGGACAGCTGTGGAGGATGAAAGGACGGGAGGAGAGGAGGGTGGGGTGTGAGTGAGTGAGTGGTGACTGGAGTATGGCACTGGGGCACAGGCCTCTCCAACCCGATGTAGCATGAGAGACCGTTCTGAACCCTCACAGTAGTGAATGTGACTCTAATGTAATAGAGTAACAATAAACCTCAGCCGTTTTAACTTATATGGTATGTGTATGCATCTTGTAACAAGGCTACCATCTTTACATTCTCTTACATTTCAACATGAGCTACTGTTTACATGGCAATTGTAAAGTACAGAGGCTAAAACTATAGATATGCCATCATCCACATGATTCAAGGTAGGTGTCGAGGCCTGGCTGGCGTCGCCACACGGCGCCTAAAACAGGAACCTCAGCACCAGGTCAGCCTGTTAGCCTGCGGAACGGCATGGACGGTCAGAGAGAGAGAGAGAGAGTCATGCGACAGCGAAGGACGGAGGAGGGGATCTGGAAGCAACAGACAGTCCAACAAACCTGGCCTAGCTGCTACACCCAGTATCCAGAGGTGTGGGTCAGCGGCCAGCAGGCAGGGGGCAGCAAAGAGTCCAGAACCAGCGGTCAATACAGCCAACAGTGGAGGAGAGAGGGACAGTGGCGTTAGGCCGGGATCACACTCCTCGCATGCACCCACACATACAGTATGTGCACGTGCACACACACATGAACGCACACGTACATCCACACACACACACAGACACGCAACCTAGACACACACACAGACATTGGGCCAGAGAGCTAATTACAGTAATAATAAATTACAGTTAATAGCGACATCGTACAATTTATCACATAATAAAGAGACAATAATCCAGTGCGTAATGGATGAAGCAAAATTATAATTTTTCCTACTGTGTAGGTTTTTATCAATTGTTTTATAAATACTGTTTATGCATGTATTAACACTGAACCAAGGTCTGTGGTCATATCACACTCAATCATGCAGTAGCAGTAACACACTCAGGTTAGAGGGTTAGACCGGGTTAAAGGGTATTGCCAATGGACAGTGTTAGTACTGTAGTGGACTCGACTTTCTTTGCTTAAACAGCGTGCAATATAGTCATCAAGTGCAGTTCCTGAAAAGAGCTTTGGTTTTAGATTGGTCGACACCTCCCAAGATTTCATGTCTCTTTCAGCATGAACATACAGAGTACATGGCAGTCAGTCGCTCACTCTCGTAACACATCAAATATACGTAGCATCTAGTTGCCGGATTGTTAGGCTGAGGTGTGAGAAGCAGGGGCAGGGAGGGCGGGGAGGGTGATGGGGTGAGGGGCGTATGGGGTGGGGAGGTATAGTGCAGAGAGAATAAAAGGGGTTGTGGCAGTACAGGGGAGAGAGAAGAGATTGTTGGGGGTGCAGCGTTGATGGTTTACCCCCTGTGGGCCCAGCCTGGCCTCAGAACTATACGCAACATACTTTACGTATTTCTGAGTACCTCCAAGATGTATGATACTTACTAATGGTCTAGTTACTTTAGACAGAAACGAAAGTAGAGAGGTTGCTTGGGGAGGATAGGCGAGCATGATCCGTGACCGCCTAGCAATCCAAAGGTTGTGTGTTCCGAGTCGCGTCGGGGACAACGGTAGCATTTTTGCTAAGCCTTCCCCTAACCCTTATTCTAAAGTTAACCCAATTCACCTAACATGCTATGTAAATTAACCTAATCTTTGTCGTTTTAGTTCCCCTAACCTTTCACGTAAATTATTCTAACCTTTGTTGTTAGTTCACCTACCCACCAACGTAAATTCTCCCCATAATTCTCCTTTGTTGTTATGACACAACAAGAAGAAAACTTGGTCACAGAGAAAGACCTATCCTACACATCCACCATTACGTGTGATAAATGACATCCTAGAATTCATATGCTATTGCACGACAGGGCAAGACGCATGATACTATACGACCTCTAATTCGTATGATATTGTAAGACGACTATTCCATTCATAATGTTAGCTCAAGTAACATAATATATCATACTAAATAGAGTCTCACATATTTACGTACAGAATAATACAAATTGCCCTGAGACCATGTTGTGCCTATGGTTCATAAATCTCCACCAGCATCGCTGGCTGTACTGGGTATGGGTATGGAGCGGGAGCCAGAGCAAGCCTCTAGTAGGCTAACCATAGCTGGCAAGGGCCAAAGCCAGCTTTAACCAGCACCACGTACAGCTACGACCAGGCCAAGGTGGGCATTTATCCCATCTAGAACACTATAGGTTTATGTCTGCCTACCATCTAGAACACTATAGATTTATGTCTGCCTACCATCTAGAACACTATAGGTTTATGTCTGCTTACCATCTAGAACAACATAGGTTTATGTCTGCCTACCATCTAGAACACTATAGGTTTATGTCTGCTTAGTAACCACAACAATGGACAGAAGATTTTCCCTGGCGAGTTAGATTGCGTTCTATGCACTGGGCATAAATCTATCAAAGCCAGCACCATATCTGATCTCACCCTCTCCACTATGCATGCGTTCCTATCGTAGCTCAACATCAGCTTAATCAATGCCTAATGATCCAGGCGCTTTAAATATCTTCATAAAAATATCAACATTTGTCTGACATTGTTTTTGTGTTGGTTTGTGCATTAAAGACCTCATCACAATGTCTGGCACCCAGAGACAGGTTCATTCATATTATTAGATGACTCTTAACAGACTTGGATTCAGTCTCATTCAGCTTCCATCCATCATATGTCCCAACACAGACAAAGACATTTGTTGTTTTTTTTATATTGAAAGCAAACAAATGGATCCTGCTACCATGGTGTGTGAGACAGAGGTTGAAAGGGTGAGAAGCCTGTTCTACATACGTTGGCAGACAGCTGGGTGGTCAGGTTGGCCACTTTTTCCTGGGAGTTCTCCAGCTCGCGTCTCAGCTTGCGGATTTGCTGCGAAGAAGACAATAACAACAAGGTCCTTCAGGGAAGGCAGAGCAGGCAAAGATCACACCTTGTCATTTACGGACGGACGGCTTGACAATTGGCTTACTTCTCCACGTCTCAAAGCGCCTTACACTGTATGGTAGTACATGGAATGAGTTATTGGCTGGGTAAGGTGCATGACACTAAGTAAGCTCATGGGAGAACATGAAATTATAAAGTAGTAACAATAGAAACAATGGTTGCTGGACAGCATGCCACGTTACTCTGAACATGCTAAATGAATAATAATTCATAATAATGGGGGAAAACAACGCTTCTGATCCCTGAAGCACTGCTGAGCGGGTGGAGGTGAGCGGTACGGATGGACGAGAGCAAACGAGATGAGATTTGGAAGATGAAGACAAGGGAGAGTTGAAGACCAGAACGTGTTAGCCTTACCTCTCCTTGTATCCTCTCCTCGGTCTTAGAGAGCACAGTAGGACAGAAAGAAGGAACGAGAAGAAAGCACATAGAGTGAACTTGGGAGTAGTCGAGGTTACGGTGGGTGTGGTAGTCTAACGGTAGATCTGGCCTAAGGTACAATCCTGAGTTTATATATAGAGGGCAGGGGATTCAGACTGCATCTTGTAACCGTTCAGCAGGGTAAAGGCAGGATTGAATACACCCTAACATAATGACTGTATTTAGGGATATACTTGATGTGTGTATCAGTAGCAGTCAAACCACAACTTGTGAGCCTTGGTAGTTCACGAGAGGTGAGGTTTTATAGAATTTAAACATCATGGTAAAGACCTGGATAAACAGGTAACTGCCAAAATAAAGGAAACACCAACATAATAGGGCGTTGGCCCACCGCGAGCCACCAGAACAGCTTCAATACGTAGATTGGCATAGATTCCTGAAACTATATGGCTGGTCTTTTGACCAAACAGATCAGCTCTGAAAAACATGTGTTGCGACAAGTTCTGGGGATCTATTTTCGGCTGGCGGCAAAGAGGTGTAACTTTTAAACGCACGCTAGTTCATAAGGGATGGATCAGAAAGAGGAGGGTTTAGTATTTCGTTAATCTAGTCCAGGGGAGGGTCACGTCATTTGCAATTGACGAAATGTCCATTTTTCTCAGTGTTTTAGAATGAGTTGCTTATTGGGATATATGTCGATGTGTTCCCGATGTCGCCCATAATCTGATTCTCCGCCGGGCAAGCGATATCAAGTGTGCCTTCAGGCTCTTCAGTGTGGTCTCAATCAAATGATCCATATGGGCTAAAGAAGCACAGAGCAAAGTTGTATTTCTAAGATATCTGCTGGGACGGTGTAAATATAAAATAGGATACACGACACACTGCAGTGACTATTCCGATGCTGAGCCCCGGCCTGCTCTGCTCCTGCTAATCAAAAGTTTTTTTTGTGTGCTGCCTAACCAATGGCTGTACCTATGACGGCAGCATCTTGCGTGTGGGTCTCACCTACAGCTTATGTTTTGTTCCGTTTGGAAAAGGAGAGCGCGAAGAGGAGAAGGAGGACCGAAGGTCAACTTTGATATTCGAGTAACTTACATTGTGTGGCTGAAACTAAAAGCAGCAACCGTGGCACAATCAATTGGAAATGGACAGCTCATGGTGCTGATTTATGTAGACACAATTCATTTCAACCATCTTAATTTTAATGAGACTAACAACAAGAGGGCCATTTCTTTGACAGACGAAATGAGGCTATTGGCTGCTATATCCATAGACTTGTCAGTCAATTCCTCCACCAACCACACACTCTTTAAATAGACTACCTCTGCGTCAGTGAAGGGCTGTTAAGTTAAAACTAAGACTCGAATTGAGGGGGTATGAGAGGGTATGCCATAGGTCTACCATTTATTAAAGAAAATGGCACAAAGCACAGGCCTACCCAATGTTAGCTTAAGATTTTGAAGAACATAAAACGGATCCAATGATAATAAAGTGATCTATAATAGTGCTTTATGCTAGAAACAAGCTGTAAAATACCTGGGAAAGATGTGTGATTCTGATGCATATGGGGATATCATTGTTTAGTTTCTTTGACATTCAGAGGCTGACCTCCACCCTCTATTGCTGAGGAGACCAAAAAAATAGACTTTGCTTGGGAAGTAATCAAATTCGGTCTCTTATCAATTTATTAAACTATTCACTTTCTGTGCAATAGATGTTTAAACCCAGACAGCTTGTAGGGAAACACTTGTGACCTTCTCTCGTTGGGTTAAGCCACAGAAGAAGAGTAGCCAGCAGGTAAAGTTTACATATTTTTTTGCATCGGTAGGCCTACTCTGTCGGGTGGAAAGGCGCTCAGATTGCTAAGGACGTCTCAGATTGAATTATTTGAAAATAAGGACCGTTTCGTTGCAAACAAGACACACTGACTTGGCGTTGGAGAAATATAATAGGATGAACACATAGGCCTATCTCTCTGTCCTTTCTTAGCCTGTCATTTTTGGTCATTTGTGTGATATTAAAACAATTCCGCTAACGTACAATTACGCAAAATTGCATTAAATGTTTATAAGAGGCCATTTTTTTCCTCGGACCTGCAAATACGATGATAGATTCATGAAATGCTTTTACTATAAATGAGATTTTTCCACCTCTACTCTTGTCCACGTTGGTGTGCAAACCTACAACCTTCTGGCCCACAGCCCTGTGCGCTTCCAAAATTCCTGCGTTGCCGTGTAATGCTTACAGGACGAAGGACAGTTTCTAAAACTGCATATCTAAGGCTCTGGTCTGTACAAGAAGTGAGGGTAAACGGTAGACATCTTCTCTGCTATCCACTTTGTTTGAATTATTATTTTGGCTATAGGGGCTTTTCTTCTTCAAGTGTTCATGGAGGGTTTAAGAAAAATATACTTGCTGAATGAAGGGCCATTCGTCTTCATTTCAGAAAGGTACCATTTTCTCCACGTGACCCTTATTATAAATAACATTCACTCACTAAGTTTTATTTATATTGGACATTATTTTTATCTCGCTTCTGTGAAAGGTTTGGACTCAATCTGGCATGGAAGGTGTCAGTGACTGTAGGAAGCCTGTTTAGGAACATCCAGTTATTTAAAAAGACTGTTTATTGTGTTTTATTGATCATTTTGTATTTTACACTTTCCTCTGTTGGACCTAACTTTCAAATCGTGGGAATTCCGGTCGCTGTCCGTGGTGCTGAATCCACTTGTAGGCTATATTTGCCTGTTTGCTTGTTTACCTTTCATGTGGCAAAGTCACTACTGGCCATATCAATGAAGACGGTAGGCTACAGCTATATATTTGAGAGCAGTAACGGTGAGTGGACATTCCCCCTTTCTCTATATATTGGATATTTTTCCAGCTCCTGTGAAAAATGTGGAAGTGCGTAAAACCCTCCATTGTCTATGTTGTCTTAGGCCTAATTAGTATATTCCCATGGGGAGGAATTTTGGTGCCTGTATTTAGACATAGCATATTTGAAACAAGTTGTTGTTTCGTTTTATTAGAATTTGATTCTAATTATTCACTGTCGTTTTAGGTCTTATCAAAAGTTAACTTAATCGTGCTTATTGACAACGCTTGGCATGTCCATAGCTCAAATATAATGCATTTTACAGTAGGCCTATATCAGTGTGAATGCTATGTTAACAATATATTTCTATATTGTAGCCATTCAATTACTGTTCAAAAACAAATATGGGATAGGACTACATTTTGTTATTTTGTTTCTGTAGGCTATTTAACAAATGTCCTTGCTATAATTGATCCTCGGGGCGTCCCTAACCTCATTGAAGTTTACATTTAACATGGTTTGGTAAAGGTTAGGCTATAAT